>NC_081439.1:1200000-1800000 GCF_949786415.1 Peromyscus eremicus | reverse complement strand
CCCTCCCCATACCATATCATACATTTGCTTACCATAGTAGTGCCTGTCTGCCTGGTGCCATAAGGTACTGAGTAGGTCCGAGTTTTCTCCTCAGAGTCCAGGGCAGACGTTCCAGGCCTGCCCTGCATGTAGGTCTCTTTGTCTCACTTAGTCCATCATGCTTCCTCATGACCAAGATCATAATAGTGCCCGACCGTCTGGTTCCTCTGGTGCAGGGCTGGCTTCTGGTTGGTGCTGAGGTGTCACTGGAGTCCTCTTGCAAGCCTGGGCTAGAAAGCTTGGGTTGCAATCCGTTGACTTCCACCCACCCCAGCAGCATGACATGGCATAGAGGTGTTGCTCTAATTTAGAATTTTAAAAATAAAATACAGTTTCTTTTCTTTCTTTTTTTGTTTTTATTTTTCGAGACAGGGTTTCTCTGTGTAGTTCTGGCTGTTCTGGAACTCACTCTGTAGACCAAGCTGGCCTTGAACTCACATAGATCCATCTGCCTGTATCTTCCCTGCCTCCCAAGTGCTGGGATTCAAGGTCACCACCACCTGGTGAAAAAAATATAGTCTTTATAACATAATTACTTCTCCTCTTCCTCCTCCTCCTTCTTTTCTCCTTCTTTTTTCTTCTCCTCCCTCTCTATCTCTATCTCTATCTCTATCTCTATCTCAGTCTCTCTCTCTCTCTCTCTCTCTCTCTGTGTGTGTGTGTGTGTGAGTGAGAGAGAGAGAGAGAGAGAGAGAGAGAGAGAGAGAGAGAGAGAGAGAGAGCAGAGAGGTCACTAATCCTACCTTTATTTATTAGCTTTTTAGTCCTTGGTTTTCTTGGGTGGGTGGAGGGCCATGTGGAAAGGAGGAGATAGTGCCTCAAGTAGCCCAGGCTGGTCTTGAACTTCCCCCTGCTTCTACCTCTCAAGTGCTGGAAACATATTACCACACTCAGCTACAACTTGTATAATTTCAATTTAATTTTAGTTTAATATGATTTGGGGTTAGACTGACAATGGGCTGAGAGTTAATAGAGAGGAGCCTTAACTTTCAGTTTTATTTTAGGGTCTCTGAAAAAATTACAGATTGATTTGGGTTTTGTTTCAGGTTTGAGTTTCTCATGAGCACATATTTCAAAGCAATGAGTTTTAGAAATTATTTCTCTAAAATAGTTTTATTTAGTAGTATCTTCATGTAGAACATTGTCCCTGAGGGACAGAGCTCCCATAGGCACCGGAAGGCTGAGGCACATGCATCTCTATTTATTTATTTTAAAATAATGTATTTATTTGTATTTTATGTGCATTGGTGTTTTGCCTGCATATATGTCTGTGTGAGGGTGTTGGATCCTCTGGAACTGAAGTTACAGACAGTTGTGAGTGGACATGTGAGTGTTGGGGATTGAACCCAGGTCCTCTGGAAGAGCAGCCGGTGTTCTTAACCACTGAGCCACCTCTCCAGACCCTGCACCTCTATTTCTTTATCTCTGACGAATTAGAGAGGAACAATATAAAGACAGGAAAAGGCTCCAGACAACACAGATTCTGGGTTTTTCTAGTACCCGCTCAATTACTGTCATCATGGTCACAGATTCATCTCTGGATCTTGGCTTCTTATTCTGCACTATGCAGTGATCAAAGTTTTGTTATTCTATGAATATAAACCAGCGGCAAGGCTCTAATCCAAAACTATCCTCACATAGAACTTTAAACTGACACTAAAGAAAAAAGGTGTAATGAACAATCTTTACTGACCAAGATCTGGAACTTAAATTTCCAGTCATTTACAATTCTTAAGCACTGTATGCTTCTTCCTGATTGCGCAAAAAGGACAGGAAATGAAATGGGGAACAATCTTAATGCCCAAATTAAGTCAGAGGCTCATTTAGAATCCACATTAAATGTGATAGGTGTGATAAAATAAAAAGATAAACAAATTTGAAATAACTGATCTGCATTAGAAGTCCTATCATGATGATGAAATACTATACCTCAGAGAAATCAACTTACCTATTATGAAAGCAATACATTTGTATTGTACTAAAAGTCCACTCAAATACAGCAAACATTAATAATTGTGTATATCCTATATCCAGGCAAACTTTGTACCATTTGCTTTGAACAGATCTGATTGTTTATATGGCAGGGTTTATATTCTCTAATAGGCTATGTACTGCTTGAGTTCCAAAAATCCCTTTGTGGTAACTCCACATGTCTCCACCACCGCCACGATTGGGTCACTTTCTTTGGAAAGATATAGGGGAAAGGTTACATGTGCTTCTGTCATTAGATGCATGCAATCACTTGCTAAACATTTTATTGAGCATGTAGGCTGAGAGAGTCAAAGATACATGCCCCTTTATGATATCATTTTGCTCTCAAATTCACTGTTCTAGTAAGGAAACAATACTCGGTTATTTTACTAGATAAATATCCAGTTTTGGAGAGATAAGTAGAAGTTTTTAGAAAACTCTCAAGGGGTTGGAGAGATGGCTCAGTGGTTAGAAGCACTTGCTCCTCTTGCAGAGGTTCGGTCCTCAGCATTCACTTGGTGGCTTACAATTATCAATAACCAGATTTGAGCCTTCTCTTAACCCACAGACACCAAGGATGCACGACTTGACCAGAAGCTTGTGAGGCCTATTGAGAAGTGTGCTGAAGGGAGGAGTGAAGGACACAAATTTAAGTCTTACAAATTCAGGGCTTCTTACGAAGAATTCTTTTTCTCTCGAGATTTAGGTCATAAAACAAGCCTACTATTCCACATGGCATCCCCTCCAGAGCTTAGAATTTAGAAACTTTGGAAACTTGAGCACCACGTTAGGGGGAAGGGACACAGGAGAGCCCGACCCGACATCAGCCAGCTAGCACAGCCTAGTTCCCGGAGGGGCGGAGCTGGGGGCGGGGCAGGATCAACCTAGGGGCTGGGCCTCTGAGAGTGCACCACCGCCGCTAGCTCGGTCACTGACGTAGGCGCCAGGCTTGGATTGGTGAGTGAGTACGTCGGTCTGAGCTCATAGGTGCAGAGCAGCTTGCGGGACTTTGATTGGCTCAGTGACTGCTGACCGCTTATTGGCTTGCGATAGGTTGTCACGGCGACCGAGGGGTGGAAAAAAGGAGAAGGGTGTTGGGCCTGGCGGGAGTGCTGAGGGTTGTGGGCGGCTGGACTGCTCTCCTGGGCGGTGTCCGGGGAGCTGCTGGCCGAGTCTCCCTGGGTTTGCGCCACCCTCTGGGAGGTGTCCGAGTGCGTGGGGTTCACTAGCAAGATCCTTTGGCCGACGCCATGGGCTGCTGCTTCTCTAAGAGACGGAAGAGTGAGAAGGAGTCGAGGGCTGAGGGAGAGGAGGAGCAGCCCAAGCTGTACAGCTGGGACCAGCGGGAGAAGGTGATGTTTTGCGGGCTCCCCTACAGTTCTCCCCGACTGCCCCTCGGGGGGTCGCGAAGGAGCTGACTGTGAGAACGAGACAGCGAGGCGGGCGGCCCACAACTGCCTTTCTTTCGCGCGCTCGGGGAACTAAAGTCCGGTCGCAGGACTTTGGGGGCGGACTGTGAAGGGCTCAAAGGAGTTGGTGGTCTGCCTAGCCAGACCCCCAGAGCCTCTCCCTTGGCTCTGCACCCTGACTCCCCATCCCAGGATGAACTCCGGGGAGGGAAAGAGCCGGGAGGGTGCTGGATCTCCAATCAGCTCATTTCACCAACAGGGGCCAAAGGGGTTTGGTCGAATTACACACACCAGACTGATTCTCATCTTTTCCTCAGCTTGTGTTCCTGAGCTGTTTCTCTTTTGTCTGCCCCTCCTGACAAATCGTTTTTGGTGCCTCTTGGTGTTTCTCAGTTACTAAATGGACTGTTTCATGTCCACCTTTGCTCTCCCTTCTCTTCCGTTTACCAGAAAGGAATAATGAAAATTGAGGCAGTCTTGGAATGTATTGTGTAAGGTGAAAGTACCCAACATAAACCAGGAAGTAGTTTATTATTGTTGCTTTATATGAATGAAAACGTCCTTATTTTTATCTCATATATAACTAGAACCCAAAACGGTTTGAAAAAGTCCCCTAATCTTACACAAAACACACTTTTAGGCATACATTTCACAATGGTTCGTTCCTCTTTCTACATAGTTCTTCATTTCTGCCCTTGTATAGTTGCTTAGTAAAACACTTTGATAGATAGACATCTATTATTTTGGTTTCCCAAATAAAATGTGAGATCTTTTTAAAATGGGTGTTGGTTAACTATTGCTTAATGCAACACCTTTGACAAAAAAAAAAACAAACTTTATAGTAGGTCTGTTATTAACGTTTTGGTATAATGAATCATCCTGAAGCATTTCAAATCCCCAGCAGAATGTAGGTATTCATATAAACTATATTTTCAAAGTGTTGGCTTTTAAAAAATGGAAGATTTTGGTGGAACTCTCAGGCTCAGCTTGCCTTTGACTCTGAAACCCTTTTTGGGCCATGTGGCCTTTTGTTCCTCTTCTCTTATAGCAGCATTTTGTCATATAGGAAAGTGGTCTATTTTCTGTTTTATAAGAAGATTGTACCTATCAAAATTATTTGGTGGGTCGATTTTGAAATACTCATTTTTGACAGCCTTGGGATTTCTAACAGTGCTGTTTAAATTTTTATCCCCAGTGCTGGGGATTGAACTATGCTAGGCAAGCATTCTACCACTGAGTGGCATCCCTAGCTAAACAATGAATGCTCTTTAAGCTTGAACTTCCTGCTCCAGAGGGTTGTTTTTTTAGCTTTTTGTTTCAAGGTCACAGGCTAAAACTAAAAGTGTGCTTTACATTTTTGTGGTAGTCTTGGTTGACTATGGCTCACTTTTTCACAATAATTGTCTTACAGCTAACTTCTACTAACAAAGTTCTGGTTAGTTGGGATCTTCTGATCTTGTTGCTGTATTATGTTATGATATTTTTGCGACAGGATCTTTTTTATTATATTTTGAGACAAGGTCTCATGTAATTCCAATAGCCTTGAATGACTGTCTGACACTCCTGCCTCCATATTCTGATTGCTGGAATTGCAAGCATGCATCACCAATTCTGGTTAGAGACAATAATTTGTTATGTACCTCTGGCTAGCCTGTTACACATTATGTAGCCCAGGCTGACCTTGAACTTCTGGCAATCCACCTGCCTCAGTCTACTGAGTACTGAAATTATGGGCTTGTGTTAGCACCCCCTGGTAGCTGGGATTTTTCGTGTGGATATGTTTTGTGATTTTTTTTTTCTTGTGCTCTTTGTCTAAGTAAAAGTACTGAAAAAAATAGCATAGTGGATACTAACATCTAAGTTCCCCCTCCCCCACTACATGATCATGCATTAAACTTTCTGAAGTAAATGAACATTTAAATTTTTTATTTTTATTTTTTACATATTTTTATCCAATACAAAGTGGTCAGCCCTGAAACCATATACACACAAACAGTAAAAACAGACTCAGCAGGTTGTATTTGTATATTTGCACATGCTTACACATATACATACACATTATATATAAACAATACTAAAGGAACCCTTTTTTGAGAACATTACTAGGTTTTGTAGTTATAGAGATGTAAGAGATGTTACTGGATATGTAAAATAAGCTTATGCTTCTGGGTATGTATATTATAAGTTAAAATCTCTTTTGTGATGCTAGGACTAGAACACAGAATGCTAGTAAGGCACTCTACCACTGCTCTGTGCCTCCAGCCCTCCAGTGTCCTTTTTCTGAGCCTGGTCTTACTAGCTCTTGAAACTTAGTTTTTTACTAGAAGGAACTGAACATAAATACACAGCCTACAGAAATAACTGAGATGCATTATGTTTTCATAATGTTGTGGAGTATAAGCCTATGTGGTTTAAAGTTAGATCAAACTATTAATCAACCTGTAAGACTTTTTTTAAAATGAGTTGCCTGTAATTTCCTTACCATTGAAAAGTGATGTTTAAAATTTTGTTAGGTTGTATAATAAGAGTTGACAGGCATCCCATGGGTTTTGTGTTTTGTGTTGGGTAATTGGGTCAGCCTTGAGGGATTGAAGCAAGGAGAAATTGTCTCAATTAGAAAGAATGTTTGGAGACTAAGTAGTGTCATGGCAACTTACATACTGCAGTCAACAGTGGAAGAAATTCATTTTCCACTGCTGCTGACTTTGAAACAGGAAAAAAGGCTTACTACATAGTTACTACACTGACATGATGAGAAATATTTTTGAATTGTAAGGTCTCTGTTTAAATCATTTGGAAAGAAATGCTTTTCTCCTTATTATTTGTATGCTGCATTCAATAGCTAAGCAAATTATTCGATGTATATGTATTCAAACACTGAGGAAGAGCCGAAATTATTATTCTTGCCCTCCAAGAGTTTACTGTCTCTTTAAAGTGAAAACAGGAAATACTGAAGCAAAAATGAGGTGAGGATGAATGGCACAGAAAAGTAGTTTTCAATTTCCAGTTATTCATGCTAAAACTCCTAAATAATAGAAATAAGAACTAGTTCTCTTGGCCAGACACGGTGGTACACACCAATAATTCTAGCAACTCAGGAAGATCGGTGCTTGTGAGTTCTGGGTTTCAGGCTGCCCTGTGTAAGTGTGGTCATTGTGAGACTGAGATCTTGACTCCTTAGAAAGACAAAAATGGTTCTCTAAATGATGACCTAAGTATGAAAATTGTGATTTCAGTATGAAGAACGCAGTTGTATTTGTCTCATCAGAAATAGTACTTATTAAAGCCAAAGCCTTAGACCAGAAATTCAAGTGTCTGCTGTGCAACTTTGGGTAAAGCAGCCAATTTGTGCATTTCAGGTTTCTTAGCTATAAAGTTGGCTAGTGCTAAAGAGTTCTGCACAATTTAGCAAGGTGAGAGTCTATCCTGAAGAAGAGATATTAATTTTTTAAGAAGAGACATTAGACAGTAATGATAATCTCCAGAGATATCCTTTGAGCACAACTTAAAAGAGATCAGAATTTTCATCAATAGAAGGGGTGACTTTGTGGGGAACCAATGTCTATGTTAGAACTGTCAGAGGCTGGATGGGTGACCTACTAAAAAGAAGTATGTGAAGTGGGTAGGAAGCTAGATGCTATTTTCATCATCTTCTAAGTATATGAGGTAATTTAGTTGTCCATTGATGTGAACTAAACCATTCCAAACTTAATACCTTCAAACACTGGCAAATACTGATTTTGTTTATGACTCTGCCCTTTGTGTAGGGCTAAGCAGGGTCAACTCTATATGGCATCAACTGTGGCAACTTGAGTAGGGACTGAAGGATCGCCTTCAGGATGCCTTAACCCCAAAGCTGGCTGTCAGGTTGATAATAGCCATTCAGTTGGGAGCTCAACTGAGACTGAAGGCCAAGCACTCTCCATGTGTAGTCTGGGCTTCTTCACAAGGCCAACAGCTCCAAGGATCAGTGACTCCTGTGAGACTAGTAGATGCTACATCGCTTTCCCCAAAATCACTGTTTCTGATTTCAATTTTTCATTACATATATAAGATTTTTTATTTGACAATTATGTGTATATGTGAGTATCTGAGTGTGGGTTTGTACACATGAGTGTGGTGCCTGTATAGAGCAGAATCAGATCCTCTGGAGCTGAACTTTCATTCAGTGATGAACCACCTGACATATGTGCTGGGAACTCAGGACCTCTGCATGTACTCTTAATGACTGAGCTATCTCACCAGCCCTTCATTACATATATTTTAAGATCTAAGAGAAAACATTTAATGTACATATTAAAACTTAAATAATTATCTGTTAAGAGCTGTTTTTAACAAGACCTCTTTTTTTGTAAACTGGATTTCCATTAAATTGAACAAATTCCATTACTATATCTCAGAATATCATTACTGAAGTTAACTATGGAAATGAAATTTAATGAAAATTTTGCTTGCTGCTCTGTAAAAGAATAAAATGTTCACTGTTGTTTTCTGTTAGGAAAATTATACTTAACATCTGTTGGTACTAATATCAGATTAACTCCAGCTTCTGCTACATCGTAAGTTTGAGGCCAGCATGGGCTATAGGTAATAAATATAAATATAAACTATGCTCACTTCATCAAGGCTCTTGTGTTAAAATACTTTAGATTACAACCTATGAATGCTTATAATTTTAGATATTTTAAGAACTAGTAACTTTTACAAAATTATTATGGTTCTGAACTTCAGATTAATTTTTGTTTTGAAGAACTTTTAGAAATTTCTGAGAAAATATAGTAACACAAATCCTAAGTTACGCCTTTGAATATTGGTTGACAATCCAAATAATTTTATACTGTAAAGTTACCTATAGAATCTTTAGCTACAGGATTAATTTCTCATGAGCTAGTAAAAAATGGAATGTCTAGGGGAAAACTAAGAATAGTAAATTACATTGAACTCATCAGCATCGGGAGCTGTTATAGAATGAGTATTAATCAAAAATTATGGAAGGCTTAAGTCCCCTTATATTTGGAGTTAGGGCCACTAAAGAAATAAATAAGGTTACATAAGTTCATAAGGGTGGAATTTTGATCCTGCAGGATTAGTGATCTTATAAGAAGATACATCAGAAGGGAAGCACAGTCATGTCCCCTGACTCCACATAGAGGAAAGTGCTGGTGAACATACAGAGATTAAAAGGCTTTTTTATTTGGAGTCAACTATGCTAGGCTGCCATAACAAATTACCATATTCTGGATGGCTTCAACAAGGCTATTTCTTGGAGTTCTAGAGCCCGAGACATCCAAGATCAAGATGCTGGCAGGTTTGTTGTCTAGTGAGGGCTCTCTTCTTGGCTTTAGATAGCTCTCTTTTTGCTGTGTCCTTTTATTGACTTTTCCTCTATATACTCTCCAGCTCCAGCATTCTCCTTTTCCCACATCTTATAAGATCAGTAATCCTATTATGAAGGCCTCTAATTACTTCTTAAAGGCCCCACCTCCAAATACCATGATATTGAAGGCTAGAGCTTCCATGTTTAAATTTGGGGAGACAGGCTGGAGGTACAGCTCAGTGATCCCCAGAGTTCAATCCCCAGTAGCATTAAAAATGGAGGAGACATGAACATAAGTCCACAGCACACTCAAGCCTTCTAAGAAAATAGCTCAGTAATTTAGCAATAGATTTTATGTTGGTATTTGCAACTAGAAATCTTAACTCCTAGTAATGACTTATATAGGGGTGTGTGTGTATGTGGGTGTGGGTGTCAATTTGTTTAACCTTGGTGTGGGCCCACACATAACTTGGTGTGCTTGTGAAGATCAGAGGACAACCTTGAGTGTCGGTGCTGGCCTTCCACCTCATTTGAGACAGTGTCTTTTGTTGTTTGATGCTGCATAGGCCAGGCTGGTTGGTCTGTGAACTCCCAGGGATCCTCCTGTCTCTTGTTTTGAGATTACACATGTGTGTTGCCATGTATGGCTTTATGTGAATTCTGGGGATCTGAACTCATATCTGCACTAGCTTCCCAAGTGCTGAGATTATAGGTGTGTGCCAACACACCCAGCTTCATTTTTAAGAAGAAATTTAAATGCATTTATTTTATGTATATACGTGTTTTGCTTGCATGTATGTCTGTGTACTACGTGCATTCCTAGTGCCCAAGGAAGGTGTTGGATCCCTTGGAACTGGAGTTATAGACAGCTGTGAGTTGCCATGTGGGAGCTAGGAATCAGACCTAGGTCCTCTGCAGGAGCAACAAGCTCTTAACTACTAAGCCATCATTCCAATCCCCCAATTTCATTAATACATTTTTCACTGTATGCTTATGGACAAGGTGATTTTACTCTTATTAGATGTATAATTTGAGCTTATTTGTTGTGGGTTCAGGTCTTCTGTATTTATAGTTTTATCTATTTTGGTACATATACATGTGTATGTATGTGCTGGTGCATGTGTGTGGGTGCACATACACATGTATGTGCCTATGGAAGCCAAAGAACATCCTTGGGTGTCATTCCTCAGGCATCATCCACACACACACCCTCTTTTGAGACATTCAAATGCTCTAGAATTCTCCAGTTATGTTAGGTAGTGGGCCAGTCTGCCTGTCACTGACTGCAGTGCTGGGGTGATAAGCTTACACCACCACACCCAACTTTTTACATAACTGCTGGGGGTTGAGCTCAGGTCCCTGTGCTAGAATTATCCTTTTTCCCCCTCTGAGGCCCTTTTGCATTCTGGTACATGGATTGTTTTGTTTTTCCTGTTTGAGGTAGGATCTTGCTATTTAATATAGTCTGGACCTGGATATTCTCCTGCAACAGCCTATTTATTTCATGCCCATATGTATGTGTATGGCTTTACCAACTAAGCCATCCCTCCAATCCTGCATTTCTAGATTTTAATTTGGGGATTTTTTTACCTATAAGTAATTGAGAGTAGTAGTATTATAAAATATTCCTTAGATTTTATTTTATATTTTAGTTTACTTCATTTGGAAGTGCTAGGGATACAACCAAGGGCCTTGTGGATGTTAGGTAAGTGCTGTACAACTGAGCCTCTTCTCTTTAGATATGTTTGTCTTCCGTTCGTTTATTTGTTTGGTTGGTTGGTTTGGGTAGGGTCTCATTGTATAGCCCAAGCTGGCCTCAAATTGACAACCTTCCTGCTTCACACATCTGCTGATTCTATTTCCTCAACATTTCTCAAATTTATCCCATCCCTCTCTTCCCTTCTAACTACTTCAGCCCTTTCTGGCTAAGTTTCTCAGATTCACACTCCGTATTTCCATATTCTTATTAATCTTTCTGAAATGTATATTTACCATGTTTAAATTGTTCTATGGCTTCTGTTGTCTGTAGCTTCCAAACTTTATACCAGGACCCCTGCCTAATCCTCTAGTTTCATCTACTACTACTCTAGTATCTCTAGTAATACCAGGCCCCCTTCCATTTTCTTCCTGGTAACTGAAGAATTTTACCTTGTTCAATATGTTACCTTTGTCTGGTATGGTCTTTCTTTCCCAATCTTTCCAGTAAACTCCATCTTATTCGTTCTCTCTCTGTACAGTAAGTCTTGTGTTGTCCCCTATGTGTCTCTCCTCTGTATTTCTAAATTATTCTCAGCACCTCTCATTACATGGTCAGGTTGTTTAAATGGTCTATTTAGGTATATGTCACTTCCCTTTTAGTGCCTAAAATAGTGTCTGGTTCATTTTGGGTATTCAAATGTTGGTTGAGTGACTGAAGATCCAGAAAGGTAAAGTGACATTTTCAAGATTATGTTGTTCATAGGTGACAAAATTGAGACTAGAAAATAGGTATATCTTATTGCCTCATGCTATAGATCATTGTTCATCCTAGGACATTATGTAAAATTGGATAAATATAATATTGTGTTTGATGGAATAAGTCACTTTAAGCTAGTTTAGCAACAATTAACATGCCTACATGTTACTTTGTAAATAAACAATATATGTACTGTATTTATCAGAACATGCTTCTAGTATATAGTTTTGCATGAAATATTTATATGCATAAGCAGTTAAAATAGTTTCAATAGATTAAAAGGTAACATATTTTCAACTGTTGTTTTAAACTGTCAGACTGGCCTTTTATTAACACACTCCCTCCTTTTCTCCCTTTCTCCCTTTCTCCCTTTCTCTCTCTCTCTCTCTCTCTCTCTCTCTCTCTCTCTCTCTCTCTCTCTCTCTCTCTCGTGTGTGTGTGTGTGTGTGTGTGTGTGTGTGTGTGTATGTGTGTGTGTGTGTCTGTCTGTCTGTCTGTGTCTTTTGTGTGTGTGTATCTGTGTGTTGGAAATATGTGCTGCAGATTAGACTCAGAACCTCAGGCATGCTGAGCACACTATCACTGAGTTATATTTCTAGCCTTTGACTATATTTTGGTAGCACATTTTAAAAAATAATGTGACATATTTTAGGCATACTACTTAAAAGATTGTGTGAGGACAGGTCCCAGTCCCACTGCCTGGGGGCCTCCCAAACAGTTCAAGCTAATCAACTGTCTCACTTATCCAGAGGGCCTGATCCAGTTGGGGCCTCCTCAGCTATTGGTTCATAGTTCATGTGTTTCCACTAGTTTAGTGCATGAGCTGGCTTTTTGGAACCTGAGGCCTATGCAGGGACTCTTTGCTCAGCCTGGGAGGAGGGGACTGGACCTGCCTGGACCGAATCTACCAGGTTGAGCTGAATCCCCAGGGGAGTCCTTGCCCTGGAGGAGATGGGAATGGGGGGTGGGTTGGGGAGAGGGGGCGGGAGGAGGGAGGACAGGGGAATCCGTGGCTGATATGTAAAATTAAATTATAAAATAAAGAAAAAAAAGATTGTGTGAGGCATAGTTTATAATATCTAATAGGAGGGCAAAATTTGAAAAGTTACACTGGATGAATAGCTTAGTCAATGTCTGATTAAAATTTGTAGATATAGCCGGCCTCGGTGGCACACACTGCTGTGGTATGTTCTGTATGGCAAATGTGTTGCTAATTAGTCAATAAATAAAACACTGATTGGCCATTGGCTAGGCAGGAAGTGTAGGCGGGACAAGGAGGAGAATAAAGCTGGGAAGTGGAAGGCTGAGTCAGAGAGACACTGCCAGCCGCCATGATGAGAAACAGCATGTGAAGATGCCGGTAAGCCACAAGCCATGTGGCAAGGTATAGATTAATGGAAATGGATTAATTTAAGCTGTAAGAACAGTTAGCAAGAAGCCTGCCATGGCCATACAGTTTGTAACCAATATAAGTCTCTGTGTTTACTTGGTTAGGTCTGAGTGGTTGTGGGACTGACAGGTGATAGAGATTTGTCCTGAGGTGGGCCAGGCAGGAAAACTCTAGCTACAACACACCTTTAATCCCAGCACTTGAGAGGCAGAGCCAGGTGGATCTCTGTGAGTTCAAGGCCAGCCTGATCTACAGAGCAAGATCCAGGGCAGGCACCAAAACTACACAGAGAAACCCTGTCTCGAAAAACAAATAAATAAATAAATATAAATAAATAAATAAATAAATAAATAAATAAATTAAATTTGTAGATTTAAGTGCCAACATATCAAGGTTTTGTGTCCTTATATTCTTCCATTGTTTGTAGTGCATGAAAATTTCAGTTAGGGTTTAGAAACTTACACTCAAATATTATTTTGTAGTAGGGTAAAAAAATATTCAATTTAAGATGTTTTTTAAGAAATTGAAGTTTTAAAAATTGAAGCATCAGGAAAAGCAAATCACCAGAAAACTGAAATAGTATATATCTTTATTTATTTTTTTAATTAAGAGAGTTTCTATTCATTTTACATACCAACCACAGATTCCCCTGTCCTCCCGTATCTTTATTTTTTAATGTTTAATTTTCAGTTACAGGGCTGCACCCAAGGCCTTGTACATTCTAAACACATGTTTTAATACTGAGCTACATTCCAGCCTGAAATAGTATGTTCTGATTAGTATAGATGCAGAGGACATAAGCTTTACTTTCCTAGCAATGTTTTTGCAACAGACTCTTGCTCTGTAGCCCTGGCTGGACTTGAGTTCCTAGTAATCTTCCTACCTCAGCTTCCCAAGTGCTGAGATTGCAGATGTGTACCCCCATGCCTGACTTACATAGCTACTCTGTTAGAATAATTGTTTTAAATATATATTCTTTACCCTTGCACTCCATACTAATTTTGTGGTTATACAGATTCCAAATAAACTGAAAGACTGTTGATAGTAGCAATGATGATACATCACCTGGGTTAACTCACAGGAAGACCCAAATCATAGTGTCACACAGGCTTCCTTTTAGCTTTGCATGCCCAGGCATGAAATTTGATAGCAGGCCTGGCGTGATTCCGTCCTGCGTGTCTGTTCTGAGGAGCAGTAGGCAGTTTCCTCCGTCTGACTTCTCTCACGCTGAAATGTGCACCTCCACCTCATGGAAGACTCGATGGACATGGACATGAGCCCTCTCAGGCCTCAGAACTACCTTTTTGGTTGTGAACTAAAAGCTGACAAGGATTATCACTTTAAGGTGGATAATGATGAGAATGAGCACCAGTTATCACTAAGAACAGTTAGTTTAGGGGCAGGGGCAAAAGACAAATTACACATCATAGAGGCAGAAGCAATGAACTATGAAGGCAGTCCAATTAAAGTAACACTGGCAACTTTGAAAATGTGTGTACAACCAACAGTTTCTCTTGGGGGCTTTGAAGTTACACCACCTGTGGTCTTAAGGTTGAAGTGTGGTTCAGGGCCTGTGCACATTAGTGGACAGCACCTAGTAGCTGTAGAGGAAGATGCAGAGTTAGAAGATGTAGATGAGGAGGATGTAAAACTCTTAAGTATGTCTGGAAAACGATCTGCTCCTGGAGGTGGTAACAAGGTTCCGCAAAAAAAAAGTAAAACTTGACGAGGATGATGAGGATGACAACGAAGATGATGAGGATGATGAAGATGATGATGATGATGATGATTATGATGATGAGGAAGCTGAAGAAAAAGTTCCAGTGAAGTAATCTGCACGAGATACCCCAGCCAAAAATGCACAAAAATCAAACCAAAATGGAAAAGACTTAAAACCATCAACACCAAGATCAAAGGGTCAAGAGTCTTTCTAAAAACAGGAAAAAACTCCTAAAACACCAAAAGGACCTAGTTCTGTAGAAGACATTAAGGCAAAAATGCAAGCAAGTGTAGAAAAAGGTGGTTCTCTTCCCAAAGTGGAAGCCAAGTTCGTTAATTATGTGAAGAATTGCTTCCCGATGACTGACCAGGAGGCTATTCAAGATCTCTGGCAGTGGAGAAAGTCTCTTTAAGAAAATGGTTTAAACAGTTTGAAATAATTCCGTCTTACTTGATTTCTGTAACAGTTGATATATCTGGCTGTCCTTTTTATAATGCAAAGTGAGAACTTTCCCTACTGTGTTTGATAAATGTTGTCCAGGTTCCATTGCCAAGAATGTGTTGTCTAAAATGCCTGTTTAGTTTTCAAGGATGGAACTCCACCCTTTACTTGGTTTTAAGTATGTATGGAATGTTATGATAGGACATAGTAATAGTGGTGGTCAGATGTGGAAATGGTAGGGAGACAAATATACATGTGAAATAAACTCAGTGTTTTAATAAAGTAAAAAAAAAAGAAATTTGATAGCAGAAAGAGTGGCTCCATTTCTTGAGAGGTAGATCTATATTAACCAAGGTTATAAACTTTATATTATTTAAAATTGGTAAATTCACCCCTCTTGTAATTGCAGTGTTGTTATCACACTTAGAAAATGAAAAAAAAAAGAAGTCCTTGAGGTTATAGGCTTTGTGTATGTGCGTGAATATCCCCAGTTGCCAAAAACCCATATTTACAATTGAAATGGTTGGAACAAGATCCAAGTACTTGGTGACTGTGTCCTTGAACTTTGGGTTCCTTCCCCCTTTCCTCCCTCCTTTTTTATTTACTGGGAAAAAAAAGATGTGTCCTATTCATTTTCTAATTTACTGCAAAGTCAATGAAATTGGGAACCTAAGCTTTAGCATTAACAACGGTATCTGGCATCCCATAGGCACTTATTTGGTTTTGGTGAATACTGTTAACAATACTCAAGGTCTTGTGCTTTGTCCCTGCAGGTTGATCCAAAAGATTACATGTTCAGTGGACTGAAGGATGAAACAGTAGGTCGATTACCTGGAAAAGTGGCAGGACAACAATTTGTCATTCAAGACTGTGAGAACTGTAACATCTATATTTTTGATCACTCAGCTACCATTACCATTGATGACTGCACCAACTGCATACTTTTTTTGGGACCAGTGAAAGGCAGCGTGTTTTTCCGAAATTGTAGGGATTGCAAGTGTACATTAGCTTGCCAACAATTTCGTGTGAGGGACTGTAGAAAGTTGGAAGTCTTTCTGTGCTGTGCCACTCAACCTATTATTGAATCTTCCACAAATATCAAGTTTGGCTGTTTTCAGTGGTACTACCCTGAATTAGCAGCCCAATTCAAAGATGCAGGGCTCAGTATCTTCAATAACATATGGAGTCACGTTCATGATTTTACACCTGTATCAGGAGAGCTCAACTGGAGCCTTCTTCCAGAAAATGCTGTGGTTCAAGACTATGTTCCTATTCCAGCTACTGAAGAATTCAAAGCTGTACGAATTTCCACAGAAGCCAATAGAAGCATTGTTCCTATATCCAAGGGTCAGAGACAGAAGAGCAGTGATGAGTCATGCCTAGTGGTATTATTTGCTGATGATTATACAACTGCAAATGCCAGGAAACTAATTGATGAGGTAAGGAGAAAAAGAAGAGAAATAGACAGATAGGACTATGCTGCTTTGGAGAATTTCTAGGTTTTATTGTTATTATTTACAAATTATTAGAAATACTGGCAACCCTCAAGCTATAGTCCCCCAACTCCTTAAAAGCAGATCCCTTGGGCCTCAAACTCCTTTCTCAAGACAACTTTTTAATCTAATTCAATTTAGTAAGCATTCATTAGCACCAATTATGTGCAAGTTATGCTGTTATCATATTTCATTCATTATGTGATACGTGTTTGTTTTCCACATCTTTGCTGAAATACCTTGTAATTAGTTGCAACTTAGAAATAATAGAATGTAGGTGATGCTGGAAATTAAGGCATACAGATACAATCCTTTGCCTCAAAGAATTTCCATTCTTCATCATAAACAATTTCCACACATGCTCACAATAGTACTGCATATTGAAACATGGCCTTTTCTAAAGATTTACTGAGAAAATTTCTTTGGAGTTTTAATTGGCTAGAGGTTGGAAATGACATTTAAGAATACAACTTTTAGACCCTGCTTTGACACTGTCATCCACATTGGGCTCCTTATTTTTTATTGCCCCATCACCATTGGTAGGAGGCTGGGATATACAAATAATATGAATAAGATGGGAATTGGAATGGCAAAATCTCCAAGACTTTTGAGTGGTGGCTTTCAGTGAGTTCATTAAGTAGAGAAGAGTAAATGCATAGCAGCTTCCCCTCAAAGCATTTGAGGAGGGAGAGGTTAAGGCTCCAGAAGCAGTAGTTCCTTTGTTGGTAGGTGCACCAGTAGGAAGATGTATTGAACAGAATTTATCCAGTAGGAATCTGTTTGAACTTTAAATTCAAGCTTCCAGGTAGATACGTAAGTTTCTTTCTAAACGGATTGTTTTAAAGTGAAGCATACCAAAAGG
Source organism: Peromyscus eremicus (assembly GCF_949786415.1). Classification (NCBI taxonomy): domain Eukaryota; kingdom Metazoa; phylum Chordata; class Mammalia; order Rodentia; family Cricetidae; genus Peromyscus; species Peromyscus eremicus. The sequence goes on along the minus strand of NC_081439.1, from coordinate 1,782,903 downwards.
AGTGATGGTGTTGACAAGAAGTAAAAAGGAATACCTCCCTGTAGGTATACCTCTGTAATGCGAAGAACCCATGTCTGACATCTACAAAGTATATTTTGAGGTACAGCTTTTAAAACTATAGAAGCTGAAGTATAATTTTGATATTTTATTTTTTTCTTTTCTCTTTTTTTTTAAAAAAATTTAGGGTCTCTCTGTGTAGCCCTGACTGACCTAAAACTTACTATGTAGAGCAGGACTGTGTCTTGAACTTCCAGCAATCCTCCTGCCTCTGCATCCCAGTGGCTTAAGCCATTGTGTCTGGCTTAAGATGTTGATGTTTTCTTTTCTTATGCCAGTATGATAAGAAGCATGCTGTAAGTTTTGTGAGATGTAGAAAAATATGCTTGTAGCCTTTGCACTATCTAGTCACACGTTAATTCAACATCTGAGAAGTAAATATCTTCATTATGTTGTATGGCAAATTTCTTTTGTATGGTGAATTTTTACTACATATAATTTTCAGAACATTAATCATTCAAGTTAACTCCATTTTGGTAGATAATCAGGAGTCAACACACAGATATTTTAACATGTTTAAAGAAAAAAAGCCATCAGCACAGTCTTCGTGAGTCATCAATGTTCTGAACTCTTTGACTTTTGGTATCTGATGTGTGAAATGGCCTTCGCAAGATTATGACTTAGAAGAGTGATATTCTTTAAATGTCCTTCTGGAATGCAAAATAAAAATCCTACACTACTAATAGTAGCTTAATCTTACATAATGTTAGATATATGTCAGGCACTGTTAAAAAGGATTTACATGAATTAAAGGTTGTTCAAAACAACCCTGTGAACCACAGACAGGGTAAGTAACTTGGCAAAGGTCACTTAGCTAGCTGGTAAACAGCAAAGCTGTGATTCATCCATGCAGGCTGATAGTCTTCCTGTGTATTAACCCTTAAACATAAAGCTGTTTTGCTGTCCCAGTGCTGAAAGAAAGCTGATGGATGCTTGGTGTAGCAATGTGACCCAAAGCTTGTTGAGTCAAGGGACTTCTAAACTAAAGATGCTTTGGTTAGTATTGTCTAGTTCTGAAAGCACAAAATGAAGGAATAAATGATTTAAAATGAAGTTGTTTAGAGGTCACCAGTGTTCCTGTAATGCCTCACTTATGCTCTGTAAGTAAGCCCAATAAACTAATTGGTTCACACAAAAAGAAAAAAAGGAAGAGAGTGCAAAAGAAAGAAATTGAAAATGAAAATTACATATTGAGAGTATCAAAGCATGCTGAATAATAAAATACCAACACATTTTTAATTGTGAAACTTTATTGTTTTTTAAAAAAATGACACTAAAGATTTAAAATAGAGGAAAGTTCCTTCCACCTTCCCACCTAAAAAGTTTGTAAGTATGGGCCACAAAGCATTTTCTTCACTTAAGATGATAACTTTGGAATAGGTTAAAGATGATTCCCACAGGTAGTGCACTTCACAGCAGCCACAGTCCCATAGTTAAGTTAGTCAACTTCCCTCTCCAGAGAATTCATAGGTAATGCCTATGTTTAATTGGAAAGGGTAAAATGCACATGGGTCCCAGAGTTTTCCATTTGATGTGAATTTGATTTTTCTTTTTCTGTTGATTTTCTGAAAAGTTCCATGGGTGTTATTTTCTTTTGCTTTTTTCCTCACAAGGAGTGTGTAAAATTTCTTTGTATACAGCATAATATTGGCAAGTGACCAGTGGTATTTGAATTCATTGGTTCATATGTGATTGAGTTTTCAGTGAGTTTACTCCATGCATCCTCAAAACCATTAATGAATACAAAAGGCATAAGGAACCCAACTAACACACTGAGGGTCTTCATCACATCATGACTCAATCCATCATGCTAGGAAAAGGAACAGACATAAATGTTATGTTGAGAGATTATATATTTTTTTAAATAATACTTGAGTTAGCAAAGAAACTAGTTAGTTCTAAAAAAAATAAAAGTTAAGTTTTTCTCACAGCACAACCATGTTAGGACAGCTTAGACTTGCTTGCTTTTATATGAATCACATATATTTCTGGGATAAATTAAGAGTAAACAAGGCTTGAATTAAGTATATTTTATAATTGAAATTGGTTAGTCACCACAATTTAAAAGTCCATAAATATGATTTTCATGTAAAAGAGTCTCTAAACATCTTCAGTGAAAATATTAAGGTAGATACAGCTTCATAGTTCATGTTTTGTTTTAGATAATGGTATTTTCAATTAATCTCTTTTTTTTTGAGAAAATGTCTTATGCAGCTTGTGTTGGCCTTGAGCTGGGTATGTAGCCAAAGATGGTCTTGAATTTTTGATCCTCCTGCCTTAACCTCTTGAGCACTAGGATTATAGCATGAACCAATATGCTTGGCCATTTAAACATAATTTTTTTAGTTTATATCTGTCTATAAAATTAGAAACACTGGTGAGATTGATTCTGATATTTTAAGTCTTTACAGTTACCGTCCAGCAATAATGTCCATAGGGTTTCTCGTAATTTTTAATGTATCTTCTTGTCTGAGGGAGCACTGAGTGAGAATTCTGAAATAGGATTTGAGTTTCATTCAATTTGATGATATGATATTCAATAATATAACCATAGCATGAAATATTATGAGCTGTTACCACTGATTTTATAGAATAAATTGTAAAAATGTCTGCAATCAAGTAAATACAAATTTATAAAGATATGTAGGCAACTGATTTTTTTTTAAAAAAAGAATTCTCCATTTTGTTGTTTTTTTTTTTTCAGACATGGTTTCTCTGTGTAGGTCTGGCTTTCCTGGAACTCGCTCTGTATACCAGGCTGGCCTTGAACTCAGAGATCTTCTTACCTGTGCCTCCTGAGTGCTGGGATCAAACAACAGCCACCACCACCACCACCACCACCTAGCCTGAAAAAGAATTCTTTAATCCACTATCACATTAACTTGAATTAAAATCAAAGCTCTGTTGACTAATAGTTATATGACCTTGGGAAAGTTCTTAACCATGTCATATCTTAGTTGTCTCATGTCTACAAGGAAGTACTCATCTCATGAAAGATTAAATGTATATATATATGTGTGTATATATATTAAATTTATATATATATATACACACACAATACATAACATTCAGAAAACTTCATGTACATAGTAAATGCTCTCATACATGTGGTCTATCATTCTTGCACTATACTATACAAATTGCTGTGATGGCTTTTAAAATTAAAATTAGGAGTATTTTTTCATTTTATTTTAACATCTTTATTATATTTAACAAATTAAGTTAATTGTAATGAACTATGGTATTTTTCATTGAACATTTACTGTATCATCAAATTAAGCTTCTGTTTAGTAGTTGTAAAGAAACAACAGCAGAGTGTGAATTACTCAGAACTAAAACAAAAATCAGAATGCTGTGTTGCATTATATACAGAAAAATGCTCAAGTGACAAAACCTTGTTTTCATCCCAGGGGTTCATTTTAAAATCTGAATGAAATTTTATTCTCCACAGATGGTTGGGAAAGGGTTTTGCCTGGTGCAGACAAAGGAAGTGTCAATGAAAGCCGAAGATGCCCAAAGGGTTTTCCGAGAAAAGGCATCTGACTTTTTTCTTCTTCTGAACAAAGGTATTTTCTGGATGACTGGACTACTTTTGTGCATATTTTCTTGATTAACTCTCTTAGTATTTCTCTTCTTCTATGTTGCTTTCTCTTCCTCTTTTGTTTTGTTTTTTTTTCCAATACCCAAGAAGCCCTATATAACTCACTTTTTCCCGGTTTGTGTTCTTAGTATTTTAACAGTCACATTTCTATATTATTTTCGTTTTCATTTTATTACTATTTTACTTTGTACTGTTGCAAAGTACATGATAAAGATGTGCTTTAGCTGTACTGAAAAAAAGTAAGAAATATAAAGTCACTATTTTCTGTTTTAATATAATTAACTTCTCATGAAAAATTATAATTTTCCCTAGTAAGTAAATACCACCAATAAGTTTCAGATATTGAAGAAATGTGCACAAGAGAGGAGCTAGAATCTGTGTATCCTGCTGAAGGGCTGTTGCTTGCCTGTATTTTCTTATAGGCATACTGATTCTGGAGGTCAAAGTACTGTCCATCTGTTGGGAGGAGGGACATTGTTTGCTCAAGGCTCTAAGTCAGTATGAATAGCAATATGGAATGCTAATTAGGTATACCCTACAGACAGGGTACATCTGTATGTGTGTTCTTTATGTATAAATAAATTATAATAAACTCTAACTGTTAGGATAATTTTAATCAGTGATGCTTTGTGTAATTGGGCTGTTAAGTGTTAGCACAATATTTCATATCCTTTTTTTAGTTATTGTAGTAGTGGAAGGACTTAATCCAGTGCTTGAGTCTACCTCAGAATATATTTTGACATAGGAACATTCAAATGAAATCTTGAAAATGAACCTTGAAACTCTCATCAACTTTTAGGAATAGAATTGAGCAGAAAGTCTAATAGATATCCTAAAGTGTGAGGGTTAGTGTTGAAGTCAGCAATCTGAATCAAGGATTTATATATTTGTATAATATTAGTAAAGAAATCTGATAGAATTGCTTCAACCTAAACAGTATCTGTCTTTAAATAATACAACGTTTCACATGGAAGTAGTAAAATGTTTTGTTGCTAGAAAAAGTAGAACTAAAACCAGTGAGCAGATGCTATGGGAATTTCAGGAAATAAATGTCATACAAACAAGTCTTAAAAAACAGAGGTGCCAGGGCTGGAGAGATGGCTCAGTGGTTAAGAGCATTGACTGCTCTTCCAGAGGACTCGGGTTCGATTCCTGGCACCCACATGGCAGCTCACAGCTGTCTGTAATTCCAGTTCCAGGGGACCCGACACCCATGGCAATACACCAATGCACATAAAATAAAAATAAATAAATTTTTAAAGATGCCTACAGGAAGTACTCAAAGACTGAAGCAGTCATGTCAGGTCAAAAGAATCAGCTTGAAGGAGTTTGCGTTGGCAAAATTTGGGGACAGTTTGACCATTAAAAAGAATAATGGGGGTTGGTGTAAGGGTGCCTAGCATGTTTGAGGACCTGGATTCCATTTCTAGCATCAAAATAAATAAATAAACAAACCCCACAAAGAATAATACAGGTAACTTAACAATTGTTATGCACCTGTGGGAAAGGAAAGGCCTGAGCAATGTAGTGCACACCTGTAATCCCGGTACTTGGGAGGTAGAGGCAAGAGGAATTCGTGAGTTCAAGGTCATCCTTAGCTATATGATGAGTTCAGGACCAGCTTGAGCTGCTTGGAACCATTTCACAAAAGAGGGATGGGGCAGTGGTGTCCTATACATTTAATCCCAGCACTAGAAAGGCAGAAGCAGGTGGATCTCTGTGAGTTCGAGGCCAGCCTGGTCTACAGAGCGAGATCCAGGACAGCCAAGAGTATATAGTAAAATCCTGTCTCAAAAACAAAAACAAAACAAACAAGCAAAACACCAAAGAGTGGCGGTGAGCATTATGATTATAGGCTGCCTCTCTTGCCTTCTGCTTTCCTGCCTCTTTGTCTTTCTTTTCTTTTTTAAATCTGGAAAAAGGGAATCTTTTCAGTCTGTATGATAACTGAACTAAGATAAGAAAGAAAGTTACAGCCGGGCAGTAGTGGCACACGCCTTTAATCTCAGCACTCGGGAGGCAGAGCCGGGTGGATCTCTGTGAGTTCGAGGCCAGCCTGGTCTACAGCGTGAGATCCAGGACAGGCACCAAAACTACACAGAGAAACCCTGTCTGGAATAAAAAGTAAGAAAGAAAGTTACATGACACCACAAGGAAACAATGAACCAAGTCCAAAATACAAGATATTCTATAAAGATAACTAGCTACCTTTCTTCAGATAAGGGAACTCTTTTAGATTAAAATAATCTGAAGAGATGTAACAATGCAATGAGAGAACCTTGGTTGAAATGGGTTTGATGTGAAGTGGGCTAAAAAGGTAGTTTTTAAACTAGGAGTTGTTTAATTTCCTTAGGTATGGAAATAGTATTGTGGTTAGGTAGGATATGTGTGCTAAGTATCATGGTATCAGCAAAACAAAAATAAAGCATGTGTGTGCACACGATGTATAGTATATAGGGGCCAGCAAGATGACTCAATGAGTAAAAGCACTTGCCACCAAGCCTCATGACCTTGATTTCAGCCTCAGGGTCCCACATGAAAGAAGGAGAGAACTTACTCCCACAAGTTGTCCTCTGACCTCCATAAGTGTTCCATGGCATGAGCGCCCACACACATCCACATCTCCAAAAAGAAGTAAATATACAAACAATTGTTAAAAAAAAAAAAAACCTATGTGGCTAAATTTTGACTCTTGGTGACTATAGTTAAAGGTAAGATGGATATTTATGTTCTTCTTTAGTATTTCTATAATGTGTGAGGTTTTTTTTTTTAATTAAAAATTGGAGGGATTGGAGCAATGGCTCAAGGCTTAAGAGCACTCACTGGCTGCTCCTCCAGAGCACCCAGGTTCTAGTCTCAGTGGTGGCTGACAACTGTCTGTAATTCCAGTTCCTATGGATCTGATGCCCTCTTCTGGCCTCCAAAGGCACTGCATGCACACTGTCCACAGACATACATGCAGGCAAAACACTCATACACATAAAATAATTAAAAATAAAATAGAAACTTTAAATTTTTATCTTATTCTCAAAACCCCCCAAAATGGAGAAAATATTGCAATCTGCCCAATAGTGAATATATTAGGTCATGTGGAATAGCAAGCAGACTTGGTCCTAATATTCTAACAGGGTGGACTGGACCCTCTTCTGAGGTGACCAGTAGTTATTGTCAGGCAAGTCATTGTCTTGAGTGGGACTGGTCTGTGCATTACAGAATGTTGAATAGCATTTATGGCTCCTGCTCTCTTGATACACATTTCTTCAGTTGTAGCAACAACAACAAAAAATGTTTTTAGACATTGCCTGATGTCTTTTAAGGGGGCAGAATAAGTTCTTAGTTGAAAACCATTTTTTTTAAAGCATAGGCTTGATCTTGAAAATTCACTTTTATTGTAATTCATAGCTGAATCTAAACTAGTCTTTAATCACAATTTAGTTTGTTTAGTTAACTCTTTTTAGTTAATAAATATTATTGTTTGACTATTAATAAGAGAATCTGTGGTTTTCCATTCTAGGACTTCCAAATCTGAATAATCCTCAAAACTATGTGGGATGTGTTTAAAAATGTAAATTTCCAACTACTATCTTAGAAGCCTTTATGATATGTCCTTGGAATCAACATTTTGGTAGATTCTCAAATGGTCGTGAGCACTAATTAGACTTGTTTTCTTTTGTTTTAGAGGTTAATTTTCTTCAACAAAAACAGTAGATGAGATATGAACACTAGTAGAGGGCAGTCAGACAAAATGGTGATTTGTAGGCCACTCCAGGTTTGATGGTTTAGTCTGAATTTTCATGCTTTTTATTTTTAATACATTTTTAGAATAATTTTAAATTTACAGAAAATTTGCAAAGACAGTACCAAGAGTTTCTGTATACCCTTTACCTGCTTCTCCAAATGTTACCAGCCAAGGCACATTTGTCAAAACCAAGAAATTTACATTGGTAAAATGTTAACTAATACAGTCTGTTCTCATTTCACCAGATGTTTTTCAACAAGTTTCAGTTCCAGAATTCAATTCTAGATCCCACATTGGCTTTAGTTGCTATGTTTCCTGAATCTCCCCAACTCTATGACAGTTTTCAACCTTTTGTTTTTCATAGCCTGAAACTTTGAAACACTTTTGGTTGGTGTGAAGAATATTGTTCTGTTGGGGATTGTCTGCTGTTTTCTCAGGTTAGGAAGGGTTGTAGGTTTTGTAGAAGAAGGGAAGTTCCCTTCTCTTTACATCACAGCCTAGGCTCAGCATGAGATGGTATCTGCTATACTTTTTTATCTTGCATTGCAGTGAGGGCACATTTGTGCTACAGGACAAATGTAAAAGTCAGAGGATACTTACGGGAGCTGATTCTCTTCTTCTACCATGTGGGTACCAGGGATCAAATGCAGGTTGCCAGGCTTTTACTCTCTTTTTCCCATCAGTCTAGAGATTTATGTTTTGTTTGGTAGTTTTTAAAAATTTTTTCAGCTTAATTGATACATAATTGCCAGACATTATATTTTAAAGTATATAATCTAATGACTTGACCTATCCATATATTATAAATGGTTACCACAAACAGTTACCTCATATAATTATCTTTAAATTTTTTTTAAAAATATATTATTATTATATGTATGTATGTGGGTGCATTTTCCAAGGCACAACTATAGAGGTTAGAGGACAACTCTGTTAAGTCACTTCCCTTTTTCTACCTTTACTGAGTTCTGGGGATTGAACTCAGGTTTCCAGGCTTGTGCAGCCTGTGTGTGGTTGTGGTTGTGCTGTGTATTCTAGATAGTAGATAGCTCAAGCTATATATGCATCCCCAACTTGCTAATCATGTAACAACACTAGTTTATATGATGTAACCAGCATCTTGCAGTTTCTCCAGTCTCTAGCCTGGATGACCCAGAACTCACAGAGAGCTGCCTGCCTCTGCCCTCCAAGTGCTAGGATTAAAGACATACGCCACCAAGAGTAGTCCATAGCATATTTTTTGTCCACCCATCTGTCAACAAGACCCTTAAATTTGATGCCATTTCTTGGTTATAGTGAATAATGCCTCAATAGTGCTGGAATTTTTTTTTCTGGGTAGCGATTTGATTTCTTTCGAATATATACCCAGAAGTGGGATTGCTGGATTATATGGTAGTTCTATTTTTTATTTTTTTGAAGAAGTATTTTCATAATGGCTATAACAATTTAAATTCCCACTAGTGGTGCACAAAGGTTTTTCTTGCTCCACATCCTCAGCAATGCATTTCTCTTTGTGATACTAGCCCACCTAACATGTATGTGAAGTTGATATCTAATCATGGGTTTGATTTGCATTTTATTGATGATTAGTGACATTCAGAACCTTTTCATGTGATGTTTCTAATTTTATTGATAGTTTCAAAGAAGTGTTTTGCATTTCAATTTTCTTTTCAATTCCATTAGGTTTCTGTTGTCACATTTATTATTTCCTTACTTTCACTAACATTACATATGATTTGTTCTTTCTCTAGCTTCTTAAAGTTTGAGCATAAGTTACAGATTTTAGTATGATTTTTTTTCGATTGACTTTGCTTAGCATTTTATTTTTCTGAATAGTTGACAAACATAGTTTTTTTTAAAAATTTTATTTTGCAATACAATTCAGTTCTACATATCAGCCACAGATTCCCTTGTTCTCCCCCCTCCCGCCCCCCTCCCCTTCCCCCCAGCCTGCCCCCCATTCCCATCTCCTCCAGGGCAAAGCCTTCCCCACAGACTGAGATCAACTTGGTAGACTCAGTCCAGGTAGGTCCAGTCCCCTTCTCCCAGGCCGAGCCAAGGGACCCTGCATAGGCCCCAGGTTTCAAACAGCCGACTCATGCAATGAGCACAGGACCCGGTCCCACTGCCTGGATGCCTCCCAAACAGATCAGGCCAATCAACTGCCTCACCCACTCAGAGGGCCTGATCCAGTTGGTGACCCCTCAGCCATTGGTTCATATTTCATGTGTTTCCGTTCGTTTGGCTATTTGTCTCTGTGCTTTATCCAACCTTGGTCTCAACAATTCTCGCTCATATAAACCCGATTTTTAACATTGAAAATTTACAGCTAGCAGCATGCCTGAGTGAAGCATATGAACACACATGTTCTTATGAAGCACAGCACAACCTTCTTCACATAGGTACAATGGACACCAAGTTTGGAGGCTATGTCAACACCAAAATGAGTAGGGATCTCAGAAATATGGAAAATAAGGCACAATTCAGACAGCAGAAAGGATGTTTGCTTATGTATGAGGAATAAAATAAGAAGGCTGAAGCTCACTCAGCTAGGAACATGAACAGCAAGCATGTCTGAGAACAGCTACAAAAGGAGAGCAAGTATTGATGGGGAGGGGACTTTACACACTTAAGAGACTTAGAGGTAGTTACAGAAGAATTTCGGCAAGTAGGCAAATGAGGATCTACTGTATATGTATTTAATACTGATTTTTTTCCTATAAGTGTGACTTTAGCTGTATCCTGAAACTTTCAACACATTATATTTTCATATTCATTCAATTCAAGATTTGACAAAATACAGCCCACAGCCTGCATTAGAAAATGAAGTTTTATGGGAGTATGGCCATATTCATTCTTTTATCTATTCTGCTGCTTTTGTGCTACAACCAAAGAGTGTTTTTGTGGCAGGCAATGTATAGTCCAAAAGGCCTAAAATTTTTTTTCTGGTCCTTTATAGAGAAAATAATTTGACATTTAATTTAGTGAGAAGTATTTTTAAAACTAGTATAGTGGTACGTTCCTGAGACACAAGGATCATGAGTATCGGGCAGCATAGGCTATATGTGAGTTCAAGATCAACTTGGATTACCTATTAGAATACTGTCTCAAAAAAATGAAAAAGAAAAACAAAAAATTGGGGAATGGAGAGATGGCTCAGTCATTAGGATCACTTGAACCCAAGTTCAATTCCCAGTACTCATGTTGGGTGGCTCAGGAATACCTATAACTCAAACTGTAGGGCATCCTCTGCTGGCTTCCATGGGCACTTACACTCAAGTGCATATACCCTGAAAAAGACAAACATACTGTTTTCTACAGTTAGTTAAACTTGTTTTATGACACAGGCTACAGTCTGTTTTGTTTATATTTCATGCTCATGTGAGGATAATGTAAAATCAGTTGCTTGATAGAATAGTATATAAATATCTACTATGTCAACTTAGTTGATAATAATATGCAAGTCATCTCTCTCCTTAATTTTATGCCTACTTATTTGATACCTTAATGAGAGAAATGTTGAACTCTATAGGTGTCACTGAGGATTTGTGTATTTCTCTTTTCTAATCTATGAGGCTTCACGTTGTGTACTTTGGAGGTCTAGTAATTGCATATGTATTAGGATTCTTACATCTTCTTTGGAAAATCTTTGATTATATAATAGCACCTCCTATCTCTGATTATCTTCCTTTTCTAAAATCAATTTTATCTAAAATTACTCTGTTTTTTAGTTTGATTAGTATTTCATTCTATATCTTTTTCTTATCAAATCTGTATAATTAAGGTAAAAATTTTTGATAGCATATAGTTGGTTTCTGCTTTTCAGTCCAGTCTAATAGTCTTTCCTTTAACTGCTGTGTTTAGAGCATTCATATTGAAGAAGATTATTGATAAATTTGGATCAAAGTCTATCATCTTGCTAGCTTTTTTCTGTTACATTTTTGTTACCTCTTTTTCCATGTAATTGAACATCTTTATAATTCCATTTAACCTTCTATTGACTTGTTAATTTTACATGTTTTTATAAAATTTAGTTTCATAGAAGTAAATTAAAATTTAGGTAATTTACATCTACTTTCTAATATTCTCCAACTTCACTCATAGTATAAAAACCTGCTAACATATTTTCAGATCTCCCTTCCCATATTGTGTCCCTTATCATTTCTTTTACTATTATGTTTATTATGATGCATTGTTATAATGGATTATTAATGTTATTGCTTTGAATTGTCACATATTTTTAGAGCAATATAAAATAAGAAAAATAGAGATCATATTTAACTGGCTGTTTTAGAACAGAGGAATGCCATGGTCCTTTTAAAATGCAATTATTATTACTCTGGTTGTTATAGGGTGCAAGCAGAGAGACCAGATAGGCTGTTGCTCTAATCTAATTGATGCAGGATAGTGGTTTGTTCATGACAGCTGAGATGCCTAGATTTAAAGCTATTGTGCAGTATTTGAATATGAAGTTTACACTGAAACACTAAAACATGATCAGTATCCTTCTTGACCTCATAATTCACTTAGAAGTAATCACAGTAATTTCAGTAAGCATCATTAGACACATAGGGCTAATTAAGGAATACACTGTCATTTGCTGCAGGCCGCAGGAATATATCATAAGAACTCAGCTGGTTATGGCAAAGTCACTTATGGCAAAGTCACTACCTGGAGGGATCAGGGAATTCCTCCAGATGAAGCCAAATTCCAAGGAGCTTTTGGTGTTATTTGGCTTATTATATATATGCTGTATTCTGTTATGAAAATCATGTGTGCCTTCATAGTTTTCCCAATTGACTTTTCCCTAAGAAGGGCTAACAGTGTGGACCGATCACTCTCTGGACATACACATTCCAGGTATTTGGAGAACAGCCTCAGGAAAGGCTTTCTCTGGAATCAGATATCTCCCCTGGCCACTTTCAAGGACTACAGGAAACACCGCCCAGGTGGGCGCCCAACTTCCGAGGATAACAGTGATAACAGCCCACATGCGAGTCTCCTGACTTAAGGTAAATTCCACAAGGAGACACCGCCCAGGGGGGCGCCCAACTTCCGAGGACTAACAGTGATAACAGCCCACATGCAAGTCTCCTGACTTAAGGTAAATTCCACAAGGAGACACCGCCTAGGTGAAAGTCTCCTGACTTAAGGTAAATTCCACAAGGAGACACTGCCTTGGTGAGGTGGACGTTAAGTAAATAGCTTTACACAATTTAGCTCGGACCCTCTCTTTTTATACCAGGACTTCCAGGGCACGGGACAGAGAAGAGAAAAGAGAATGGAAGAACTAGATGGGTAAGAACTTAAGAGGAACAAACTGAGATGGGGAAGAACTAGATTGAAGGGATAGAAGAGAGAACTAGAGGAACGAGATGGAAGATGAGGAAGAGCCAGATGAGAAAGTCCTAGCTGGGTAAGAACAAGCTGAAAAGGACCTAGATGAGGCAGAATTAAGACGAGAGAATTAAGATAGAACTTAAGAGTGAGCAGTAGATAAACAGAGAGAAATCAGGCAAGAAAGGAGCTAGGCACAAGAACAGAACTGAAGCTGTGTATAAAGGATGTTATGCCAGAGGAATTAAAGCAAGTGGACTATAGAGCTAAGTGTGCTGAGATTCTATTTCCCGAAAATAGTCCTTGCCATTAGTAGTTCTCTCTCCTGAGCCCCTGGGATGTATAATATTAAGGCTGGTCCCGCTAATATTATACAAGAGTCATTATCATATTTTCTTAAATTTAGGGTTATCCTAGTGTAAAATGATGCATTTACGTACCTGTCTTATTGGTATATCTGTCTTAGAAAATTATTAAGCCACTTATTGGAAGTTCACCATATTCTAGTAAAGAATATCAACCAATATACCTGCTTATTTAGTTCTTTCTGAATTCTAGATTATATTTTCTTTGTAGAAAATAGGAACTGTCAATAATAAATACCTAATTTAAAAAGGAAGAGAGACTAGGGACACATCTCAGGGGTAGAGTGCTTGCCTTACAATCCCAGGGCTCTGGATTCAATCTCCAATACCATAATTAAGGAAGAATAAAATTGTCTTCTGTAACTTTCTAAACATACTACCTCTATTCAAAAATAGAATTTGGGGCTTAAGAGATGGCTCTGTGGTTAACAACACTTGTTGCTCTTGCAAAGGACTGAAGGTTGGTTCCCAGCACCCACATATGGCTCACAATCATCCATAACTCCAGTTCCAGAGGATCCGGCACCCTCACCTCACATCCGTACATACAAGGAAAACACTCATTAAAATAAAATAAGTAAATCTTTAAAAAATAAAATTTAATGAACCCATGTGTTCCAACCCCTATTTCCATCAACTTTTGTCAGACTTTTAAAACATCTTGCTAGCTATAGTGACTCACTCGTGCTTATAATCTCTGCATTTGGAAGGTGAGAAAAAAGAAGGTTGCCACAAAGTTCAGGACAGCCTGGATTCCATAGTAAGTTCCAGGCTAGCCAGGGTTATAGAGTTAACACTGTCTCAAAACAACAACAAAAAACCTTTAGCCTCTCTTTTCACTGAAATATTCTTAATACAATTTTATTTTGTCTTGACATTTCATTCCCAAATATTTGTTTATCTCAAATAAAGCAAAATTTAAAGCATGCTTTCTTGAGTAACCATACTGCATTGTAACACCTAACGGTTAACAGTAGTTCCTTAAAGATCTTTAATACTCAGATTTAAATTATCTTCATTGTCATATTCTTTATGTCATTTTGCAGTTAATTTAATTCAGGTCTAAAAGTGGGCCCACTTGTAATTTGTTGTTTTATATCTTGTATCTCATAATTAAAAAAAACAGGATTTTTTTCTTATTTATTTTTGTTTCATGCCTCTGTCTTATTAATGAAGTTTGGTCAGTTGTCCTTTAGTGTTCATGGGATTAACTTGTTCCACTATGTTTCTTGTAGAAGTTAAATCAAAACCCTGTTTACATTTAGGCTTATTTTCTGGGGAGGGAGCAAGAATACTTCATAGGTGACACTGTCTCTTGTTGCTTTAAATGTAAATATCCATGATGTTTGATTAGAATTTTCAGTCATGCTAAGATTCATGCTAAGAATCATCAGCAGGTTCAGGTGGTAATGACGTTTTCAATGTGAGTCCCCTGTAGGATGCCAAAACCATAGGAGTTTTTCCTGAACCAATTATTTTAATAAGAGTTACAAAATGATCACTTTCTGGTTATATCACCACCTCTATATTTATTAGTAAATGTTATGAGAACACCTTGTACACAGCACTGTTTAGTTGACTTGAAATATGTTTCACATCAGAAAAGCAGAATAAAGAGGAAAAATAAGCATCAATTTTCAGAATAATGAATTGGCACCCTAGCAACCCCCAGTAGTGTCTAGTGAGTTTTGTTCCTTTTTTGTCTAAATACCATTGCAAACTCAAGGATTTTTATATATTCAGTGTGTTCTAATAAGCTGTAATTATTTCTTCTGATTTCACCATGTCTCATGTTTAACCATTGGTAACCCCTTCAGGCTGTCTTTTGTGTCCTTTTAATATACTCCATTGGCCTTGGATAATTTCAGTGCTTTTTGGCTCAACAAGATATTTCGGCTGCATATGAGATGGTGCACATTGGTAATCCCAGTATTCAGGAAGCTGTGGCAGAAGGATTGTGAGTTGTTAGCCAGCCTGGACTATATGACAAGACACTGGCCTCAAATTCACTATGTAGCTGAGACTGGCCTCAAACTCCTGATCTTCCTGCTTCTACCTCCTGAGTGATAAGATTATAGACATGTGCTAACTACACCTCTCAGATCTTTTGTTTTAATAGGGAAATTTTTACATACAAAAAGTAGACAGAAGTGCTGGACAGTGGTGGCACACACCTTTAAACCCAGCACTCAGGAGGCAGAGGCAGGTGGATTTCTGTGAGTTCGAGGCCAGCCTGGTCTACAAATCGAGTTCCAGGACAGCAAGAGTTGTTAGAAAAACTGTCATGGGAAAAACAAAAGTAGACAGAAGAGCCTGGTATGGTGGTACATGCTTATAATCCCAGTACTTGCAAGTTAGAGGCAGAGGCAGGTGGATCTCTGTTAGTTTGATGCCAGCCTGGTCTATATACCAAGTTCAGGCCAGCCAGTGCTAATTAAGTAGTGGGACTCTTGTTTCAAAAAAGAAAAAAATCAAAAAAGGTAGATTGATAATGTAACAAAGCCCTGTAACTACCACCTTGCTTTCACAGTTAGCAAATGTGTTCATAAGTTTTCCATTGCTATAAAAAAATAATAACTGAAATAATCAACTTAGTAGAAAGGAAAAGTTTTATTTTGACTTGCAGCTCTTGGAGCTTTCAGTCTATGACTGATTGGCCTTGTTCTTGGGGGCTTTCAGTGGCGCAGTACACTGTGATGGGAACACATGTCAGGAAGAAGCCCATTCACTCTGTGCCTGAAACAAAAGGAAGAAGAGATGAGGCCCCACAGTGTTTTGTGGGTATGTCCCCAAAGACATAAAATCTCCCACTATGCACCATCTCTTAAAGTTTCTAATACCTTCAAATAGTGCTTTGGGCTGGGAACTAAGCTTTTAACACATGGGCTAAAATCCAAACACAATTACACAAAAACACAATTACAAAAAAAATTACACGGGCTCATAGCCAATATAAGACTTAGTTAATTTTTTTCTTTTATAATATTTCTGAATGTTTCGGTTTCTTACAATATTGTTTTAACATAATGGTTTTGTAATAAACAGCATCTTTTACTACCAGAGTAAGATTAATGAAGTTTTAAGATCTGCTTCTATATGTTTGTACTTAGGCTATATACCACTGAGGGTATACAGACAAAACATTGCCTTCTAAGGTTGCTTAGAATAAGTCTTTTTATGGTCATATCACTAACTTGATAGACTCATTTATTTTAGTTTGCTTGTAAGTTTTAGAACTGCTCTTTTCTCCACATTTACTTTTAGCTTTGAGATACTGACATGCTTTCCAATGTCAAGTTATATAAAAGGGTACATTGAGAGAATTTTTACCTGCACCCATGCCATAACACTTGACTCCCTCCCCCGCCCCACTTTCCTTCAATAGGTAAACATTTTGTGGGGGGCTTATGATATTTCCCCTTTTACATCACAATCAAGCTTTTTGAACAGGTCTCTGGGTTGGAGTAGGTTCTCTAACATAAGAACTTTTTCCTAGAAGGCTACCTTTAGAATTATTCCTCCTTGCAAAGTTTCATTTGATACCCTCTTCTTATCACTCACATTTTCCACAGAGCCTTTTTGCCAAGAGTAAGAAAATGTAAGCTGTTACCTTTTCTTTTACTCAGTACCTATCATAATCTACAGATACTCTGGTGCTGTGAACTCATAGTTAGCTTGCTCTCTAAGTCTGGGTGATTGTACAGTTGACTACTATATTGCTTGCCTTTCCTGTATGTTTCTGTATTCAATTGCAACCCTCCAGTTATTTAGGTGCCAAATATAATACAATCTTTCTCATTCTTGTGCTTTGTCCAGGACACAGAACTACATTATACTTAGCATTTCATATTTGTTCACTTTAGTATTTCATACTTAGTGCTCTATTATTCTATATTGTTTTATGTTTGTTTAATCAGTTTATATCTATTTTCAAGGCCCATTTGTAAATTCCTGGAGGTCAAAACTTCTCCATCACCATAGGAAATAAACTGCTGATCTGTTAGGAATATAGTGATAGCTGAATAAACATTAATTGAAGTGCACATTTTCATGGCCTTGGCCATGCTTATCAACAAATCTGTGTTATAGTCCAGGTTTACCAAAGATTAAATCATGAATCTTTAACCCAAAATGTAAGTCATAGGGGGTTTTAAAAACATTCAAATTAATGGATGGGAAAAGAGGTGCAAATCTTTCTATTCAGAGGATTAAAAATAAAAATTTGATCTTTGCTTTTAAAATGTAGCTTTAAGGGGCTGGAGAGATGGCTCAGTGGTTAAGAGCACTGACTGTTCTTCCAGAGGACCCAGATTCAATTCTCAGCATCCACATGGAAGCTTACAACTGTCTGTAAATTCCATTTCCAGGGTACCTGACATCCTCATACAGATATACATGGAGGCAAAGCACCAATGTACATAAATAAAAATTTAAAAACAAACAAACAAAAAAAGAAAGAAATGTAGCTTTAAGACACACTCAAGGAAAATTCTTTCAAAGAGGTATTGCTTTGGTGCCTGGCCTCAATTCCCTTTTGGTTTATTTCCATAGTTGGTGGGCTAGAACTTGGATGGTAAGTAGGGGAGCTGGAAGAAAGGCAGGATGCCTGTTAAGACTTGTGTATGTTGACTTGGATTGTTTTTCTCTCATTTGGTATTTTGCCCACTAGTCTTTGTACTGCTAAATGAGTGAAGATTCTTTGGTTTTGTATGTTTGTTTTGTTTTAAAAAGAAGAATAAAAACCAAAGAAACCAGACAATTTCCAACAGTTGAAAATGTGACAGTAAGGGGGTTGGAGAGATGGCTTAGCAGTTAAGAATGTTTGCTGCTCTTGCAAAGGACTGGAATTCACGTACCAGCACCCAAATCTGGCAGCTCAGAAACAACTGTCTGTAACTCCAGCTACAGGGAATCCATTGACCTCTTCTGTACTCCACAAGGCACTCCACATGGTCATACCCACACACATACATAATTTTTAAAAATGTGACACTAGTCCTATAATAGAATTAGAACTGCTCATCATAGGATGAGACTTAGTGTTTATTTGTTTTATTGATAGGGATAGTGGAAAAAAGCTGAAATGATGTGCCCTTCTATCTACCTCCTTCTTCTTTCCCACCTGATGAAGATACTGGAAATTTCTCAGGGAAGAATAAAAAAATGAGTGCTGGGTGTAGTGCATACCTGTAATCCTAGTACTCAGGAGGTAAAGACAGAAAGATGGAGAAAGGTTCAAGGGCAGTCAGGTCTACATAGTGCCTTCCAGGCCACCCAGGTGTACATAGTGAGACTATGTCAAAAATCTAAAACAAAAGAAATGCAAGAATTAGTTTTACAATATATTTGTATTCATGCTAAGAAAACATTTCTTGGGGTTCCTTTTAGGTCCAGTGATTGCCTTGGAATTTAATGGAGATGGTGCTGTAGAAGGATGTCACCTTATTGTAAATGAGATATTCAATGGGACAAAGGTATAGATCTTACTGACTATATCTCAATCTAAGTTTCTGTTTTATCTCCTT
The DNA here is from genome assembly GCF_949786415.1 of Peromyscus eremicus. Taxonomy (NCBI): domain Eukaryota; kingdom Metazoa; phylum Chordata; class Mammalia; order Rodentia; family Cricetidae; genus Peromyscus; species Peromyscus eremicus. Next base: position 1,764,279 of record NC_081439.1, on the reverse strand, counting down.
TCCCTTACAACCAAATAGTACTTGTATCTATAGTATATTCTTTAACCCATAGGCTCAGAATCATCTGTAACTCCAGCTCCAGAGGTCCAACAGCTTCTTCTGACCTCTGAGAAAACCAGGCATGTGGGTGGTACACATACATACCTGCAGGCAAAACATTCATACACATAAAGAAATAAATCTAAAAGATTCTTAAAAATAAAACCCTGGGGGGCTGGAGACATAACTCAGTGGTTAAAAGCACTGACTGCTCTTCCAGAGGACCCAGGTTTGATTCCCAGCACCCACATGGCAGCTCACAACTCTGTAACTCCAGTTCCAGGGGATCCAACACTCATCACACATACATGCAGTCAAAAATGCATGCACATAAAATTAAAATAAAGTTAAAAAATAAAACCCTAGAACCCTTGTGACTTTGTTCTGTAAAGATGTGGCCTGTGGTATTTAAGGGCTACGGAACTAATTTTTTGTTCATTTTGTATTTTAAATAGATGTTTGTATCAGAAAAGAAGGAGACAGCATCTGGAGATGTTGACAGCTTCTATAACTTTGCTGAGATACAGATGGGGATTTGAAGCAGATTGTGGTATTAAGTCCTTTCCAACCTTTATATAGAGAGTTTGATAATATACTTATGTATATCACTCTAAAGCCATTAGTAATTTTTACTAATGCTAAAATTGTTTAAGGCTTTTTTTTAAGTAACTCTTTGAATACCATATCATTTACTTGAGCATCTAAAATAGTTCATTTAAATTTAGTAGTTTTAATCATCTTATAAATTATTTAACCTCCTTCAATAAGTTTTCAGTTTTATTTCTTTTCATATAATAGAAAACAGAAGTAGCCGGGTGGTGGTGGCACACGCCTTAAACCCCAGCACTCAGGAGGCAGAGGCAGGCGGATCTTTGTGAGTTCAAGGCCAGCCTGGTCTATAGAGCTAGTTCCAGAACAGTCAGTGCTACACAGAGAAACCTTGTCTCAAAAAATTTAAAAAAAAGAAAGAAAACAGAAGTGGTTATCAGTTCACAATTTTAATATTAATTAAAATTTGTTTCAAATCTCTGATAATTTAAACTTTCCAACTTTCCTTAGTGCTGCTCTATGGTATTCATTTGATTGTGTATTTTGTTACTTATTTTCTCTTTTAATTCAGAGGAATTTGTTATTAGGTGATAATTAAATAAACCTATGCACTTTTTTCAAAAATGCATATCCAGTTAAATAATCATTTCCTTCTTGCATTATATGACTAATGAGATTTTGTACATGAAGTTGACATACTATTTTGTAAATTGAAAATTTTTAAAGAAATGGGAATTTGAAAGCTGAGTGTGATAGTGTCATCTGTAGTCCCAGGCTACTTGAGTTGTGAAAGTAGAAGAATCTCTTGAACTCAGGAGTTCAAGACCAGCCTTGACAACATAGTGAGACCCTATTTCAAAAGAAAGAAAAAACTAAGATACTCAATAATCAGCATTGCAAATACTTCTGACTGATGCTGGCATTGCTGTTTTAAGAACTAACTACTTCATAAATAGTATGGCTGTTTTTTTAAATACAATTGCTAGATGATTCTTCTGTTTCCTAGTAAGAAAAAGTATACGCAACATATAACTATAGAACACCAATCACTAGCAAATTTGACAGAGGTGATTACTGTCTGATAGCTCTTGTGACTATTAAGAGACCTAGAGCAAAACCTGTGACTTTTAGGTAAGGAATACTTTTGGGTAAGGTCTGATAATAAGCTAAGCAGGTTATTCAAAATCTCCATCATTTTTTTTACTTGTGTAAAGTAATGTTCAAGTATGATAAAAGTTTTGGTTACCTGAAATCATTATTTCTCAAATCTATCTGTTCATAGTAATTTTCCAGGAGGTATGAGAATTGTTCAGAAATACACATTGGTGGATCCAGTCTTCAGATGCACAGATTCAGTTCTCAAGGGAAACTGCTTTAGGGTGTGTTGTCATCTAAACTAATCACTTCTGAAGGTGTTGATAGGTTGGTCTTATCACATTTAGCAGCAAATAGAAACAGCTTTCTTAGGCCCATTTAAAGAAATCTGAAACTCTATTTTTATAAAACTGAGACTGAAAATGACCACTTGTAAAAATTCCTTTTATGGTTGTTACTAAAAGTGTATTTTCATGTTTAAAATGCTTTAAGTCAACTTATAACTACCGTGTTGAATTGTTAATATGTAGAAATAATACTTTGTTATTTTAAATGAATAATATCAAGCACCTACACTGTGCCTAGCTTTGTGCTGACTGTCTTCATTTGAACATTTCTTTTATAAAAGCAACATCTACAAAGTCAATGTGATCTCATAAGGTGCAAATAAAAACTGCTGGAAGGTATAATAGAATTTCTATCATATTTTACAAATAATCTTTGCAAATTGTGGTCAGAGGCATTAATGTTTCCCTGAGCTAAGCTAAATTAAATACATTTGTTTCTGTCTTGATTATTAAATGTCATGATTCACATTTAAAATAATCTCAATACTTGTTTTTTAGAACTAAAATGCAATGTTATACAAAGCTATACATTGAGTTTTTTTATCTTATCTGTAGCATTGTTCAAAAACTCAGGAATATAATGTAAATGAGACATTAATTTAAGATTTTTTCCCACCAAATTTAGCCTGTTAACCAAAGCCTAATATTGTCTACTCAGATAAGAACTTTTACTGATGTTGGATATTTATTGACATTAATAATTGCCAGTTGGCTATTGAATATTTGAAAGATTTTTAAAATAATTAGTTCTATGTTAGTTGTTTCTGCAATTCTAAACTTTGGTAGTAATCATGATATACTAACTACATTTCATTTCTGAGTAGTTTTTAATTCATGAAAAATAAATAGCAATGAAAATGATTTTTATTGTCATATTTGTTTAAACATCTTAGTTTATTTCTCTTGCATTAGTAGTACTGCTATTTTTCTTTTGGATCTGTATATTTATGTGTAGCTTTTATATGTAAATTTATCTAGTGTTTATAAAATGTGCTTTGCAATAAATGTTAAAAATTTTAAAATGGGTTAACACTTTTTGATGAGTACTTCTATATTTATTCATACATGTACCAAAATTTGATACAATTTTTATTTTGCTTTTGGGTGTTTCATTACACAATTTTTAATTTTAAAAACAAAATAAAGTGGTCTAATCTATGTCTCCTCCTAATGAGAAATGAACTATATGCTGAGTGAGTGTATATGTGTTTGATGTATATATGTGCATGTGTATATACACAAGGTACTCTGAAGAAGTGAAAAGAAACATTTTAATATAAGGAATTTCTAGCATAATGTTTTCTCTGCTAAAATAAGTCACATTTTATTATGACTGAATATTTGCTAAGATTAGGCATCTTTCTCTTCCATATTTTAAAAAAAAGCTGGGTGTAGCATATACAGTTGTAATCCCAGCATTTGGGAATTCAAGGCTAGTATAGGTTATGCATTGAGTACCAGGCCAGCCTGGGCTATATACATAGTGAGCGCCTGTCTCAAAAAATAAAGAATTGTGATAAACTTTCTTTCAGGTTTATAAAAGTAGATGGTATTTTTATTGTCAAATCTATCAACCTTTGTACTCCTTTCCTAGCTCATTAAACAAATACTGAAAGTGCAAATTAGTTTTAAAAAATATAACATTATGTTTATTTCTACTTATAAAGGTTCTACAAGCACAATAAGAACATTTGGAGCATTGGGAACAAGCAGAAATGACAACACAATAATAAAATTACTTCCTGTTGGATACTTCTTGATGTCTAAACATTGTTTTTCTCATAAAAGATATATTTAAGTTTTCTATATAAAAAGGGAAAGTGATTTTGATGCATATGAAAATTTAAGATGCTCATTCTATACTGTTAGTTCTCCAAGCTCTAGAATCAAGATGCCTTCAAAACCCATTGAAGGGCTGGAGAGATGGCTCAGAGATTAAGAGCATTGACTGCTTTTGCAGAGGTCCTGAGTTCAGTTCCCAGCAACCATATGGTGACCCACAACCATTTATAATGAGATCTGATTTCCTGTCCTTGACATATATATGCAGACAGAGCACTATATACATAAGTGAATAAATCTTTTTTTAAAAAAATTCTAGAAAACATTTTATCTTTAAAAAGCATCTCCTTTGCAGTAGATGGCAGTTAACACAGAGACCCTCAACTAGTTAACATGCAGAATAACAGACTGTGGAGTGCTCAGTCCTTAATGGGACATTTGCATCACAGCCCTCCCTCCAAAGCTCGGGCATCTTCTTGGAAGAGGAGTTGGAAAGATCCAGAGGTGGTGGATAACATCAAGGGAACTATTTTCTGAATACAAACAGGCAGGCAGTTGCACACATGAACTTATAGTGATGTGACACCATGCACAAGTCTTGTGCAACCTCCAGCCAGACAAAAGATCACAACACAGAGGGGGGGAAGGTGGGCACAAAAATCCCACCACTAGCTAAGAAGCTATTGGCATTTGATAGCTGCTGAGAGAGAGAATCAGGTTTCTTTAATGATGTGACCTCTGGTAGGTTGACCATAGGCTGTGACAAGCCACACTCCCAAAACCATCTAGCAACACAAACTGGACTTGATGGGAGAAAAAAAAATCTCAAAATTGCATGAGAAGGAATTGGAGGATAGGGAGGGCAGTTATGGAAGGAGTTGGGCAAAAAGGGTAAACATGTTCAAAATGTGTCACATGAAATTCCCAAAGAATGAATGTTTGAAAAATAGATGCAGGAGGTATGATGTAGATGTATCAATTGGGATTGGGTTCCCTGCAATCTTTTGATTTCTGTGTTGTGTCCATAAATACTGTTCTACTTCAAGAACAGCACAGGATCCTTAAAACAGTTTTTTTTAAAGTATAACACTGAAAAAGCCAGTCTTTGTGTGAATGATAGTCATGTATAATAGTTTCAATCTGAAGTATCTCTCAAAGGTCCATGTGTTAGGCTCAGTAGATAAAGGGGCTTGCTGTACAAGACTAGCAACCTGTGTTTAAACTCACATAAAGGTAGAAGAAGTAAAGAATCAATTACACATAGTTGTCCTCTAACCTCCACACATGTGCCATGACATGTATGCCCTCTGACAATAATAAAAATTTTAGAAGGTCCATGTTTGGGACATCTGTATTATATTTCCCCTCCAAGGCTTAGGGAACATTAAGGAAGAGGGGCAGGGAGGACTACTATGAAGTAGTGTCTTCTGAACATAACAGAGCCTTTACACTCCTAAACTCAGCAACTGTAGTTGCCTGCCCAGCATTTGCAACACTGTGATTGCCTGCCTGATACTTGCACAAGATCAAGCCAGTCAACATTCCAACATGGATAAAGGTAGGGCTTATGAGACTCTGCCCCTAACTGTTGAAAGGGGGATGTGGTGGGGGACCTGGGAAGAATTGGGGGTGGTGGATATGATCTAAATACATTGTACTAATATATGAAATTACAAAGAATATACTTGTTTTTGGTTTTTTGACACAGGGTTTCTCCATGTAACAGCCTGGCTGTCTTGGAGCTTGCTTTGTAGACCAGTCTGGCCTTGAACTCACAGAGATCCACCTGCCTCTGCCTGCCAAGTGCTGGAATTAAAGGCGTGCAACACCACTGCCCAGCTATACACAATTTTTAAAAGTCCATGTGTTTGGTCACCAGCCTGTGGTGCTGCCAGGAGGTGATGGAACTTTTAGGAAATAGGGTCTAGTGAAGGTCATTGCTGATATGCCCTTCAAAGGGATATTTGGACTACCACCCCTTCCCCTTCTCTTTATGCTTCCCAGGCACCATTAGGTAAACAGCTCTACTGTATTTCCAATTCCATGCCATGATGCCTTGCCACAGGCCTGAAAACAGTTGATCATTTGGCCATGGACTGAAACCTTTGAAAACATGGACTGAAATAAAGTTTCCTCCTTAAAAGTTGGTTTTCCTCAGGTATTTGGAACATCAGCATAAATCTTAATAGTTGAAAACCTTTTTGATAAGTGAAGTATTTCCTTCACTGCTGACTTGTTTTTCTTTCTTGGTATATACAGAATGTAGGGGAGGAATAGAGATAAGCCATTATAAGTCATCCCTTTGCTTATAACACTGTGGCCCTTAGTGGTAAGATGTTCAGAAACTGATTTTTTTCCTTTTTGTTTTTTTAGTGATTTCTCACTTTCTTGGTGGTGGTTCATTTTCACCTATAAATAGCGAACATAATTGGTAGAGCCTTCAGAATTCTCATCCTGACTCTGATCCTCCTGTCACCTGCCTTCACTGCTCCAGTTTAATCTGGTCCACTTGTAATTAGACTAATGAAAAATAACTTCAATTGTGGGACAACTAATTAACTGATGTTTGTTGTGTCCATTGAAAGTGAAAGGTAACTTATAAATGTTAAGTATCATTGTGATGAACAAAGTGGATATGATGCTTTTTAAAACAGTTTAGTGGTATGGGCCATATACCTCACCACAACTAGGCAGTTGAGTAGGGAAAAAAAAGTATAAGTGGCAGTTAGGACTTAAGTGCCGTTCTCTTACAGCATGTTTCACTTTCAATTGTAAAATGTAGTTTGCTTTGTTAGGCTCATTAATGAAATCTTTTATACTATTTTTCTTTAACTTATTAACAGATAGTAAATGATTTACAACTAGTTTTAAGTTTGGGGATGGAGCCCAGGACTTTGCATTTGCTAGGCAAGTACTTTGCCACTGAGATACGTGCCATCCTTATTTCTCATTAGTATTAGTTTTTAGGGCTGTGAAGAGTCTAATGTTCTCAATTTTTTTATTTTACAGATGAGAAAGAAAACTGAAGGTCAGAAAGTTTGGATGACCTATCCAGCTCATACCATAGTCACTGAACTGCAGTGTAGGCCTCCTTGCTGTCCCCTTGTGGTTACTAGGGGAACAACACTTCAACCTCCCATATGAAGCCCTTTCCAACAATCACAGAGAGAAAGACCCCGTCCCTGCTTGATGCTCACATGATGCTCCATAGAGATTTCCAAGAACCCGTTTCTATGCCTGTCTGGCTACTCGTATTTCTAGTCTAGCATCTGCATCACCTAGGAACTGGATAGAATAAGCCCCATTCTAGACCTGTTGACTAAACAACTATGAATATATTATTCAGGTAATTCAGGTGTTTATGTGCATTTATACTAATGTATGAAAAGCCCATTCTGTATTATTTGACCCCAAACTCTAGAATCAAAGCTCAGACGTCATTATGTACATAGGGAGTAGATTAGTGTCCAATAATGTGATCTGTGTTTAATAAATGTTTTTGATTAGATTATCCACCATCTATTATACAATTTTAGCTTCTTATGTAATTAATTCCTCTCTTCATGCACGTTCCTTGGTTTGGGAATTAAAAACAAACACTTTTCAACATTAAACTTGTTTTTTGTTTCTTTTGTGTTAAAGTAATAACTACCATCTCTGTCCACAGAGGCTCCTGGGAAGCTTTAAGAATATCAGTGATGTTCACTAGAAACAAGATCACAGACATTTCTGACTTAAATTTTTATCTGATGTGTTTCTATGTTGAAGCTTAGGTGATTTGTTGATGCTAGGCTGAATTAAGATAAAGAACAGTCAGCTACTTGCTTTGGACATAAGGGAGAAGTTGATTACTTGGTCCCTTTAGACCTGTCACCCTCTATCTTTTGACATCTTTCTACTTCAGATGTTCAGATATGAGCTTAGATATCCGTAAAACATGTGTGATTGTCCAGGAAAGCTCAGCGTTTCCAGATTTGGGGCCTTATTTTTTTTCTAGAGTGAAGGCTTAGCTGTAAGTCTAAACATAAGAAAACTAAAACCCCAAATTCATAATTTACTTTTATTTATTTTAGTTTTTCTTCCCATTACTCAGTATAAATACATTCAAGTCTCTATCTGACTCTTGGATTTTGTTACTTTAAAAGGTGATTACATTTAGTCTGTGGTAGCAACCAGGATCCACAAAGCATATGATTACCCTCTTCCCGTTAGTATTTTAAATACAGCATAATACAGAAATAAAGAAAAGAAACGACAACCATGTGCGTAAATGCAGTGGTTAGATCTGGAGTCAGACACCTCTGACTTGAGCCAGGGCTCAGCTGTTCAAAAGGGAAAAAAATGCTTACTCCATCCTTTACACATCTTTGTCAGGGGCATAGTAAATCTTTTGGTGTTCACATGTATTTGTAGAGCAAATAAATGATCAAAGGTTAGAGCAGTGCTGTCTAGATAGGGCAGTATTTGAATCCAATATGGTATTGCTCACACTGCATCTGGTAGACAGCACTACATATAGGTGCTGTTCTGATTATTTTTATGTTAACATTAAATACAAGGAAAAAATAAGCCTCAGGACATGTAGTACATGCTCAGAATGTTACCCTCTAAAACTCTTTTTTCCATGAGTACAGTTCAAACTGTGAGGAAAAAAATACAACATGAGATTTACTCTCAACACATTTCAAATGTGCCATACTGTACATGCACTTTTTATAAGTAAATTGTTTATAAGAAAATATATGAAGAGGTACCTCCTACTTTAACTGAAGGAGCATAAATCATTTAAGTTTAGTTGGGTTTGGGTTTTTAAATGCATTTAAGGTACAGGAGCTACTTAGATATTGGGCTCAGTGTTAAGCACCTTACAAATGAAATCTCCACAAATAAGAGAGATTCTACATCTACATGTTTTTATAGTTGAGGAAACTGAGGTTAGTTAACTTACCTGTGACAAAAAATGATCAGCCAACTCTGGACCAAGTTCACTGAGAGAACAGTTTAACTCCAAAGCCGCTGCCTCCTCCTCCTCCTCTTCCTCCTCCTCCTCCTCCTCCTCTTCTTTAAGATTTATTATGTACAATGTTCTGTCTGCATGTATCCCTGCTTGCCAGAAGAGGGCACCAGATCTTGTTGTTGGGACTTGAACTCAGAACTTCTGGAAGTTGAGTTAAGAGCCCGTGCTCTTAACTTCTAAGTCATTTCTCCAGCCCCTCAAAGCCTCTACTTTCAAACATTATATTGTACTCATCAATATCAGTAACATCACCTTTTTATTGAGCACTTGCATGATAGCTAGGCACTGTGTTAGTGTTTTGCATATCTTGTCACTTAATCTTTACATCCACTGTGTAAAGTCTGTATGATTGATTCCATTTTGCCAGATGAAATTAAAACTTAGGTCAAATACCCTCTGATCAGTCTCACATACTTGAAATTGGGTAATGGGGATCTATTAGGATGTAAGGTCAAAGCCCATATTCTTTTTTTGTTTGTTTTGTTTTTGTTTTTTTGAGACAGAGTTTCTCTGTGTAGCTTTGCGCCTTTCCTGGAACTCACTCTGTAGCCCAGGGTGGCCTCGAACTCACAGAGATCCGCCTGGCTCTGCCTCCTGAGTGCTGGGATTAAAGGCATGTGCCACCACCACCCGGCTCAAAGCCCATATTCTATGTTTGGCTCTTCTTACACAGATGTAACAAGGTCTTACCTATGAGTGCTAGAGGGAAAAAATGGAAAAAGTGTTGTCTTGAAGCTGACAGTCTCTGATTCTAGGCATAGCTACTTCAAAGGGAGGCCTGAGCAAAAGGGTACACCCAGACAGATGAAAATGACCACATAACTTTAATTCTTTGGAAGTTCCACTGTATTTAGCCTACTGCCAAAGAACCTTCCCAGCCCAGTGTAACATCCCCTTTAGGCAGAGAGCTTGGGGAGAAGAGAAGACAAATCCTGAGCTACTTTTCCTCTAAAGACTGGAATTACCCGAGGAAATAAATATGTGTGCTGAGGTATAAACCAATGTATGTCTCTTTGCCACTATTCTAGAGGGAGGCAAGTGCCAAAATAACTTGAGAGTATTTTTCAAAGTATATGTGACCCTCTACTTAGAAAGCCTATATATGTTGAGTGTGCAAAACATTAAAAGTGAAAGAGTGGATCAAAGAAAGGGTGATCCCACTTCAAAACAACAACAAAAACCAAAGATCTCCTTTTACTGAGAAGAAATCTTGCTGTTAGGTTACAAAACCAAGACCTGAAATAGTGTGCCCATTGTGTACACCTTTGTTTAAAAAAAAAAAAAACCAGGGTGATGGTAAGTTTGTGTATGTGTGTTTTACATAAAGAACCACTGCTAAGTTACCCATGTTCCTGTAAATAATCCTTATTAAAGTCACACACACACACACACACACACACACACACACACACACACTCACAAAAGCAGATGGGGATTAGTTTGGAAGAGGAAAGATCAACAGAAGTAGGATGGGCACAATAGAAGGTAATGGTGAATCTGATCAAAATGCCTTGTATTCATGTATGGAAAAGTCATGATGAAACCCATTCTTGTAAGAACCACTGAAAGAGGAAAGGAAATTATATACAGGAAGGAAGTAGATGAAGGTGATGGGGGCCAGAAGAATGACTTTGACAAAAATGGAACCTTCAAACAGCAAAATAATGAGAATGGAACTTCATACCTCTTAAAGTTCTGATCTTTAAACTTTGTAAATGGATTATCTACTTCAAAACAAAAGTTGAATGTTAAAAACAAAAAATGTTGGAAAACAAAAGATAAAAAGAAACAGCAAGTAGAACTGCTTCTTCAAAAACCAGTTAGGCAAGGTTTTTGTTTTTCATTTTTGAAATGGAACTCAGGGAAGGCAAGGATTAGTGCTCAGAGACAGCTGGAAAGAGGTGACCTTCGGCTCCATACCAAAGACTGACCCTGGGGCCCAGAGAGGAAGATTGTTGCTTAGTGACCAAATGGAGCAATGGCGTTGAAGAAGAACTTCTAACTTGACTAATGGATAAGAAGTAAGCAGCTAACACAACTTTTATTGTTGCTCCTCTACACCTCTTAAGAATGACTGCTACCACCGTCCATGCCACTTAACTTCACAAGGGTGCTTTTAGTCTTGTCACAGTCCTTAGGTGTTTCTTTACTCACACCCTCCCTGTTCATGTTTCCCTTATTCTTTTTTAAAAATTTTAAATCATTTAAAAAATGTATGTGTATGGGTGTTTTGCCCGCATGTATGTACATGCACTTTCATGCCTGGTGCCTGCAGAGGTCATAAGAGGGCGCTGGATCCCCTGAACCGGAGTTACGAGTAAGCCACCATTATGGACATTAGAAACTGAATCCAGGTCTGGAAGAGCAACAAATGCTCTTAACCACTGAGTCATTTCACCAGGCCCCTCTCCCTTATTATTTAAAATGTCTCCCTAGACTGATTCCTTACATGGATAACTGTTCTTTTTGCCCAGTACTTTGATAGAGTCCAATTTTCCAATTTTAGGACTTAGTCTCTTTGTCTAGATCCTCTAGCTTTCCTTTACCCTTCTCCAACTCATTTGTCAATCATGTCCAGGTGTGCAGCGCTTGTCTACTTTTGATACTTTTGAGCAAGAGGATGGATGACTGAGTTCAAGGTTACTGTGGACTATATAATGAGACCCTTCCTCAAAACAAACAAACAAATGAAGAGCAAAAGAGTCTAAAGTCCTCTACTCTCATCTCTATGTTTTTTTTTTTCTAGGTGGAATTCAATATGTAGATCAGGCTGGCCTCCAACTCACAGAGATTAACCTACTGAAGTTAAAGGTGTACACCACCATGCCTGGTTAATCTAGATTTTATTTTGAGACATTAACTTAATACCAAATTTTTAACAAGCACTCATTATAATTTCTGAACTGGGAAATGAGCACTATTTGTATCTAACCAGCTATGTAAAACTCAATTTTCTGCCAGGCGGCGGTGGTGCAGGCCTTTAATCCCAGCACTTGGGAGGCAGAGGCAAGCGGATTTTTGTGAGTTCGAGGCCAGCCTGGTCTACAGAGTGAGATCCAGGACAGGCACCAAAACTACACAGAGAAACCCTGTCTCAAAAAGCCAAAAAAAAAAAACCCTCAATTTTCTTTTTGATAAAAGATGTTAGAAATACAAACAAGTAGGGAGACAATTATTAAGTATCATATTTCCTCATACAGCACCAAAAGTGCCATATTAGGAACTCTCTGGGAGCTGGAAGGACAGGAAGAGATAAAAATGTTGGGAAAGTAAGGGTAGTATTTCATCTGTGGTCACATATTTGTCCTAAGTCAATGTAAGATCTAGCAAAGGAAAAAATTCCTGAGGCTGGAGATTAAATCTGGAGATTCTGGTTCAGATTGCAAAGGAAGCTTTGAAAACGGGCAAAGTCAGTATATCCAGAAAGCCATGCTGGAGTTGACTTCATGATAGAATTCAATTCCTTTAAAATTTATTCAGTTTGTTTTAGTCAGATTTGGTATGTCATAGTTCTAGACAAGAAACATTCTAGCAACATTGTCAAATCATATCCAAGTAGTTAATGGGACATGATATTGATGGGAGGTTGAGGTGTGTGAAGGATGGCTGTGGCTCTTATGTTCTTTCCTTGAAGTACATGAACCTTTCTCATAGCTACAAGGACCCTACCAAGCATGGCTGGCTGTTATCTGAGTCCATTTTCTCAGTCGCAACTTTCTGCCCAATATGTGCATTTAAATAATAACGAAGTAATAGTCCTCCTGGTCTCACACATAATAAACTGAAAGTACCACTTCCATCCTTCTAGACAGTCTTGCCATCCTAGCATCTCTTTCCAGTGGTAGCATGCAGTTTTCTCAGTTCTACTGCTCACATTTTAGGATTATGTCAGAGTGGTTTTGCACCTTGTTAAGTAGCTCTTAACTAGGCTGTTTGGGCAATGTTTCTTTTGGTCATGTTCTTTCTCCTTTCTGTGCTCAACCTCAAAATCCTGATGGGTGCTACTGACCCTGCAATGATTTCATCAGCCTCCTAACTAGAGTCCTTACTTGAGAGCTTGTCTCCTTGCTTCCTTTTGTTGCCTCCCTACACTGAGAATAAAAGTACAGTAGAGAAAAGCATAGGTCTGGGGTTTGTAATCTGTACTCTTGGATCAGCTTGGGACACATTCTACTTTGGAACTCTTAAATAATTCCTCTCCCCAGCTAGTAACACTATTTTAAAGACCAGAACCATGAAAAATGGAACAGCAACCTTGGGGATGCAACTCAGAGGTAGGCTGCATGCTTAGCAATCCAATGATTCTCAATTCAATCTTCAGCAGAGAAAAGAGGGTAGAGGAAGAAAAAAGAAAACTGAACAGCAATTATATTCCATGTACCCCCTCCCAAAGAGGAAAGTGACTTTTCCACAGTTACTATCACAGGCCATGATGCTGACAGATAATTGCTTCAAGAAATCAATCCTCTGCCTTCCCATTAGGCTTCCTGACTATTGAATCAGAGGCAATCAATGAAAACTCATTTTTGCTTATGTTCCTTTCTGTATCTAGAATCCCTTTTCCCACTCCCATCTCAGGTATTCAAATTCTGTCCAGAATTCAGTACAGGCCCAAGCTCTCTTTGCTTCAGGAAACCACTGACGACTGATTTTTTTTTCCACACAAGTCACGTCAGAGTTGAACCCCCACACACAAAAAAGTAGAGTAGAGAACTCTCAGATCTGAGAATGACGCACTTCCTGCTACATACCACTGTGAAAATCTCTGTCACCTAAACAATATCTTTAATTTCCTCATCTGCAAAATGAGAATTCTGACCAGTTTGACAGTTATTTGGGGGCATTCTAAAGAATAAGGTAAAAATACTAGACTTTAGTCTTAGTTTTCCTCTCTAAACATATTTTTCTTTTACCTTGTTTTTCCAAAATGACACAAAGCTCTCTGTGGACCTATACTAATACCTCTGTCCACATCCCCTCCAGGCTCAGATAGCCTGAAACTGCCTGAAACCAGATGAATGCAAATATGGTATTGTTTGAGGAGACTCTTGGACACGTACACCACTGACTCAGCAACTAATTGACTACCTCCCACAAGCTACCAGTGTGGAAGTGGACTAGGACATGGGGAAAACTAGTAAACAGGATTCCAAGGGGTAGGGGAAATAGTAACACTCTAGGGTTACACAGCTCAAAACTTTAAGGTAGGCAACACAGAATCTCCACAGTATCTTTAAAGTCCTAACCTTTCCATCTCTCTGCTCTGCTATCTTAAATGTGGCTTTGCGGCCGGGCGGTGGTGGCGCACGCCTTTAATCCCAGCACTTGGGAGGCAGAGGCAGGTGGATCTTTGTGAGTTCGAGGCCAGCCTGGTTTACAGAGCGAGATCCAGGAAAGGTGCAAAGCTACACAGAGAACCCTGTCTCGAAAAACAAAAAACAAAAAACAAAAAAAATGTGGCTTTGCTTTCTGCAGGTAGAGTGGCTTTCATACCTCTAAATCCTGTGACTGAATTCTAAGCAGAATGACTGGAGAAGGTGAGTGGGAAAAAAAAAACAGTGAATGCTGTCCTCTTTCATCAAGAAAACATTAACTTTGTCAGAAGCCTCTCAATAGACTTGTATCTTATTTGATAGAGCTGGTTTATATACAGCTAGCCTAGCTTCAAGGGAGCCAAGGAGATAATTACACTAGGTACGTTGTTGTCTTGAAAAACTGAGATTCTAACAAAAAAGATGAAAAGAATGGATACTGGATAAGCAACTATCACTATTTGTCACATTAATCTGACAAACTGTTTAGAACACATCAGACAGCTGGATGTCAAGCACCAAGGCCCCAGGTTGGAAAGCACCGGCCCCTCACCTGTGCATTCTCTTTGCTTTGTTTGCTCTCTGACATCCACACCAGGTAAACAAACACTTCAGGAGGATCCTTGACCCTACACCTGGCTACCTCCACCAGACACAGGAGGCCCTGGGTGAAACATTAAGTAAGAAATACCAAGAATTCATTACGTTTTGTGCAGTTACAGATAAGTTCTTCCCAAATTAGGTCAATAGAATAAAATGCAAAATTAGAAAAAGTTGTTACTTGAAAATACTTTTTAAAACCATTCCCATGGTGCTTGGGGGTTAGAGACATTGCTTTGTGTGTTTTTTAAAGAAAGCAAAAAGTTAAGGATACAATAGCAAATCCCTGGGGGCAAAGCCTCCCTTTACATCAAAACTACTTGTAATTCTCTTTAAAAGTTGGTTTGGTTTCCTCTCTTGAACCTTTTGAAGTGTATAGTTTATCTTTTTTCTATTGTACTAGAGAATGTTTTAAATAAATGAAAAAAATAATGGCTATCCTTATGGCATGCTTACACATGCAGAGCAGGAGTTTTACCTATAATTACCCCCACTACCCCTCTTGTTTCCCATCCCCTTCCTCCCTTCCACACAGCTCCCTTTTGCTAGAAAACTTAAATCATACATTTTATAGATAATTATACTATCTTTTCTAATCTCTGGTTCCCTTTTATTTTTTACTGGCTTTTTTTCTTTCCCTTTTTGTTATTTCTCTTTCCTCTACCAATTTTGTTTATATGTTTTGCTGCATTTAATGCATATTTGTCATTCATATTAAGTAACTTCTGAAAAGGGTCAGCTTTGTGTAATATATGGATTTGAAAACCCTGTTAAAAGGAGGAAGGAAAAGATTTAAGACCATTTCTGAAATTAACCCAGAAGTTCCTTCAGGGAAAGAGTAGAATGAAAACACTTGGATACTATGTCCCAGGAAAGTAAAAAAATCTCCAAGAATTTTCTGGAGAACATAAGGAGGAAAAATAGTGCTGTTGTGATGTTTTTAAGCACAGTTGGTTTTGGTTGTTGTTGTTATCACATCCAGCACACAGGATTTATGGATGAACTTGGAGAATTCACACACAGAAGGAGACCTAGAGCAGTTTTCATGGGCTTCTTTCCCACAAGGCGTTGGTGCTTCTATCTTCAGAAAGCTGATTACAGAGCCTTGTGAGAACTCACTTAGATGATAGTTCCCAAGAGGAAGAAGTCTTTCCTAAGTCAGACAGCACAGTTTACTTCAAATATGGACAAGGATGGTTCGTCTCTAAAGTTGACCATTCTCTGGAATCCTTTTTGAAACATTTGATTTATAAAAATAGTCTAAAGAAAGAACATAAAAGTTTGGGGGAAATTAATTTTTAAGATGCATATAGATCTGGATTTGCAAAACAAAAGTAAAGTGGATGATTGTATCAGTCAAAATTCTGCTAGAGAAAGAGACTCATTTATATACACACACATGCACCGAGAGACAGTGTGGGTCTGGGAGACATTATGGAGGCTGGCTAGGCAACTCTGATGAAATTTTCTATCTTTAGGGCAGACCATCAGAAAACACTGGCTGAAGGCAAAGCTATTGGGTACATGGTGATGCTGTCATTCGTAGCCAGAATTCTTTGGAAGCCCAATTCCGCTAAGGGCTCCAACTTACTGAATTAATATCTAGGATAATCCTCCTTAAAAATCCCTTACTGAACCAGGCAGTGGGGGAGCAGGCCTTTAATCCCAGCAGAAGCAGAGGCAGGTGGATCTCTGGTCTACAGAGCAAGTCCCAGGATAGCCAGGGCAACACAAACCCAGTCTCAAAAACAAACAAATAAACAAACAAAAAACCCCTTACTGGTTATAGATTTGAATCATGTCTATAAAACACTTTCACAGGATCCTATCACTTGGGCCTATGGCCTAACTAAGGCTAACTAAGGCCTAACGTGTGCTAAGATATAAATTAACCACTGCAATGAAATTTAGTGCTTCTTTTTAAATCTCATTAGTGATTCCTTTTTTGTGAAAATAAATCATAAGCCCAGAGAGTTGATATTGCCAGTGGGGCTTTAATACATCATTGGTAGTTCACTAGTCACCTGACAAGAGGAAACTATAGTAACTAAAACTATCTACTGGGGGTATGGTATTGCTATGTTCCATTAAACTGCTCTCTGTTAACTGGTACAAAAAGTTGTTCTTCAGTTGAAGTGAATACCTAAAAAGGAAGGATTTCAAGGAATAACTGTGTATTTCTTTCATAAATTATTTTCTCCTGCCACACATGTTAAAAGAGTATTGGGCTGGCTTAGTTGGTTCTTTCCACTCTTCTTCCTTGAGATAGAGATTGAGTACTGTAAAATATGCAAATCTACATGCTAGTTGAAAGCACTTTTATTTTGAAGAGTACCTATTGTCCACACTAATGATGTTTTTCTCTGGGCTCATTTATTTATCTGTAAAATGTAAATAATTATTACTATCATGAGGGCTTGGGCAGGATTAGATGAGGAGATTTAAGTCAAATACACAGTAGATACTGTACAAATAACATTTTGGTCATTTTTCATGAATACAGCTTTCATATAAAGTCTTGTGTGTTAAAAGATCTCTCCAGTTGAGTATAGCACCCTGGAGAAAGAGGCAGGAAGGTCATTTGGGCAACATAGGGAGACCCTGTCCCAAAAACTAATGGTTGGGACTGTAGTCAGTTGTTCAGCACATTTCTAGTACATGTAGTACACACACACCACCACCACCACCACCACCACCACCACCAGCAATAGCAGCAGCAGCAGCAGCAGCAGCAAAGAACCAAGTGAGATTTCTAGTGTTCATTAATTTATCACATTGACTATAAAACCCTCATTGCAGCCAGACTCAGAAAGACAATTTTTTTTTTATCATAAGCAGAATTTAGGTGCGTGTGTGTGTGTGTGTGTGTGTGTGTGTGTGTGTGTGTGTATGTGTGTGTGTGTGTGTGTGTGTGTGTGTGTGTGTGTATAAGAAAGAGAGCGGGAGATGAAAGTAGAAGAGGGACTATTGGGGGAAGGAGAAAGTATAAAGTGTAAGAGAGGGAAGTGGAGAACAAGAGAGGGTAATAGAAAAAATAAAGTCAAAGTATTGCATATTTTCTCTCATGCATAATCAAGAGAGCAGGCAAGAAAGAGAAGAAAGGGAGGAAAAATAGAGGTGGGAAGGAGGGAGGGAAAGTGAGTCTGTATGTGTCTGTGTGTAACATATAAAAGCAGAAGTGGGACTATATAAGAGGAGAGAAGGGGCCAGTTTAGGAGATGGACAGGGGCAGGTAGTGCAGACATGAAATGAGTAAGATACAGTGATGTGTGTGTGTGTGTGTGTGTGTGTGTGTGTGTGTGTGTGTGTGTATGAAAATGTCATAATGAAACTCATTACTTTGAATGCTAAATAAAAATTTGAAAAACCATTTTCTTAGGTTTATTTATTAACTGTGTGTACACCTGCCATGATGCACATGCTGAGGTTAGAGGACAACTTTCAAGAGTTGGTTCTCTCCTTCCACCATGTTAGTTCTGGTGATTGAACTCGGGTCATCAGTCTTGGTGGCAGGTGCTTGTAAGCACTGAGCCATCTCCCCAGCCTCCTAAATTTTTTAAATAAAAATGAAATAAAACAAAATGATACTACCACCACTAGCAAAAGCTTCTTACTGCTGGTTCTTTTCTATTTACTTCTGGGCATATTATGTTAGTTTATTTATCAGTGACAAAATAGGTCACTTAAGGGATGAAATAATGACTTTGTCTCCTAGTTTTAGAGGTTTCAGTCTGTAGCCCCTGGCTCTGTTAACTCTGGACACATGGAGTAGTACATCACAGCAATGAGAGCTTATGATCTGGGCAAATCACCTCATAGTACGAAGAAGGCAAAGAGATACAAGATAAATGCCCCTAGTAACCAACTTCCTTGAGCTAAGTCCCACCTCCTGAAATTTCTAGCACCTCCTAAAACAGTGCCACCAAATGAAGACCAAGCTTTCAAAACATGAGCCCATGGGGGCATTTCATTTTGAAACCATAACACATAAAGGCCATTTTTACACATTATCATTTCAACCTTGAGTGAAGATAAAATTGCTTCTTTAATTGAAGTGTCAACTATTTTCCTATTTTTATCTAAAAATGTTCTTGCAAGTCATGGTAGTAATGTTCTGGACAAGTGTAAGGTGTCACCAGGCTTCACAAGTGTGAAATAATATTTTACTGAGCAGAAAGGAAGCATAACTTAAAGGCTTTTTAAAATCAGACTCATGTGGCTTGTCACACACAGAGATTGTTTTGCTTTATTAATTGTTAACTATAGATAGAGGTTCATTTTCCCTGGAGAAAAACAAGAGCTAAATCTACAAACCTCTTCACTCCCCACTCCCCATTGGTAACTATCATTATCACTTTGGCCAGTGTCCTTTCAGACCACTGGTCTATGAGTTTACACAGTGCAGTGCACAGGCAGAGGAACCCATGTGGAAAGCAGGTATTTACTTGTCTAAGGAAAATGCTGCCTGCTACTGATTCTTATCAGGTCAAATTGTGGTGTGATGGTCAAGAAAAATAATAGTAGACAAAGGACAGGAGATTTTGCCAAGAGGGATCATTTAATTCTCTAGACTTCTTTGGTCTTTTCATTTTGAGTCCCCTGAGCTCATTTATGGCATGAAACACCACCATAGAGTGTATGAAACAGCCTAAGCAGTTTCAAGATCTTGCATTCTGTTTCATCAACTAGTCACTAGTTACTAGTGGTTCAAGAAGTATACATAAACAATCCCTTGTGCATGTGAAAGTATCTCCACCAAGAAAAATAATTCTCTCTTTAAAGTGCAAACTGAAGTCATTACCCTTAATGTCAAATTCTGTCTTCCAACTGAAACAGAAAAATCTCTTCATTTTCTCATTTAAAATATGAGATTGAGCTAGGTAGCACCCATTTATATAAATCCCAGCAGTCAAGAGGCTAAGATAGGAGGATTGCTGTGAGTTTGAGGTCAGTGTAGGTTACATACTGAATTTCAGGATATTCTAGGCTACAGTGTGAGAGTCTTTCAATAAAACAACAAAAAAGAGAGCTGGGGATATAGCTCAGTAGCAGAAAATTTGCCTAGTGTGTTCAATCCCTAATACTACAAAGCTTGCTTTATGTTTCAAACAAGATAGTAGATAATTCTCCTTGCTGTTCCCCTCTACGCACAACTAAAATTTCTGAAGAACTATGCAAAGGTTCATCAGAAAGGTCTCTGCAGTGTAGGAAGCAGAAAGCCAACTTGACAGGGACCTTAGGGTTCTAGGGATGGCATTTGGGTGAGCTCCTTGACTTTTCCTTTTACCTTCCACATAGGTCAGAATAGGTACTAAAGAGGCCTGTAACCAAGAACCTGAGTTAGAGCAAAGCAAACCAAAGAAAAACCTGCTCTTTGTGGCTTCAAAGCACTGGAGAAGGAGAAAAATCTAGCCCAGTGAAGAAAAACCTTAATTGACAACACCAGCAGTGTCCTGGTGTCAGCGGGGCCTACGTGTGGTCTAGAGGTTGTCAACTTGCTTTAGTGGCCCTAGACAGCTGGAGGAAAAGCACTCCTCCCTTAAGAGAACACCAGCTGAGATTAAGCAGGAGTCCCAAAGGCACCAGGGAGCTTGGGGAAGTACTTTCCTCCCTGCTGCTGGCTAGCAGCAACAGCCAAGAGCCAGCAGGAGCTCCAATCCTCCAAACACACCAGGCAGCTGGCAGAGGCGTGCTCTGCCCAGCTGGCAGCTTTGGTGGATACCCACCAAGTAGCAAAGACCTCCGCCCCCACTCCACCACAGCCGCAGGGAAACCAGAGTTAGCATCTTATGTCTGCATCCACGTAGTGGTAGTGGACAGCCCTAGCAGACACTCTCCAACCCCCAAACCCACAGGCACTTCAGGAGACCAAGTGAGGATCAGATCCCTTAACCCCTACCACAAGGCAGGCTGCTGGGGAGGCACTTTCCTGTTTATCGCCAGTGGCATCAGCAGAGAGCTCATGCGGAGTCAGGACATCTGCTGCTTCCCTCCCACCATCGGGCACCAGCGGAGGATGCAGACAGGTGCTCCCCCTCCCCGCTGCTGTTTCCATGCCAGTGGAAACTGAGTGAGAAGTCTGGACTTTCACCCTGTCTGCCAGCAGCAGCTGGTGCCCCACACCCTCCCAATTAGAGTAAAGGAAAGCTCTCAGAGAGCAGGGTACTGGAGAAAGAGATTCTTTAAATCTGTAGGGGAAGTGCCTGAAAGGCACCTGCCTGGTCCAAATGTGATACGTGCCTACATCACCACACCTGCAGGTCTGGAACTGAACTAGCAGTGTGGTATACTGTGATTCAGGTTTTCAAGGTGGTTTCTGATTAACATACAGAGCAGACCAGAATGGCACAGGCAGAGCCCTAAAAATTAAATTGTCATTGGAACTGCAGCCCACAAATTTAGGCCAGGAAACGACAAAAATACACACACCAAGACACAGCATAATGAACCTCTTAAAACCGAGAAAGACAAAGTGTCAGGGGGAACCTCTTGAAAGCAGCTAGAGAGAAAACCATTCATTACCTATAAAGGAACACTGATTTAAATGATAGCAGATTTCTCACCTAAAACTAGAAAGGCCAGAAGGAAGTGGTACATTTTTCAAACGACAAAAGAAAAGAACTGTCAACTCTTAATTCCATGTTCAGGGAAAATATCCTTCAGGAATGAAAGGGAAATAAAGACATTCTCAGATGGCAGAGAAAATTTATAAAAGTTTCACTAGCAGATGTACCATTAATGAATGGCTAAAGGAAGCTCTCCAAACCAAAAGGAAATGATACCGGAAAGAGTCTTGGAACTTTAGAAAGGAAGGAAAACAATGACATACATAACACTCAGAATAAATCTAATATACTACCCTTTTCCTTGTATGTTTTTCTATACAAAAATCAAGCAAAAAATATACAACCTGACAGTAGGGTCAATCTAAAAGACATAAATAAGAAAATTCTATTTCAAAAGCAGAATGATAAAAAGAGCTAGCAAAAACAAGGTTTTCTAGCCAAGTGTGGTGGCTCACACCTGTAATCGCAGCACTGAAAAGCCAGAGGCAGGAGGAGTGCTACAAGTTTGAGGTCAGCTATAACTACAAAGTGAGACTAGCCTCAAAGAATACAAAAATACATTAGAACTGGTAAAATATTGAGAATGATAGCCCATGATACATTACACATATATTTTAATATCTAGAACAAACATTAAGAAAACTATGCAAAATAAAATTCTAAAAATTATTTGGGCAACCCACAGTAAGGCAAGAAAAGGAAAAGAGGAATGAGAAACAGAAGAAAAAATTCTAAAGCAGCTAATAAAATGCTAAATATCAATAATAGTGGTCAAGTTAAGTTTTCTAAATAAAGAAATTAAAAGAAATGTACAAAATAAGTTTTAAAAATTGGTATATGCTATCTACAAGAAACCTACTTCAAATATAATAACATAAGTAGAAAAACTAAAAAGGATGTGAAATTATACAAAGGTTAATTCTTAAAAGCAAGAGCAGATATATACTAATATAAGATAAAGGAGAATTCAGAGGAAATAAGATTACCATGGATGAAGAGGCGTATCATATAAGGATAAATGAATCAATTCCCCCAAATGGCACAGAAATCCTAAATATAAGTATACCAATAAATAGCTTTAAAGACATGAAGCAAAGTCTGATTGAACTAAGAAACACACAAATCCATAATTATAGCTGGAGATTTCAATAGCCTCTTCTCAGAAATAGAACTATTATACAGGAAATCAGCAAGACTATGAATCAATCGCACCAGGAAGCCCTAGGTGTTAATTTATAGAGCACTATGCCCAACAATAGCATAGTTCAATTTCTTTGAAAATATTCATGAAACATTTACCAATACAGCCCATCTTCTGGGTCATAAAACAAGCATCATTGAATATAAAAGAATTATAGAACATGTTCTCTGACATAATGAAATCAAATTAGAAATCAATAGAGTAGTCAAAAAAGAAAAATTTCAAACACTTGGAAGCTAGACAATACATATATAGGTCAAAAAATCTAAGGGGAAAAATTTTTAAATACAACAAACTGAATGAAAACAAGAATGCAGTATGTTTGTGGAATGTAGCTATGTCAGCATGAGAATTTACAGCAGTAAATTTTCACATTAGAAAAAAAGAAGAACTGGGCAGTGGTGGTACACACCTTTAATCCCAGTACTCTGGAGGTAGAGGCAGGATCTCTGTGAGTTTGAGGCCAGCCTGTCTACAGAGTGAGTTCCAGGACAGCCACAGCAGTACACAGAGAAATCCTGTCTCAAGAAACTTAAAAAAAAAAAAAAAAAAAAAAAAAAAAAAAAAAAAAAAAAAAAAAAAAAAAAAGAAAGAAAGAAAAAAAGAAGAGGTCTCAAATAAATCAGGTAAAATCAAACATGTAAAAGACAAACATGGTATGTACTCACTCATAACAGGATACTAGATGTGGAACAAGGATGACTGGACTGCTACTCACATCACCAGGCAGGCTACCTGGAAAACAGGACCCCAAGAAAGACACAGGGATCGCCCAACGACAGAGAAATGGAATGAGATCTACATGAACAGCCTGGACAGGAGTGGGGGTAGTGAAGGGCGAGGGTCGAGGGAAAGAGAGCTTGGGTGAGTGGGAGATCCCAGCTGGATCAAAAACAGAGAGGGAGAACAAGGAATAGGAGACCATGGTAAATGAAGACCACATGAGAATAGGAAGAAACAAAGTGCTAGAGAGGCCCACAGAAATCCACAAAGATACCCCCACAACAGACTGCTGGCAATGGTCGAGCGACAATCCGAACTGACCTACTCTGGTGATGGGATGGCCAAACACCCTAATTGTCGTGCTAGAAACCTCATCCAACTACTGATGGACCTGGAGGCAGAGATCCATGACTAGGCCCCAGGTGGATCTCTGGGAGTCCAATTAGCGAGAATGAGGAGGGTTTATATGAGAGAGAATTGTTGAGACCAAGGTCGGATAAAGCACAGAGACAAATAGCCAAACAAACGGAAACACATGAAATATGAACCAATGGCTGAGGGGTCACCAACTGGATCAGGCCCTCTGAGTGGGTGAGACAGTTGATTGGCCTGATCTGTTTGGGAGGCATCCAGGCAGTGGGACCGGGTCCTGTGCTCATTGCATGAGTTGGCTGTTTGAAACCTGGGGCCTATGCAGGGTCCCTTGGCTCAGCATGGGAGGAGGGGACTGGACCTACCTGGACTGAGTCCACCAGGTTGATCTCAGTCTGTGGGGAAGGCTTTGCCCTGGAGGAGATTGGAATGGGGGGCGGGCTGGGGGGAAGGTGAGGGGGGCGGGAGGGGGGAGAACAAGGGAATCTGTGGCTGATATGTAGAACTGAATTGTATTGCAAAATAAAAATTAAAAAAAAAAAAAAAAAAAAAAGAAAAAAAAAAGAAAGAAAAAAAGAAGAGGTCTCAAATAAATCAGGTAAAATCCTACTTTAAGAGACTATAAGAGCTAGCAAGTTAGCTCAGTGCGTAAAAGTGCTTGCTGCTAACCCTGAGGACCTGAGTTCAATCCCTTAGACCTACATGGTGGAAAAAGAGCTAACTCTGGCAAGCTGTGCTATGACCTCCACATGTAAGCTGTGGCACATTCATGTATTTTCATGTACACGTGTGCGCGTATACACACACACACACACACACACACACACACACAATAAATAAATAAATAAATAAATAAATAAATAAATATTAAAAAATTACGACCATTAAGCAAAAAGAGCCCATGAATTTGAAAGAGAGCAATGGAGTGGGGAACATAGGAAGGTTTTGAAGGAAAAAAGGAAAGGAGAAATGATGTAATTATAATCTCAAAAAAATTAAAAATACTGACCAAGATAAAAAGAGAGAGAAGATAGTCACTAACTTCACAAATTAGACAAGGGATCTTACTATAGCTCTAGTAATGCTGTAAAGGAAATAAAGGAACGTTATGCATATAAATGTGACAACTCAGATGAAATAGAAATCTCAACTGATATGAGTATTTACTGCCTATCTAGCCCAATAGCTATTTAAAAATGTATTTGAAATATATGTTTTGTTTAGTTTGTTTTTTTAAGACAGGGTTTTGCTGTGGGATGGTCTTTCTGTATGCTATGAATATGTGTTGCTATGATATAAAGAAGCTGCTCTGGCCTATGGCAAATCAGGTTATAGCCTGGCAGGAAATCCAAGAGAGAGACCGGAGGCGGGGGAAGACACCAGCCTGCTGCCCAAGGACAACGTGCCAGCAGACTGGTAACACCACAGCCACATGGCAACATATAGATTAATAGAAATGGGTTAATTTAAGATGAAACAGCTAGCTAGCAAGAATTCTTAGCCATAGGCTATACAGTCAATAATTAATATAAGCCTCTGATTATTTTATAAGCAGCTTTGGGATTGTGAGTGAGAGAGATTTGTCCTGACCACCGGCCGGGTGGGGCACAGAAAATCTTTCAACTACAGGGTTTCTCTGTGTAACAGTCCTAGCTGTCCTAGAACTTTCTTTGTAGACCAGGATGGCCTCGAACTCAGAGCCTGTTTCTGCCTGATTGCTGGGATTAAAGGCATTTACCAACACTGTCCAGCCTATTTGAAATGTTAAAGGTCTCTAAAAAGGAAACCTGCAAGGTTTTACTGGATAAATGCTATCAAACATTTAAAGAATACAACCTATTCTAGAATAACAAAGAATAAGGAACACATTTGTGTCAAGGGTTTTCCAAGTCATTCCTATGCTTGATGATTCAGCACAAAGACTCACGTAATGCTGCAAAGAGTCATGCTCCAGGCTATGATTCTTTACAGCAAAAGAATGTGGAACAAAACTAGCAAAGGGTGAAGTCCAAAGGAAACTAGGTATAAGCTCCCAGTAGAGACCCAAGGGGTGTACTAATTCCTGCAGGAACAAGTTGTGACATGTGTGAAATGTTGCCTGCAAGGGAAGCTTGTTAGAAACTCAGTTCCTGAGGCAATATTGGGGGTTGTTCACGTAGGCACTTCCTGCCTAGCACTTAGTTAAAATTCTACATTCCTATAGAAAAGCAGATAGGTGTTCACCATAAAGCATATTGTTTAGACAAACAGCTTAGGTCAGTGAGTGTGTTATTTAGTCTGGAAATGGTAGGAACCCTACCCTAAACCAAGTTCCAAATGCCAGGAAAGGATTCACCTTGCAACTGAGCCTTGCAAAGACAGCAGTCAGGCTTGCTGTTGTCTTTCTGCAGCAGCCTGGAAATCAGGAGAGTTGAATGTTTGTCCTGGGATACACATTTGTGCAAACAGATTATGCACTGTAAGCCACAAATATCAGTTCTGGAAATGGTAAGGACATTCCTAAAACCAAAGTTTCTAGATTCCCACTAAAGCTCTGTTACTATTTTTTCCCCAAAACTTCCTCTCATTTACGAGACCAGCAGTTTCCTAATACCAAAACTAGATAATGATACCCTTCCCCCTCCAAGATAAAGCCTAATCTGACAAGAACTTGAGCACAAAAATCTGCAGCAAAATATTAGTAATACAGAATCTAGAATCCAGAAAGGTATACAAATAATCTTACTATAGCCAGGAGGGTTTTTTTCTAACTATATAAGATTGGTTCAACCAAAAGCTTAAACAGTAACAACCCAAACCTACTAGGGACTCGGGAGATGACTCAGCAGATAAAATTGTTTGCTACCAAGCCTGAGGACCTGAGTTTGATCCCTGGGTCCCAAATGATGGATGTAAAAAACTGACTCCTGCAAGTTGTCCTCTGACCTCCATACATATTCCTACCCCTAAAATAAATAAGTGTAATTTAAAAAATATTTGTGTCTCTCTGTGTGTGTGTCTGTGTGTGTGCACCCACACATGTATAATGTGTATGCTGGGTACCCCCAGAAGCCAGAAGAGGCTGGTAGATCCTCTGGAGCAGAAGTTACAGGTGTTTGTGAGCCACTGGACATGGGTGCTGGGATTTGACCTCCAGTCTTCTAGAAGCAAACACTTTTAAGTACTGACCCACAACTCCACCCCTGTAAGATTATCTCTAAAAACATCTACTAGAGGGGTTGGAGAGATGGCTCAATGATTAAGAGCATTGGTTACTTTTTCAGAGGAAACCAGGTTCTATTCCCATGGCAGCTCACAACCATCCATAACTCCAGGCCTAGGCAATCCATCTCTTTTTTCTGCGCTCACAGGTACCAGGCATGCATGTGGTACAGACAGACAGACAGACAGTCAAAACATCCATACACATAAAATAAATTGAATAATTAATTTGTGTGGGTTTTTTGTGTGTTTTTTGTTGTTGTTGTTGGTTTTGTTGTTGTTGTTGTTGTTGTTGTTTTGTTTTTTGAGACAGGGTTTCTCTGTGTAACAGGCCTGGTTGACTTGGAACTCACTTTGTAGACCAGGCTGGCCTCAAACTCACAGAGATCTGCCTGCCTCTGCCTCCTAAGTACTGGGATTAAAGGCTTGTACCACCACCACCTGGCTGGGTTTTTTGTTTTTTTGTTTGTTTGTTTGGTTGGTTGGTTGTTTTTTGTTTTTTTAGGCAGGGTCTATGTAGCTCTGATTGTCCTAGAACTCTCTATGTAGACCTGCCTCACAGGGATCTGCCTGCTTCTGCCCCTGAGTTTTGGGCTTATAGGCATTCACCACTACACCCAGTTTTGAATTTAAAAAAAATAGTAGGGCTGGGAAGATGGCTCTGTGGAGAAAGCAGTTACTGTGTAAGCATGAGAACCATAGTTCAGATTCCTGGGACCCATGTCAAGAGCTGGGCAGGCACAGTGGCCCACCTGTGATTCTGTCTGAGAAGACATCCCACATTGTGATGCCCTCTCCAGAGCAAACTGACTACTTAGACTAGCCAAAATTGGCAAGCTCTGGGTTAAGTCAGAGTCCCTGCCTTGGTAAATAAAGTAGAGAACAATCAAATAAGATACTCAATATCAATCTCTGGTCTCCACACATGTATACATGTGCATGTTCACTTCCCATGTATACACCCACACACATGTAAAAAGGCATACACACATGTACACCACATACACATATGCAAAATATTTTTTAAAAACTATCAGACAAAGTGTCAGGAATATACCTTACTCATGGGTAGGAAGATCACAGGTTAGAGGTCACCCTGGGCTACACAGTGAGACTCTGTCTCAAAACAAACAAACAAACAAACAAACAAAACCACAAACCAATAAAAAGCCCAAATAACAAAACCCTAACATTCAATCAATGTAATCTACCATATCCATCAAGCTAATGAAGAAAAATGATATGATCATATATTTACCAAAATTCAGCATTAATTTATGGTAAAAAAAAACTTTTCAGCAAATTATGAATAGATGGTATGTTCGGAACTTGATAAAGAACATCTCCCAAAACTTTGGTAGTAACACATTTACTGGTGAAAGATGTAATGTTTCTCCCTAAGATCTATCCCAACAAAGGTTGTCTACTCTTATCACTTTCATTCAACATATTTCAAATGCTGCCTTCAGTGAAATCAGGCTAGAAAATGAATAAAAATCATATGATTGGAAAGGAGTTAAAACCATCTCCACTCCTAAACAACACAAGTTTCTTTCTTTCTTTTAAATTATATTTATTCATTTCCAGCCATCAGGCTTGGTAGCAAGTGCCTTTATTCACCGAGCCATCTTACAAACCCAATAACATAATTTGTTACATAGAAATTTCCAAAGTACCTGCCAAAAGATTCATAAAACCAATAATTGGGTTCAGTATGTCACAAGATATTAAGATCAACACACAAACATCAATTGCATTTCTCTGCTATACTGACAGTGAACAATTAATGTGTGCCTGGAATTTAAAACACATTACCAGTTACAACCATGACAAAGGAAATGAAGTACTTAGGTACACACTTAACATACTGTACATAGGATCTATATGCTATAAAATTCCACAATGCCAATAAAGAAGTCAAAGAAGATTACAACTAAATGGAGAGATGGAAATTATCATGTTAAAGGATTAGAAGAGAATGTTGGGAAGCTGTCAGTTCTTCCCAAACTGATATATAGGTTTGATGCAATTCCTCTAACAATTACATCAAGGTTTTATAAATACAAATAAATCCATTACAAAATTTACATGAAAAGACAAATTACCAGCCAATTGTGGTGGCACACACCTTTAATCCCTGTACTCGGGAGGCAGAGGCAGGCAGATCTCAGTGAGTTCAAGGCTGGCCTGGTCTACAAAGTGAGTTCCAGGACAGTCAGAGATACATAGTAAGACTTTGTCTTAAAACCCACAAACAAACAAACAAACAAACAAAAAACAACAAAGACAAAATAACTTGGATAGCCAGAACAATTTGGAAGAATAAAGTGAGAGGGATTGCTCTATCCACTTGTTTTATACCTATCACAATTAAGACTAGTAGTCACAGGAGAGACACATAGATTAATAGAATACAAAAGAGCCAAGAAATGGCCCCATACAGATGGCCCAATTGATTTTGACAGAGGTATAAAAGCAATTTAATGAAGCAAGGACAGTCATTAGAATCTCTATCTTAGGTCCAAGTTTATAACAAAAATTAATTCAAAGTGAAACACTGACTTAAAACATAAAACTATAACACTTTCTAGAGGAAACATGAAAGAAGGCAAATGGGACCAGGTGAAGATTTTTTTTTTTTTGGTTTTTTTCAAGACAGGGTTTCTCTGTGTAGTTTTGCGCCTTTCCTGGAACTCGCTTTGGAGACCAGGCTGGCCTCGAACTCACAGAGATCCGCCTGGCTCTGCCTCCCAAGTGCTGGGACTAAAGGCGTGCGCCACCACCACCCGGCTAGGTGAAGATTTTTTAGACCTGACACCAAAAGCACTATGTATAAGTGCAAAACTCGATAAACTGGCTCTCTCTGGAAATAGTTTGCGAAATCTCATGTTAAACAAATGAAAAGATCAGCTGAAGAACGGGAAAACTATTTTCTGATCATATCCATATCTGACAGAGGACTTGTATTCAGAATATATAAATAACTCTCCAAATTTAATAGTAAGAAATAATCCAATTAGAAAATATCCAAAAGACATAAGCAGACACATCACCAAAGAGATGGCAACTAGAGACATGAAGGAAGTTCAGCATCATTGGCCACTAGGGAAAGTCAATTTAAAATGAGCTATCACCACAGAATGGCTAAAACAGAAATAGTGACTATTTCTAACAAATACTAAGAGTAAAGAAACTGATCTTTTATGTATGGCACTTAGGAAAACAAAATGGTACAGCTAGTCTGAAAAAAATGTTTCTTATAACACTAAGCACACACTTAGCATCTGACCATCCATGGCATAAGAAAATGAAACTGTTTTCACAAAAACCTCTATAAGACTGTTTACAGCACTTTTATTCTTTTTAAAAAATTTTATTACACCTATTTGTGTGTGTGTCCTATGTGTGGAGGTCAGAGGACAGTTTTCAAGACTCAGGGTTTTCTTTTCAACTTTTCGATACCAGGGATCAAAATAAGGTCATCAGACTTAGTGGCTAGTGCTTTTACCTACTGAGCCATCTCCATGGCCCAGCAGTTTTTTCTTAACAGGCAAAGTTGGAAACAGTCCAAATGTCCTTCAATGGATGAACTGTTAAACTGTGGTATATCCACACTGTAGATTATCACTCAGCAATAAAAACAGTGATAGATGTTAAAGAAATTATTCTGAGTGAAAAAACCGACATGTTTCAAAATGTATGATTCCATTTATATAATATGCTTGAAATGACAAAATTATAGGGATGGTGTGGTGAACATGTTAGGAGTTGCCAGGAATTATTTTAGGAAAAGGAGGCGACTGATGATGAAGGATTCCAGGGGGAATCTTTGAGATAGTTGTGTTGGTCACAGAAATCTACACAGGTGATAAAATTGTGTAGAACTTACATATTCACATTCAGAAATGGATGCTTGTTAAGTTGATGAAATCTGAATGAGCTTTATGGATTGGACTAGTGTCACTATCTTGCTTTTGATACAGTTATGTAAGATTACTATTGGGAGAAAACTGAGAGGTACTTACAGGGGTTCATGAGACCCCTCTAATATTTTTACATCTTCCTGTGGAGTTTTATTTTAAAATAAATCAAATATAACAGTAAATGTGAAGGACTATGAATATTTTACCACGCATAGATTTACATATAATGAAGTAGAAAGTATGAAAAATAGACAAAATACAAGAGTCCACATTAATGTTATCCTAGAAATATAAGTGAAAATGATTACATGAGTTTATTATAATTGTGAATGATGTATTTTCAATTCTAGAAAGGTAAATAAAAAGTTGCTTGCAAACTTCTGTATTTGTCAGAATTCAAAGGGCCAGAACCATTAGTAATTTATATTCACTTATTTTATATATTAATAATATACATCATTTCCCACTTATTCATTCAAAGCTACTATCTTCTATAATTGTGATATTGGCTAAACAAAATAAAAGCTGCAAGGCAGGCGATTAGGAACCAGAGGCATAGACCAAAGCAAGTATCCATGGGTGAAGTTTTTAAACTCTCCATCCAATCCTCTCTCAGGAAAAACTCAGCCCGTGTTTAAAGGCTTTTCCAAATAATGCTGACGGGCCACCTACACTATCCAAGAAAATGACCCCTACTTTTAAGTCAATCAGCCTTTATATTACCAAAATACCTCCACAGCAACACCTGTATGAAGGTTTGAATAACTGGGAGCTGTAAGCTAACTGAATAGATATCAGAATACAGAAAAAGAAGCCCCACACCATAAAGCATGTTTGCTTACAACTGGATAAATGTGTTGTCAATTGTCTCCTTGCCTTTATTATTTTTCCATACTTCAAGGAGAAATGACAGAAATCAATGGTGGTCACCGAGTTTATATACAAATTGCACTTGTAGAACTTTAGAGTTGGATTAGGGGCTTGAAAAGCTCGGTCTGGATTGTGATAGAGCAGGAGCCAGTGCACCTCGCCCTTTCTAGCTCCTAGCGAGGCTGGGACGCCTCAGGGCAGCAGCGCGCGCAGCAGGAGGGGAGGAGAACCCACCTGAAGCATTGCGCCGCGCGTGCGGGAGCCCGAAGTGGGCGGAGCCTCGAAGCCGGTGGCGTTGGCGACGGCGCCCAGCCCGCCAGAAGAGCGCGCGGCGAGCAGACGGCGGGGAGTCGGTCGGGTAGGGCGAGCGCAGCCGGCGGGTTGGGGGGGGGGGGGGGGTGGGGGGGGGAGTGGCGGTGGTGAGGAAGGAAAGGGAAGAGGCGGAGCGTGGGAGCGCACAGTGTCAGGAATACAATAGTGCTCCGCGCCTCCTCGGCCGCCGCCGCCCAGCAGCCTGCCCAGGGCTGAGGCCTGACAGGCCAGGCGGCCAGGGCGGAGGGCGGGAGCAGAGCGCTAGGGGGCGGCCCCCGTGGCTCCTCGGGAGGCCCGGGGCGGGAGGGCGGGGCGAGGAGGAGATTAGGGGGCAGGTGCGAGGGAGGGAAGAGAAGAAAGCGGGCGGCTAGGGGGCGGTTACCTCCCTAGCTGGACTCGCCCGGCACGTTGAGGGGGCCCCAGTGTGCGGCAGGAAAGGAGCGGAGCCTGAAGCAGCGCCGAAGGTAGGCGCTCTCGAGGGTAGCTGCAGTAGCAGCAGCGAGGTTGTGGGCGTAGTGCGGCTTTGGCGGCGGGAGTGGCGGCCTCGAGGAGTGGGACGAGGGCGGCGTGGAGCTAGGGGTCCCGGCCTCGCCGCGCTCAGGGGAGCTCCAGCACCACGAAGCGGTTGCCTCCGGTGTCCCCCGAGAGCTTTGGAGCCGGGAGTGTGTGTGGGCTGAGGTAAAGTGCCCAGTCGCCCCTCTGCTGGTGGCGCGCTGTGCCTGGTGGCCCGAGCTGGGGGCGGGTGGGGGGGGAGCGGACACGGACACGCGAGCTCGGCTGCAGCCTTCGGGAAACCTCAGGAGGCATTGAGCGCCATAACTGTGGCGGCCGTTCCCTTCACAGTCCCCCCCCCCCCCGGCGCCCCTTCCCGTGCCTGTTCCGTGCTATCAGGGACTCGTGGGGGCCAGACCTCTGGGCTAGAGGGCATGCTCTTTCTACAGCCTGTAGCTGGCTGGTCCTAGCAGCGAGAGGGCGCACCCTGGCTGTTTGAGCCTTGCGGAGCGGGAAGACACCGAGTGTCTGGAGAGGGGAAGACCGGCAGTGTAGGGAGCAACCAGGCACCCCGAGAGGCGAAATGCCAACCTAGCGGGAGCGCGGGCGCTCTGCCGGCCAGTGAACTTTCCTTTCTCCAGTCATTGTTAGGTCGCTGCGAGTGTTCGCAGCCGCCAAGCGCCCTGCGGTCCTGGGGGTGGGAAAATCGCCAGGGCTTTGCCAATTACGGGGAGATTTTTCTGCCACCGGGCATGGCACAGTTGTTAACTTTTCTCCAGCTCTCTAGTTCGTTTTATTACCTCCTCTGAGGGGGCCACATTTATTTGTTTAATCCTCCAATCTTTTTCTCCTGCATTTCGGAGCCGAACCTTGGCTTTGGTGGAGTCTGGCTTTAAATTACACAGGGCAACCTGTGTTCATTATTTGTCAGGAAGAAAGTGGGGTGGGATGTCGAGTGTCCTTAATGGTGATATGTGAAGACATGCTTAAGAGTTTATCTCTGTGCAGCCCTAGGACATAGGTCGCTTGTAGGGATTTGGCAAGAAACTTGTTTGGCTGCTCCATTGGCGTTCTGAGTTGCAAGGAAATCCACGTTCTGAGATGTGTGCAAGGGTCGACCCCCCCCCCCCCACCTTGTGAGATACACTCATCTCTGAAGCTGAGGAGGAGACCCCCACCCTCTATCCTCCTCAGTTTCATTGTATAAGAAATCAAAACCGTGGTGACAGTGTCATAGAGGGAAAGGCGACCTCATTCCCTGCATTGAGTCAAATAAAGATAACTGCTACTCTCCCAACTCTGAAAAATAATGAAGAAAAAAAAAAAGGTGAAAACTGGTTGCACAACATCGTTGCCTAGTTCATGATAACCAGAATCCACTTTTCCAGACTACTTCTTAAATACCTTGCCTGCAGCCACTTCTTGTCAGCCTGGGGGTTGGAGAATGGGGGTGGGGAGAAGAGCAGAGTCCACTTGAAACAAAGCATTGTGTTTTATTTAGTTTAGTATTTCTGGAACATCTGTAATGGTGGGAACATAGAGCCTGGCCTTTGTACCCTTTGAATAGTGTAGTTCTTACACATTATATGCTGACTCTGGATAAATAAAAATAGATTTTTTTCTTTTTTGTTTAACCTTAAGAGTATCCTACTTCGATAATTATCATTTTCTTTTTTATTTAAGGTGAGTTCTGAGTTTAAATGCTTGAATTATTAGAGGATAAACTCTCACTTCAAGGATTACAGAAGTTCGAAGGTGCTATTCATATTAAGTTGGGGAGTGCCCAGTTCATATTAAGTTCTCAACATCAGGTACCATCATTGCCACCTTTCTTTCATTTGTGCTCTTTTGTATACTTCTGT
This sequence comes from Peromyscus eremicus, assembly GCF_949786415.1. Lineage (NCBI taxonomy): Eukaryota > Metazoa > Chordata > Mammalia > Rodentia > Cricetidae > Peromyscus > Peromyscus eremicus. The sequence continues at coordinate 1,730,016 of NC_081439.1, read as the reverse complement.
CACTAGAGAAGAGCTCTTATTCCAATACTGTTGCCTTGAAAGATTTTTTTAGCTGGTTAGTTTGGAATAATACAGGTTACAGTGTTCTAATTCCAGAACCCACACTTTATTTCCAATTTTCTGAATCAGACCATGGCATTGTGGTGTGACTCTTGATCTCAGGCAGTTCAAAGTGAAGGAGCCAGGAATGACTTGGAAACAACTTTCAGGGCACTTGTGAACTACTTTCCGACTTGTAGAGGAGGGCCCCAGGACTATCACAGCTGATGATTCCCAGGCACTTATCACCGAGACATATGAGTTAGTGAAAGCTAAAGTACAAGAATGTTCGGAAACTTACAGGTTTAATATGGTCATCTACTTTAATAATGCTTGTCTTTCCCCCCTCTTGTGTTCTACCAACCATAACAAATGTTTGTCCTCTAAGCTATACAAAGCTGTCTCTTGTTTATTTACTTTGAGGTCTAGCTGAAACTAATCACATATTTTGGGGGTGGTGAGGAAATCAGGAGACATCAGGTGTTTGTGGAGACGGGACATTAGAGAGCTCTTAGAAGCTTTGATCAGGGATGCGAAGAGGGAGGCTAAAATGAAGTTGAATATTATAATGGAACATAATGTACCTACCTCTTCATGGAGCTTACAAAAAATAGGAACTGAAGAAGATAGAATTGATATGCTGACTTATATTAAGATAATCTCTCATCAAGGGATAATTTACTATGATCTTTGCTTGCCTCACTTTTCTAGATGAGAGGTGGGTACTGGGTGATACTCATCTGGCACTATCCTAGCCATAATTTTTGGTGTTGAAAATTGAACCTAGCAAGCATTCTACCACTGAGCTACCTACCACTTACTCTGATACCCTTATAAAGTGGGGACATTTGGCTCATCCATAAATTTGTATTGTTCTAGTTACTGTGGCTGAGAAAGATAAAGCATTCTCAGCTTTATAAAGGTTTCCAGGGTGGGGAGAATCTAGGATGGATGATTAGATGTGATGATTGAGTAAGAGGGTGCTAGCAGATGATCATTATAGACCAAGTAACTACTGCTTTAAGTTTTCTGTTTTTGTAACTCCCCCATGGTTATTTTTGTGTCCTCTCTGTAGGTCTTTCCGTAGACAACCGAAGCAAGGCTCCTACAATCAAAAGTGCCTCAGTGCTGAGTCTTCGGGAAAAACTTACCTGATCCAATCTGCCAGACTTGGAAAAGGAAAGGTAAAAACTCAAAGTGCTGTTTTTCTGAACATGAGGGCATGTCCTTGGAGGTACTAGGGGAGGGGGGTGTCTGATATGCCCTGAAGAAAAAGGATCTGGCAAGGGCTTGAAGTTATACTGGGACTTTGGCCAGTAGGAGGCATCTATGATATCATGAGTACCCTTCAAGCTACAAATTTGTCTGCTCCAACTCAGAAGCCATGACTATGCCCCACTACCAGTAAAGGTCAATTTCTTCTGATACCTGCTGATAGGAAAAAAAAAAAAAAGCTAAGCCGGTGTGGGTTTTTTGTTGTTGTTATATTGAGACAGGGTTTACTGTGTAGCCCAGACTGGCCTTTTAACTCATGATCCTCCTGCCTCAGCCTCCTGAGCTCTGGGATTACAAGGTGTGGGCTACTATGTTTGGCTAGAATGTTGTTTTTGGACTAGCTAACAAGAGAATGTGATATCAGCTTGGCCTATACACCAAACCCTCGGTGTTGAAATCTCCTGGGAAACTTGCTGGTTTCTTTTTAGCTTTTGAAAATTTAATTTTGATAAAATATATAATTTTTTGAAATGTTGCAAGATTGGTACAAAAACTCACTATATTTCCTTTATCCAAGGTCACTAGTTATCAGCAGTTTGCTTTCATTTGCTCTTTCTGTTTCTTTTTACCAAATCATTTGTGCATAACCATTGGGAGAGTGGTACTTGTCAAGGCCATCCTGTCATGAAGAGTGTCTCCGATGCAACCACTGATATAGCAGAACATTGGTGGTGGGGCAGGGCCCAGAGGTAAAGTCTCCCTGTAGCTACCAGGCATATGTTTGTAAATCAAGTGGAATCTCTGATGCCAGATAGAGAAATCATGACCAATCGTAAAAGTATTTAAGACACCCTCTCCCTTTCACTGTTCTTGTTGTGTATTTTCCTATGTCAAATTTTAATACTATGAAAATCCTCAACTTTATGGCCATTAGTATAGTTTCCATTTAATTCATTCAGCAAACATACTGAGTGCTTTCTATTTGCTAGGGGTATAAAAAGAGAAAGATAATCATCCCCTTAAGAGCTTAATGTCCAGTGGAAAGAATTTGAGGAATCTTTTCAACAGTTAGGAGGAGGAATGTTCTGCTGATGGGAACAGAGGCCTGGTTAAGGATCTGAAGAGTAGATATCTGGGAGTCACTTAACTGGATATAACTGTATATATCCATCTTTAAGGCCTTTTGCTCTTAGGTGACAAAATTCATGAGTTAGGGAATCCTTTGATGTTATACATCCACCACAGGGAGTGGACTCAGTCATACTTGGACTCATATTCTGGCTCTTCCTCTTGATCTTGGCTAGTTTACTTCTCTGTGCCTTGGTTTCTTCATGTGCCAAATCATATCTCTAAGGATGGTAGTGAGAGTTTAGTTGAAGTAATATTTGCTCTGTAAACATTTATTTCATCTCCCCTTACCAAAAAAAAAAAAAAGCTGTATGTTGGGAGTAACATATAAAATGTTAAGTATTGAGGTAGGAGCCAAGGGGCTATTTCTGGTTTTTTTTCAACAGATAAATTTCTGATTGATAGTTCTAGGAAAGACAATGGTGATTACCTTATGGAATAATAAAAATAATAGCAACTGATTTGGTAACAGTTTCCTTTATGTTTAGCACTGGATAGCTCTCTGAGCAGAGGATATCTCTCAGAGGTATGAATCTTAAAATGGTGATGCAGAGCCATTGCACAAGGTCACGTGGCAAGGAAGAGATAGAATTAATTCTTCTGTGATTGAAACTAGTGGAGTATGTTTGGAGCCTCGAGAATGAATAATAATAAATAAGGTAAAAGGTAGAGAGAAGAGATTGCCAGGCAGAGGAAAAAGCAGTTGTTGTGACAGTACTGAGGTGGGAGAATGGAATAAAGGATTCATAGAGGTTTTGCTGAATCTGGGAAAAAAAGGTAGGCAGAAGATTGACAGGCTTTATGGAACCTCATTAAGGAGCTTGTGCTTTATTTCAAAGAGAGGCAGAGGCTACTTGAAAGTATTTTATTAAGCTTCCTAAACCACGCACATGGGTGTGTGTATGTGTGTGTACTTCAGAAAAGTATCCAGTGGCACCTAAAAAAGCGTTAAGTCACTTCTTCAACGTTCCACCTTTATTCCAGTAGAGATGATGTTTCTATATAAAACCTACACCAAAATGTTGGTAGATGACTTTTACTGTCTTTTGTAAATATTGGTAAGAAGAGTTGCCATGATGCTAAAAGAAGGTACTGCTTAAGAATATTGGTTTAATTAGGTTCATATCTCTTGCATTTTAGGCTTCATTAAGGGAAATCAGTTAGCTTTCATTAAGCCCTGTGAAATAGATAAACAATTAGAATTGAGAGGAAAAGTAATTTCTGGAATTCTGGATTTAGCATTACAAATGAAACTATGGAGTATAAGGCTTTGGTTTAAATATATCATAATTAAGATACTTCTGTGACTAAATGAAAATTTGTAAATTTTTTATTTTGTGTGTATGCCATCTGTGATGGCACATTTGTGAGACTCTGGAAAGACAAACATTTTTTTCTGTAATATTTTTTCATATTTTCATTCAAGTAGTGGAAATTTTTATATTTGAAAACGTTTTTATGTACAGCATAAACCTCACAAGACAAAAGCTGTGCTCTTGTCCCCTTGCCATACATATTTGGGTCACAAACATACTCTTAAGTAGCCTGTGCTAGTTAGATTTTAGGGGTAAGAGAAAGTGCTTAGTTAGTGGCTTGATGATTTAGAGTGGCTTTGCATAGACAGCTGTTGTTTGATAGACTAGTTGTTTAGGTAGGAGGCCCTAAGCTTGGATGGCTCATCACTATGTGGTCTCTTCTAGGTGGCTAGTCTGGACTTATTAACATAGTAATCTCAGGGTCTCCAAAGAGAGAAGCAAGTAAAAGCAAGCACCAGCCAGTACATAAGTACTTTTTTTTCAATTGTCTGTTCCTGTCAAATTTGCTATTGTTCCATTGCTAAATCACAAGAATGTTTTCATGACCAAGTCCAGAGACATTGTGGGAGACCATTCAAAGAGTGGATATAAGGAGCTGTGAACAAATTGGGAACCCTTCCAGCAATAATGTGTAAATGGTAGGGAATGGAAAGCCAGAGGGAGGCAGTGTGGTTTTGGAAGTAGATATTCTCACAAATGGTTCAACTATTCTTTGATCTTATACAGCTATTATCAAAGGAGCTCCTGTGTCTCCTCAAAACCCATTCATGTTTTATCACAAAATCCTTGTATACATACATACATATATATGTATATATGTGTGTGTGTGTGTGTGTATATATATATATACATACATATATATATATGTTTTGTAGTTAAGCAAAAAGACTTGGGAATCTACCTCCATTCAATGAGAGGAGCATTGGCAATTTTACCTGTAGCCCCTCCCCTTTTTCAAATATAATTTTTACCTAAGAGAAGAAACACTTATTTGGGCATTGTAATAAGAACAAAGGATTCTTTGTAACTATGTTTTATTTATTCAAATTTTTAAAAATATTCCTGTGGTTGCAGTGAAGAATCCAGTATCATACTGTGAAGTGAGTGGCCAAGATCCACCAGTTTGGTACATCAGGCTTCGACCTTTGTTCTGGAAGATCTCAAAGGTAACAGTCTTTGCATAACATAGATTTTTTTTTCAACAGCTTGAAGGCTGAAATTTATTATATAAAAATGTAATGATTCTTGGAAACGTGGGAAACTGAGTAAAATGTTCATTTTGTGCATCATAGGGGTGTGTGAAAATTGAGTGATGATATAATCTTAGATTTTCTTATTTCCTCCTAGGATAAAAATTTATAATTCCTGATATTTAAGTCAGTAACTTGAAAAGAGCCATCCATATTTATAAACATAGCATTAGCACTTTATCCAAGAATTTATTCAACAAATACAAGTTAATTGGAATATTGCCTATAGTAGAAGATTGATGATATATTGAGTATCAGTCAGGGCTTAGTTATACAAGAGTATTACACTATGTATTGTATAATCTATAATGTATACAGTGAGAAAAATCAGGAACCAGTAGAGCAAGTGTTACCATTTATGTAAAACAGTGAGTTGAGGGCAAGAATATATATATTTTTGCTTATATAGACACAAAATATTTCTGGAGGGCTGTTCAAGCACTGACAGTTTGGTGGCATGCATGATGTGGACTAGTGGTTGAGAGCAAGACTTCATTGCATAAGTTCTAATGTATACATTTTTAATTTTAAGATTGTTGTTTATTTTCCTATTTCAAAAATTATATGTGTTTTTAAAAAGAGAACTGATACATAGTGATGGGAATTATGGACTCCTCCTCAACTTGACTTGATCAGATCTATTCATATATATATATATATATACACCTATATGTTAGATAGAGAGATGGATATTCAGGTAAGTTTTTCCTCTTAGAAATGCTTCTTGATATACTTCTGACTTTTTCTTGAAGTATTGGGGATTGAGCCTATCAAGGACTTTTCTTGTACAACATGCATACTATATCACTGCACTATACCTCCAGCTTTGAATTACATGTGTGTAGACTAGAGGACAACTGATGTGGTAAATATTAGCTTATAGGTCTTTGTTTGAGCATAAGTTTTCAGTTCCTTTTGGATAAGTGCATGGAAATGGAATTGCTGATCTTTCTCGGACAGAAGTGGACCAACTGTCCTCCAAAGTGGTTCTGCCAGTTTGTATTCCAATAAGCCATGAAAGTGAAGTATGTGTTGAAGTTCATTTTCCCACATATGGGATGTTTTATTGCACCATTTTTTGAAAAGTCTATCTTTTATTTAATAAATTGCCTTTGCATCTGTGCATCTGTTTCTGAGCTTCTCTGTTCCATGAATCTGTGTGTCTTAACCATTTTTTCCATTAATTATACTCTTTGCAGTGCTGAAATGAGGATAGATCTCATGCCTAAAGCATGCTAGGCAAATGCTCTACCACTGAGCCTCATCCTCAGCCATGATATACTGGTTGCTACACTTTCCTCAGTACTATAGTTTTATAGTGAGTCTTGAAATAAGTAATATTAGTACTCTGACATTTTTCTTTTTCAGAATTGTAGTGAAAAGGGAACACTTAACTTGTTCTCATCTCTCATCAAGAATAATACTAGCTGTAGAATTTTGGGTTTGTTTTATAGTATATGTCCTTTTGTGTAGAAAGCAGTTTACCTAGCAGGTTTGAGGCTGTTGTCTTAGAAGGCTTGCTTGCAAAATTGGCCTTTGACTGATAGATGGAAAATTGACTTCTTAAACATTTAAAAAAATAAAATGTTGCCGGGCTGTGGTGGCGCACGCCTTTAATCCCAGCACTCGGGAGGCAGAGGCAGGCGGATCTTTGTGAGTTCAAGGCCAGCCTGGTCTACAAAGTGAGTTCCAGGAAAGGCGCAAAGCTACACAGAGAAACGCTGTCTCAAAAAAACCAAAAAAAAAAAAATAAATAAAAAAAAAAAAAATGTCATACCCTACCTTCATTTATTTCCTCTCCAGTGCTTCTTATTTCTTTTGTTAATCCTAGTTTCCCAACTCCCTTAGATATTTTTCTTTAGCTAGTCAGCATTCCAGCATGGAGGGGATGGGGGGCTCATAAGCTTCCACTTCTAGTTGAGGAGCTATTGAGAATGATAGCTGCTAGGAGGAGAATCAGTTTTCTTTATGAGTATAGTTCCTAATAGATTATCCATGCTTTAGTGGATGGCCCTACACCAATGCATATATGGACAGCACAAATTGAACTTTAAGTTGAGTTAGTTTTTAAAAAGCATATGAAGTTGGGAGAGAGGTGAAGGTAGATCTTGCAGGAGTTAGAGGGAAGAGTAGGTGGTGAATATGATCAAAATACATTGTATGCATGTCTGAAATTCTCAAAGAATTAATAAAAATTGTTACATTAAAATAAAACATAATTTTAATGAAGAAAAGAATTTCCTTTAACATTTTTAGGATAGGTTAGATGGCAGTAAATTCTGTTTTTGTCTAAGAAAGTTTTCATATTCCAATCACTTTTGAAGGACATTTTGTGTGATATAGAAAAATGGTTGGAAGAGATTTTTCCTCTCCTTCAATATATTATTCCACTACTGCATATCATCTAGTTAAGTCTGATATAATTATTATCCTTGTGCATATCTAATGTCTGCCTCTCTTTACCTCTGGCTTTTTTAAAGGTTTTCTTTTTGCCTTTGATTTTAAGCAATTTAAATATGCTATGCCTAGATATGGCTTTATATTTTTTCATATTTCTCGTTTAATATTCTCCAAAGTCCTTTTATCTGTAGTTTATGTCTATAATTTCTCAGCCATTATTTTTTCAAATAATTTTACCTATTTTGCTTTTTTTGTTTGTCTAGGATTCCAGTCCCAGGTTTGTTACACTGAATGGCTCACAGTTCTTGAATGTTGTGTGCTTTTTTCTTTTTTTAATAGTTATTTTTGCCTGCATATATGTCTGCACCACATGTGTGCAGTGCCTGTGAAGGCCAGAAGAAGGTGTCGGGTCCCCTGGAACTGGAATTACAGATGGTTGTGAGCCAGCATGTGGGTTCTCAGAATCCAATCCAGGTCCTCTGCAAGAGCAGCAAATGCTTTGAACCACTGAACCATAACTCTAGCCCCTACATGCTGGTTCATTTTTTCCCTCTTTTGTCCACTTCTGTTTTAATTTTTAGTGGCCTTTGAACCACGGAGCCATAGCTCCAGCCAGCCCCTGTGTGCTGGTTCTTTTTTTTCTCCTTTTTCCCCTTTTGTTTTAATTTTTAGTGGCCCGATCAATAAACATGATCTTCAAACTCATTGATACTTTTGTTGGCTGCATCAAGTCTACTGTTGAGCCCACTGGGTTGCTGTTTTTGTTTTTTTTTAACTTTTTTCTTTTTAGTGTTTCTATTTGCTTTTTTCACCGACTTCTATTTCTTTGCTGAAATTATCCGTCTGGACTTGCATATTATCTACTTTATCCATTAGAGGTTTTTTTCTTAACATGAATCATAATTCTTTTAAATTTGATTTTTGATAGTCTCAACATCTGTACTACTGTGTTTGGACCCAGTAACTGCTTTGTAACTTGGGGTATTTTCTTACCTTTTGATACACCTCATGAACATCCTGAAAGCTGCACATGGGCAAGAGATTCTGATAAATTTTTAGTTGTTAGAAAGCTCTGGTTTCTTTTCCTAGGCCTTTAAGTGAGGAGTTGGCCTGGTCAATGTTTTTGTTGGCCTGAGCGTGTGAAGGTGGGAGGCAGGGTAAGGGCACCAGAGATTTCCTATTCTTCTAGTGATAGCATTTTTTGGTGTTTATTTTATATGGATGAGTGCTTTGCCTGCAAGTATGTATGTGTACTATCTTGTGTGCCTGGTGCTCATAGAGGTTGAATTCCCTCAAACTGGAGTTGCATATGGTTGTGAGCCACCATTGTGGGTCCTGGAAAACTGAACTTGGGTCCTTTGTAAGAGCAGCAAGTGCTCTTTACTGCTGAGTCATCTTTCTAGCTCCCATGATAACTTCATTTTTACTATTCTTAGTTTTGGGTTGTCCGTTGTGATGCTTTATAAATGTAGGGTTTTTTTTTTTTATAGCTTTTCCAATTGTATTGCACTGTTACCAGGTAGGTAGTATGTCAGGTGTGGTTGGTTGAGGAGGAGGTGTTCTGATTATCTGATTGGTCAGGTACTAGAACCTGGGTCTTGAGTGTGTCCTAGCAAGGTTTCCTGTTCATTCTTCTTGTGTAGGGCTTCTTTCTCTTCCCTCCTACCCCTTACCACACCCCATTTGGTATACTAATATCCTCCTCCCTGAGGATTTATCCCTTTATTCTGTACTAAAGATGAGAGAAGGTGATCTTGGTGAGTTTCACAGTGGACTGTTGTAGTCATCCAGCCAAGTAGCACTATGGGAGCTTTCTCTTAGATTTTTCTTGGTCTTCACCATGAGAGCCTGGTGGGATTCTTGTAGGAAAAGCTTTTTTAAAGGGTAGAAACTAATCTATGGAACACAGAAGCTTCACACTATGGCTAATCATAGAATTTCTGGTTCAAAATTTCTACAGGCTTATGTGCCCAAACCAGTGTCTCTCTGCAGGTCCCTGGTCTTTTTGGATATGAGGGTAGTAGTTTGTCCTGCAACTTCACTTCCCTGCCAGATCGCCCTTCAGTTTGGCAAGCATTTTTGTCTTAAAAGTAGGATGATGGCCTCTGAAAGCTTTACATATCTGAGCTGAAATGTGATCCCTGAAGTAAGTTGCCTAATACAAGACATCACATATCTAGAAAGCCAATACATATCTCTTTCTTTATATCTCTTTTACCTAATCCATTGAATTTTATGATTAGGGAGCATGGAGTAATTCATTGTTGCTTGGATTCTGCCTATTTTAGGCTTTAAAAACCTCTGTACTACTAACAGTATGCTATCTGTCTGCTTTCTTTCAAAATTCTATGCATGCCTTGTAATTAATGAGAATATCTTTAACAATTTAGTAATTTTTTAGTCGTTCCACATGGAAGGTTAGGTGAATTACTTTTGAGTTTGGTGATTATGAGTAGAGCTGCTGTAAAAATTCACAAGCAAGTATTTGTGTGCATGTAAGTTTGTATTTTATTTATGGGAATGAGATTGTTAGAATTATACTATAATTCACAACAACTAGTTAACTAGAATTTGAATGATGAAATAGAATGGCAGAAACCCATGTTTGGATCCTGCTTTTTTCACTGTTAGCTGTACAACCTTGAATGAATTTAATTTCTCTGTGTCTCTTAGTTGTAAAACGAATAATATCTAGGATTATTGTGTGAAATAAATAGCATATTAAGGATAAAAGACTGAACAATATTAGTACACTGAGTACATTATTATGCTTAATAGAATTGTTTCTTATCAGAAACATTTGATTAGTTGAAGCAAGCATAACTAATCTGTGGTATTCTTGGTAGTTATATCTTTAAAATGTGTAAAAAAATTAAAAACTTCCATAGTAAATATGGATGTATGGGAGGTCTGTGTATCAGCCAGAGGTTGAATCAAATGGCAAGTTTTGGTGGTTTGATTTATATTCTCAACATGGAAGAATCATTGAGTGTATTGCCATATTTTATACAAGAAGCTATGAAAATAGCTCAGAATTAACTAACACTCATTAAATCATGCTGTCTATACAGGAAATCTTAGGTAAAGCATTCATCGAGTGTATAAACTTGAGTACCTCCCCAGAAAATAAGCCATTTAGAAATTATTAAACTTTATAACTTTTTCTTTTTGTTTTTTTGTTTTTTTTTTGGTTTTTCGAGACAGGGTTTCTCTGTGTAGCTTTGCGCCTCTCCTGGAACTCACTTGGTAGCCCAGGCTGGCCTTGAACTCACAGAGATCCGCCTGGCTCTGCCTCCCAAGTGCTGGGATTAAAGGCGTGCGCCACCACCGCCCGGCTATAACTTTTTGTTAATATAAACCGAAAGCCTTAAGTGTGCTAAACATGTTTTCTACCGCTGAGCTATATCCACAAATTCTTTAATTTTTCAAAATACTGTTGGCACTGACAAAGCCTGTCTTCTTGGAGTCCTCACAACATGATTGAAACATCTACGATTTCTCAAGTGTTACATTAAAAAACATATTTACAGGAAATCTCTTCAATTTTGAAGGACATATTGAAAAAAATTTAAAAATTTTGCATGCCCACTCAAATATCTCCCTATAATATTGTATCATTAGAATATGCAACAGAAATCACTATCCCCTCTCCCCATGGCTTCTGTGTAGTATGGCCTGACTCAGTCTGAATAGCACCAAGGACAAAGCAGATGTCTCTCTCCTGGAGAATTTTCTCCACCTGTTAATTCACCAAGCAATGGCTATAATTCAGTATATGGAACAAGGAACATAAATATTTGTTTTTTCTTGTCTGTTCAGTTTTGTAAGAACTTCAACTACAAATACTTCTTTCCTGCTTCAGATTTCAGAACTAGGTGAAATAAGTCTCAAATAGTCCTTCATAGATGTCACCTCTGAACTGTTTTTTTTGCTGTCTCTTCTCTGCATTACCAGTAATCCAACTCTCATTTTCATATTCACATACCCTGAACCTTTCCTTACAGCTGAAATACCCTTCTTTTGTTGCCCTGCCAATCTTATCTTCCAAATACTATGTCAGCAAAAGACCTCCCATTAAACACACTGCCTGAGATTCATTCCACTCTCCTGGGTACCATCCTTTAATCGATGTTCAGACTTCCGTTAAATTTTATTTTTTCTATTCACTACAGCATGTAAATGTCATACTTCCTTATCCTTAACTAATTTATATATGTATTACTTGCAGGCATACAACTAAATTGCTATTTGAAGATTATGAGACACTAAAGTTTTCTACATATTATTTTTCAAAAATATGGAGGAAAATTCCTGTTTCCTATTTCATTAATAACCAAACTGAATGTATGCATGTGCATCATGTGCATGTAGTACCCACAGGGGCCAGAAGAGGGTATTGAATCCCCTGGAACTGAAGTTATAGGTAGTTGTGAAGTGCTCCTGTGGATGCTGGGAACTGAATCCAGGTCCTCTGCAAGAGCCATCTCTCCAGCACTTGTCTTTTGTGTGTGGGCATGGTTGAGACAGGGTCTCACTATGTAACTCTGGCTTTCCTGGAGCTCGTTATGTAGACCAACCTCACCTGCTTCTGTCTCCTAAGTGTTAGGATTAGTGCTGGAATTCTTGTCCATTGTGTAATTGGTTATTTGGGTATCTTTTAAATATAGATAGATTTAGTAAACATCTGTATCCTACTTGTTTCACATGAAACTTATCTCTTATGTGGATATGATAGCACATGCCTATAATACCAGCATTCAGGAGACTGAATGTGAGTTTGAAGCCAGCTTAGTCTCTTTATAGTGAAGACTGTCTCACTCATAAGAGGACAAGGGAGAGAAGGACTCAGTGATACTCACTACCTGTGTGTTGCATAGTAAGAATCTCTTAGAGGAGTTAACCTCTTATAATGAGAGGTAGATGCTTGCATGTTTGTGTATATATCCATGTCATAAGTCTAAATTCAGCTAGCACTGGGATAACTAACTTAAATCTTCAATTTTTTTATACTACTAAATAAATGAACCTGTAAAAACTGTTCTTCTGTTCTTTAGCCCCTTTAGGTAAGCATCTGCTTTTTAGGAAAACTCTCTAAGCCCCTTTCTTGACATGATTTCAATGCCATGCTCCCAGGTCCAACTTCTCTACCTATTTTATCTAAGTTTGTATTTATTAGCATCTAAGCACAAGTTATTCTTCTGTAGTGCCTTTGTCTAGAATGCTTCCTATTCCTGTGGGTTTGTTCCATCCTGGATGTACCTCCAGATCTCATCTTTTTCACCTCAGTGGTTCTTCCCACCTCTGAAGCTGTGACTAAATGTGTTTAATACTCATGACTAACATGAGACAGTATGATAGAATACTTAATGGATGCATGCACTGCCTTTTCATCTGTGTAGCACACCCTTTTGCAGTGTGACTTTGCAATAGCTCCTGTCAAAACATGGAATCTGTTTACCTACTCTTTCATTGTGGCATATCTTTGACTTGCTTTGTCTGATACACTATAGTATAAGCCAATTGTAGGGAACTTAACCTGGGTTTGAAGAAGTCTTGTAACTTCTTTCTTGTTCCCTGGAAATCTTGATGCAATAATGTGAAGCTCCAGTTAGCTTGCTGGAGGAAGAAATAAGATAAGGAGAAAACCCAGTTAATAGGCAGCAAGGTAAGAAGGAGGCCATCTTAGACCATTCAGTCCCAACCAGTTTGCTACTGTAACTGCATGAGAGGCCCTAGAAAAGATTAGCAAAACCATCTAGCTGATTGTAGCCCAAATTGCTAACCTATGGGATTGTGAGCAAATAAAATGAGTCTTATTTTGGCCACTAAAATTTTATATGATTGTTACAATAAATAACTGAAAGGGCACGGTTTGTAGTACTGTATCCCTTAAAAGTCTTAAAGGGCATGCCTATGGAAGGTTTTCAGTAAAAGATTGTTGTGAATCACTGTCTTAGTTTCACTTCAAGCTTCTCAGTCCTTGTGATTCTCCCTGGCTCTCACAATAATCTAAAGTTTGGCCTTGACATATTCTTCCAGAATAACACCTGTACTTTGCTCCACTGGGTTAGTGTCTATATATTTGCCCCCTATCATAGATAGCCCCACGACAATTTATTCTTTACATCAGCTTCATGTTGCATCCTTTCTACTTACCCTTGTTTACTAATCCTTTTAAGTCAATCCTTTGAATACCTCAGTGCTATAATGCTGTTTCCAGCCTTCCCAAACCTCTGTCATCACCCTGAATGCTCAATATCTGAATCACATGTGTTCAAAGTTACTACAGTCCTTAGAGATTGTCTAGAATAATCTTTCCAGTTATGAAGTAGGAAAGCAAAGCTCAGGTAAGAAATCATCATTGGTAATTGCTTATTCAATATCATATGATAGTAGTATCAAGACTAGAATTCACATCTCACATAAATTATTACTTAGTGGATTATCTGTTTCTTTCCATTATCTGGTTCATGTATATGAAACAAATTGTATTGGAAGTTTGGTGAGCAAAATAACTGTTAACTTCTGCTTTTTCCCACTCCCCTTATTGCAACTCAAAGACAAATCATTAGCTATTAGATGCATCAATTGTTAAAGAATAGTTGTTGATTAATTGACATTTTAAAGTCAACTATGCTCAGAACTGTTCTGTATCTTGTTTGTAGTGATTATAACTCTGCATTTGTCAAAACTCAAACTGTACATTAAAAAGGATATATTATAGTGTATATAATTTTTAATTAAGTTATAGTTCAAAGGAATTGTGCAAACATCCATTTATTTGACTAAATGTGGCAAAATGTATAAGTAACATGTTATTACATGAAATTAAATTTGGCCCTTTAAAAATAAACTTGCACATACAGTAGGTGTTCAGTAATGTCAGTTTCCTTTTTTCTTGTACTAGTTTCCTTCTTCTTTGCACACAAATGTTTTGTGATTATTCTCCTTTAGATATGTACCAGGTGACTTTTAAGATCTTAATGATTATCTTAGGGTAAATGTTCATGTGTACTTGCACATATACAAGAAAAGTACACATACATATCCATAAAAATGTCTAAGTATGCTATGGAACAGTAAATATACATAAGCATAACCCCATTATTCTAAAAGGTATTCCCCTAGGACCAGAATTTTATTTTCAGAAGCTTAGACTCAGGTATAAAATAAACCATTCTTCCTTTATTAACAGAAATTATTTAAAGCAAAACAAAATGATAAGTGGATGGCTTAATTTTCCTAAGGATATTTTCATACAATTATAATATAGGGGAGTAGACTTCTAAAAATTGTATTTATTTATTTGTGCATATGCACATGTGGAAGTCAGAGGACAAGTTGTGGGAAGTGATATTCTTCTTCCACTATGTTGGTCCTGTGAATTGAAGTCAGACTTGGAGATAAGTAAGTGCCTTTACCTGCTAAGCCATCTTGCTGGTATGGGAGTAAATTTTCGATTGGTTAATTGCTGTAGTTTCCCCTCCCTCCTCTCCTCCCAGTGTCTGTCTCCCCCTCCCCCTTCCTCCTGTTCCCACCCTCCAATCCAGTATTCCTCTGTTCTGTTCAGGGAAGGGCAGGTTTCCCATGGATATCAACAAAACATGGCATATCAAATTGCAGTAAAACTAAGCACCTCCCCATGTATTCAGGCTGGGCAAGGTGACCCAGTATGAGGAGTAAGATCCCAAAAGCCAGCAAAAGAGTGAAAAATAGCCCCTGCTCCCACTGTTAGGAGTC
Organism: Peromyscus eremicus; assembly: GCF_949786415.1. Classification (NCBI taxonomy): domain Eukaryota; kingdom Metazoa; phylum Chordata; class Mammalia; order Rodentia; family Cricetidae; genus Peromyscus; species Peromyscus eremicus. The sequence continues at coordinate 1,714,928 of NC_081439.1, read as the reverse complement.
CCATAAGCGGAACAAGCTACACAACTGTAACATATAAGCAGAAGGCCTAGGTCAGTCCCATGCAGGCTCCCTGGTTGTTGGTTCAGTCTCCGTAAGCCCCTATGATCCCAGGTTACTTGATTCTGTGGGTTTTCTTGTGATGTCCTTGACCCCTCTGGCTCCTACAATCATTACTCCTCCCCTTCTGCAGGATTCCTGAACTCTTGCCTAATATTTACCTTTGGGTCTGCATCTGTTTCCATCTGTTGCTGGATGAAACCTCTCCGATGACAATTGGGCTAGGCATCAATATATGAGTATAGCAGAATATCGTTAGACATCATTACATTGACTTTTTTTTTCCTCTCCAGTCATGTTTGGTTCTATTCTAGGTCTCTGGGCTATCCAGCTCTGGGTCCTGGAGCTCCAGGCAGTGTCAGGGATGGGCTTAGTCTCTTGGCATGGGTTTTAGACTAGACTAGTCATTGTTTGGCCAGGGAGTAGATTTTTTTAAGTCATGTTAACTTACAGATTTTAGTCTGGTAGAGAAACAGAAGATACTGTTTGGTAGAAGCAATCCCAGAGGCTTCAGGTTAACTTTCTTTAGGTTATAACCATTTTATATCTATTTTAGCAGTCTTATTCTAGCATTCTTATTTTCAGTGCCTGTATATACCAAGACTCAAATATTCTTTTAATTTTTGTATCCTGTCAATTCTCTTACTAAGCTAAATGAGTATTTGATCTGTGTTTGGTATTTGCATGTGACTTGTGTTTTTAACCTTGAAGGTTATATTTTTATATCCAGATATCCTTCAGCATTGCCTGTAGATCATTCTCCATCTCACACAAAGTCTCTTTACTGTTTGGAATGGGGATGTTTGTTTTGAGACAGGGGCTCCCTGTATAGGTCAGGATTTCAGGGTCTGCACCAATTTGCCCATCTGAGTTGCTAATTTGATTATATACTAGCTCCTTTAAATACTTTTTGATTATGCTTGTACCTAATGAGGATTTCACAGAAAGAAGATTGGATACCCTTTCAGCAGTACTCAATAACACTACAGAAAGACTTTCTGTAACTACTCTCATAAAAAAGGAAAGAGATGTTTCTTTCTATCAATTTCCTGTTTCTGTAATTGGAGAAAATGCATTAAGAATCCTTTGTTTTAGGAGATCCAGAGAAGAAAGACCCACATGGGACCATTCTTTCCTGTCAAGCAATATTTCTGTAATTTATTTTTGCTAGTAATGGTCATAAAATAACTATAAAGTAATGATAAAAATTGTTAAACTATCTGCTATCTTAAAAATCTGATAGCTTTGGCAAAATAAACTGCAGCTTATGATAAAACCTCTTTTTTCCTAACAGGCTTATTTTAACATTTTCCTTTTCACAGTACTTGGGATATAATCAAATCAATAAATCCACAAATGTCCAGTGTTCTTGGGTACTGTGCTTGGCCCTGTGTTCCCCACTTCTCCCAATTTATAATGCAAGCAGGCTTCCCTAGTACTCAGTGTCACTAATTTGCAGCTATAGGAATGCAAGAAAAGATCAGAGCCTGAACTGAAAGTTGAAGTCTGCCCTGTTAGTACCTGACTTAAAAAATAGAATCAAGAAAAGGAGTGGAGTCTTTCATATTAATTAAAACCTTTATCTACTAGACTGTTCGATATTTTTGAGAAAGTCTCACTGTGCATCCCTGGCTGACATCTAACTCAGTCTCTTCCTGTCTCAGTCTCCCAAATGCTGGGAACACAAGTATTCACCACCATCTCAAACTTAAGACTACTAAATGTTAAAGAATTGAAGCATCAGGAGAAAAAAATAGCAGGTTAAAGTATGTTTCTCTATCTCAACTATTTATAAATATTCTAAATTAGATTAACAGATGTACTAGCTAGTTTTATGTAAACTTGACACAAGCTAAAGTCATTTTGCTTTTTTTTTTTTGAGACAGGGTTTCTCTGTGTAGCTTTGTGCCTTTCCTGGAACTCACTCTGTAGCCCAGGCTGGCCTTGAACTCACAGAGATCCCGCCTGGCTCTACCTCCTGAGTGCTAGGATTAAAGGCATGCGCCGACACCACCACCACCACCACCTGGCTAAAGTCATTTCGGAAAAGAGGACCTCAGTTAAGAACATGTTCCCACTAGACTGGCCTGTGGGTAAGCTTGTGGTACATAGTCTTGATTTATGATTGATGTAGGAGGGCAGTGCTCACTGTGGGTTGTGCCACCCCTGGGTCCTGGGTTCTATAAAATAGCAAGCTGAACAAGCCCTGAGGAAGAAGCCAGTAAGCAGTACAACTCAGACAAAGGTCTCTCCAGTGACCTTTGTATTAGTTCCTGCCGCCAGGTTTCTGCCTGGTTTGAATTCCTGCCTTGCCTTCTCTTGTTTGAATTCCCTTGGCTTCCCTCCCCAAGCTGCTTTATGTCATGAGATTTTTAATCACAGCAATACAAACCCAAACTAAGACATTATTGAAAAAAGAATAAAATAAATATCTTAAAGTAAAAATTTAAACTCAATTGCAGGCTATCCATTCTGGTGCCCTCTTGGCCGTGTCTTCAATAAACTGTTCTCCTAAAAGAATCAAATTCATACAAAAAGAACAAAGTATGAATTTTACTACTACTACTACTACTACTACTACTACTACTACTACTACTACTACTATTTTATGTGTAAGGGTGTTTTGCTTGCATGTATGTCTGTGCACCACATGTATGCAGTACCTGCAGAGGCGTGGAGAGTATCATCCCCCTAGAACTGGAGTTAAGAATGGTTGTGAAGTGTCCTATGTGGGTGCTGAAAATCAAACCTGGGTCCTTTAACTGCTGAGCCATCTCTCCAGCTCCAAACTACTAACATTCGATATGGCATAGTCATCCATTTTAAAAGTATGAACCAAAGTTCTAAAACATCAGAGTGAAGGAGGACATAGATGATTGACAATATGAGACAGGAGTAGAAGAAAAACTCAGCCTGTTTTCTTCCCTGGTGATTATTTAAAACATTTTTTAACAAAAAAAAAAAAACATTTAAAACCTAATTTTTTTGTCTTTTTTTGTTTTTGTTTTGTTTATTTGGGTATTTCAAGACAGGGCTTCTCTGTGTAGCCCCTGGCTGTCCTGGAACTCTCTGTAGACCAGGCTGGCCTCAAACTCACAGAGATCTGCCTGCCACTGCCTCCCAAGTTCTGGGAGTATGTTATCAACACCTGGCAAAACTACTGTTTTATATTGTGATTTTGAAAAAACAACAACAACAACAACAACAAACTAATCAATTGGGCCAACTTCTGCCTCAAGTTCCCTCAGTCATTGGATGGGGTTTCTAGCATGACAATTAGGGTGTTGGCCATCCTATCACCAGAGTAGGTCAGTTCGGGCTGTCTCTCAACCATTGCCAGCAGTGGGGGATATTGGTCTATAATTTCCTTCCTTTTTTTTTTTTCCGTTTGGATTTTCAAGACAGAGTTTCTCTGTGTAACAGTCCTGGCTATCCTGGAACTCACTTTGTAGACCAGGCTGTCCTCGAACTCAAAGATCCACCTGCCTCTGCCTCCCAAGTGCTGGGATGAAATGCATACACCACCACCACCAGACTATAGTTTTCTTTTTGTACTGTATTTGTCTGGGTTTGGTATCGGGACTTTATAATGTAAACTAGGAAAGATAACCTCATCTTGCAGAATTGGCTTTAATTCTTTAGTATTTGTTGGAATTGGCCAATGAAAACATCTGTGCCTAGGAATCCCTTTTTTAAAAGGGGTTTAAATACAATTTCCATATATAGCTATATTTTTTTCAATATATATACATTTCCACATATATATTCCATATATATGTATCAGAATATTCTTCAGGTTGTATGTTTCGTCTTAATGAATTTTGGTAATTTGTGGTTTTCAAGGAATTGACCTGTTTCATTTAATTTGCTAATTTTATATACATAAAATTATTCATGACATCCAAGTATCTATTAGATCAAAAGTGATCATTACCTCTTTCATTCTTAATTTTGCTAATTTAAATATTCCCTCTTAGTCACTTCAGAGATTATCAATTTTGTTGGTTATTTCAAACAACCTGTCTAGTTTCATTGATTTTTTTCTCCTTGATTATTTTTCAGTTGTACTGACTTTTTTTTAATCTCAATGATTTCCTTAATCTATATATTTTGGGTTTATTTGCTCTTCTTTTTCTAGTTTCCTGAGGTTTAAGGATACATTATTGAATTGAAATGTTTTCTTCCTGAAAGTATTTGGTACTATAAATTTCCCTCTAAAACTTTTTCAGCTACAACCCATATATTTGTATCATATATTCATTTTTCTTCAATTCAAGTTATTTCATAAGCTTTCACTCTACTACCAAGCCATAATGCCAGCCCCTCAAACTATTTTTTGGGAAGTTTCTCTTCCTTTAATTGGTTATTTAAATATATGCTATTTAGGGGCTGAGAATGTAGTTTAGTAGTAGAGTACTTGCCTAGCATTAAGTCCCCAATAAAAATTAGTTAATAAACAAATAAATACTCTAAAAGTATTCTGAAATTTTCTCTTTGTGGTCAATTTCCATTTTAATTCCTTTATGGGAATTAAACAGGGAACATATTCTTTACAATTTTAGTTTTATTTATGAAAAGGTTTGAATTATGGTCTGTCTTGTTGGAAGAATATTTTGTTTTGGGGTGGAGTTTTCCACACATGTCAGCTAACTATACTTGCTTGAGAGAGTTTTTAGTTCTTTTAAATTCTTGATGATTTTCTGTCTACTAGTTCTTTATATTAGTAAAAAAAAGGAATATGGAAGCATACCAATATATTTGAATTTTTCTCATTTTAGATCTGGCAGTTTTTCTTTCACTTACTTTGAAACCTTGTTGTTAAGTGTTTACAAAATCAGAATTTGTCTGTGTTAACCCTTTTAGCATTATGTCATGTCCTTTTACCCCTTATTTTTATAATGTTCCTGCCTCTAAATTATGTTTCCTTTTCCACTGCTGAGGTTCAAAGCCAGAGCCTTGCACATACTAGACAAACACTCTACCACTGAATTACCCTTAGCTCCAGAATCCTTTCTATTGATCAGTATTTGCATAATATATTCTTGTCACTCTTTTACTTTATAACCACTTATTATATTTGAAATGATTTTATTATAGATAACATGTTGTTGGGTTACATTTTTAAAATTTAGACTGGCAATTTGTCTTATTTAATTGGTTTGCTTGTTAAACCTTTAGATCAGTATTTTTACAGCATTATACTTAATGGAATTATTGATAAGATTTTTTGGTTTGCTTTGTTTTTTTTTTTGTTTTTTTGTTTTTTTTTGGTTTTTTTTTGGTTTTTCAAGACAGGGTTTCTCTGTGTAGCTTTGCGCCTTTCCTAGAACTCTCTTTGGAGACCAGGCTGACCTCGAACTCTGCCTGCCTCTGCCTCCCGAGTGCTGGGATTAAAGGTGTGCGCCACTACCGCCCGGCTGTTTGTTTGGTTTTGTTGTTGCTTTTTGAGACAAGATCTCATGTAGCCCAGACTGGCTTCAAACTCACTATGTAGCTGAGGCTGGTCTTGACACCTGTTGGGGGTTTTTTTTGTTTTGTTTTTTTGTTTTTTTGGGTTTTTTTTGTTTTGTTTTGTTTTGTTTTTTGTTTTTTTTTTGTTGTTTTTTTTTTTTTGCCTGCATCTCCCAAATACAAAGGTTGAAGATACTAGCTACAGTATGTTTTAGGTCTACCATTTCATTTTTGTGTGTGTGTCTTGTGTCTTTCAGGGGATTTAGGGTTCTTATCATATTGCTCAGGTTGGCTTTTTATAATCACTACATAGTCCAGGATAGTCTTGAGCTTGCTGTAGTCCTCCTACCTCATCTACCTGAGTGCTGGGGTGATTACTGATACAAGACACCATGCCTAGCTTTATTTAATTCTTTTAATTTTTTGCTAACTCAGTGTGTATTTGTTAGTTGGTGCTGAGACTTGAACCTAGGGCCTCATGCATGCTAAGCCTGTACTGTTTCACTAAGCCACACCTCTAGCCTTACCTCTGTTTTTATTTCCTCTTTTTTTTTAAATTTCTAATTCCTGTCTTCTTTTAGGCTATGTGGACATTTTAGTACTATGTTTTAATTCATCAACTATGTTTTTTAAGTTTATCACAAATATTTTTGTAGTTTCTCTAGAAATTATAATGTATTTAGGTTTGTATGGTCTACTTAGGACAATACTTTGCTATGTATAGAGGAATGCATACACCTAACTCAGGAGCTCCCTTTACCCTATCCTTTTTATGTTAAAGTTGTCATATAAATTGCATCTATACCTATTGAAATGCATTTATACCTTGACAGTCTCTTCCTGCATTGTCACTTTTGCTCTAAGCCATCAAACATTTATTTGTGTATGGGAGTATGGGTGTAGCGGTCAGAGGACAATTTAAAGGAGTTGGTTCTCTCCTTCTACTGTGTAGGTTCCAAGGATTGAACTCAGGTCATCAAGCCTGGTGACAAGTACCTTTACCCACTGGGCAATCTCTCCAGCACCTACACGTGGCATTTTATTCGAACACAGCCATATCTGCTTGTTTACATATTGTCTATGGTTTGATTTGCAATACTGTGGTAAACTTGTATAGTTAAAACTGACTGAATGGCCTATGAGTCTAAACTTAGTTACTGTCTAGCCCTTCATGGTTTAGAGTAATATCCAGTGAACTATAGTATCAATGATATGAACTGTGACTTTGAGCAGAGAGAAAAATTAATGCCAATATCTCAGAAATTAAGCTCAAGGCTTCTTAAGGTAACTGACCAGCTTAAAAAAGGTTAAGGAGACAGAGGACAGAAATGTATGTATCATAAGACAGATATCAGTACACACAATATACAACACATACATTCCACTTAAGTACAAAAAGGTTAATATACTTAATAGGATTCTCACCTATCAGTTATATCTAGGAGCAGCCTATCTCACCAGGAATGAACATTCTTAAGGAACCAAAGAATCTCCTGGTAAAGAAGGGAGATTAATATACTTCTTAATATAGTAGTATTATATATAATACTTAATATACTGGGCTTAATTTTTATATTATTTATCTGCAACATTCATTTGAGATGTTGGCATAAGTTTTTGTTTTTCTCTGACCAGACATTCTTCTGTTTACCCTACCTAGGCAAAAGTGGTTGACTTACCTACCCATTATTGCTGCTACTTAGAAGTTGATTTTCTTTTTTCTCAAACCATCATCAACTTTATTTAATATCCTATTCTAAGGATTATTATTCTCCTGTTCCTAGTTTCTTGAGGTGGGAACTTTGATTATTGATTTGAGATTTCCTCTTTTCTGATGTAAGTAATAGTACTTAAAATTCCCCTCTCAGCACTGCTTTAGCTCAGTTCCACTGATTTTGATAATTTCATATTCATTCGCTTAAATGGGTTTTTAATTTTTTTATCTTGAGGAGATGGAGACATGGATTAGTGGTTAAGAGCACCTGTTCTTGCAGAGGCCCCAGGTTTGGTTCCCAGCACCCACATGGTGCTTCACAACCATCCATAACTGCAGTCCAAGAGGATCTGAGCCCCAGTTCTAACCTCTAAAGGCACAGTCATCAATATATCTCCCCCCCCCCCCCCCCGGTCCTGGGATTAAAGGCATGTGCCACCACACCTGGCTGAATTTTCTTTTTTTAAGATAGGATCTCACTCTAACTCTATCCCTGGCTGGCTTGCAACTCACTTTGTCCAATCAGCAATTTCTGGAAAATATAGCTTGTATACTTAAGAAGCATATTTATTTTTGAATGAATTGTGTATTGGAAGAAAATATGTTAGCTGGTAGTTTTTATGTCAGCTTGACACAGATTAGAGTCATTTTGGAAGAGGAAACCTCAATTGAGAAAATGCTCCCACCAGATTACCTGTAAAGCGAGCCTGTGGTGCATTTTCTTGATTGATGATTAACATGGGAGAGCCTAGCTAACTGTGGAGAGTACTACCTCTGAGCTGATGGCCCTGGGTTCTATAAGAAAGCAAACTGAGCAAGCCATTAAGAGCAAGCTAGCAAGCAGCACTCCTTCATGGCCTCTCCATCAGTTCTTGCCTTCACTTCCCTTGTTGATGGACGTGGAAGCAAAATAAACTCTTTCCTCCCCACCCCGCAAAAAAAAAAAAAAAAAAAAGCATATTTATTTTGCTTGTCCTCAAAGGAATGTTTTTTTTGTTTGTTTGTTTTTCGAGACAGGGTTTCTCTGTGTAGCTTTGCGCCTTTCCTAGAACTCACTTGGTAGCCCAGGCTGGCCTCAAACTCACAGAGATCCGCCTGGCTCTGCCTCCCAAGTGCTGGGATTAAAGGCATGCGCCACCACCGCCCGGCAAAGGAATGTTTTGTAGATGCTAGTGTTGCTTACATTTTCTGTGGTCTTACTGATTTTCTTTCAAGTTCTATTATCAACAGTATTATCTTCAGTTTTTGGTCTTTAGTTTTTGTAGTCTAGTTATAATGTGTCTCAGTTTGAATTTATTTGTGTTTATACTGTTTGGTATTCTCTCTGCTTTTCAGCAGATTTTAGCTAATTTTTTTTATAATTTTTTTCGGTATTACATTTTGTTTCTTTGTAGTGTATCTGAACACAAATGTTAGATCCTTTATTATACCACATATTCCTGATGTTTGTTCTTTATTCCATTTTCCCTGTTATTTAGATTGAATGATTTCTTTATCTTTAAGTCCACTTTGTCTTCCATTCTGTGATACAGTTAATTTTTATTTTGGTTATTTCATTTTCCTTTCCTGAAGTTTCAATTTGTTTATATTTTTGTAGAATTTTTTAACTCATGTATTTTATTTTAGCTTTCATTTTGTTTGAGACGGGGTCTCATATATCCAGACTGATTTGAACTCCTAATTCTCCAGCCCCCACCTTCCAATTATTGGGATTGTAGGCCTATGCCACTATACTCAGCTTATTTTGGCATTCTTTTGAATGGGTCCACATTTAATGTTGCTTATTTGAGAATTTTTTATAACAGCTGATTTCAGGTTATTAGAATATTTCAACTCTTGGGCCACCTGAAACTCTCATAATCAGTGTTATTCCCCTTTCTTCTACTTACTTCCTTCTAGTTGAAATTTTATTGTCTTTTCCCATGTATAGGTTGGCATTTTTATGGTTCTTTTTTAATAACAATTTTAGATTTTTTACCCTGGAAAATTTGCATATTGTGTTATATGAATTTGGATCTTATTGCAGTGCAGTGAATGTGTCTTAGGGTTTCAACTGCTGAGAAGAGACACCATGACCATGACAACTATTTTTTAAATAAATTTATTTATTTATTTATTTATTTATTTATTTATTTATCTTCCATCCCAGCTGCAGTTTCTCCTCCCTCCTCTCCTCCCAGTCCCTACCACCCACCTTCCTCTGTTCTCTTCCTCAATCCACTCCTCTTCTGCTTCTGTTTAGGAAAGGGCAGGTCTCATGAGCATCAACAAAACATGGCAACTCTTATAAAGGAAAAACATTTAATTGGGGTGGCTTACAGTTTGAGAGGTTTAGTCCATTATCATGGGGTAGCATGGTTGTGTGTAGGCAGATATGGTGCTAGAGAAGGAGCTGAGAGTCCTACATCTTGACCCACAGGCAACAGGAAGTGGTCTGAAACACTGGGAGTGGCTTGAGCATATATGAGACTTCACAGCCCACAGTGGCACAATTCCTCCAACAAGGCGATACCCACTCCAACAAAACCACACTTCCTAATAGTGCCACTCCCTAAGAGCTCATGGGGGCCAATTACATTGAAACTACCACAGAAGGTTATAGAAACATTTGTTTTAGCATTGGTTAACCTAGTAACTTGTGGTTCAAACTACAAGTTCCAGTTTGCTTTCTTTGGTAGCAGTTCCAGTATCAGTTCATCATCTGTCCTATGTATACACCCCATTAGGGTAAGAGCTACCCTTCAGCAGGTGCAGGTGATGGACTACAAAGTGAATTCCAGGTCAGCTTGGGCCACAAGCTAAGAACCTATCTCAAAAGCTAAACAAAATATAATTTGACTCTTTGGAGCCATTGATGGTTCTACCACATGGAACGAAAGTTTCCTCTCCTTTGGAGTTTTAACTTCTATAGTGTCCCTAAGTCGATCACTATCATTGTTGCCATAGCCCCCACCATGGGATTTTCCAGGCATGAGAGGGGAGGAAAAAGAGAGAAAAACCCAGGGGATTTCCCTCCATTTTCTCTGAGTGTTATAAGTTCCCTTTTAAAACAAAACAAAACTTAAACCAGAACACATGCTGTACCACAGCACTCACTTTAGATTTTTGCTGTGTTAAGTTCAGGCCAGAGGATACTAGAGGAGTAAAAGTGATTTAAGTGAGGTGGGGCATAGCTCAGTGGTAGAGTTTTGTACAAAGCCCTGGGTTCTATTTCTGGCATCCTACCAAAAAAAAAAAAAGGCAGTGAAGGTATTGTGAGTTCAGTTGTACTTTACATTCTGATGTTCTTTCCTGATCCTCTATTGTTATACTTTTAAGAGTTCTAGGCTAGGTATAATCCCAGCATTCAAAAGACAATAGGAGGATTGCCACAGTGTGAGGCTTGTCTGGGCTACACACCAAATGCTGAGCCAACCTGGATGCCTTAGGGTTTCTATTGCTGTGAAGAGATACCATGATCACGGCAACTCTCATAAAGGACAACATTTAATTGGGGTAGCTTATAGTTTCAGAGGTTTAGTCCATTATCGTCTTGGTGGGACATGGCAGCATGCAGGCAGACATGGTGCTAGAGAGGTAGCTGAGAGTTCTACATCTTGATCCACAGGCAACAAGAAGTGAACTGTCCCACACTGGACATAGCTTAAGCATAGGAGACCTCAAAGTCCACCCCCACAATGACACATTTTCTCCAACAAGGCCACACCTACTCTAACAAAGCCACACTTCCTAATAGCACCATTTTCTATGAGCTTATGGGGGCCAATTAGATTCTAACCACCACACTACCTTTTCATTATTTGCAGATTTTATAGTTGTATCCAATGGACAAGAAAGGTGACTGTGTATATATCCCATTTTATTTAAAAAAAAAAAGTTACATTTTTTTGTTTGGAACCAGAAGTCTTAAGTGATATTTTATTGGATGTTTTGGGGTTGATAGCTCTGCTTCAGAGTAACTATATCTCTGAAATACTTGGTTTGAGAGAGTTTTGTGTAATTGGGTAGGTAAAATTTGTTTGTTAAAGTTTCTGTTTGTTTTTTGAGACAGAGTCTCACTATGTAGCTCCAGCTGTCCTGGAACTCACTATGTAGACCAGACTGACATCAAACTCAAAGAATACTGCCTCTGCCTCCTAAAGTGCTAGGATTAAAGATGCACACCACCATTCTCAGGCAAAAGTTGCTAAGGGTAAGCAGAGGTGCTGCATTAGTTTTTGCAAGAAGAGCTGTGTTATTGACTGGATATAATAAATATCCATTGACAAGCAGAGTCACTTTTCTGAAGGCATTCTGATAACCTAATCCTCATCTAAAAATGTATGTTCTTTGTTCTTATCAGCATGCTATACCACCAACTGTGTGGTTTTCCTAGATTCTACCTCTCTGACATTTGCTCAGTTCTGCCCAGCTGTCTTTCAGCAACCTTTGCTTTCTAGACGTCCATTCATAACTCTCACATTCATCTCTTGTTTCCCCGTACTGTTGTCTTCCTGATGTTACATCTTTTCATTTTGCTGCTTTCCATTTTTCATTTTCAAAGGCTCACATACTGAGCCTTTTCATGGCTCAGAGGTTAAAAGCATGAACTCAGAGAACCTGAGTTCAGATTCCAGCATCACATTGGGCAGTATACAACTGCCTATAACTCCAGCTCCAGAGGATCCACACAAACTCTTCTGGCCTCTGCACATGTCCCTGTACAAACACGTACATAAATCTTTTGGGGAAAAAAACAGTCCATAAAGCTCTTAAGTGTTCTCAAGTTAATGAAATTTGAATACTATGTTTTTTCTAGACCCAACAGTACTGGTTATACTAGAGTTTCCTCTCCATCAGATAAAATTGTCAGTAATTAATATTTTACCATATTTTACTTTCTTAACTAAAATTAAAACATACAAATAGTTACTTTTCTTTTGATTACTTCTGGTGTTCTTAGTCCCTTCTCAGTTTCGTGTGTGTGTGTGTGTGTGTGTGTGTGTGTGTGTGTGTGTGTGTAAGTGTGTAAATATACAGATTTGTTTCAGATAGGCATTTTCATTTGAATGAGTATTTTCTACATAGCAAAGCATGTAGCTTAGCTCTCTCTTTTCATGTGTCTTCTATTAATATTTCCATAGTACATATTGTACTGATTATTACACACACAGAGGGGGTGGTGTGAGAGTACTAGTGAAGCTGCACATAGTTTGGTCCATGTGATATTTAGGCATAGGTAAGCATGAGTTCTGTCCTTTTTGAAGTTAGATGTGACCATGCAACTTGTTTTGGTCAATAAAGTGCCAGTAAAACTAACAGGTATATTTCCAAATGGAAGTTCAAGAGCCAGTATGAGCTTTGTCACATTCCGTTCTCCTAGTGATAGAGGTGGAGCCTCTGACAGCTTGGGTTAAGAATAATTGTAATAACTTCCCCATCCAACACACTTTATTTTTAAATTTTAATTTAGAATTTATTCATTTCATTTTTGTGTGAGCGGTTTGCCTGCATATGTGTATGTATGCCATATGCATGCTTGGTGTTGTGAAGATCAAAAGATCAAATCCCCTGGAACTAGAGTTATGGATGATTGTGAACCACCATGTGGTTTATAGAAGTTAACCTGGTTTCTCTGCAAGAGCAACTAGTGCTCTTAACCACTGAGTCCTTTCTTCAACCCCCACATTCCCAACTCACTTGAAACATGTAGCATAACGCTTTGGTTGTGCTATACCACTTGGATTTTAGGTTTATTAACCCATTGTAATTAATATGTAGACCTATTTCATTGTTGTTAACGTCTGCAAGTATCCCAGAGTCTGAATGGATTTTATTCTGTCTAGCCATTTACCTGTTGAACAGAAGCCTAAGCAGTTACTGAATTTGCTTTTAAAACAGTTCTATTTTGATCATTTTATACAGTTGTGAGAGCTTTTCTCGGATATGTATCTAGAAAATAGGATTGCTGGTTCATAGAATATGGGTATTTTCAGTTAGATTCCCATCCTTTCAGCTGTTCTGTGTATAAAATAATCCCGCAAATGTTTTCTAATCTTGTTTTCTCTTCCTAGATACACTTTTATTGGTCATTGTTTAACAGTAATACTCAGATTAGAATATAGTTGTATGGTTGTTGTCAAGCTGAAGTTTCTGAATTTGTTCCATATTTAGTAGTTGCATCACCCTTTGATATTTACTACTATAAAAAACTGAACTGTATTGTATAGTTCACCACAGAGAAATTTGGGTCCAAATATTTCAGACTAGTATGACTAGTCAAGAATTGTCTGGAAAATTAGTAAAGGTTTTTTTTCCCTTGTGAAAAAAAAGCTGAACTTCTATCATCTTTTTAAAAAAGACTGGATGTTTGCCTTTAATCCCAGCACTCGGGAGGCAGAGCCAGGCGGATCTCTGTGAGTTCAAGGCCAGCCTGGGCTACCAAGTGAGTTCCAGGAGAGGCGCAAAGCTACACAGAGAAACCCTGTCTCGGAAAAAAAAAAAAAAAAAGACTGGATGTTTAAAAAAAAATTGTAGTCAGCCAGGCAGTGGTGGTGCTTGCTTTTAATCCCAGCACTTGGGAGTCAGAGGCAGGCAGATCTCTGTGAGGCAGATCTCTGTTCAAGGCCAGCCTGGTCTACAGATCTAGTTCCAGGACAGCCAGGGCCACACAGAGAAACGCTGTCTCAAAAAACCAATAATATAAATAAATATCAAACAAATAAACAAATAAATAGAAAAATTGCAGTCACTTTAACATATGTCCTATACTTTTTCTACTTATGATATTGGCTTTTGAGTTATCCTTTGATTTATATTATTCCTCCTAGGGTTAATAACCATGGGTCACTGATCAGAGTTTTAATTAAAGCAAGACTAGAGCAAAACTCCATATCCCACAACATTCCTTTCAAGTTACCTGTTTGTAGTTTGAGTCCTTCATCTTCTCAACAGTAAAATCCTATGAGACATGCTAGCTGCATCTTCATATAATATATCTGCAATTTTCTCAATAAATTGAATGACTAAAACAAAAATAAGTCTACAAGTTCAGAGTGTCTTATTTTCAGAGACCCTGTACTTGCTGCTAACAACTACTTTTTTTTATTAGCCTATTGGGGATCCAGTTTCTCTTTTAGATTCCACTAATATCAACCTGGATACCTGCTGTACTTCCTAGCTAGAGCAGCTCTTTTTCCTTTTCCTGTCTTTTATTCTCCTCCTCCTTGTTTTGTGACAGGGTATCATTGTATTCAGGATGGTCTGGAGCTCATTACCACAGGCCTGGCTTGAACTTGTGATCCTCCATACCCATTTAACCAACTCCTAGGATTATAAGTATGTGCCATCACACCTAGCTAGTTCATCTTTTTGTCATATATCATAACCAAGTCTGTTCATCTACAGAGCTATTAAGGACTCTGTGGGCTAGTAGCTAGAGTGATCACAGATTACATTCTCTTGTCCTTTGTACCAACTTATATGTCTAGTTCTAGCAGGTCTTATAACTGGACTTTTAGGAGCACATGTCAAAATCTAACTTAAATGAGCTTAAAAAAACAGAGTTTTCTGGTAAATGAACAGGCCATAGATTGCTGCTGCTTTTGGGAATTGTTATATCCGGTACCCAGAGCAGCCCTGAATTTTCTACTGTTGATTTTAATTTCCTCTGATTTAAGTTTTCTTCTAATCAGAATATATCAGATACTGTGCCTTCTTCCCACTACTTCAAATACTATGTTGTGGCTGGAGGTGCAGCTCACTGGTAGAGTACTTGCCTACCGTGCATAAGGCCTTGGTCTCTACCCCCAGCACTGCCAAAAATGAATAAAAATAAACCTTAAGATAACTTGCTGGTCTAGCTTGGGTCCTATGTCTTAGACCCAGGAGATAGATGTATATACATTTGGGGGAAGGGGAAGTTGCTCAGATTCCGATCACATGGACTTTAAGTAGGTCCTCATTAATCTTTCATTCATATAGTTACTGACTACTCATTATGTAATGAGTGCTGTTAGGCTCTAGAGTTAGCAACATGAATGACACAGATGATCCTTACTTTTTTAAAATATAGGCATGTTAAAAATGGACTCTAATGTGCTCATAGTGATTTTTAAAAAAGACAAATTACTGGCTCTGAAAAGCAAATGACAAAGGTTCTGAGCCACTCTTAAGGCAAGTGAGAGAAGGCTGCCCTGAGGAAATGTTGATTGAATTGAAACCTGACTTGAGTAAGAGTGATCTATTTAGTAAGGTAGAATAATGATGAGCAGTCCAGAGTAAGACAGTAGAATAGTACATGCAAAGCCATGGGAGAAGAAAAGACCATGCTGCAGGCACTGAAAAGAAACACTAATTGTTGGATCACAGAGACTGAATGGACACAGGTGGAGTTAAAAAAAAAAAGTTGGTACTACCTCTGACAGTGCTGTATAGTTCTGAAAGAGGTTTGGAAGCCATACAAAGTTTAATCAAGGAATAAAAGTGATTAATAGCCACAGCCCATGTGAATAACTCAATTCCCAAGATAAAGCTTTGTTTGGTTAACTAGCCAAGTTCACACACTTGGGATTTAAATCTAGGCACCATACAATATCTGTTATGGGTCCAAACCTGGCTCTGGTTCTGTCTTTGTCTCTTCCCAGGAAGTAGTTATTGTCCTTTCTTGCTATCAGGAAGGGGGATAGGCATTTCTCTCTTTCCTTTTCTTGCCCCCAATCCCCAGGGTCTTATGTAGCTCAGGGTGGCCTGGAACTCACTACGTAGCAAAGACTTGCCTTGAACTCAGAGTAATCCTTCTGCCTCTGCCTCCCAACTGTAGAGATTTGGGACATGTGCTACCATGCTTGGGGAGGGTAGATGTTTCTTCATTCTTGTTCCTTTAGTCTCCTGATCAGAGTACTGTCCCAGTTTTGTATACCTTTTAAGGCTGAGAAGGGCATCTGGGTACCCAGCTAGGCTAATGATTGACATCTTTGCGAAAGAAAGCAAGAAAGTGTATCATTTTATTTTGAAAGAGCATGTTTACAGGGTTGGCCCTGGACTTTTGTCTGGGAACCTGACTTTCAAGAGTGTTCTGACATTCATTCCTAGAATTAATAAAGGTAACTTATTGTGCCTGAACTGTGTTGGTACTGGCATGTGGTTTGTGCTGAATGTCTGTTTTCTTTCTTGGAGTCTGGAATTTTGGTTTATATGAGTCAGAAGGTAACTGTGTGATTACCCCAGTATAAAATGTGGGCACTGAGTCTTTAGTGAGGTTCACTAGTAGGCATCATTTGTTGTCATAAGATGTTACTGGACAAATTGTCTGCTGTATCTATAGTAGGAAAAGACTCTTGGAAGCTTGTGCCTGATCTCTCCTGGCCTTCACGTGTACTCTTTATCTATAATGATGGCGCTTGTATTGTTTCATTGTAGTAAATCATATCCCTGAGTTGAACCCTGTGAGACTTCCTAGTGAATCACAGACTCTGAAGGTGGTCACAGGGACCTTTTCCATGGCACCCTTAAAAAAAAAATTGGTTCTTGTTTTTTTGTTTTGTTTTTGACAGAATATGCAAGTCTAGTCTAGAAGTCTGTATAACCCAAATTGGCCTGAAGTCACAGTCCTCCTGTCTCCACCTTCCAAGGGCTACGATCACAGGTGTGGACCAACCATGTGCAGCTTGTTGAATTTTTTTCTGAGACAGTTTCTCACTATGTAGCTCTGGTTGGCCTAGAACTCTTTATGCAGACCAGGCTGGTCTCAAACTCACAGAGATCCACTTACCTCTGTTTTGAAGTGCTGGAATTAAAGCATGAATTACCACACCTGGCTTAAATATTTTTTTAAAGGTGAAAATAAGCCTGGTGAAGAACCAGAGCAGAGAAAGGGGCTCTCTGGTGGTGACAGTGGCTCATTCTTTGAGCATTCAGTGTTAGCCATAAACTTGTCATACTCTGTTCTACTATACCACTCTTAAAAAGTGGTAGTGAGCACCAGTGAGTGAAAGGGTTATACCAAGTGTTATAAATAGATACAGTTTGGAAAGAATAAATGCCCATGAGTCAGGAAATTTTGCTAGGGGAGTTTGTTTCATCAGATTAAGACCTGAAACAAAGCCATTATAATAAAATGGTTTGCTAATAGTTTAGAAATTTCGTCTAACATCCAAGCTTCCCAAATTCTAACCCATGTTCCTTCAGCAAATCTTTATTGATTTCTTCTCTAGGCCCTGTGAGAGGGAACATGTGAGATGCCTTGGCTTTACTTCTAAGCTACTACCTACAAAAACACGCATCATTAACTGTGTACAGTGGAACACTCTGGACTTGTTTTTTGGTGGTTGTGATGTTATCAACTGTCAAAGTCTGTTGGTTTCTGAAAGTAAAACCTAGGAAAGCACTAAATGAACAAAGAATGTTATACCAGTTACCTGGGAATTCCTGATATTTAAATGATAGTTTGGGCAGTTTTAATTTTTATAATTTCTAAGTTGATAAAGTGAAATATTTCTGTTTGTACAGTTTGACACCATTGTTTCTTCTTTCTTTGTGTACCACGGGTGGTACTTCCTAAGGGAGAATATAATTATACTGAAATAATCTTGTGGAAATAGAGAAAGGCTACATAAAACACACTGGATGAAAGATCTCATTAAAAGAATCTTTGATAGTACTGAGGGAACAAAGGTGCGATGATAAAATTTTGCAGCCTCTGTTTTACATTTCTAACAGACCTTAAAAGCACAGGATCTTCTGACCACTGAAGCTGAAATTATGTATGCAGTGTTTTTCATGAAATAACATTCACCATAAAGGAGATTGCGTTTATACTTGTCTTGGGTAACTAAAAATTTCTGTGCAGGAAGTTTTTAAAATGTCAGTACAGAAAATTTAGCAATTCAAAACCCTATGAGCACACAAAAGCATTACATTGATTACATGTTTGTATAGTGGATGATCTGTGAAATGATGCCTCAGAAGGATTAAAATTGAATCTCCATTCTGAGCATGTGACTGTGATCTGGGAGTATGCCAGTTAGTTGAAGCACCTGTGACTCCTCACAGGGTTTTGTAGCTACCCATGAAGTTGGCATCAAACAGCCTCACCACTGCAGCCATATTTGCAGGACTAGATATAGTGTCGATTGAAGGTTCCCCTCCTCTGTGAAGAGACCCAGAGATGACTTCATGCAACTCTGAGGCAGAAAATCAAAAACAAAAACAAAGCAAGAAAACATACACAAAATAAAGAAAAAAACATCACACACAAAACCAAACAAAAATAACAAAAAACCCTAGACTATCTGGCACACATAAACCCCAACTTCCACTAAGCACACTGATAGAATATCTTTTTGTCATTATCTTCCTCTTGCACTAAATGTCATCAGGAATTCTTTGTGTGATGGCCTATGTGTAGTGTGCAAATGGAACATGGGAAGATGATGCTCAGGTCTGACCTAGAAATTTGAGGTGTAGGTTGAAAGACCTGATACCTCTCTGGGTACCCACAGACCAATTACCTTGAGTCTGGTAAGTGGAATATAACTCCTAAAGGAAAGTAGGAGTTTTGAACTAAGAATAAAAAAAATGTACTTTTCAGAAAGTCTTAGTGTATTTTTTGTCCTCAAAAGTTCATAGGAATTTAAGTTCTCTAGAGTAAGAATGAACTTTGGAGATGAAAGAAGAAAACCAAAGGAAGGAAGCTTCTTTGCTTGTTTTTGTATGTGAACAAAAATCTGAAATATATTGAACCATATGAAATTGCTGATACTTAAACATTTTGACTTATAGCAATAGTGATTTTTTACATTTCATCATACTAGTGTTTTGAGAATATTCTCAATTTATTATTGTGTTGGTTTTAGTTTCACCCAAAAGGGGAAAGTTCCCATAAATTCTTTTTCAGTTTTTTTTTTCTTTTTGAGATGGGATCTCATTGTATAGCTCAGACTGACCTCAAACTTGTGAACCTATTAGCCTCCCAAATTCTGGGATTACTAGCTGCACTGGCTAGTTTTATGTCAACTTGACAAAAGCTAGAGTCATTTGGGAAGAAGGAACCTCAGATGAGAAAATGAACCCACCAGATTGTCCTGTGGCAAGCCTATGGTACATTTTATTAATTAGTGATTGATGTAGGGCTCAGCATATTACGGGTGATAACAACATTGGGCATGTGGTCCTAGAGTGTATAACAAAGCAGGCTGAGAAAGCCTTGAGGAAAGCAAGCCAGTAAACAGCATTCTTCCATGGTCTTTGCATCAAATACTGTCTTGAGGTTCTTGCCTTGAGCCCCTGCCCTGACTTCTCTCACTGATGTTTCCTGGAAGTGTAAGCTGAAATAGACTTTAACCTCCCAAGGTAGCAATAGAAAAGTAACGAAGCTCTAGAATCTTTATTCTTTGAAATAAGTTGTTATATGCCCATTTCTTATCAAAGTAGTATTTCCTCTTAATTTAGCTATTCTCTAGGGGAGAATTTTTAAAACCCAGAACCCTGCTGTCTAAAATACAATGCCATCTACCATATTTTATACACAATGTGATCCATCATCCAAGTAGAATGGAGGAACTTTTAGTTAATTTCTTTTCAGTATTTG
This sequence comes from Peromyscus eremicus, assembly GCF_949786415.1. Taxonomy (NCBI): domain Eukaryota; kingdom Metazoa; phylum Chordata; class Mammalia; order Rodentia; family Cricetidae; genus Peromyscus; species Peromyscus eremicus. The sequence continues at coordinate 1,695,138 of NC_081439.1, read as the reverse complement.
ATTCATCAATCCTTAGGTATGACTACAAATTAGTTGCTTCATAGCATTCCATAATTTCATCCTTTAAATGTGTGTTAGAAATTAGCTATTTACTCTACCACTCATAATGTTTTTAGAACTCTACTTTTTTAAATTACTTTCAAAACCACTAAACTACCAAAGGAATTAATTATTTACTTCATTTAGTAAATATCAGAGTTACAGTGTGGGTCACTATATGGGGCAGAAAGAGAGATGATATGGACATGGAGAATGGTCCAGGAGAGAAATGTGCACAAATGCATCCATTCAAGAAAGATGGCTTCAGTGGTTAAGAGCACTTGCCCTTGCAGAGGACCTGGGTTCTGTTCCCAGGATCCACATGGTGGCTCACAACTATGTGTAACTCCAGTTTCAAGGAACTCAACATCCTCCTTTGCCTCCAGCAGGCACCAGTCACTCATGTGGTACACATATGCACATGCAGGCAAACACTCATACACATGAAATAAAATTAATTTTAAAGAAGAAAACACCAACACATGAAAGTGGGGCACAGTGAAGGACTTAATGTCACAGAAGAGGAGACTGTATAAGGGAAGTGAGATGAAAAGCTAGTTTTGACCACATTGTGAAGTGCCTCAGATGCATAGTCTAGAAACTTAAAGTTTGTATTTTGAGCTATAGAGAATTTGAGGTTTTGTTTTGTTTGCTTGCTTGTTTTGTGTATGTGTGTGCTCATTTGAAGTTTTAGCCTGATAGCTAATGACAGTTGAGTCATACAATTGAAATTATAAATCAGCCTTGAAATGTGTTTTTCTGCCTTGTTTCTAATTAAAACTGGTTTCACCCACCTCAATGGCATCTTCACTTGAATGTACTTGGAATAATGCTTGATTGCTTCTAAAACATAAATTCATTCTCTAAGGGGAAAATACCTCTGTTGACCTTTATTTGAAGAAATACTGTGCCGAAGGAACAGAAGGCAAATCCAAACAAAAAACTTTCCTGTGTATTTAGAGAGAATATATTGCTGTAATAATCATTTGCTACCCTAGAGGCTTTCTCAAAAACCAGCTTGAAATTGGATGAATGAGTTTTGGTATATTTGTTTTGAAAACAAAATATTTCATGGTTACATGTGTATAATTAATCTTTTGAGTTGGTATCTGCCTTATCTTTACTGGAGTGTATTGAAGGGTAACGCTGGTGGAAATAAGGTGATTGTAACTAAAAAAGAGAAGGATTCCAATGGCAATGCTGAGTTTTCATGAGGAGCTTAAAACTCTTGAGATAAGAAATTATGATGTTAGTGCTGATGGTCTAGTTAACTGCTAGTTGCAGGTGCCATTGTCTCTGGTCTAGGGAAATATGACTGCCTTGGCATTAGATAGGATGAGAAGCCTATGATAGACTAACATTTCATATTTGTGTGGCTGCTCTTAAGGTGGCTTCTTTGACCAAGTGTTTAACCGTGGTATGATCATAGCATTAGTTATTTCATCTTCCTTATTGGATCCTAGTAACGGTATCTACTTTGTAAGTTTAGATTGTATCTAAATTAACTCAATAGTAGGCATAGGTAATCATTAATAACTGTCTTCTGAGTTCTATCAGTTAACTATGTTATATCACTAGTTAGAAGAGTAGTTGGTACCTGTGGGTCCATTAAGTAGGTTGGATTCAGTTGAGCAGTTATGTTGTTCTCAGCTAATCCCGTTGTGCATATGATCAATTACAATAAAGCAGGGAGCTGCTTCTGAGGTTGACTGTCCGACAATTGGGACAAAGATAAAGGTTAGGAACTCTAGGCTACATGTTATTCATTCATCTAATAGCAACTAGCCCTGGCTTTTGTAGTGTCTAGGAAGTTTAATAAGAATGGGAAGCAGCAAGACTTCTTGAGGCCTAGGCTTAGAACTTATACTATACCTCTGACATATTCTATTATTCTAACCAAGTCAGAAGGCAATCTAGAGTCAAAGTACTGTAAAGTCACCTTGAAAAGACACCAATAAAGGAAAGGTAGAGTTGGACATGGTGGCATAATACTATGATCACAGCACTTGTGAGGTTGAGGCTGGACGATTAGGAGTTTGAGGCCACATTTGGCTATATGAGACCCTGTCTCACCACTCCTCCAAAAAATAAGAAGGAAGGAGAAAGAAGAAAAGGAAGAGGAGGAGGAGGAGGCAGAGACAGAGAACTGAGATCATTTTTCTTTCTAGGTTTATTCTTGTTTTCAAGGCAGATCTCACTATGTAGCCCAGGTTGGCTTTAATTTCTGATCCTCCTGTCTCATCTGCCTAAGTGCTGGCTTATAGATATATGTTACCATACCCAGATCTCTCTAGATTCTTAAAAGTTACTCCTATGACATCTTTATTTTATTTTTTTATAGTTCTGGGGAAATAAAACCTCAAACCTTGTACATGCATAGCATACTACCACTGAGGTACAGCCCTGGTCCCTCCTGTAACATTTAAAAATGCCTTGAGTCTGCCTTGTTAATTGGAACAGTTTTGAGCTGTCATATAAGAAGTCTAACTAGAGGTGGAAGTGTAGTTCAATGGTAGAGCACTTGGCCTAGTGTGCATGAGGTTCTTCATTTACCATCCCTGGTACCACAAAAGTGTTTTGACCCATGGCCCCCCGTGGTGGTTAATATTAATAATTTATTTGATCAGATTTACAAGGGCCTAGGAAAGAATCAGGTGGAAAGACCTACTCTGAATATAATTAGTACAATCCCATAGGCTGAGTACTCTGATAGACTGTAGGGGGAAAAGGAGAAAGATTGTTAGCAAGCCCCGGCCCCCATGTCTGTCTGTCTGTCTGTCTGTCTCTGTCTCTCTCCTTCTAGGCTTGTTACTGGCCTGCCCTTGCCATCCCCCTATCCCCACTCCCCACCTCCTTTCTTGGATGCCCAGAATTGAGTTTCTCTGCCCTCTCAAACTCTCTTTGTCATGACTGAAACCATAAACCAAAATAAATCTTTCTGCTCATGTTTTGCTCATAGCAATGAGAAAATCTGACTGATATACTACCCAGGACAAAAAGGCCTCATGTAAATGCCCTGATGATAGTTTCAGCCTAAGTACAGCTATCTTGGTCAAAGGTGCCAATGAGTAAAGAAACCTTAGATGATTCATTCTATCTGTTTGAATCTTCTCAACTGAGGTTCTATGCATTGTGGAGTTCTGCATATAGAAAAAACAATCCGTAGTCTTTTCTGATTTCCTAACCCACAGGATTTATGAGGTGAGAAAGTGGTGAACTCTTAAGTTTTATAGTGGTTCTTTCATACAACAGTCAATAAGTAGGTAGCATAAATGAATGGATATGGCTGTATTCCAATAAGAAAAATTATGGACCCTGAAATGGCAATTAAACAAAATTTTATGTGTTACAAATTATTATTATTTGATTTTTTTCTGCCATTTAACTCTAATCCAGAGTTGACAAGAAATAAATGAGCCAGGAAAATAAAAGCTGAATATGGTATCATATACATATAATCTCAGCACTAGGGAGGTAGATTCATTAGATTCACAAGTTTTGAGGCCAACTAGAGCTACACATTCAGACACTATCTTTAAGAAAACAAAAGGCTGGGAGCTGGAAAGAGATGGCTCAGCAGATACTCTTGATACTCTTGCAGAGTGCCCAGGATCCATTCCCAGCACCTATGTGGTGATTCAAAACTATCTGTAACTCCAGTTCCAGGGAATCCAATGTCATCTGACCTCCCTAAGCACCTAGCATGCACATGATATTCAGACATACATGCAAATAGAACACTCATACACACAAAAATATAAATCTTCTAAAAAAATGGTTAGACCCCCCACCAATAAAACCAAACAGTAGCTCAAGTATATATGCCAAGAAAACTCCAGTTTCTCTTTTTTTATTTTTTAAAAGATGTATTTGTTAATTGGTTTATTCATTCATGTATTTATCTAGTGTGTGTGTGTGTGTGTGTGTGTGTGTGTGTGTGTGTGTGTGTACACATGTACCACAGAGGTGCACTTGTAGAGGCCAGAGGATAACTTGTGGTACTCAGTACTCTCCTTCCATCTCAATATGGGTCCCAGAGATCAAACTCAGATTGTCACACTTGGCAGCAAATGTTTTTTCTTGCAGAACCTATCACTGGCCCTCTACTTTTCTACATCTTAGGAGGTTTCAAAAATTAAAAAAAGTATTTTTTTGGTGAAGAAGCTTGAAAAGATAGTTTGAGCATATAAAGCAGGGGAGTGGGAACACAGGTTTAGCATTGTTTGGCATAAAACTGAGGCAGAGTATGGAGAGGGATCAAACTAGAATTAGATGAAGGTTAATTGTGGAGGGCCGTGTTGGCCTTGACAAGGATATTAGTAAAGGCCTTAGGAACAAAAGGCACCTATTAAAGTCTTAGAACAAAGCAACGTGGTCCAATTTATATTTTAGATAAGTCTCTATAGCAGGTGAGAAGGGTGTAAATTTGAAGACAATGAGACTCTGAATCAGGAAGCTACTGTTGGGTTCTAGGTTTGAGGGACTATCCTAAACTTAGAAAATGGTTTCTGACATGGGAAAGGAATGTTGATTTAGAAGATTATTTTAGCAATTGACATGCTAAGATTTAATGATTGATAAGATGTTACAGAGTGAAGTAAAGAAAAAGCATAAAGAAATTTCTCTAGATTGTGTAACTAAAGGGGGATGCTACTGACACTAGGAAAAGAGAGACAGTAGAAAAGATAGTCACATCATTGTTGGTCATCTTCTACATTGATATATTTGGTTGGTAGGACTTTTTCTTTTCTGGCTTTATTTCCTTTCTATTCTATTCTTTAAATATTTTCTAATATTTTTCTTTTAGATATATACTGGTTCTATAAAATAAAGGTTTCATTATGGAATTTTCATGCATGCTTTTCTATTCTTTACCCTTCTTTTCTTTTCCACTGTTCTTTCTTTCTCCCAAATCTCAAAACTATACAAAAAGCTCCAGAGTGGAGGGGGAGGAAAGGGGCTGTTTCAGGAGCCTCACTAATATAAGGCACTCCAGAGAGCTACCATCATTTATAGAATAGTCAGAGAAAGTATGTTAGATGATTATATAGGAAACTAGAACAAAGCTTTTAGAAGCTAAAGGAGTTGTTTCAAGAGGGATGTAGCACACAGACAAGGGTTGGGAAACATGCAGATAGGTGACCTGTTTAAGAAGTCTGTCATAGAAGCCAAGCAAGGACAGACTATAAGTGAAAAGGAGGATACAGGTTATAGAACATTTTTCAAACATTTTCAAGTGAAAGGAAAGAAAGCAATTGAATATTACTTAGAGAAAAATGAGTTAGGGTCAAGAAATAGTTGGGTATAAAGGTAGACAGATTTCTTAACAGATACAAATATTAGTTACTTTCTTCATAGCTGTAATGTCTTGGTGGAGAATACATGGTGGCAATGGCAGTAGCAGCTGTTGGCTGTAACAGCAGGAGCATAGAACAATGGGTCATATTGCGGTCTGGAAACAAAGATAAATCACACCAGCTTATGGGATGCCGTGGCTCATGTTCAATGTGATTTTTTCCATCTTTACCTTGAAACACCCTCACTGATATGCTCAGCGGTATATAGTCTAAGGATTCTAAGTAATCAAGTTCACCATAAAGATTAACCATCACAAGTCCAGTCCTTCCTTGTCACTTTAAGTGATCTATCACTTAAAATGGTAACATTCCACTTTGGGTCCTTAAAGCCTCTGGTTCATCCATATGGCAAAATATATTTAATCCATATTTTAAAGTCCTCAAAAATCCTTTTAAAAGTCATAGCAAGGGGCTGGAGAGATGGCTCAGAGGTTAAGAGCACCGACTGCTCTTCCAGAGGTCCTGAGTTCAATTCCCAGCACCCACATGGTGACTCACAACCATCTGTAATGAGATCTGGCACCCTCTTTCATATACATAATAAATAAATAAATCTTAAAAAAAAAAAAAGTCATAGCAAAACATTGTTCAGAAGTCTAAGTGCAGAGTCTTAACTAAGACAAGCAAAACAACTCATTTTTAGTATACAATGACACAACCTTAGTGTAAGCCTCTATGACCCCTTCAGTCTTACATTTTGCATATGTGTAAAACCACTACCATTCCAAATGGGAGGACTTGAGGTATAGCAAGGAAAGATTGATCCAAAGCAAGACTGAAACCCATCAGGACATCAAACCCTATAGTTCCATGTCTAACATCTGGAATTTGTGATCATGTGGGCTCCGATGGGCTTGGGAAGCCCTGCCCCTCCAGTTCTTCTGCCTGTAGCGCATGTAACTTAGCTCCACTTTTTGTCTGCAGCTATCCTCAGTGCATGTCCCATGATCTGCATTGCAATTTGGGCGTCAGTGTCAGTTTCTGCAGTGACTTCTCAGGGTTTCCTTGATTGGAATCTGACTCTTCCACATGCTGCCTAGCCTCAGCAGCTTTGAAAACCTCCATGACCACTTCACTCTTGCATTTTGCGTGACTGCAAAAATCAGCATCATGTGGTTTATACTGCCAAATTCTACTGCCAGATCATGATGTAGTCTGGCCTCCATCTACAACAGTTGTAATGGACTGTGTACAAAACCTTGGCTGATGAAACTGGGAAAACACTTCACAGGAAGTTATTTTTGAACCAAGAACCTACCTCAGTGGCATTGCAACTCACCTCTCTCTTTCCATTGAATTTGCATTTCTACCAGTTGGAGTCTTTGGTGGGTGGAGTCTTAAGACTTCAGGGTACCTTTCCTACAGTCCTGATAAAAAGTGTGAGGTTTCTTTTTAATGTTTCATTTCTCTAGACCTACCTTGTCTCTGACTTGAAACTTGTTCCTCTTTCTCACTAAATTGCATGCTTTTCATAGATTGCTGCTCTCATAACACTGTAATACTGACTAAGATCAATGAGCAGTAACTATATCATTCCCTAGATGTTAGGTTTGCCTGAAATTTCTTCCACCAAACATTTTAGTCCATCTTTTTTAAATTTAGCCTCACTCAAGTTTTTAGGATGTGGACAGAATGCAGCCAGATTTTTTTTTCCCAGAACGCAACAAGAATGACCTTTAGCCCAAGTCTCCAGTAGAATCCTTGTTCTCTTCTGAAATCTATTGAAGTAGGCCTCCATTGTGTATTTCTCTTGGCATTTTGGTCTTCTAGATTCCCACCATGAGGACCCATTAAGTTTGCTTACAGTATTCTAGTGCTTTTCTAGCTCACAGCTTCAAATTCTTGTACATTCTCCCTGCAAACCAGTTCAAAAGGCACTTGAACCACATAGTCAGGTTTATCATAGCAACAGCACCACTCCAGGTCCCAGTGTTCTATATTACTTTACTTGTTGCTGTGACAAAGTACCTGAGAGAAAGCAACTTAAAAAAGGAAGTGTTAGCATAGGCCCTAGGTTCCAAAAAGCCAGCTCATGCACTGATATGTAAAATTAAGTTAATTATAAAATAATAATAATAATAATAATAATAATAATAATAATAATAAAGGAAGAGTTTATTTTGGCTCACAACTTGTGAATACAGTATGCCATTGAAGACCTGGAGGCATGAGCATGAGGTGATTAGTTATAGTACATGGATCATTCAAGAAGCAAAGAAAGATGAATGGTGGTGATCAGCTCTCCTTTTTAAAAATTTTGCATTTATCATCATCATCCTGTGTGTGTGTGTGATTCATGAGCACATGCATGCCATGGTATGCATGTAGAGGCTAGAGAACTGCTTTGAGGAGTTGGTTCTTACATACCATGAGTTCCAAAAGTCAAACTCAGGTCATCAGGCTAACACAACAAATGCTTTGATCCAATAAAGGCATCTTACTGCCCCCGCCTCTCCATTTTCCCTTTTTATTCAGTCTGGGTCTACATCCCATGAGATAGTGCTTCCAACATTAATGATGGGTCTTCTCTCTTCAATTAATCTTCTTATAAACCCCTCTCACAAATTTCCCAGGAGTATGTCTTCTAAGTCAGTCTAAATTTAGTAAAGCTGACAATGAAGATAAGCCATCAAATTAGTATAGATGCAAAATTTGGAAGTTAAAGTGCAATCTTTCTATACATATGAAATAATTCGTTCATTTAGAGCTGTTGAAAATTTAAAATAGACTGCCTTTTAGGTAGTGAGCCATTGGAGTAGTTGAGTAAAAGGTATCTTTTGGTCAGCTGTCTAGAAAGATATGGTGAATGCTTTTGTGAGTCAGCTTTTATTTAGTTCTCAGTATTTTCCTCAATGTTGCTTTTGTTTTGATTTTGGAATTTTTGTCTTACTAGTTTTTGTTTGTTTTGATTTTTGTTTTTGTGAGTTTTTTTTTTTTTGAAGGAGAAAGAACATAAAGCTGGATGGCTAAGGAGATGAGGAGGAGCTGAGAAGACTTGGGGAAGACGTAAAACATGATCAAATATATTGTATGAAAAAATTAGAGAAAAGGAACTACATATTAACTATTTTTCTCAATGAAACAATAACACCTGACAATAAGCAACTTAAGGAAGCATTTATTTGTGGTCACAGTTTGAGGGCATAGGCCATCATGGCCTGGAAGTCATGATGCCAGCTACTTGAGGCTTGTGGTCGTATTGTATTGACAGCGAGAAAACAGAGAGGAATGCTACTGCTCAGCTCACATGTAATAGTGCTGCCCACATTTATGGTAGATATTCCCACCTCAACTAACCCAGTCTAGAAACTCCTTTGCAAAACATGCCCTGAGGTTTGTCTCCTAGCTGTTTCTAGATCTAGTCAAGTTGATAGTATTAACCATCACACATTGCAAACGAATGGATTTTCTTTTCCCTGGCAGCTCTGCAGAGTTCTCTTATATCACTGGGCCAAGTTAATTTATTTGCCTTTGATCTTGAGGGATAAAACTAAACTTAACAGTCTTAAATAAGAAAACATTGAAACTTGAGGTCCAGGAAATTTTCGCCATGAACTATCTGCCATGCTCTAGGCTCATAAGCACTTTTAACAAGGTTTTTACTTTCTACAAATTGTACCTTAACAATGAGTTTCTTTTTCAGAATTTTGAGAGTTTTGTGTCTGTCCATAATTTTTTTTATAAAATACTGTTCTGAAATAACTAAAATAGCACTGAAAAGACTCTCTCTCTCTCTCTCTCTCTCTCTCTCTCTCTCTCTCTCTCTCTCTCTTTCTCTCTTACAGGTTTATTTTATTGCCCATTTATTTGCTCTAGGAGAGCGCAGTGAGTAAAATCTTTTAAGATTGTAAATTGATTAATTTCCTTTTTTTCCAAATTAATACCTTACAGATGTGGTGGGAAAATAAGTAATCTGTACTTTTGTCATATGGTTATACTTATAGTAGTTAATTTTTCACTCTGAGACAAAAGTAATTTGTAAATACAAGACTTTGGGATAAATAAATTTACACAGGAACTGAAAAGAATGCAGAGGAACAAACTTCCAGTTATAGACTGGATGTAGTAGACCCGTTTCACTCTTCAATCTGTTCCCATCCAATATAATGTTATAGGTAGTTTTTAGAGATAAAAGTAGAAAAGGATAAAGAAAACCAGGAGCCACGAATGATCATATGTACCTATAATCCCTGTACTCAAGACACAGTCAGGATGTTATAAATTCAAAGCCAGCCATATTTTTTTAAAAAGGAGAAAAACTAACTATAATTACCTGAATAAAATGAAAATACAGTGTACCAAAATTGTAGAATGTAACTTAAATCAATGCTGAGAGGGAAATTCATAGCACTGGGTGTGTATACAATGAAAAGATGCAAGGCTAAAATGAAAAATCTTAAATTCTCAGTTTAAGAAATGAGAAAAAGAAGAGTAAAATAAACCCAAAACAAGAATAAGAAAGGTTATATTAAAGAAGTCATTGTTATTTAAAATGGAAGTTTCTAACACTGAGGAGAGATTGTTGTTTTGGACTTTTATAATGTCCCTAGAAGATTTTCATGTGTAATAGGAACTTACCACCTCTACTGTGAAGGCAAAATATTCTTTTTTATGTTTTAAATTGACATTAACATGATTTTGAGACCCTTTCATTTGCCTTTCAACCCTTTTTTGTGTTGCTCTTCAAGTTAGTCCTGATTTGTATGTTAACTTCCATATTTCACTCCCTTTGCCTCTCTGACTGAACATGAGCTTAACAACAATCCCCCTTCACTTCACATACACATCTGCCTTGATTGATTTTAGGATTAACTCTGAAACCCCACTCTCATTGGCTTGTCACACATCAACAGTTTTTTAGGCTGTGATCACCCAAGTCATTGTAACTGTGTCTTGCACTCCTCACCTTGTTACTCTGGCTTACAGAATTTTTTGATTTTACTTTTAAAGCACATAATAAAATTTCTAAGACAGGGCTATGGTTTTCAAATTTTTGAATTAATTTTATGAAAAAATGGCAAAACATCAGTAGTAAAATTGTTCACTGAACTTTTCTGAAGTATTTCAACCCACCCTTTCTGAAATCATGGCTTACTTCTAGAGTGGCTCTCAAATATTTAACTGCCATCCTTGTCTTTCCTAATTTTGATATACATCATCATATAAAAACAATACAAACCATTTAAAATCATATAAAACAAAACAATAAAATAGAGGATTAGAAGAAAAATCACATAGGGGCTAGAGAGGTGGCTCAGCAGTTAAGAGCACTGTTTACTCTTGTCTCAGCACCGTCATAGTAGTTCACAACAATCCATAACTTCAGTTCCAGGGGATCCATTGTTATCTTTTTTCTGACCTCCATGGGCACCAGGTATGCACATGGTGTGGTACACATACATACCTGCAGGAAAAACACTCATACATACAAAATAAATAAATCTTAAAAATTTATTAAAAGTTCACATCCTTAAAGCAGCTTTGCTATCTGCAGAACACAATATTAGCTTTAAAAATATATATGGAAAGAAAGGTTTTGTGCACTTGCATTATTTATATATGAAAAGCTACAGTAATTTTCCTCTATAAAAATTAGCAATCACCAGGCAGTGGTGGCGCACGCCTTTAATCCCAGCACTCGGGAGGCAGAGCCAGGCGGATCTCTGTGAGTTCGAGGCCAGCCTGGGCTACGGAGTGAGTTCCAGGAAAGGTGCGAAGCTACACAGAAAAACCCTGTCTCGAAAAACAAAATTATGCCCGTCATCCCAGCACTCATGAGGCTGAGGTAAGAAAAATTTCAGGTTTGAGTCCAATCTGGAATGCATATAATAAGACTAGCTCCAGAAAAGATACTATGGAGGTAGAGACAAGGATCTGGAGTTCAAGGCCAATTTTGGCAATATAGTAAGTTAGAGAGTAGCATGAGTTATATGAAACACTCAAAACAAAAAATAGCAAACAATGTTAATTCATTGATTACCTTATTTTCATTGCACTTAATATAGTTTTATATTTGAGACTAAACAGGAAAAATAATCAACCAGCACAGAGCTGTTAATATTTTTTTAAATATTAATGACTATGAAGTACAGTCAAATGGACTAAGCAAATTTCTGATCATATAAGTACTATTTTTAATGATAAATTATTTTTAATGATCATTGGATGATACAGTGAAGTAAAAGTGATCAGTTGATCTTTTCTATATTTATAAATGACTTCATCTTCCATGAGTTCCACTGTGCCAATAGGGGAGAGTGGCTGAAGACCATAGTGGGGATGTTATCATAGTCTAAAATCTATGGGCAAATTTTCAGCCAATAGCTACTGGGGAGAGTGGCTGAAGACCATAGTGGGGATGTTATCATAGTCTAAAATCTATGGGCAAGTTTTCAGCCAATAGCTACTGTAGCTGAAGTAAGGAGAGCTTTCTTACAGATGCTCGCAACTGCATTGGTGCCTTTTATATTAATATTCAGAATTTATCTACTATGATAACAACCTTTTTCATCATGTTGAATCCCTAGTTCAATTAATTCATGCCTCTGGAATTTGGATTCTGCATGATGGCCAGATCACACAGTCAACAGCTAGAATCACAGTTAAAGCGGTTTCTTAACCAAGAGCTGCAGTAACTGGGAAGAGTTCTTGGCCTGTGAGTAATTTAGCATATCTACATGAGCATTCATTCGCTGGCACTTCAGTGCAGGTGAAACTTATTAGTGAGTCATAATTCCCAAGTAACTTTAGGCTTCTACTGTTGCTGAAGTTTTCCTGGTCCTGCTTGGCCCACGGTCAGGACAAATCTCTCTCACCCGCCAGTCCCACGGCTGCTCAGACCCAACCAAGTAAACACACAGAGACTTATATTGCTTACAAACTGTATGGCCACAGCAGACCTTTTTTTTTTTTTTTTTTTGATTTTTTGATTTTTCGAGACAGGGTTTCTCTGTGTAGCTTTGCGCCTCTCCTGGAACTCACTTGGTAGCCCAGGCTGGCCTCGAACTCACAGAGATCCGCCTGGCTCTGCCTCCCGAGTGCTGGGATTAAAGGCGTGCGCCACCACCACCCGGCTTTGTTATCTACTTCTTATATCGTAAATTAACCCATTTCTATTAGTCTATAAGTTGCCACATGGCTTGTGGCGTACCGGTAACTTACATCTTGCTTGTCATGGTGGCAGCTGGCAGTGTCTCTCTGCTTCAGCCTTCCACTTCCCAGAATTCTCCTCTTTCCTTGTCCTGCCTATACTTCCTGCCTGGCTACTGTCCAATCAGTGTTTTATTTATTAACCAATCAGAGCAACACATTTAACATACAGAATATCCCACAGCATTCTACTATCTTCATAATCCTCTCTTTCTAAACTTGTTTCTCTTTTCTGTACGTCTAGGAAAAAGAAATTGTCTTACTCATTTTTGTTTTGTTTTTTCATTGTCTCCTTTCTTGTGGTTAGGGAAATGCCTGACCTCTCTTAACACAGTATTAATGTGTACTTGTTATTTTTACTATCACCTGGATAAAAGTGGCTTTTCCTAATAATCGTTTTGATGATTACTTTAAATCAGGTGGTGGATGTTAGGATAAAGTGCATTAGGGGTGTGTGTGGGTAAAATTTAAGGAGAAAAGCATCTCATAGTAGAATTTATTAGAAATCAAAAATCATTTTGAGTTTCTTTTATTTTCTAAAGCTAAAAATTTAGGGAATAAGAATGTGTTGCCTTCTGTTCCATCACGAGGCACTCATTTGAAGGCTGTATTCAGTAGACACAATTTTTTCTGTTGTTATTCTTGACCCAGCCAAAACAGTTTTTATTGGTGAAATGTTTTGGTAATTTTAAATTATCCTAGCTTTACTGATGAATAACTTAACATGCCATACAATTTATCTATTTTAAGTGTTCAATACCATAGGATTTCACACATTTATGAAACCATCAACATTATCCATATTTTATAACTTTTCTATTTCCCCACAAAGGAGCCTTGTATCATTTACAGTTAGTCCCCATTCTCACCCCAATCTACTTACTTCATGTCTCTATAGATTTATCTATTTTAAACAGTTCTTATAGATGAGATCATGTGATGATTCTCTTCCCTTGCCTTTGTGTGTTGTGATTATGATAGCATACTACGATAAAAACCTGTTTTTCACTTGCTTGCTTTTTTTTTTTATTTTGCAATACAGTTCAATTCTATATATCAACCATGGATTCCCTTGTTCTCCCCCCTCCCGCCCCCCCTCACCTTCCCCCAACCCCACCCCATATTCCCACCTCCTCCAGGGCAAAGCCTCCCCTGCGGACCGAGATCAACCTGGTAGACTCAGTCCAGGCAGGTCCAGTCCCCTCCTCCCAGGCCGAGCCAAGCGACCCAGCATAGGCCCCAGGTTTCAAACAGCCAACTCATGCACTGAGCACAGGACCCGGTCCTACTGCCTGGATGCCTCCCAAACAGATCAAGCCAATCAACTGTCTCACCCATTCAGAGGGCCTGATCTAGTTGGTGACCCCTCAGCCATTGATTCATAGTTCATGTGTTTCCATTCGTTTAGCTATTTGTCCCTGTGCTTTATCCAACCTTGGTCTCAACAATTCTCGCTCATATAAACCCTCCTCTTTCTCGCTAATTGGATTCCCAGAGCTCCACCCAGAGCCTAGCCATGGATCTCTGCATCCAGATCCCTCAGTCATTGGATGGGGTTTCTAGCACAATAATTAGGGTGTTTGGCCATCCCATCACCAGAGTAAGTCAGTTCGGGCTGTCTCTCGACCATTGCCAGCAGTCTGTTGTGGGGGTATATTTGTGGATTTCTGTGGGCCTCTCTAGCACTTTGCTTCTTCCTATTCTCATGTGGTCTTCATTTACCATGGTCTCCTATTCCTTGTTCTCCCTCTCTGTTGTTGATCCAGCTGGGATCTCCCGCTCCCCCAAGCTCTCTTTCCCTCGACCCTCGCCCTTCATTACCCCCACTCATGTCCAGGCTGTTCATGTAGATCACATCCATTTCTCCATCATTGAGTGATTCCCGTGTCTTTCTTAGGGTCCTATTTTCCAGGTAGCCTCCCTGGTGATGTGAGTAGCAGTCCAGTTATCCTTGTTCCATATCTAGTATCCTCATATGAGTGAGTACATACCATGTTTGTCTTTCTGAGTCTGGGTTACCTCACTCAGGATGATTTTTTCTAGATCCATCCATTTGCCTGCAAACCTCATGATGTCATTGTTTTTCTCTGCTGAGTAGTATTCCATTGTGTATATGTACCACATTTTGTTTATCCATTCTTCAGTTGAAGGGCATCTAGGTTGTTTCCATGTTCTGGCTATTACAAACAATGCTGATATGAACATAGCTGAACAAGTGCTCTTGTGGTATGGTTGAGCATTCCTTGGGTATATACCCAAGAGTGGTATAGCTGGATCTTGGGGGAGATGGATTCCCAATTTTCTAAGAAAGCGCCATATTGATTTCCAAAGTGGTTGTACAAGCTTGCATTCCCTCCAGCAGTGGAGGAGAGTTCCCCTAGCTCCACATCCTCTCCAGCATAAGGTGTCTTCAGTGTTTTTGATCTTAGCCATTCTGACAGGCGTAAGGTGGTATCTCAGAGTTTTTTTGATTTGCATTTCCCTGATGATTAGGGATGTTGAGCAATTCCTTAAATGTCTTTCAGCCATTTGAGTTTCCTCTGTTGAGAATTCTCTGTTTAGTTCTATAGCCCATTTCTTAATTGGACTGTTGGGCATTTTGCTGTCTAATTTCTTGAGTTCCTTATATATTCTGGATATCAGTCCTCTGTCAGATGTGGGGTTGGTGAAGACCTTTTCCCATTCTGTAGGCTGTCACTTTGCCTTGTTGACCGTATCCTTTGCTCTACAAAAGCTTCTCAGTTTCAAGAGGTCCCATTGATTGATTGTTTCTCTCAGTGTCTGTGCTACTGGTGTTATATTTAGGAAGTGATCTCCTATGCCAATGCATTCAAGACTACTTCCTACTTTCTCTTCTAGCAGGTTCAGAGTAGCTGGATTTATGTTGAGGTCCTTGGTCCACTTGGACTTAAGTTTTGTGCACAGTAATAGATATGGATCTATTTGCAGCCTTCTACATGTTGATATCCAGTTTTGCCAGCACCATTTGCTAAAGATGCTTTCTTTTTTTCCATTGTACAGTTTTGGCTTCTTTGTCAAAAATTATATGTTCAAAGGTGTGTGGATTAATGTCAGGGTCTTCAATTCGATTCCATTGGTCCACATGTCGGTTTTTATGCCAGTACCAAGTTGTTTTTATTACTGTAGCTCTATAGTAGAGCTTGAAGTCAGGGATCGTGATGCCTCCTGAGGTTGTGTTATTATACAGGATTGTTTTGGCTATCCTGGGTTTTTTGTTTTTCCATATGAAGTTGAATATTATTCTTTCCAGGTCTGTGAAGAATTGTGTTGGTATTTTGATGGGGATTGCATTGAATCTGTAGATGGCTTTTAGTAAGATTGCCATTTTTAGTATGTTATTCCTGCCTATCCATGAGCATGGGAGATCTTTCCATTTTCTGACATCTTCTTCAATTTCTTTTTTCAGGGACTTAAAGTTCTTGTCATATAGGTCCTTCACTCGCTTGGTTAGTGTTACCCCAAGGTATTTTATGTCATTTGTGGCTATTGTAAAGGGTGATGTATCTCTGATTTCCTTCTCCGCTTCTTTGTCCATTGTATATAGGAGGGCTACTGATTTTTTTGAGTTGATCTTGTATCCTGCTATGTTGCTGAAGGTGTTTATAAGTTGTATCAGTTCCTTGGTGGAATCTTTGGGGTCGCTCAAGTATACTATCATGTCATCTGCAAATAGGGAAAGCTTGACTTCTTCCTTTCCAATTTGTATCCCCTTAATCTCCTTATGTTGTCTTATTGCTCTGGCTAGAACTTCAAGTACTATATTGAATAAGTATGGGGAGAGTGGACAGCCTCGCCTCGTTCCTGATTTTAGTGGAATTGCTTTGAGTTTCTCTCCATTTAATTTGATGTTGGCTGTTGGCTTGCTGTAAGTTGCCTTTATTATGTTTAGATATGTTCTCTGTATTACTGATCGCTCCAAGACCTTTATCATGAAGGGGTGTTGGATTTTGTCAAATGCCTTTTCTGCATCTAGTGAGATGATCATGTGGTTTTTTTCTTTGAGTTTGTTTATGTGGTGTATTACATTGACGGACTTTCGTATGTTGAACCTCCCTTGCATCCCTGGAATGAAGCCTACTTGATCATGGTGGATAATTGTTTTGATGTGTTCTTGGAGTCTTTTTGCCAGTATTTTATTGAGTGTTTTTGCATCAATGTTCATGAGGGAGATCGGTCTGTAGTTCTCTTTCTTTGTTGTATCCTTGTTTGGTTTAGGAATTAGGGTAATTGTAGCCTCATAGAAGGAGTTTGGTAATGTTCCTTCTGTTTCTATTGTGTGGAACAATTTAGAGAGTATTGGTATTAACTCTTCTTTGAAGATCTGGTAGAATTCTGCCCTGAAACCATCTGGTTCTGGGCTTTTTTTGCTTGGGAGACTTTTAATGATTGATTCTATTTCCTTAGGTGTTATTGGACTATTTAAATAGTTTATCTGGTCTTGATTTAACTTAAGTATGTGGTACCTATACAGAAAGCTATCCATTTCTTTTAGGTTTTCCAGTTTTGTGGAGTAGAGGTTTTTGAAGTATGACCTGATGATTCTCTGGATTTCCTCAATGTCTGTTGTTATGTCCCCCTTTTCATTTCTGATTTTGTTGATTTGGATGCTCTCTCTCTGTCTTTTGGTTAGTTTGGATAAGGGCTTGACTATCTTGTTGATTTTCTCAAAGAACCAACTGTTTGTTTCATTAATTTTTTGTATTGTTCTCTTTGTTTCTATTTTATTGATTTCAGCTCTCACTTTGATAATTCCCTGGCGTCTATTTTTCCTGGGAGACTTTGCTTCTTCTTGCTCTAGAGCTTTCAGGTGTACTGTTAAGTCACTAGTGTGAGATTTCTCCAACTTCTTTATGTGGGCATTTAGTGCTATGAATTTCCCTCTTAGCACTGCTTTCATAGTGTCCCATAGGTTTGGGTATGTGGTGTCTTCATTTTCGTTGATCTCTAGGAAGTCTTTAATTTTTTTCTTTATTTCTTCCTTAACCCATTGGTGATTCAGTTGAGTGTTATTCAGTTTCCATGAGATTGTAGGTTTTCTGTAGTTTTTGTTGTTATTGAAGTCTAACTTTAGGCCATGGTGGTCTGATAGAACACAGGAGGTTATTCCAATTGTTTTGTATCTGTTGAGATTTGTTTTGTGGCCAAGTATGTGGTCGATTTTAGAGAAGGTTCCATGGGGTGCTGAGAAGAAGGTATATTCTTTTTTGTTAGGATGGAATGTTCTGTAGATATCAATTAAGTCCATTTGAGTCATAACATCAGTTAAGTCCTTTATTTCTCTGTTAAGTTTCGATTTGGGAGATCTGTCCAGTGGTGAAAGTGAGGTGTTGAGGTCTTCCACTATTAATGTGTGGGGATTTATATGTGGTTTAAGCTTTAGTAATGTTTCTTTTACATATGTGGGTGCCCTTGTGTTTGGGGCATAAATGTTCAGAATTGAAACTTCATCTTGGTGGATCTTTCCTGTGGTGAGTATGTAATGCCCTTCTTGATCTCTTTTGATAGATTTTAGTTTGAAGTCTATTTTGCTGGATATCAGGATGGCTACACCCGCATGTTTCTTAAGACCGTTTGATTGGAAAGTCTTTTCCCAGCCTTTTATTCTTAGGTAGTGTCTATCTTTGAATTTGAGATGTGTTTCTTGTATGCAGCAGAAAGATGGGTCCTGCTTTCGTATCCATTCTGTAAGCCTATGTCTTTTTATAGGTGAATTAAGTCCATTGATATTGAGGGATATTAATGACCAGTGATTGTTCATTCCTGTTATTTTTTGGTGGTAATGTGTGTGTTCTTCTCTTTGTTGGGGTTTACTGATGTGGCTTTATCTATTGCCTGTGTTTTCGAGGGTGTATCTGACTTCCTTAGGTTGGAATTTTCCTTCTAGTGCTTTCTGTAGGGCTGGGTTTGTGGATGAGTATTGTTTAAATTTGGCTTTGTCTTGGAATGTCTTGTTCACTCCATCTATGATGATTGAAAGTTTTGCTGGGTATATTAGTCTAGGCTGGCATCCATGGTCTCTTAGTGTCTGCATTACATCAGTTCAAGTCCTTCTGGCTTTCAAAGTGTCCATTGAGAAATCGGGTGTTATTCTGATGAGTTTGCTTTTATAAGTCACTTGGCCTTTTTTCCTTTGCTGCTCTTAATATTCTTTCTTTATTCTGTACATTTAGTTGTTTAATTTTTATGTGGCGAGGGGACTTTTTTTGGGGGCCTAGTCTGTTTGGTGTTCTATAGGCTTCTTGTATCTTCATAGGGATTTCCTTCTTTAGGTTGGGAAAGTTTTCTTCTATGATCTTGTTGAATATATTTTCTGCGCCCTTGAGTTGGTATTCTTCTCCTTCTTCTACCCCTAATATTTGTAGGTTTGGTCTTTTCATGGTGTCCCAAATTTCTTGGACATTTTGGTTCATGACTCTGTTGGCTTTAGTGTTTTCTTTGACTGATGAATCTATTTCTTCTACTGTATCTTCAACGCCAGAGATCCTCTCTTCCATCTCTTGCATTCTGTTGGTTATACTTGCATCTGAAGTTCCCGATCGTTTACTCAGATTTTCTATTTCCAGCATTCCCTCTGTTTGTGTCTTCTTGATTTTTTGCTATTTCCCTTTTCAGGTCTTGGACTGTTTCCTTCATTTGTTTCATTGCTTTTTCTTGATTTTCTTTCAGTACCTTATTGTTTTCTTCCAGGACTTTATTGTTTACTTCTAATTTGTTTGCCCTTTCCTCTGGTTGTTTACAGCGTTCTTCCCATTTTTTTGTCTTTTCCTCTACACAAGCCTCTACCTTCTTCATGATGTCATTCATAAGGCTATTTTCTTCTGCTTCTTCCAATTTTTGATGTTCAGTTCTAGATGTTGGAGGAGGGCTAGGTTCTGGTGATGCTGTATTGCTCTTCATTTTGTTGTATGCATTTCTGCCTTGACGTCTGCTCATCTCCTTGTGGTTCGTTCTTGGTCTTATCAGCGCACTTGGTTTAGACAGAGCTGACAGATTCAGGAAGTCTCTCTCTCTTGTCCAAATGGGAACTCCGGGGCAGGATGGGAGCTCTTGTCCAGACAGGAAGTCCGGGGCAGGATGGGCACTCTTGTCCAGAAGGGAAGTCCAGGGCAGAATGGGAGTTCTTGTCTCTGTCTCTGTCTCTGTCTCTGTCTCTGTCTCTCTCTCTCTCTCTCTCTCCCCCTCCATCTCCATCTCTCCGTCTCCATCTCTCTCGTCTCTCTCGTCTCTCTGGTCCAGAAGGGAAGTCCGGGGCAAAATGGGAGCTGGGGGCCCGGTCTCTAAGTCTCAGGAAGTGGCTGGGGTCTCGGGCAGATGGGCGTGGGGGCAGGGCATGGAGATTGCAGGGTCTGCAGGGGGTCTTGGAGAAGGGGATCCTTCCCGGATGGGGCTAGAAGGGAACCTGCCCAGTGGCCAGAACCTGGGGCCAAGTTGGGCAGGTCTTCCCCGGCGTGGCTGGTGCCCAGGGATAGGGTCCGGGCTGAGCCAGGGCACTCACCTCTGTCCAGAAGGGAAGTCCAGGGCTCATTTGCTTTTTTTATTACATGTGTCAGTGATTTGTTTCTTTTAATTACCAAGTAGTCTATAATATGATTTTGCCACAGATACTTTTATTTAGTTGTTGAAAAATATCTCAGTTGTTTCCAGTTTTAAGCTATTATGAATAAAACTGCCATAAATGCCAGGTGGTGGTGGCACACGCCTTTAATCCCAGCGCTAGCACTTGGGAGGCAGAGGCAGGTGGGTCTCTGTGAGTTCAAGACCAGCCTTGTCTACAAAGCAAGTTCCAGGACAGCCAGGGCTGTTACACAGAGAAACCCTGTCTTGAAAAAAAAACAAAAAACCAAACAAACAAAAAAACCTGCCATAAATACTTATGTGAATGTAAGTTTTCATTTCTCTGGGATAAATGTCCAGGAATATAATTGTTGAATTTTTTTGGTACTTGAATGCTTAATTTTTCAAGAAATGACCAAGTTATTTTCTAGATTAGCAGTACTGTCTTAAGTCCTACTAGCAAAATATAAATTGTAGTTTCTCCACATCTTCTCTAGCATTTGATATTTTCACTTTAGTTTTTTTAATTTCAGCCTTTCTAATGAATGTATAAAGACATCTTACTGTAGTTTTAACTTATAGCTAATGGTATTAAGCATCTTTTTGTATGCTTACTTGCCATTTGCCTTTTTGGCAAAGTATCCATTCATAAATTGAGTTATTTAGTTCCCTGCTGTTGAGTTTGATTATTTCTTTAAATATTTTAAATATATATCATCTGTCAGATACACATTTTGTAATAAATATTTAAATGTTACACATATACAATGTATGTTTTGACTATTCTATTCTGGAGCTTGGTTTACATCTGTTTTTTGTTTGTTTTGTTTGTTTTTGAGACATGGTTTCACTAGGTTGCTCAGAGCAAAAGCTTTTCATTTTGATGAAGACAAATTTTCCTTGGCCAAATAATGCTTTGAAATTCTAAGAATTCTGAATCTATGGATCCTGTGCTTGGTCCTATATCTCTGATATTTTCTCCTATGCTTCTCTTTTAAAAATTCATTAACAGATATTAATGGGACAAAGTCATGAGTTTCATGACATTTTCATTTGTGTGTATCATATACTTTGACCATATTCACCCCCACTGCCCTCCTCTGTCCTCCATTCTCTTTTCTGTTAGTTGTCTTCCTCTTCCAAAATATATCTTTTTTTACTTTCATGACACACACAGATGTTTATGTATATGTGCATTTATACACACACAATACATTCTACTTATGAAAGAAAACACACAATATTTGTCTTTCTGATCTGACTTATTTCACTTAATATGATCTCCAGTCCTTCCATTATCCTGCAAATGATGTAATTTCATTCTTCATGGATGAATAAAACTCCATTTAGTATACACACATTTTCTTTATTCATTTATCCGTTAGTGGGTATCTAGACTGATTCTACATTTTAACTATTATGAATAGTGCCACAATAAACATAGATGTGTAGATATCTGTGTGGTGTGCTTATTTAGATTCCTTTGTGTATATTCCCAGGGATGGTATAAGTGGGTCCTATGGTAGTTATGATTTTAGTTTTTGAAGAACCTCCATATTGATTTCTTTAGTTATTGCACTAATTTACAACAGTGTATAGGAAAAGGTTTCTTTGTCCACCCCCAACTCCCCACATTTTCACCAGCATTTGTTCTTTCTTGATTATAACTGTTCTGACTGGAGTGAGATAAAATCTCAGTGGTGGTAGTTGATGGATGGGTGAGTGTGTTGGTTGGTTTTCTGAGACAGAATTTCATTCATGTAGCCCAGACTAGCCTCCAAACTTGCTTTGTAGCTGAGGCTAGCCTTGTATTCCTTTTTTCTGCCTCCACCTCCCAAGTACTGAGATTACAGATGTATACCACCACTTCCCAGTTACAATATAGTATCGATTTGCATTTTCCTGATGGTTATGAATGTTAAGCATTTTTTCACATATTTATTGGCCATTTGTAGTACTTTTGAGAAGTATATGTTTATTTGCCCATTTACTAATTGGATTGTTTAGAGGGGGATTGGTGATTTGTTGTTATTTTTTTAGTTCTGTACATATATGTGCTAGATCATATATGTCTTAAACTGTAGGTCATGACCCCATTTGGGGAGACTGTCATGACTGAATGTGGGAATCATGAGTTTGGAAATAATAAAAAGTTTCTGAATATGCAATGGCTAAATTTGATTCAAAATCAGGTGCATAATGAATCAGATTTTTTCTGGCAGTACAGTCCTGTGTTACATCACATGATTTCACAGCTGCTTTGGTTCTGAATACACAACATGTGCACTTTGCATTGCTTTTGATATTGTACCATGCAATGCAAGTTAATTCTGCCTGAAGCTTGGTTCAGATGTTATACATTGCAGTGCTGTTATTAAACAAAGTTCTCTGCTCTTAAACGTCATAGTAATAAGCAAAGCCTTTTCACTCTATTTCTACTATCATTCTTTGGGATACAGATATCAAATTAGTATATATTTGGATAGTATTGTGTTAGAATAGGTGAAATTACTGTTTGATAGACTGGAGAAACGGCTCAGCAATTAAGAGCACTCTTGCAGAGGACCTAGGCTCAGTTCCCAGCACGCCTATGGCAGTTCATAACTGCTTTTAACTCCATTTCCAGGAGATTGACACCCTTTTCTGGCCTCCACAGTCTCTTGCATGCATGTGATGCACATATATTCATGCAGACACATAAAAATAATAGGTAAATCTTTTTTTAATGGCTACTTGAAGCCAGATGTGGTAGCACACTCCTTTGTTTAATCCCAGTACTCCAGGTAGATCTTTGTTAGTTCTAGGTCAGCTTGGTCTTCATACAAAGTTCTAGGCCAGCTAGGGTTACATAATGAGGTCCTGTCTTTAAAAAGGTGCTGTTTGATTTTATTTGATTTGACTTTAATTTCACATAAAAATATTAAATGAATTTTGACAATTTCTGAAATGGTTCTAAGCATATTTCTGCCATTTTCTACTGTGTCTTTGTGTGAAGTGATACTCTTAGCACTGACAGAAAATCAAAATATCCATCAAGGGGGAAAGAGAGGTGGCTCAGCAGTGTTAAGAATACTAGGCTCCCAGCAACCATGTGGCTCACAACTGCCTGTAATAACAGCTCCAGGAGATACCATACCTTTTCAGGCCTTCTTGGGCATGTGCACATGGCATGTTTTCTCTCTCTCTCTCCCTCTCCCTCTCCCTCTCCCTCTCCCTCTCCTCCCACACACATATATACACA
This sequence comes from Peromyscus eremicus, assembly GCF_949786415.1. Taxonomy (NCBI): domain Eukaryota; kingdom Metazoa; phylum Chordata; class Mammalia; order Rodentia; family Cricetidae; genus Peromyscus; species Peromyscus eremicus. Next base: position 1,671,777 of record NC_081439.1, on the reverse strand, counting down.
AAAATATATTTTTTAAAACAATCAGGTTTGGAAAATGTTGAAGATTCTCCATGTCTAATGTATCAGTAGTCAGCTGAGATTCCATTCTTCATGTAAAAATTAAACATACTCAACTCATTAGTATGCAAATTTAATTTAATCTTTAATAATAGTAAAATTAGTATATGTATACCAAAGAGTTGGCTTTAAAGTAAGTTTCCTTATAGTTTGTTATCAGCAAATGTTTGATTTGTCTACCTGAGGTTGTGTAAAAGTTTCTCAGGAGTGGGGATTTTCAATGGAAAAAAATAAGAAACCCAGTCCTAACTATGCCCTGTCAGTTATATAGCTAGAAAACATTTTCTCCCATTTTGTAGACTATCTCATTCTCATTTCTTTTGCTTTTTATTTTGCTTTTAATTCCATGCAATCTCATTGGCCTTAGGCTTTTTCTAAATATTTCATGGATTTTACCCTTAGTGTATATTACATCTTGAATTAAATTTTATATAACAACTTAGACTTTGGTTGAGGTTCTCATTCTAGTACCATTCCAACACTATTTGTATACTTTTATTAAAATATATTGGGCATATTTGTGGGGAAGTCTTTTGAAAATAAGATAAAAATATATCAGTCTAAGAACAGGAATACATTAGGCTATATAGCAAAGGAAAAATAAGGTTGCTAAGCAGTGGTTTTAAAGTAGGGACATTATCTTGGATTATTTGGTTGGGTTGAATGTAATTGCAGGGGTCTTGAAAGTGAAAAAGTGGAAAAGAGATCTAGATCTGATTATAGAAGTTATTTGAGAGATGTAGCATTGTTTGCTTTAAAGATGGCCGAGGTCCATGAAATGAATATGAATCCTCTAGAAACTGGACTTGGCAAGGAAATAAATTCTCCAAAGGGCCTCTAGAAAGAGATGCAGCCCTGCTGGCAAATTTTATTTTAGCCCAGTGAAGCTAGACTACATTTCTGACCCACTGAAACATAAAAATAAATGTATATAGTTTTAGGCCACCAACTTTATGGTGATTTGTTACTGTAACACTACTAAACTAACAGATATTTTAGGAAAGCTCCCATTATTAAATGGCTACGAACTTATTTCTGCTTTTAATTTTTGCTTATTTTTTTAAGACAGCGTCTTGCCATGTAGCTCAGACTGCCCTGGGACTTGGAACCCTCCTCGCTCAACTTCCCAAGTAGCTCAGCTTCCCAACTCGAAGTGGAATGACAGGCATATACTATGAAACCTGACAAATAACTAGGATTGTAAATGTTTGGCCATAACATACATGCATACACACACACACACACACACACACATACATACACACACACATTGATACATAAGAGAGAGAGAGTGTGTGTAATATCCTTGTGCAATTGTACAAATGAAGTGATCCCACAAGCAAATTTGTGCATTCAATATGGAATAGTTAGAAAATACATTATTTTTATTACTACTTGAATTTCCATATTCATTGTGATTTTAAATTAAGTATTAATTTTTCTTTTCTTTCATTTAGTTAAGATACAGTCTCACTATGTAGCTTTGGCTGGTCTGGTACTCACTGTGTAGACCAGGGTGGCCTCAAACTCAGAGATCCTCCTGCTTCTGCCTCCTGAATGCTAGGATTAAAGGTGTGCAACTATGCTAGTGTTGCCCCTGTTTTAGGGGACTCAAGGTGAGCTGGCCCTGAGGGTGTGAGAGTAGCAGAGCTAACCCTACCCCCCACACACACACACACACGTCTGCCATGTGATGGCCCGTGCGAGGGAAAGTTGCCCTCCCTTCCACCCCTTCCAACCCATAGCAGGTGTGAGGACTGGCCCCTAGATCACAAGAATTGGAGAACTAGCCCTGCTCCTCACCAGCTGTAGCACACAGGAGAGCAGAATCTGCATCCTGCCAGGGCAGCACACTAGAGCTGACCCTGTTGTCTGGATGCAGGTGAGCCAGGAGAGCTGACCCTATATACCTCCTACAGCAATTGGGAGAGAGGGCCCTGTACCTCTCCTGGGCAAGACAGTGGAGCTGGCCCTGGTGGTGTAAGTATGGGCGAGCTGGACCAGAGACCCTGAGAGAAAGAGAACTGGCCCCCACTTCTTGCTGCAGGCTGCATTGGGTGCACTGGCCAAGGCAGAGAGCTCTCCTGGGTGGTGACAATGAGGGAAAGCTGGCAGGCTGACCAGCCCAAGGTTAAGAGTCAGCCCACCCCAACATCCACCTCATTTATAAACTGTTGGAGCGTGTAAAGGAGACAAACCTACAGATCCAAAACTGCAGGATCGCCATGACACAGAACAAGAGAATATCCAAGAGGAACCTGTAGCTAGAGTCTTCCTGCCTGGCCCACAGTCAGGACAAATCTCTGTCACCCACCAGTCCCACAGCCGCTCAGACCCAACCAAGTAAACACAGAGACTTATATTGCTTACAAACTGTATGGCCATGGCAGGCTTCTTGCTAACTGTTCTTATATCTTAAATTAATCCATTTCTATAAATCTATACCTTGCCACATGGCTTGTGGCTTACCGGCATCTTCACATGCTGCTTGTCATGGTTGCGGCTGGCAGTGTCTCCTCCTCAGCCTTCCACTTCCCAGAATTCTCTCAGTTCTCCTCTCTGTTAGTCCCACCTATACTTCCTGCCTGGCCACTGGCCAATCAGTGTTTTATTTATTGACCAATCAGAGCAGCAGATTTGACATACAGACCATTCCACAGCAGGAACCCCAGTGAGAGACCATTATTGATGGTGTAGCAGAGACAAGAGGCCTCAAGCTAGACCAATGATCATAGCAATGAACACTTGCAAATGAAGATGAAAGGACTAAAGGGTGAACTGTATGATACACTGGGCCACACTACAACTTCCATGATGAGATTCTTCTCTTTTTTGTTTTGTTTTGGTTTTTTTTTTTCTTCCTTTGTTTTGTTTTGCTTTGTTTTGGTCTGTTTGTATGCTTTGGTTTTGAGTATTCTTTTGAATTTTGTTTTGGGGGAAGTTAACAAGGACGGAGGGTGGATTGGGTGGGGGGGGATGGGTGGAATTGGGAGGAATGATGAGAAATCCACAAAGAATCAATAAAAGTTTAAAGAAAAAAACTGCAAGGCCATGCTTGATCAACATACAACTTTTGATGCAAATTTTTTTGTTTCTTTAATAGCATTATTGTGATAAAATATATACCATATAGTTCACCTGCTTAAGTATACAATTCAATGATTTTAATAACTTCACAGATATGTGCAGCCATTACCACAGAGTACCTTAAAGTTGTTAGCCAACTGTTTTTTGATTTTTATTGTTTCTGATGAGAAGTCATTAATCATGTTGATCTTATTGAGGGGGTGTGCATGAGGAGTTTTTTTTTTCTGACTTCTTTCAAGGTTTTCTCGGTGTTTTTTTTGTAGCTTTTATCAATTTTTCTATAATGTTTGTATTTGTGGTTTTCTTTGTATTTATCCTACTTGGAGTTTGTTCGATTTCCTGCATATGAAAACTAATGTTTTTCAGTAAGTTTGGGAAGTTCTTGGCAGGGAGGGTGTTCTCTTTCTTTTGTGTTTCTCCTGGCATTCCCATTACATATATGTTAATGAACATAATAAGTACCTCACATTACTCTAAAGCTCTGTTCAATTTTCATCTCTTTTTCTCTTTACTCTTCAGCTTGCCTAATATCTATGGAATGATTTCCAGTTCACTGATTCTTCTGTCAGTTTAAATCTACTCTTAGGGCTCTTTACATTTCTAGTTATTGTTCTTTACAACACTAGATTTTTTCAGTTATTCCTGTTTCATACTTTGTTTCTTTAGTGAAGTTCTGTTTGTCAAAGCATTGTCATCATGCTTTACTTCTTTAATCATGGTTTTCTTTAGTTCTTTGAAAATATTTACATAGGTAATATGAGTCTATGCCTACTAAATCTATGTTGGATAGTTTCAGTTGTTACTTTTTTGCTATTGTTTGGTTATTCTTTCTTGTTTCTTTGAATGTCTTGCCAGTTTTGTTGGAAACTGGATGTTTTCAGTAATATAACAGTGAGTACACACCCCCAGCTTTGTTACTTGCTTGCTTGGTTCTTTAGTGAGTAGCTGAATTATTTTATTGAAGTTCGTTTACTAATCCCTGACCTCTATCTTGAAGTGTAAAACTTCTAATGTAGCTTCAGAAGTACAGTCTTGGATATGTCCATAGTCACCCTGGAGTGATGGTGATTTTGACAAGGGTTCCTTTGTCTCTTTCCCTCCATAACTACACTCCATTTTCTTTGATTTTTGTGGTGGTTCTTTGAGACAGGGTCTTACTAAGTAGCTTTGACTGGCCTAGGACTTACTATGTAGACCAGGATGGCCTTGAAGTCCTAGAGATCAGCCTGCCTCTGCCTTCAGAGTGCTGGGATTAAAGGTGTGTGTGTCATCACACCCAGCCTCACATTTCACTTTTTTAAAAGATTTATTTATTTATTATGTATGCAGCATGTACGACTGCAGGCCAGAAGAGGGCACCAGATCTCATTGCAGGTAGTTGTGAGCTACCATGTGGTTGCTGGGAATTGAACTCAGGACCTCTGGAAGAACAGCCAGTGCTCTTAACCTCTGAGCCATCTTTCCAGCCCCCCCACATTTCACTTTTAAACTCCACTAATGGATAGCTAATTGTTCTGCTGCTTTTTAAAAAATATATTAATTTATTTTTATTATAGATGTATCAGTTTGCCTGTATATATGTATGTACATATTGTGTATGCCTCGTGCCAACAGGGACCAGAAGAAGGCATCACAACCACTTTAAGTGGAGTTACAGATGTTTGTGAGCTGTCATGTGGATGCTGGTAACCCAGGTTATCTACAAGAGCATGAAATGCTCTTAGCCACCAAACCATCACTCAAGCCCCTATTCTGCTATTTTCAGTAGCATCTTGCTTGGGGCATAAATTTGCTACACAAACTGATGAGATCAAATTAGTGGTCCTTTGAAAAGGTAGTTCTTGATAATTGGTATTTAAGATTTTGGAGGTGGAATAAGTGTACCTCAGTGGTAGAGTACTTGCATAGCGTGTACAGGGCCATGGATAAAATCCCAGCACTGTAGAGAGAGGTTTCTTCTGACTCCAAGAGGCTCTTCCCTCCCCTCTTTTCCTCTTGTTTGCTTTGGTATATTGGACAATCTATGCTTGAGCTTGTCATACTCATCTGAAAATTAAGTCATATCCACTCGGGAAGAATTGGAGCCCTCTATTCTGTGGCTTGCCTTTCTCCTTAGCGGGGAATGATCTGTGAGTCACAGCAAAGTCCTTCTGAATGGAAGCTCTGGGTCTCTTGGGCTTGCCTTTCCCATGGAATCTTGACCTCCTCAAGCTGGGACCAAGACAATCAAGGACTCAGTATTTTTAGTGGTACCACAGCCAAGGCACTGTCTCCATTCCATGATTAAGGGCTAGGTAGAAAAAAAAAACAGTCTACCCCACACAACCTCTCATCCCTAGTCATCTGAAACTGCCTCAACAGCAGGTAGCTGGTGGCAGAATAAGCATTGTTGATGGTCCTGCTCCTCCCAGGAAGAAAGACTTCCAACTGGCCTTTGGGGAAGAGGAAGCCCTATGTTCTTAGCTGCACCAGTCTGGCATGAGGTCTGTGCTAGAGAGACAGAGGAATTGAATTGAGGTCAAATGCCATAAATTGTCATTTACTTAATTTACTTTCTGAGTTTTAGTAGATTGTCCTGAATAGATGTTCCTTCCTTTGCTATATGTCCTTAAGACCATTTCTAGAGATTTCTGATGATTGGCTATTGTGGTTTTAATTGAAATAACTTCGCCAGTTTTATTAAGGAATGGATCCACAGAGCTCCATATACAGTTATGCCAGAAGTAGGACTGTGCAAGCCTTTTAACATACAGTCTTGTGGCTCTTGTTGCTTATGGTTACTCAGTAGTGGCCATGGACTTGAATTTCTTCCTTCTTGGTAGATTGTGAGGGAGGGGCTTGAAGTCAGCACCTTTGGTCTTTATATATAGAACCCTTGTAGTGCCTACTAGCATTTTTTTTCTGTTTTGTCAGTCCTTAACTGACAAAAGTCAATTCTACTTTGTTTTTAATACTTCCTTTGTGATTTTAAGTGTTTGGATTTTTTTTTGTCTATTCATGACCTGTGATTGCTTTTAATTAATTTCTTTTTTTAAAAGATTTATTTATTTATTATGTATACAGTGTTCTGTTTGCATGTATCCCTGCAGGCCAGAAGAGGGAGCCAGATCTCATTACAGATGGTTGTGAGCCACCATATGGGTGCTGGGAATTGAACTCAGGACCTCTGGAAGAACAGCCTGTGTTCTTAACCTCTGAGCCATCTCTCCAGCCCCTTAATTAATTTCTTACTGTTGACAACTTACAAACTATCTCCTTTATTTTAATCTTTCCATCTAATAAAGTTGCAAAGAGTACTACTACCAATCACACATATATAGTAGTTCCAGTTTTGTGTGTTTCTGAATGTGTGTTTAAGGCAATTCTGAATTACAACTTAGTCTTAGATAATAAAGAATTTAAAAGTAAGGGTCTAAGTTGCTGAGTTTTTTAAGCATCTTAATTTAATTTAAAGAAGTGTTAAACATTCTACTTGATATTATACATAAACCACAATAAAATGCCTCTCAGCAGTAAAAGGCAGCATCCTTTGACATAGGGAATTCTAATTTAACTGGCATTGTTAAGAATAGACAATTACTTCCTGATGTTTAACCACTGTCTGTAACAGGCCAGAGAACACAAACTGAAAGACAGGTAACTTCTGCTTTGTTCAGAGACAGTGAGAATTTTCCCAGTGTTTAAACACAATCAAATGCCAATTATATAAATCTAAGTATAAAACCTTTCAGTAGCTTTTGAGGTAACACCCCATCTTTGTGGAAAGTTGAACATTGCTAATTAAGTCCAGCCCTATCTTGAGAAAGGGAAAGCAGTGACAGTATTTATGCCAACTGAAATTGTTGTTTTTAGAAAGATCATATCCACTTTACTACAAGTCAATTTTATTTAAATCAGGACGGTCCAACGAAAACATTGTTAGACATTCATGATCTGAATTCTGGTGTATGAATTAAATTATGGTACATATTAAAAGCCATGAGACATTCATTTTGTAATAAATCAGACATTGGTGTTACTCGTTAGTAGCCTTTTTAGGATAAGCTATTAGGTCTGTCCTTTCTCCCTTCTTAATCCTAGATCACTTTTGTTTCAGGTATATATTTTTGGAATTCTCCAAATACTCCCATCAGTGTGTATTCTCTCCCTGGGTGATACATTTGTTCTTGTTGGCATCTGTGTAAGAGAAACCAGCAGACCTGTCTTCCTCCCAAACAGACCATGGAGATTTAGGCCAATCTTTTTTTTTTTTTTTTTTTTTTTTGGTTTTTCGAGACAGGGTTTCTCTGTGTAGCTTTGCGCCTTTCCTGGAACTCACTTTGGAGACCAGGCTGGCCTCGAACTCACAGAGATCCGCCTGGCTCTGCCTCCCGAGTGCTGGGATTAAAGGCGTGCGCCACCACCGCCCGGCTGATTTAGGCCAATCTTATGCTTGAATCCCACACTTCTGAACAAAAATCTTCTTGCCTTCCTCAGAATCACCCATTTTTAATTTGTCCCCTGCTGTTCAACACCACTAACACCATGACCTAAAGCCAGATGTTCCACTCTCTCATTTCAAGTGTTTGTATCTTCCTTAAGTCTAGTGTGAGTGTGTTCCCAGAAAGGTGATGGTCCCTTTTAATCTGTTATTAGCAACACTCAAGGAAGGACACTTGAAGCACTAAGAAGATATAGTCCAAAGCTTCACAATATTGGAACTTTTTATAAGAAAACTTCACTGTGTACATAGAGATATTTTAGATTAGGCTTCTTATTTGGGAAGTGGGAACAAGGAAAAGGGAAATGGGGCAGGAGGAAAGGCTGTGTGGTCATGGTCATGGTCATTCTCTTAAAGGATAGGTGTGCTTCCTTCAGCCATCTGTTTTTTATGCCTTTCAGCCTAGGCCCTTGAAAGCTGTGTCTTCATGACTGATTTTTCTTTTCATGTTCTTATTGGGGTCTCTGACTGGAGATAGCCTAGCTGATACCCCCTTAATTTTACTCTAGCCAGCAGTGTACCACTCAGTGTCTGTAGTTTGGACTAATGTTATGGCCTCAATCAACCTTGGGCATACTTTGTATTGGTTTGTTGGGGTGGTCTCACTATTATAATCTAGGCTGGCTTTGAATTCATAGCAGTTCTTTGATGTCAGCCTCTCAATGTGGGACAGTGTTGACTGACCTCTAGGACAAGTGTATATTGATCATTTCACTCAGTGTTGTTCTTTTTCCCAGGATGCACCATGATGAAACGTCAGAGACCTCTCAGCAGCAGTGAGAGTTCAGATGAGTGTGAGTAGAACTAGCTAGTAACCTGTGTATCTTTGCCTCTTGAGGATCTCTTCTTTGACTTAAGAATAAATTGTTTCATGCTTCCTCCAACATTTAAAATGTTTTTGAGAAGGAAAGGTCAAGATCCATTTTTTCATTTAATTTCATTAGAAATGTATAAATTGAGTAGAAGAATTGGTTTTATGTGTCATATAACACTTTGATTTTTACTTTAAATTTAATTATAACAAAAGCTAAGTCTACCAATGCTTTAATAGAACTTCTCTAGAAAGGAAGAAAAAAGTATTGAGAATATAAACTGTAAATCCTAATTTTGATTATAACTACAATGCTAAATGTTTGGTTGTGGGTCAGTCATTGATTTGTTTAAAGCCTTAGCAATACCTTTTAGGGAAGTGCTAAAAGATTATTTGTTCCACATTCTTAGTTTTTCTATGTTTTTTTTGGGGGGGGGGTTGTTTTGTTGGTAGATCTTTTTCTCCAGGCAGAATATGAATTGGGTTATTCCAAAATATTATGAGGTATGATTACACCAAGTTGAATCTTCACAGCCATTATTAAAGCTTTTGTAGTCTCGATGGTCACTAATAAACATTAAACTCCATCAAGACTCTCTCTTGGGTACAATTGAATACTTTCTTCAGTAGTATGAGATTTCTGGTCTCCTGTCTTTCATGTATCTAGTTAGTTGGCATTTAGTTAGAGTAGTGGGTAATACGTTTCAGTATTTTTTCTAATTATCTTTTGCAGGTCCTTCCACTTCTTTTACTTCTAGCTCAATGTATAGGAAGAAGTCAAAAAATCCTAAGGAACATAAGAAGTCTGCTGAGGTGAGATTAGATATTCAATTTTACACTTAAATAGTATCTATCTCCTGCCAACATACTTACAATACCCAGAATTTGAAAATGTGCAATGAAATATATACCATTTAGGCTCATTTTCTGATGATTGCTTATCTTCCAAGAAATATTTCATTTCTTTTCTCCTTTATGAGAATGGTAATTTTTACACTGATTTCATTTGAAGAATAAGTTCCCAGCTTTATAGTATAGATTCCCCTAGCCAGGAAATCAAAGAGAGCTAGACTTGGAGATCTGTGAAGGCTCCCAAGCTCTTATAGCCTAGTATTGAAAAGTTATTTTAGAGGGTGGGAGATAGTGCAAGAAGGGATAGGTTCAAGAGGTTGTGTGTGGAGAGGGAAGGAATGAGTCCTAACAGTTTTTGAAATACTATTAGACTAGAAAAAAAAGTTTACTTCGCTGATGCTGGTCATCTGCCCCAAGAGTATCAAGCTATCAGAATTGTACTTGTCTTCTTGGATCATACAGACTTTCCTTGGTGGAAATTAAATTATGAAAAATTGATTCTATGCTCCTTCATTTTCACTAAGAATAAACATCTTTAGCTAGAAAGGAAGAAGGGAGTGCATTAGTTGTCTGTTTCTGCATTGCAAATAATCACAAGATTAATGGCTTAAAATAGTTTACATTTATTATCTCAATTTCTGTGAGTCAGGAGTCTATACTGAATGTGACTAGATTCTGTGTTCATAGTCTTTCAGGGCTGCGATCTCTGTGCTTACTGGGATGTTCTCACTAGGGATTAGAAAAGAATTTACTTTCAAGTTATGGGCAGAATTCCTTTCCTTGAAGCTAAAAGACTCGAGATTCTTGCTTTCCTGTAGTCTTTTGACAGAAAGCACTCAGTTCCTAAAGGATTTTATAGTTTCTTGCAATTTGGCCTTCTCTCACAACAGGGCCAATTTCTCAGAGGCAGCAAAGAGAATCTTTCTCTCTCATATGCTAAGATGAAATTTTATATGACATAATAATGACAGTGACATCAACATTTCTTTAAAAATTGTTTTATCTTCTAAAACATTTGCCATAGTCTATGGTTAGAAGCAAGTCATAGGTTCTACTCATTCTAACAGAAATAGATTAACTGATGGGGATTATTTTTCAAGTGTATCCATCAGAGAGCATTTCTTCCTTTCTCAGTAGTCACGTTTCATCTCCTTTTTTTGTCAGGGATCTTTGTGGGCCTGGTAGAATGTCAGGGTATTTTTCATAAGTGTCTACCATACAGGAAAAACTTAGGGAATATAATGCACAAAAACTGGACTGGAGGGGACTGGAAAGATGGCTCACAATTAAGAACACTGGCTGTTCTTCCAGAGAATTTAGGTTCAGCTCACAGCCATCTGTAATTCCACTTCCAGGGGATCTGACACCTTCTGTCCTCCTCAGTCAGTGGGCACACATGTACTACACATACATATATGCAGAAAAAAACACTCATACACATATAATAAGAATAAATCTTTAAAAAAAAATTTTTTAAGACACATTTGCCACTTTAATATCTTTCCCGATCATTCCCATCAGTTTCTCGGGGCTCTCTATACATGATAGAACGTTTCTCTCGGATCAAGCATCCAGTGTGCACAGCACATACTATTCTGGGTCGATACCTGTGTTAACTACAGACCAACTCGTTAGTAACAGGGGCAGATACAGAAACCTTAAACCCATCCCACAACAAAATTCCGAAGGTACAGCCTTGTCCCTGGACACAGAAAAGGAAGCTGGTTGAAGAAAGGGAACAGGTGGTCATGAAGGACCACAGCCTGCCTGAGGCAACACAGCCACAGAGAATCCCATCAGAGCAGGGCAGGTGCCTGCCCCTGGTAGCCTCATCACTTGGTTGACTCAAGCAGGAGGCCATCCTGGGCTACAGAATAAGACCCTATCTCATCCCTGCCCCTCCTGAAAAGAGGGAGGCATAGCTCTGTTGATTGAGTGGCCTGGGATGCGCCTGATTTCAATCCCCAGCACCTAATAGCACGTGGCCGGGCATGCCTTTAATTTCAGTGCTTTGGAAGTGGGGGCAGGAGGATCAGAAATTCAAGGTCATCCTCAGCAACATTGCAAGTTCAGGGCCAGCCTGGGCTATGAGACCCTGTCTTTAAAAAGCAACAACAGCCGGGCGGTGGTGGCGCACGCCTTTAATCCCAGCACTCGGGAGGCAGAGGCAGGCGGATCTTTGTGAGTTCGAGGCCAGCCTGGTCTACAGAGCGAGATCCAGGAAAGGCGCAAAGCTACACAGGGAAACCTTGTCTCGGAAAAAAAGGAAAAAAAAAAAAAGCAACAACAAAAGAAAACAAAAGACCTTTCCCCCAACACTCTTAGAATCTAGGGCTTGGCTTCAGAAACACACAATCTGTATTGTCCTGTAAGCCAAACAGCAAGGGAAGTTTGGGAAGTGCTCCCACCTCAGCTTTGGAGCATGGCCTCTTCCTTTTGGGGCTGTGGTACAGCATAGTATTTTAAGTATCTGATTAGCATTCAAACAAAGAGTTTTTGAAAGGAATGTGAAAGACAAAAAAAATGCCAATCAGATTTTCCCTGTCTTGCTGTCTGTAGCCTCCCATAAAGTTAATTTGGGACGCAGCTCAGAAGCCTCCCAGCAGAGTCTTAACATCTTGGGGAGAAACATTCGGGGCATTCACTGCAGTGAGCTAAGGTCATTTTGTATAAACTCCAAAGAGTCATTCATTAAAATTAAATGTTCACCCTCACCTCAGCCAGCCCTTTTTTTTAAATGCCACCAACCCTGCCTCTTCCATCTTGGTCTCAGCGACAGGGGTTACATTCGTAAAATATATAAAGAAAAATACAAGGGTTACTTGACTTGGTGACCATATAGTGCACTCCGACAGCTGGCAGCGCATATTTTCACCATGAATACCCCTTACTAAAAGTAAATCATTGGGTAAAGATAGCTGGAACGTGACAAGAGTGGAGCAGGGCCCGCGAGGCTTCGTGTGGAAGAGAAGCAGGCAGACACACCCGCTGCCGCAGAGTCTCCAGCTTGATCGCCAGGGGCTTGGGAACTCTGAGGTAGATGGGAATAGAATGCATTCACACTGGGACTGCACCAGAATGCAGACTCCTGCCGGCAGATTGCATCAGGGCTGGGAAGGACAGTTCACTCTCAAATTATGGAGTTCTATTACAAAGCTTCCCCAATTCAGGGAAGCCTGTTTTTCTATTTCTCAGTTTGATTTTTGCAAAATACATTCTGTTATATCCTGACAAGCCATCCTCTATCACAAAGTAGAATTTCATCCCTAGAGTCTTGAGTTGTGGCACACACACCTCCTTGTTCCATGCCTAGGTTCCTTTCCAGGCAATTGAAAAGTTCCAGTGGCTACAAGCCTTGTGCCCTGTTGGCCAGTCCAAAAAAGGCAGACAGGAGTTTATAAAGTTGTCCAAGGGTCTCTCTCTCCCATCCTGTAGGTCAAGGAAGATTGACTCCAAGAGAGTTCAAAGATCAGTCTTGGAGATCTAAAAACAGAGGCAGGAGGGCTTCCAGGACACACTTCTGTCCCTGGAGTAAACCTGTCCGTTCGGGTTCATACCAAAGAGAGCTGAGGGAACGGCTGCTTCAGGATGCTCCCCGACTGGAAGGAGCAGAGCACAGGGTCTGTTGAGTGTTTAATAGAATTTCCTCTAGTCTAGGTTTGTCTGTATATGTCTTATGATTAGACTATAATTAAGGTTTGGGAGAATGATATAACAGGATGAAGAGCCCTTCTTGTCACATTATATCAAGGATTATCATTTGATTAACATGAGGTTTCTCTATTCTTTTTTTTTTCTTCCTTTTTCTTATTCTTTTCACTAAGACTGGTATACTAAAATACAGGGATAATATTAGGCAAGGAATCACTTCCTGAAGGAAAGAATTAACAAATATATTTGATAATATCCTGTAGAAATTTTTGTCTTCTCCCTGACTTAAAAAAATATAGGGCTGATAAAATAGCTCAGTGGGTAAAGGCACTTGGTGCCAAGTTTGACAACCTAGTTTTGTCTCCAGAACCCACATGGTAGAAGTAGAGAACCTACTCCAGCAAGTTTTCCTCTTTCCCTGACACTTGAGGTGTGGCACATCCACATACATCCATGCGTAATGAATAAGTAATGAAAATGAATTTTAATTATATACATTATTTTAATATGGGCTTATATATATTTACTTTGTAGTTTAGGTTTTTTAAGAAGTATTAAGTATTGAACCTATGCTTTGCATATGCTAGGCAAGTACTATATTATTGAGCTACATCCCCACCTTACTTTATATTTTAGGTTTTAATTCTACATAATTTTTTAGTTCTTTATGTATTTGCAACCAGCCACTGTTTCCCCTCCTTCCTCTCCTCCCAGGCTCCCCCACATCCCCTCTGCACCCCCCATCCACTCTTCCCCCATTTCTCTTCAGAAGAGGGAAGGCCTCCCATAGATATCAACGAAACATGGCACATCAAGTTAAAGGCTGGACAAAGCAGCCCAGTATGAGGATAAGGGTCCCAAAAGCCAACAAAGAGTCAGACAGCCTCTGTTCCTACTGTTAGGAGTCCCATAAGAGGAACAAGCTACACAACTGTAACATATATGCAGAGGGCCTAGGTCAGTCCCACGCAGGCTCCCTGGTTGTTGGTTCAGTCTCTGTGAGCCCCTATGAGCCTAGGTTAGTTGATTTCTGTAGGCCATGTTCTCGTGGTATCCTCGACCCCTCTGGCTCCCATAATCCTCCCCCTCTTCTGCAGGATTCCGCAAGGTCCACCTAATGTTTGGCTATGGGTCTCTGCATCTGTTTTCATCAGTTCCTGAATGAAGTCTCTCTGATGACAATTGGACTTGGCACCAATCTACAAGTATAGCAGAATATCATTAGGAATCATTTCATTGACTTTTTTTTGACCAGTCATGTTTGGTTCTATCCTAGGTCTCTGCGCTATCCAGCCTCTAGGTCCTGGCTCTCCAGGCAGTGTCAGGGGTGGGCTCCCTTTGGTAGCATAGGTATCAAGCTGGACCAATCATTGGTTGGCCACTCCCACAATTTCTATACCACCTTTACCCCAGCACATCTTTTAGCCAGGACAAATTATAGGCTGAAGGTTATGTGGCTGGGTTGATGTCCCAATCCCTCCACTGGAAGTCTTGCCTGGTTACAGGAGATGATTGGTTCAGGTTCCATATACCCCATTGCTAGGAGTCTTAACTAGGGTCACCCTCATAGATTCCTGGGAATTTCCATTGCACTAGATTTCTAGCTTGTCTCCAGAATGTCCCCTAATTCCAGTTGTCTCTCCCAGTACTCTCTCACTCCAACCTCCCTCAACTTGATCCTGCCTCTTCCCCTTCCTCATTGCACCTTCTCCACCTGCAATGTCTATTCTATTTCCCCTTCCCAGGGAGATTTATACATCTTCCTTCGAGCTCTCCTTGTTACTTAGCTTCTCTGGGTCTGTGGATTGTAGCATGGTTATCCTTTACTTTACAGCTAATATCTTCTTACAAGTGAGTACATGTCTGTCTTTCTGGGTCTGGGTTACCTCACTCAGATTGTGTAAGATGAATTGCTAAACAGTCTTATTAATAAAAAACCCAGAGCCAGATTTTTGGGTAAAACCTGAGAGATCAGAAAAGCAGAAAGAAGCCAGCCACATTCTTACCACTTGGAAATCCTCAGCCAAAAAGACCTACTTCCTGTATACCCAGCCTATATGCCTTTCTGTTCTGCATCTCACTTCCTGTCTCTGCCCAGCTATATCACTTCCTGTCTGTCTATACAGACCTCCAGACTTCTATGGTTAGTGCTGGGATTCAAGGCGTGTGCCACCACGCCTGGCTCTGTTCCCAGTGTGGCCTTGAATTCACAGAGATCTGGATGGATCTCTGCCTCCCAAATGCTAGGGTTAAAGGCGTGTGCTACCATTGCCTGACTTCTATGTTTACTATAGTGGCTGGCTTTTTCCTCTTATCCTCAGATAAACTTTAGTTTACATTGGGGGACAAAATATATCACCACATTTTCCCTTTTTGTCTAAAATAAAAAAATTATAACTAATATAAGAAAAACTATATAAAATAAGTACAATATATAAGTCAATAAATACATCAATTTGCATTTGACAAATTCAGAGAAAAATTTCCATTATCTGTCCTATTTTTGTAAATCCAAAGGATTGTATCTCATTTACCTTCTATCCTAATTTGCATTACCAAAACTATCTTTTGATGTCTTTCAAACTTATACACTTTACACCTCTTTAGTGAATTTTTTTTCTGAATTTCTTAACAAGGAAAACTATAACTATCTACTCTTCAACTCCCTCAGAGACCTGAGAAGGAAATAATATTACCTAGTTAAACAGAAGTGCCAACAAGCGATTTCTGAAAAAAATGAGATGACAGAAACAACTTGCTGCCTGGACAGTCACCCGAGGTTTCTCTGCAACATTGGGGCACCCCATCTTCGGCCTACAGGCCTAGAATATCTGACAGACTGAGCTGTGAAGCAGGATTTTCTAAAGAGCTTTCCTACCTTGTCTTAGCAAAGATTGGCAGTTCTTTCTTTTGTGTCCTGCTTGTCCATTTTGGACAGCATACTGTCAGCAATGAAGGCAAGGGCATTTTATTGCCCAGTGGCTAACTTTTGCCACAAAGAAAGTAATTCCATAAGGAGTTTCTTCAATGCCCATCATCTTCTCTGAAGTAGATTGGTACTGCTAGGAACAAACATGTCTCATTGTCAAAAAAAAAAATCTGTTATTAAAACATCTTAAATGCCATATTCTGTAGATCTCTAAAGTGTTTGAAGATGACCTGTATGTCTAAACTATATCTCTGTTTGACCTTGAAAACATACCTAATATAACTGTAAGTTTGATTGTAATGACTAACTACTAAATTTTATTTCTTTATATCCTAATTAGTTGGTAATAACTTTCAAGGACTAGAAATTTGCATTACATTGTTAAATGAGCTGTATAGGTACAATACCTTGAACAAGATTAGAAATATATGTACAGTATTTTCTAACAAAATCAATCTCAAATTTGTATCAATATATATAATTTGTATATATTATACAAAAGTCTAATCCAATGTAAAATACTTAAAACAAGTAGTTGCTTTCTAAAAATAGATTCAATAATCTACCTTTTTATCCTATATCTATATACTCTTTTTTTTCTTTTCAGAGTAGATTCAATAATTACCTTATATTGTATCATATCTGTATCCTCGTTTTTTCTTTTCAGAGTAGATTCAATGATCTATTTTATAGCTATATCCTCTTTTTTTCTTTTCAGAGTAGATTCAATAATCTACCCCTTATCCATCATTTCTATCTTTTTTTCAGAGTAGATTGAATAATCTACTTTTTATCTTATATCTATGTCCTCTTTTTTCTTTTTCTTCAAACAAGAACCCTAAATCTAATCTCCTTTGTTTAGCCTTTTTTCTGATCATTATCAGTTAACAACTTGTAACCAACAATTCTAAACAAAGACAATTATCCATAACCCATTGAATGACCAGAAACCACCCACCCCACCTTGTGGGAATGTGGGCATCGTTTTCTTAAAATTACTTCCTGCTGTCTGGGAGTGAAGACATCTTTAGGGGATCCTGAAAAGAAAATTTGGGGGTTAATTTTTAGGTTCTGGAAGAGTTACCTGTATTATTTGTTGTTCAGCCTCTGCATAATGCAAAAGTACAAGGGCTTGTCTCAAGTCCTTGCTTGAGTAGTCTGAGGCTAGATCATCTCAGCTAGCCATCTCGAAATTGTCCTGAGCAGTTTGTAGTGCAAAGCCGATCTTTGTGTGGTGTTTGTCAGCTTGGTGGTGTTATCATTGTCCTGATAGAATCACCATGTGTGTAGATGTAACCAACCGTCTTATTAAATAAGAAACACAGAGCCGATTCAGAGAAGAAAGCCAAGAGGTCAGAACTAAGAGCCTTACCCTTCCTGCTTCAGCTATCCTGCTTCAGCCAAGAGAGCTCTCCGAAAAAGAGGCCTACTTCCTGTGTGTATGTCTTTAAATACTCTAGATGTTCTGCCTTCTCATTGGTTGTAAACTAAACACGTGACTGCCTTGTCATTGCCTGTATGTACCACCCTCCAGGTCCTTAAAGGCGTGCGCCACCACCGCCACGCACTTGCTATGGCTCTATAACTCTGACCCCCAGGCAACTTTATTTATTAACATACAATTAAAATCACATTTCAGTACAAGTAAAATACCACCACAATTGTGGGGCCCCATCATCTTTTTGGAGACTGTCAAGTGTGGTCATGGTTCCCTGAAGAAAACTGATGAGACTCAAACCTGAAATCATGTACAGGAAGCTAGATTGCTGTGGAATGGTCTGTATGTCAAATGTGTTGCTCTGATTGGTTGGTAAATAAATCACTGATTGGCCAGTGGCTAGGCAGGAAGTATAGGCGGGACAAGGAGGAGAATAAAGCTGGCAAGTGGAAGGCTGAGTCAGAGAGACACTGCCAGCCGCCACGATGACAAACAGCATGTGAAGATGCCGGTAAGCCACAAGCCATGTGGTAAGGTATAGATTAATGGAAATGGATTAATTTAAGCTGTAAGAAATGTTAGCAAGAAGCCTGCCACGGCCATACAGTTTGTAACCAATATAAGTCTCTGTGTTTGCTTGGTTGGGTCTGAGTGGCTGTGGGACTGGCAGGTGAGAGAGATTTGCCCTGACTGTGGGCCAGGCAGGAAAGCTCTAGCTACACTAGATGAAGCCTTTTTTTCTAGGATCAGTTAGTACTCTATATGACCATTAATATCATGACAGAAGTTATGTATACATATATATAAATCTTATAAATTTTGATATAAAATTCATACCTTAAGAAAAGTTTAAAGAATCAAAATAGAATCAAAGAATTGAGATTAGTGGCAATAGAATAGTCCCTTAATTTTTTCCTTTTCTTTTGTCCCATATCAGAAGATGGCTCTTTCTTCTGACATGATACAGAGATTTTGCATTTTCCTTTAACAAGCGTGCTTGGGTTTAGAGAAGGAGAGAGCCATTCTCCAACTCCAAAGCCAGCTTTAATTTTTAATTGAACTGGGACTACATAAAGACCATTTGTGTTAAGTGTCTGTAGAGAAGAGCAGAAACACATTTAGGAATACTTGAAAAATTTTATATGTGATATACCAATAGGCCAATTTACTCTTTTTCTTGGGACATTTTTTCTGGATGATTTGTCCTTTTTCTTCAAATGTCTCATTTGTCCAATGTTCTTCTGATTCCTTAGCCTACATTCTCCTGAAAGACAAAAACAAAAACCATTCCCCAACCCTAACTTTGGGGAGCTTCCCCTTTGACAAGTTATATCTGATTAAATGAAAAGCAGTTGTTGTATAAATTAATTTGAGTGATCATGCTGATTGAACTATCATGAACTATCACCTCTTCTAATCAAGAGGTCTCTCTTGTTTGAATTGAACCTTTATCAATTTTGATGGTATCCATAGCTTATCTTCTCCTGTAGGAACAAAAGCAAAACCTCATCCCCAATGTAATACATATCCTGGTTTCCATTCTGAGGTCAGCACGTCTTTAAAGTATATAGGCTGATTTAATTCTGTAATTTTTTTCTATTATCCAATGTCTCTCCTCAGCTGTTGTTCCTTTCTCATTAGCATTGAGAAAATCCAAAGTTAATAGAACATTATGTAATCTATTTATGGGGGGGTTTCTTACCTCTTTCTGTTTATATAGCATATCCTCTTGAGTTCAGTTTGATCTTTCTATGACTGCTTGGCCTGTAGGATTGTATGGTATACCTGTAATATGCTTTATATTATAATAAGCAAAAAACTGTTTCATTTTACCAGAGACATGTGCTGGAGCATTGTCAGTTTTAATGTGTGCAGGTATACCCATGATGGCCATAACTAATAGCAAATGCGTGATTACAAAATCAGCCTTTTCGGAGCTCAGAGCAGTTGCCCACAGATATCAATCCTGAACAGATATCAATGGTGTGGTGTACATATTTCAGTTTTCCAAATTCTGCAAAGATTTCATTTCTCTGAGTACCCTTTGGGTTACATCCTGCTGGTAGTGGAGTCTGATTGTAAAAAGAACAAGTAGGACATTTCCTTATAATTTCCTTGGCTTGTTGCCAGGTTATTGAAAAATCCTTTTTTAAACACTTACTATTAAAATGATGTTTTTTTATGAAATTCTGAGGCCTCCAGCACATTTCCTATCAATAGTTTATCAATCTCATCATTACCTGGCAGACCCGTAGGGGATCAGATGTGAATTATATATAAGGGATGCTTCTTATTCCTGATTATATCTTGTAACTGAATAAATAACAAAGTTAATTCTGACTCATCAAGGATAAATTCTGCAGTCTCAATATGTAAGACCACCCTTTCAGCATACTGAGAGTCAGTAACTATGTTGAGAAGTTCCAAAAAATCCATTAATACCATCAGAATAGCGTACAATTCTGATTTTTTGAACCAAATTATAAGGACTTTAAACCACTTTACTTAAATTTTCTGATTTGTAACCTGCTTTTCCTTTTTTGTTTGCATCTGTATAAAATGTAGGGGCTCCAGATAATGGTGTTTCCCATACAATGTGAGGCAGAATCCAATCAGCTCTCTTTATAAACTAAATTCTATCACTTTTGGGATATTTGCTGTTAATCTCTCCCAAAAAATTATTGCAAGCTCTTTGCCAAGGTTCACTCTCTGCCCATAATTTATCAGTGTCATCCTTAGTTAAAGGTATGGCAATTTCTGCTGGGTCTATTCCTGCTAATTGACGAAGTCTCAATTTTCCTTTCAAAATCAAGTCAGAGATCTTTTCCACCTAAGATTTTAATTTTTTACTCTGTTTATTAGGTAGAAATATCCATTCCAATATAATATCTTCCCTCTACATTAAAATTCCTGTAGGAGAATGCTTAGAGGATAAAATAACTAAAATACAATCAAGCTTTGGATCCACAAGGTCCACAAGAGCATCCTGTATTTTCTTTTCCACCAAAGTAAATTCTCTCTCAGTTTCAGCTGATAATTCTCTTGGACTACTTAAGTTTTAGTCACCTTCTAAGGTTTTGAACAAATTACTCAATTCATCATTTTTTACCCCAACAACAGTCCATAGATGAGAAATGTCTCCAAATAATCTTTGAAAGTCTGTAATCGATCTCTCCTAATTTGCACCTTTTGGGGTCTGATTTTTTCGTAGACCTATTTTATGTCCTAAATAATTAATAGAATTTCCTCTTTGTATCTTTTAAGGAACAATTTGTAATCCCCAACAAGGCAAATTTTTCTTTACTTCTTCAAACATTCTTTCTAAGGTATAATGATAAATTATAGATTCAGGAAATTGCTCTACCTCCCAAAGGCATGTGCTACCATTGCCTGACTTCTATGTTTACTATAGTGGCTGGCTTTTTTTTCTGATCCTCAGATAAGCTTTATTAGAGTGCACAATATGTTGGGGAACACAATATATCACCACAAGGTTGATTTTTTTTTCTAGTTCCATCCATTTGCCTGCAAATTTTATTATGACATTGTTTTTAATAGCTGAGTGATACTGGGTATATGCCTATGAATCGTGTATCTGGATCTTGAGTTAGATCAATTCCCAGTTTTCTGAGAAACCACCATATTGATTTTCAAAGTAGCTGTACAGGTTTACACTCCCACCAGCATGAGCTATTGCTTGTGTTTTTAATATTAGCCATTATGACAGGTGTAAGACAGAATTTTAGAGTTGTTTTGATTTGCAGTTCCCTGATGGCTAAAAATATTGAACATTTTTTAAGTGTTTCTCAGTCATTTGAGATTGCTTTGTTGATAAATCTGTTTAGATCTCTACCCCATTTTTAATTGGATTATTTCATTTGTTGATGTCTAGTTTCTTGAGTTCTTTATATATTTTGGAAATTAGCCCTCTGTCTGATGTGGTGTTGCCGAAGATAGTTTCCCATTCTGTAGGCTGCCATTTTGTCCAATTGATGGTGTCCTTTGCCTTACAGAACCTTTTTAGTTTCATCAGGTTCTATTTATTAATAGTCAATCTTAGTGCCTGAGCTACTGGTGTTCTGTTCAGGAAGTTGTCTTCTGTGCCAATGCATTCAAAGCTCTTCCCTGCTTTCTCTTCTATTAGGTTCAGTGTATCTGGTGTTATGTTGAGGTCTTTGGTCCACTTGGGGTTGACTTTGTGCAGGGTGATAGATATGGATCTATTTGCATTATTCTACATTCTAACATCCAGTTAGACCAGCACCATTTGTTGAAGATGCTTTCTTGTTTCCATTGTATGAATTTGCTTCTATGTAAAAAATCAGGTGTCCGTAAGTATACGGATTTATGTATGGGTCTTTGATTTAATTTCATTGATCCACCTGTCTGTTTTTATGCCAGTACCATGCAGTGTTTACTACTCTGTAGTTGAGCTTGAAATCGGCGATGGTGATGCCTTCTGAAGTTCTTTTATTATACAGGACTGTCTTAGACATCCTGTGTTTTTTGTTTTTCCATATGAAGTTGAGTATTGTTCTTTCAAAGTCTGTAAAGAATTGTGTTAGAATTTTAATGGGGATTGCATTTAATCTGTAGATTGCTTTTGGTAGGATGGACATTTTTATTGTGTTAATCCTACTTATCATGAGCATGGGAGATTTTTCCATTTTCTCATATCTTCTTCAATTTCTTTCTTCAAACACTTGATGTTATTGTCATACAAGTCTTTCAGTTGCTTGGTTAGAGTTACACTGAGATATTTTATACTATTTGTGACTGTTATCAAGGGTGTTGTTTCCCTGATTTCTTTCTCAGCTTGTTTTTCATTTGCGTATAGGAGGGCTACTGGGTTTTGTTTTGTTTTGTTTTAAATAGTTAATCTTGTATCTATCCATTTCACTAAAGGTGTTTATCTGCTGTGGGAGTTCCATGGTAGATTTTTGGGGGTTGCTTTTGTATACTATCATATCATCTGCAAATAATAATACTTTGACTTCTTCCTTTCTAATTTGTATCCCCTTGATTTCCTTTTATTGTCTTATTGCTCTAGTTAGAACTTCAAATACTATATTGAATAGGTATGGAGAGAGTGGGCAGCCTTATCTTGTTTCTGATATTAGTGGAATTGCTTTGAGTTTCTCTCCTTTATTTTGATGTTGGATGTAGACTTGCTGTATATTGCCTTTATTATGTTTAGGTATGTCCTTTGTATCCCTGATCTCTCCAATACTTTTATCATGAAGGGGTGTTGGATTTTGTCAAAAAGCTACATCCCCACCCTACTTTATACTTCAGATTGTTATCTTACCTTTTTTGCAGTTTTGAAATTGTCCATTATATCAATAAAATCATCTCTATTTTCTCTTTTCAATTCCATCAGTTTCAGTTCCTATTCATACTATTTTCTCTAGGTTTATTTTGTTGGCATGGATACTTAAGTTATTAGGCCAGTGCTCTACAACTGAGGTTTTGTTTCAGTTACTAATTAGACATATATTTTTCTTCCTTTTTGTTTATGGTGTTAAAGATCAAACCCAATGCATTGAGTCTACCACTGAGCAACATTTCCTAGCCTGTTTTTTGCAATATATAACTTTTATTGCTGTAAATTTCCTTTTAAATGCCATTTTAGCTGAATCATTAATTTTTATATTTAATTTCCTTTTGTGGTTTTTATTTAATTTGATATGTCCATGTTGATTTCTAGTTAAGAGTCCTTTTTGTCAGAGAAGACTGTGTAACTTTAGTTATTTTACATTTATTGAGGTTTGTTTTATAGCCAAAGGTTTTTTGTTTGTTTTGTTTTGTTTTGTTTGGTGATTGATTGTTCCATGGAAATGTAAAAGTAATGTGTCAGATCCCATGGAACTGAAGATACAGACAATTATATACTACCAGTGCTGGGAACCAAACCTAGGTCCTTTGCAAGAACAGCAAGTACTCTTTTTTTTATTTTTATTTTATTTTGCAATACAATTCAGTTCTACATATCAGCCACGGATTCCCTTGTTTTCCCCCATCCCGCCCCACTCACGTTCCCCTCAGCCCACCCCCCATTCCCACCTCCTCCAGGGCAAAGCCTCCCCCGCAGACTGAGATCAACCTGGTAGACTCAGTCCAGGCAGGTCCAGTCCCCTCCTCCCAGGCCGAGCCAAGTGACCCTGCATAGGCCCCAGGTTTCAAACAGCCAACTCATGCACTGAGCACAGGACCCGGTCCCACTGCCTGGATGCCTCCCAAACAGATCAAGCCAATCAACTGTCTCACCCATTCAGAGGGCGTGGTCCAGTTGGGGACCCCTCAGCCATTGGTTCATAGTTCATGTGTTTCCATTCGTTTGGCTATTTGTCCCTGTGCTTTATCCAACCTTGGTCTCAACAATTCTCACTCCTCTTTCTCGTTAATTGGACTCCCAGAGCTCCACCTGGAGCCTAGCTGTGGATTTCTGCATCCAGATCCCTCAGTCGTTGGATGGGGTTTCTAGCACGACAATTAGGGTGTTTGGCCATCCCATCACCAGAGTAGGTCAGTTCAGGCTGTCTCTCGACCATTGCCAGCAGTCTGTTGTGGATTTCTGTGGGCCTCTCTAGCCAAGTTTGGGGGAAATTGTAGCCATTATTTTTTCAATATTTGTTAAGCTCCACCTTATCTCTTTTTTGCAATTTAATAATTACAAGTGTTGCTTTTGTTACTTTTACACATATTCTTCAAGATCTTCTCGTTTCCTTCACTGTGTCTCTGAGATCCCTTGATTTCTGTCATTCACTAGTTCTTTTGTGTTTTTTTTTAAGCAATGATACTAATTGAAACTAAGGCATTGCACCAAGCCATATCTCCAGTCTTGGTTCCTTCTTTTGCTAATTTCATTCTTTAGTTGAGCTTGACCCAAGAGTTTATTTTGGTTATTATATTCATTCTGAAATTTCCATTTGCTTATCTTTTATTTCTTTTCTGAGACTTTGTAATTTTCAGTGTTTGCAGTTTCTCATTGAAACATAATTATCATGGATGCCTGAAAATTCTTGTTCAGTAATTCTAACATTCTGGTCATCTTGGTGTTGGTGCCTATTAATTGTCTATTCTCATTCCTAGTTCTTAGTGTAGCAACTAATTTTCTATTGTACTCTGGACTTTTTTGTTATTATAAGACACTGAATCTATTTAAATCTTTTGTTTTATCAAACCTTTGCTGTAAGCCAGATGTAACATGAATTGCTAAACCGTCTTATTAATAAAAAAAAAAATCCAGAGCCAGATATTGGGTAATTTCTGAAAGATCAGAGAGAACAAGTCACAGCTAACCTCACCTCGCCAACTCCTCAGCTGATCTTGTTTCTTCAGACTAAAAGCCTCTGAGTCCTCACTGGAATAGAGCTCAGCTGAACTGCTGCTTAAAAGTTTAAAAGCGTCTAGTTCCCGGTCGTCATGTCTTATATATCTATCTGCTTTCTGCCATCACTTCTTGGGATTAAATGTGTGTGCCACCATGCCTGGCTCTGTTTCCAGTGTGGCCTTGAACTCACAGATAACTGGATGAATCTCTGCCTCCAGAATGCTAAGACTAAGGGTGTGTGCCACCACTGTCTAGCCTCTATGTCTAATCTAGTGGCTGTTCTGTTCCCTGACCCCAGATAAGTTTTATTAGGGTGCACAGTATATTGGGGCACACAATATATCACCACAATTTGCTATAACCAGGGTAGTGGAAATAAAAGTGCTGTTTCTACCAGTGGCAGGATACTTGGATTCCCCTTCTCAGTTCTGTTATTTATCTAGGAGACATGGAATTCTGTTACTACTTGGTAGGGATGATAATACTCACCTTATTGCCTCAATTAATAGGATGAGTGGTAGTAGCAAGGGGTACCATATTACTGATATGCAGTGATAACAGCTCAGGCTATCTAGCTAGTTTGTGCTGACACCACCTTGACAAGGGGAACTTCTTACTAATAATAGATAGGAGTAGACATCAAGGTTTCTCAGTCGGTAGCCTTTAATACCATGTTAGTTATCCTATAAAGACAAAACATAGTTTAGGGGTGTGATTCAATTGATAGAGCATTTGCCTAGCATCCCAGCCCTCAGGAGGTAGAAGCAGGAGAATCATAAGTTCATGGTCATCCTCTTGCTACACAGTGAGCTAGAGATCAACCTGGACTACATGAGACACATCTACTCTGCCTCAAAATTTTTCAATATATTTTTTGAAATATAATCCTCATAACATACAGCTTATCAATTTGAAGTATATTATTAAATAGGTTCTAGTATATCCACGGTTATGTATCCTTTACTACAATCTAAATTTAGAATATTTTATCACTCCTGTAGAAAACCCCTTAACCCATAGCAGTTAACTCCCCAGTCTCCCTGTTCCCAGCCCTTGAAAACCACTGGTACTTTCTATCTCTGGATTTGCCTATTCGAGACATTTCTTATAAGTGGAATCATGCAGTATTTGGTTTTTGTGTCTAGTTTCTTTCACTTAGTATACTGTTTTCAAGGTTAACCCATGTTGTACTACATACCACTACCTCATTCATTTTTATAACCAAATGATACTACATTGTATAAACAACCACATTTTGTTTATTCATTCATAGATATTTGCATTGTTTCTAACTTTTAGCTATTATGACTTAACATATTTTTAGTTGTCTTAAATTCTTGGATCATACAGTAACTGTTTAATCATTTGAAGAGCTCTCTGGCTGTTTTCTAAAGTGGTGTCAGCATTTTTCGATCTTACCAGAACTGTATACTGGTGTTTGAATTATCACTCTGAGCACCACGGATTTCAGATTTCTTTAGTGACCTTCTTGTCTGCCCTCTTGACTTAGGGTCTTAGGGTCCTTTTGTGCTTGTCTTCAGAGATCCTGTCTCTGGTAGCATTCCCAGTTGTTAGCCACTCTTACTATCAGTAGAGACTTTCACTTGGTGGTAGGGTCTGGGGAAGAGGTATCAGATATTATGATGATTTGTTTTCCCCTGGAAGACAGTCATTGAAGTACAATATGAATTTTCGTTTTCTTTGGGGTTCAATTAGCTACATTAATAGCTATTTTTTAACATTGTATTAGTAAGATTGCTATGCATGCTTCTCCCAATTTATCTGTTAAAGAGATTTTAGTAAAGTTGTATGACTTTTCACATGTGATTCAGAGGTTTTATATAGCTTCTGAAAATTATATAGAGAGTTTTAAGGGTGTCTTGCAGGGATTTTTTTTCCAGAGCCAGTAACCCTCCCCAAAGTACTCATACTCTTGTTTTTTTGTTTGTTTGTTTGTATTTTATTTTATTTTTATTTTGACGAGGGAAGAGTTGAGAAAAGGTTTCACACTGTAGCTCATGTTAGTCTCGAATTGGTTATGTTACTCAGGCTGTCCTCAAACATTCAGAGTTCTGGGATTACAGATGTGTTCCATCATATATGCCTCAGGACCCATACTGTTTGATTTTTTAATGAGTGTACAAAATAGTGGTTTCATTATGATAGCTTCACACATGTATATCTTACACTTTGCTCATGGTTACCAACCCCATTACACTTTTTAGTTCTACCTCCACCTTCCCATTAGTTTCTTACCTGTTAGTGTCCCTTCTAGTTTTCATGTTACTATATTTTGTCTTTTTTTCAGACCTGAGAACCCAAACCCAGAGCCTTGCACTTGCTAGGCAAGTGCTCTACCACTGAGCTTAATTCCCAGCCTTATGTTATTATATTTTTAAATCCAGATTCTCCACATATGAAAGAAAACATGGGATGTTTGTCTTTTTGAGTCTAGCTTATTTCACTTAATATAATTATCATCTCTAGTTTCATCTATTTTTCTACAAATTACCTAATTTTGTTTTTTTATTAAAGATTTATTTTATTATTTGTGTGTGTGTGTGTGTGTGTGTGTGTGTGTGTGTGTGTGTGCAGGTGTCCTGCACCAAGAAGATGGTACTAGATACCTTAGATTCCTTTTTAGTATATTCCCAGGAGTGGCATAAGTAGGTCATATAGTAGTTCTATTTTTAGTTTTAAGAGGAACCTCCATACTGATTTCCTTAGTGGTTGGACTAGTTTATATTTCTACCAGCAGGGTATACAGGTCTCCCTTTTCTAAATCTTTGTCAATATTTGTTCTCTGTGTGTCTCTCTGTCTCTTTCTTTGTTTGTCTGTCTGTCTGAATTGATATTCTAGTTGGATTCATAGTGAGGCCTCCTTTATTTCTACAAGCATCTGTGATGCCAGATGCATACACAGTGTTGGACTTGGCATAGCTTCTGGACTGTATGTTAGCTTGTGAATCTCTTCTTTGACCATAAATGAGCAGTTATCTGGTAAATACAAAGCCCTTTTGTTTCTGGAACTTTGGGGAAAACCACTAGTGCATCTAAAATAGACACACAATTAAGAACTTGTAAAACTTCTCACCTTCATTGTCTATAAAGAATATATTTATAACTTTAATTTACAATCTTTAACTTGGCAACTAATGTTCATGTTTTTCTTATGAAGTTTCTATATTACCTGTGACTTCTAGAATGTTAGTTCATATTCCTGCTAGGGCTCTTGCTTGGGAATCCTGCTGGTTTCGGAGCCAAACAATGCACATGTTCATTAAGCAACCATCTCACATCTTTCTCACTTTCTCAACAATTACTTGATTGACTAGATAGAACTCAACTATATACTTCTTTTTGCTTTTAGAAGGGAAGCTGAAACTAATGGTGTTATTAAAATAATTCCATCTAATATTCATTAACAACCACAGTGAATCCAATACAATGCTGAGCCTTTTATACAAAAATACCTATTTAATCCTTAAAACAACACTTATGAATAGTGTTACTATCCCCATGTTATAGATGAGTAAAGTGAGAAAGAGAATTTAGATTATTTGCTGAAAACTAGTATGTAGTAAGACCAACAGACCAATCCAGGTAGTTTATCACAGTACCTTTTTTCCTTTCTTTAAAAATGTTTAGCTCTATAAAACATTTCTAAGGTAACAAAATACATTTTAAAAGATCCAGCTTTTGGGGTTGGGGATTTAGCTCAGTGATAGAGCGCTTGCCTAGCAAGTGCAAGGCCCTGGGTTTGGTCCTCAGCCCTGAAATAATGAAAAAAAAAAAAAACCTCCAGCTTTTGTTTCCTCTGCCTCTCATAAGAATGGATTTGTTGCCAGGCAGTGGTGGCACACGCCTTTAATCCCAGCACTTGGGAGGCAGAGGCAGGTGGATCTCTATGAGTTCGAGGCCAGCCTGGGCTACAGAGTGAGTTCCAGGAAAAGGAGCAAAGCTACACAGAGAAACCCTGTCTCGAAAAAATTCCAAAAAAAAAAAAAAAAAGAATGGATTTGTTGTAAATGCAGATTTGGTCTTGTCTTGATCTTTGTCTCATGCTCTTATTCCCTTCCACCCTAGGATGCTACAGGAATAAGGCTCTCACCACATATAAGCACTTGTCATCTTAGAAATTCCCAATTCTAGAACTATGAGCCAAATCTGTTTTTTTAAATGAGTCAATCTCAAATACTATATAGCATTAAGATACAGTCTAAGATATTCCCTTCCCTTTGCTTCGCCTCACCTGCACATATTTTAGTTTATCCTTTTACAGTTTCTTTATGAAAATACATTCAAATATGCATGGATGGATGGATGGATGGATGGATGGATGGATGGATGGATGGATGGATGGATGGATATTAGGAAATGCTTTAGCTATTTTCTTTATGTTCATATATTTTGAATGTTGAGAATACCTTTTCTAATTACAAATAGGTTCATAAGACAAGTGTAGTAAATATATTTATCACTTTGCAGGTATCTAGCTGACTGCTGAACCTACGTATCTATCCCCTCTTCAGCATTGCCTCATGCTTGAAATAGTTGACTTATTGTAGCATGAATCTTAAAATGTTCTTATTAATAAGATCAAACCTGAAGCCAGGTATTGGGGTGAATGCGGGAAGATCAGAGAAGCAGAACATGCCACAGCTACCTCACCTTGCCAGTTCCTCTGCTGATCCTGTTTCCTTAGACTGGAAGCCTCTGAGTCCTTATCCAAATGAATCTCAGCTCAGCTGCTTCTCGAAAGCCTGAATGCTTAACCAGCCTAGTTCCTGGTTTTCCATGCCTTATATACCTTTCTGCTTTCTGCCCTCACTTCCTGGGATTAAAGACTCACTTTCTGGGATTAAAGGCATGTGTCACCATGCCTGGCTGTTTCCAATGTGGCTTTGAACTCACAGAGATCCAGATGGATTTCTGCCTCTGGAATGCTAGGATTAAAGGCGTGAGTGCCACCATTTTCTAGCCTCTGTATCTAATGGCTGTTCTGTTCTCTGACCCCAGATAAGTTTATTAGGGTGCACAATATTTTGGGGAACACAATACCACCACGACTTACATATCATGATAGTCCAGACTTTTATACTATGGTTTGAGTAAAAATGCTAATCTAGAAAACTTGGGTCTGACACGTTTTAATATGACTGACTTCTAAAGCTGAAATTGGGCTTTATCACGTAAGCCATCTGTTTTTCTCAAAAGGGGGAAAGGAAAACTGTACTAGCTGTTGGATTTACCTTTGACTTGCTTAAGAAAAATGAATATAGGTTGGTTGGTTAGTCTGCAATTTGAGCTTCCCCAGACTTCACAGAGTACCTGATCCCTGGAGGTTCAGTATTTCTGGAACCATGGACAAGGACCAGATGTCCTTAGTCTCTGCTCTCCTTGTCTGTACTCTTTTTTAAGTTACTCTTCTGTTTGATAAATATATGTACTAGCTTCCTAGGCCTTGGTTAATAAATTACCACAAAGTAGGTGACTTTTAAAATAATAGAGGTTTATTCTCTGTTCTGGAGTCTAGAAGTCCAAAATCAGCCAGTCTGAACTCTAGGAGTTTTAGGGGAGATTCCATTCTTCTTTCAGTTTCTGGTGGCATTTATTGATTTTGTTTGTTGATTTTTTTCATCAGTGCATCACTCAATCACTGCCTCCCACTCCTTTTCTCAAAGATCTCCCTCTGCCTTTATCTAGTAAGGGCATTTACTACCAGATTTACAGTCCATGCCGACATTCCATAATTATCTCTTTGCCAGATCCTTAACTTAGTAAAGCTGCAAAATCTCTGTCTCTAAACATTTAAACATCTATAAATTCTGGAAATTAGGATGTGGTCATTCAACCTACTAACATGTTTCCAGGCTACCTAAGAAACCATATAGAACAGATTTTCAAAGCAGAGTTATAAAGTGTGAACACATTGCTTAATACTGTGTCATTTGATGGTATGGCCTTTTAAAGTTCATACTGTAATTTTATTTTAAATTCCATAGTGTGGTTTTATAATCAGTTGATATATTTTATAAGCAGGTCTGGAGAGGTGACTTAGCAGTTAAGAGTACTTACTACTCTTTTTTTTTTTTTTTTTTTTTTTGCTTTTGCGAGACAGGGTTTCTCTGTGTAGCTTTGCGCCTTTCCTGGAACTCACACTGTAGGCCAGGCTGGCCTCGAACTCACAGAGATCCGCCTGGCTCTGCCTCCCGAGTGCTGGGATTAAAGGCGTGCGCCACCACCGCCCGGCTACTTACTACTCTTGTAGAGGAACTGAGTTCAGTTCCCAGCATCCTCATAGCAGCTCACAACCACCTGTAACTCAGGGTTTCAAGGGATCTGATGCCCTTTTCTCCTCTGTGGGCACCAGGCATGTGGTGTATATAGATATATGCAGGCAAAGCATGTACATAAAAGTAAATAAATCTTTTTTTAAAGAACATCACTTGGAAAATAATGACATATTTGGGGCTGTTGTCAAATATTTAGCTCTAGTTGTCTTTTCCAGATTTAAGATAGGATTACCACAATACTACCTTTTCTCAAAGACATTAGTTATTATGTCTACTGCTACTTAGCCACTGGCTCATTAAAGGCACTCTAGTAATTTATGAAAATGGGTTATGTTGTTCAGCAAAATGATTTATTGTATCCTCCTTATCACTCAGAAGAACACTGAGCTCTGCGCAAAACATGGTAAACGGTTATGTCTATGATCTCTTATATACTTATATGAGACATTATGTAAGAAACCACCAGTTTTTGCTTCTTGTAGCCTTAGCTTAGCCAGGATTCTTAGTAAAATCGTTTTGTTGCCACCTGACCACCTTTGTGTTTAATATAGACGACTTCTAAAAATCTTCCCTAAGTGAAACCAACAAACATTTTCAATTGTCCCTACAAAGTAGGAAATGAGGCAAGCTCTTCCTCATTTAAATGGCACCGTTTGATTATGTAATAGTTTGGCCTTATACTTTGTAAAAATGATCTCAGTTTCAACATGACTACAGCTCCTGAGAATTCATTGTTTTATAATATGTACTTCTACTTTCAACTTATACAGAATTTGGACATTCTCCTTTGAGAGACTTGATAAGCATATTAAAGACCAAAATTTGCTTGATAGCATCTCTTCCCTTGATCTTCTAGAAATGTAGGCACATTTATCTTAGTCCTGTAAATGATATGATATTTCATAGTAGACATTGTGAAGCATAGACTAGTGTATGCATGCTTTCATGTAAAAGTGTGATTCTTTATTAGTTAGATGTTAATTTGACATTCTTTACCAAAATTATTGCCATGTTAGCTTAAGAATTTGTGTTATACCTTTTTTGTTCTTTTGATGGCAAGGCAGAATTTTAAGCTGGCTACCATAAACATTTGAATCATGTTTCCTGGCTAATTTACATGAGTCCAAACTGTAACTATGTACATTAATCATTGCCCTACCTCTGACATTTGAACTTCCTATACACCTAGGTCTCTCTGCAAGAGATGGAGTTTAGGCCTTCATTAAGAGTCTCTTGCCTGCCATAGTATATTTATCATTCATATCTTCTCACTCATGAGTAATTCACTGATAATGAAAAACATTGATAAGCTGGCTAAGATAAAGTTCTGAATATAAAGATAACTTAGAATAAAGCTATCTATGTTCCAAAGTGTAATGTATCTCTAGGTGTACACACATGCACTTGTGTGTACATGTGAGTAAAAAATGCACATCTGGTAAAGAAAGAAACAGAAACAAGTTTGAGACCAGCCTGGGCTACAGTCTTAAACCCTGCTTTATAAAAAAAAAATGGGAACATAGATAATATAGCTCAGTTGGTAGAGCACTCACCTGGCAGATATGAAGCCTAAGGTTGAAGCTCCAGCACCACGGGGGGTAGGGGATTAAACAGAATACATCTTAAAGTATCACACAGATTAAGTAAATAAGAACAAATTAGGAAATAGAAGTTCTAAAGAGCATACATAGTAAGGTAGATCTAACTAATAGCTATCAAACTGTGTATTTTGCTACTAGAGACAATAAAGAATATACTTTCTCAAGTGCCTTAAAAGTGCATATCCAGAATAAGATAAAATATTTTCACAAAACATCAGTAATTTCCATTAAATAGGAAACAAGCAACTGTGACAATTTGAGAAGCAAGATGTTTTTATAGTCTTCTAAGTGTCTACTCCAAGATATTTACACTACAAAAGGAAAATATACTAACCTAACAGCAATGAAAACTAGTGAGACAGCATTTGAAGAAATTTAACACGATACTGTCTGAACTGAGTAGTCAAATTTCAGTAAACAAGACATTTAACATACATCCTTGATAGAATAAGAACACAGCAATTTTTCTGTGATATTCTTACCAAAAGAACCCTAAAACCCAAACATGTATATCCTCAAACCAGTAAGAACACACCAGACAATTCTCAATTGGCAGGACACACTCCAACATATTTTACAAATATTCTTCAAGTGTCAATCATGAAAGACAGGGAAAAATTGAAAAGTTCTCATAGATTAGAAGATACCAAGGAGCCAGGCAGTGGTGGTGCACTCCTTTAATCCCAGCACTCCGGAGCAGAGGCAGTCAGATCTCTGTGAGTTCAAGGCCAGCCTGGTATACAGAGCAAGTTCCAGGATAGGTTCCAAAGCTACACAGAGAAACACTCTCAAAAAAAAAGAAGATACTAAGGAGGTATAACTATGTTTGTAATACAAGATCCTTGGTTGAACTCCAGAACAGAAAGATACTAAGGAAAATGGTGAAAATGCGTGAAAATTGAATAAAGATTAGGTGATGGTATATCGTAGTTTCTTAGTTTAGGTAGGAGCCAGTATAGCAACTCAGGCCTGTAATCCCAGCAATTATAAGGCTGAGGCAGCAAGATTCCTGCAAGTTCTAGATCAACATTAGCTAGAGTGTGATCTTTCTTCAAAACTAAATCAAAATATTTCAGGTTTAGATAAATTTATTCTGAGGCCAGGTATGGTGGCACATGCCTTTACTCCCAGCACTAAGATCCAGAAGCAGGAGAATCTCTTAGTTGAGGCCAACCTGGTCTACCTAGCAAGTTCCAGGTGAGCCAGGGATATGCAATAAGACCCTGTCTCAAAGAAAAACAATTTGAACAATTTACTCTGATCATTTAAGATGTTAATAGTATGTGAAACTATCTGAAGGATATATAAGAATGCTGTACCATTTGTATAATTTTTTTTTAAAGATTTATTTATTATGTATGCAGTGTTTTGCCTGCATGCCAGAAGAGGGCGCCAGATCTCATTACAGATGGTTGTGAGCCACCATGTGGTTGCTGGGAATTGAACTCAGGACCTCTGGAAGAACAGCCAGGGATCTTAACCACTGAGCCATCTCTCCAGCCCGCATTTTTATAACTTTTTGTACAGGATTTAAGATTGTAGGCCAGACTGGTCTCAAAGTAAAGTATAATTATTTCTAGGTAAAGTTTTAAATGAGGCAATGCCTAAATAATTAGAAGTTATTAGAAGATATTCGTTACTTTAAGAGAGTTAAGGATTGTTTCTTTTATTAAAATAAATCCTTTGGAATAACCTATATTGTTTATTTAAATTCAAAGAGCCAAAAAATGCTAGAAGGACTCCTTTTACCCTTTATTAAATCCAGAAGAGCTGGTTTCCCTGTCAGTGTGTCAAATCTTCCCAAACAGAAATTGTCATGCCCATTTAGGAATCAGGAGATGTTTCTCTTATTGGAAATAAATGTTGAGCAGGGATAATCTTTTTTAAAAGAACATTAAACAGTATCAGTTTCATAGTGATTTTAAAGTATGTGCAATATATCTTTCCAGGTATTCC
This sequence comes from Peromyscus eremicus, assembly GCF_949786415.1. Classification (NCBI taxonomy): domain Eukaryota; kingdom Metazoa; phylum Chordata; class Mammalia; order Rodentia; family Cricetidae; genus Peromyscus; species Peromyscus eremicus. The sequence goes on along the minus strand of NC_081439.1, from coordinate 1,637,286 downwards.
GAAAGGACCTCATCAGTGCCATGAAAATTCCTGACTCTCACCATGTTAATCCTGACAGCTATTACCTCTTTACTGACACATGGAAAGAAGAATGGGAAAAGGGAGTGCAAGTACCAGCCAATCCAGACTCTGTTCCAACACCTTCTCTCAGGTATTGGCATGTTTACAACTTTGACTTAAGGAAAGAGCTCTCTTGGTTTTCTGTGTATTTCTAACATACAAAGTTAACCTAACTCACAAACCAGATCACGATTGATCAATAAATCCCAGCTCGTTTATCTAAGAAATTTATAAGATGAAATGTTTTGAAGTCCAATCTAAAATTAGGAAAAGGTTTCTCCAAGATTTCCATATCTGACTCGGCCATCAGTAGCATTTATTAGTCTTTGAAGAGATAACTTTCCCATAGGAAATTGCTTCAATATAAGTGGACTACACCAAGGCCTGGAGAGATGGCTCAGTGGTTAAGAGCACCTAACTGCTCTTCCAGAGGTCCTGAGTTCAATTCCCAGTACCCACATGGTGGCTCACAACCGTCTGTAATGGAATCAGATTCCTTCTGGTGTGCTTGCTATAATCAAATATAAAATACATGGATAATCAATATAAGTGGAGCCTCATTAGTGATGGTACTAATAAGTAGCCAAAGCATATAGTTTCTAAAACAGAAACTCAAATGAAAAGGGAGTAATAGAATAGTTAAGGCGACTGTAAGCACATGACCTTCATTTTAAAGACGTGAAAACAATTAAGGTAGAAAGACTGATTTTGTGGAAAAGAGGTTTTATTCCAGAGGACGTAGTAAGGTCTTCAAGAGTAGTGCTGATTTAGAAACCATTTGATCCTACTGGTTTTGGTGTTCCCAGTGCTTTATACAAGTCTGACATGAAATAGAATGTTCAGTATAATTTTGAGCGAATGCAAGAATGAATAAGTAGAACACACAGCTCCAGATAAAGGGCTGGTAGAACCTTTTGGTTACTGTGAGAAAGTATAGATCTCATTGTACATTTATTTCTATTACTTAATAAAGTACCTTTTTTGAGATAGTGTCTCACTGTATGGCCTAGGGAGACCTTGAACTCACTATATAGCCCAGAATAGCTTCCTTCTGCCTCAGCCCTCTGAGTATTGGGATTACAACCATACCTAGTACATGTTAGGTTCTTAAAGGGTAGAGTTAAACATCCTTAATTTCTCTACTATCACCAGGTTCATATGTCCTATTTATACTCTAGAAGTGGTTATTGAATCACTTCTAGGAATTCACGCCCAGGCACCCCACACTCTGTTAAGGAAAGCTCCCAAATCCTTTCTTGTTTAATGCACATTCCAAGTTTCACTTGTTTATCATTGACCATCTCCTGCCTCCTAGAGAGAATAACATCAGGAATGAAAAAAAAGAGAGAGAGAAGGTCATATTTTCATGTCTTTGCTGTCATATTTTTATATAAATATAATGACCCTTGTGCTGCATTTTCCTTAATACTCCAAGGATTATTGAAACACCTCAATGTTTGGTCTTGATAGTAAGTCAATATATCAAATATACTTTATTGGGGTAAGTTTAATTTTGGGGGATAAGTGGAGGATGTACTACTTTAAAAATTATATCTATCTGATAAGTAGCACAACAAACTTAGGATGGTTTAAGAAGAGTAAATTTAGAGATTGAGAGCTTCCTCTCACAGAGACATATACTCCCTAATCTTTCTAATTAATATGAGCCCTCAGTGCTCTAATATTTGTTCTGAGAATGTAGGATATTTACCATTTTATATGTTGTGATTTTTTTCTAAATCTCCTCTATTTCCTGTAGTTCTTTGCCTATCTTATAAAGCTCTTAATTTTAATTGGCCAAGGTAAGCTACTAAATTAACTATTGATCATATTAAATTCCTTGATGAAATTCAGAACTGGATGCTCTTAATAGGTAAATTGTATTTTCAGTTTCTTAGAAGGTGTCAAATAAGAATCATTCTGTAATATATATTTCCTTTGCTTAGCAAAGGTACCTGAAAGATTTGTTAAAAACAGACTTCTTGCTGGGGACGTGGTGGTACAGGCCTTTAATCCCAGCATTTGTGAAGCAGAGTCAGGCAAACTTGTTTCTATGAGTTCAAGGCCAGCCCAGACTACATGGCTACACATAATGAAACCCTGTCTCCAAAAAAAAAAAAAGACTTTTAAACTATATCCTCAGAGCTTTTGATTTGGTAGATCTGAATTGTGAGGCTTAAGTTTGTTTTGTTTTGTTGGTCTGTATAGGGTATCACTGTGTAGCTCCTTGCCACCTCCTGTGTGGGATTCCCAAGTGCTGGGATTACAGACATGCAACACTGCACTCAGCTAAAAATATCTAGCAGTTTCTCACAGTGTTTATACAAATAGTCTAGGGGTGACACTTTGGGAACAATTTTTATGGAATATGTTAATCATATTTCCTATGTTAATCATATTTCCTGAATTTAATAGAATTTAGTGCGTATGCACGCGTGTGTGCATGGGTGTGTGCATGTGTGTGCATGTGTGCATGCGTGTGTGTGTCTGTGTGTGTGTGCGTGCGCGCGCGCACATATTTAAATACAAGCATGTGGAATTCCAGGAACAACCTTGGATGTCATTCCTCAGGTGCCATCCATTTTTTATATAAACTTTGATTTGTATTTATTTTATGCTGAATTTATTTCCAAGCCATAAGTGTTTATGTTTCTTCAGGGATATTTTTTTATTCTGTGCAACTTCTTCTGGCTTAAAGAACAATTTGTTCTTAGTGAAGATCATCTCAGTGTGATAGAGGGCATTCGTGTATGGGTTAATGAGACCATGAACTCTGTAAGTTCAACAGCCCCTCTTATTAGGTACTTTGTTAACCTGTATGTGTTCAATGACTACATATAAACCCTTAAGTTTAGCATTACTCTTTGCATTTTTAAATATATGCAACAAAAACTCAGCATTGTTTTTGAAACATAGACCCTATGTCTAGCCCCACTGTGTGACCTGGACACACCTCATTTCAACATTATACTACCAGAAAGGCACACATTACTTTTTTAAAGTGACATCTTTCAGATACTTAGTGGCTTTTCTCATGTGCATGCCCTTGATGAATTAGACAAGTTTCAAGGGTATTCCTAAAGGGGATACAAAGATTTGAACCTCTTCATTTGTATGATTATATAGAGTTTTCTAGGCCAAGAGAATAGTGAACTATTTTCACAAGTCACCTCAGGCTACTTAGAAGAAGAATCCTTATTTTTTTTTCTATTTTAGAAGCAGTCTCTCCCTAGTCTGGAATTCTTCAAGTATGATGGCTGGCCAGTAAGCCCCAGGGAATCTGCCTGTCTCCACTTCCCCAGTTCTGGGATTACAAAATCACACCACTATGCCAGGCTTCTTTTTTGTTTGTTTGTCTGCTTGTTTTTATGAGGGTCCTGTGGATCAAACACAGGTTCTTGTGTTTGCAAAGCATGCACTTTACCAACTAATTTATCTTCCTAGCCTCTGCAGTTTGTACTTTGTATGATGTTTTGAATATCCCCTTTGGCTTTAAATAGTAATCAACCATATTTGGAGGTTCAATTATAGAATTGAAGCTTTATGCTTGAAATGCTTGATCTCAATTACAACTGCTTATTGCACCTGCTACTTTTAATAACTAGCATTTTTCAGGGGTCAAACTGTTCTATGGTTTTTGCTTTTTGGACTTTGTAGACCACCTTTAAAAATTCTTTGTGACATGATATTAGAATATTGAAAAATAATACATTTCTATGCCTTCATCTCTATTTTCAAAGACAAATTTAGCCATACTGGTACATACAATACTTAGGAAGCAAAAGTTCAAAGCCAGGCTGGATATGATGAGACACTGACTCAAAAATAAAATCAAATTAATTCAGTTAATGTTTTGGGTTGTTGTATCAGACTTATTTGACCCCATAACATGAAGTGGCTGCAAGACTGGCTTCTGTATAGGACCTGATTCTCTTCAGTGGAATGTATCTTCATGATGTTTGATCACTTTCTGATTCTTTTTTTTTTTTAACTTTTACGTTTTTTTAGATGGGGTAGGCACACACACTTGTATGTAGAGGTGAGAGAATAACTTTCAGAAGTCAATTCTCTCCATCTAGCATGTGTGTTCCAGGGGTCAAACTCAGGTCATTAGGCTTGGTGGCAAGTGCCCTTAATCACGGAGCCACCTTGACAGCATTATTAATATTGGTTTATTAATATTGGTTTATTAATACTGAGTCTTCAGAACTAATTTTACATTTACAATATGAGTCTCTTGTCAAATATGTGGTTTGCCTCCAGTGTGGTGGTGCATGTCCTTAATCCTATCACTTGGGAGGCAGGGCATGAAGATCTCTGGAAGTTCAAGGCCAGCCTGGTCTATATATCTAGTTCTAAGACAAACAGAGAGAGCTACATAGCCTCTGCCTCAAAAAATGTGATTTGCATTTACTTTCTCAGAGCTTAATATAGATGTAAATTTTCTTTTTATCCTTTTAACAACAGTCTTTTAGAAAGTAAAGGTGTTTTTACTCTAGGTCATTTTTTTTCTTTTGGGTTGTTTTTTTAGTGTCAAATCTATGAATTTTTCACCTAACCCTACATATGTTTCAAAGATTTTCTCATGTGTTTAAAGAATTTTATAGTTGTATATTTTACATTTAAATGTATGATCTATTTTGAGTTAATTTTTTTTTAAGTTTTACTCTTTAGCAATTTCATACATATACCTTTTGATCATATACATCTTCCATTACCCTCTCTAATCCCCCTCCTATTCATATTGAAGCACTTCTTCCCAACAAATAACCCTCTTGATTTTGTGTGTGTTTTTTAAGCTTAATTAGGATTGCTTACATGAGCATGAGTAGACGGTTATTTACAAGAGCATAGACAACATCTACTGGCTACACCACTGAAGAAAATGGATCTTCTTCCCCAGTAACCATTAATTGCCAATAGTTCATTCCTCAAGGGAAGAGTGGAGCTTCCCAACCTGCTCCCCTGTCCATGATGGAATGTTCAAGAGCCAAATCTTATGTAGGTCTTATGAAGTTAATCATAGCTGCTGTGATTTCACGAATGCAGTAGCCATATCATGTCCAAGAGATAGTGTTTTACAGCATTTCTCCCTATCCTCCAACCCTTTAGTAGTATGTTTCCATATGGATTTTTCATAGCTCTTAAGTTTTGTTAGCTTTTCCTCCTATTCCTTCATCTCTCTCTCTTCCACCCACCTTATTTCTGTTTTATCCATTCTAAATAACAGTATTCTCCTCACAACTTTTGTATCACTTGTATTCCACTATTTCCTACTCCTTAAGGCACTTTTCTAGCTTCCTGGTCTTTTGTTTTGTTTTTGTTTTTTTGGAGACAGGGTTTCTCTGTGTAGCTTTGGAGCCTATCCTGGAACTCACTCTGTAGACCAGGCTGGCCTCGAACTCACAGAGGATCCACCTGGCTCTGCCTCTGGAGTGCTGAGATTAAAGGCGTGCACCACCACTGCCCAGCTTGCCTGGTCTTTATAGACACTCCAAGTTAACACAATATCTACATACATTTTCAAAGCTAGGATCCACATATGAAAGAGAACATAGAGCATTTGTTTTTGAGTGTCTGGGTTACCTCAATATTTTCTAGTTCTATCCATTTTTAGCAAATTTCATAATTTCACTTTTTAAATTTTCTTAAATTATTTATTTCTTATGCATATAGGTGTTTGGCTGTTCGTATGGCTTTTTTATTTAATTTGTATTATATTTAATTTGTATTTATTTATTTTTAACTTTTTGGGTGTTTTGCCTGCATATATGTCTGTGCACTGTCCACAGAGGCTAGAAAAAGGTTTGGATCCCCTGGGACTGGAGTTTGAGATGGTATAGGTATCCATGTAGGTGCTGGGAACTGAACCCAGATCCTCTGGAAGCAAAGACAGTACTCTTGATGCCTAAACCATCTCTCCAACACTCTTTTAAAAAATAAACATTTTGAGATAGGATCTCGCTTATAGCCTAACCTAGCCTTGAACTCATGGGCAATCTTACTACCTCAGCTTCCTGAGTGTTAGGATTACAGGCATGAGCCACCAAGTTCTCAGTTCCTTGGGATTTTTCTACATACACTATCATATCACCTGAAAATAAGAATGGTTTTCCTTCTTCCTTCCCAGTCTCTTCATCTTTTATTTTCTTTGCTGACTTATTACAGTGGCTAAAACTTGAAGTATCACATTGAGAACAGAGACTCTTACCTTCTATCCAGTCTTAGGTGGAAAGCATTCAGTCTTTCAGTATTAAGTATGATATTAACCTTTAGGGTTTTTATAAATGTTGCTTATCAAATTGAAGAATCTCACCTTTGCTCCTAAACCATTATAATTTTTATCAACTCATATTCTCTTTCTGTATGAAATGGTAGGAGCATGTGGATTTGTCTCCTTTAGCCTGTTAATATCATAGATTGTGATGGAACTTTTTGAATATTGACTATACTTGCATTGTTGAAACAAGCCTTCATATATTAGCTTGGGCTGCCATAATAAAATCCCATTGGTTGAATGCCTTTAACCACAGAAACTTACTTCTCAAAATTCTAAAGGCTGAACTTCTCAGGATCAAGGTCCAGCTGGATTCAGCTTCTGATAAGGGTGTTAGTCTTTCCTGCTAGTATGACATTTTCTTAGTGAACATGCAGAGAGAATGAATTCTTTCTCTTTGATAAGGGTGATAGTCCCATTAGATTAGAGCTTTATCTGTATAGCCTCATTTAACTTTAACTACCCTTATTACCCTGTCTCCAAACACAGTCACATTGAGGTTAGGTTTTTGGCTGTGGAATGGCACAATTCAGTCTATAACACCCAGTTTATTTGAATTTAGGATTTTTTGGTACAATGCTTGGTATAATTGGGTGATACTTTGTTAAGAATTTCTTGTCTATGTTCGTGACATGAGAAAAACCCTGTGTTATTTTTTCATGATGTTTTTATTAAGTGTTATATTATGGAGATGATACTGACCTAATAAAATAGTTGAGGAGGCCTTGTGCAGGCTTCCACAGCTGCTGTGAGTTCATGATTGCAATAGTCCTGTCATACCCAGAAAATATCTGCATAAGGCCTGTACAAGATCAAGCCCCAGTCAGCCTTCTGATATGGAAGGAGGAGGGGATTCTAAGTCCTCCACCTCTAGCTGAGGAGTTAATGGAAATTGGTGGCTGTTGGAGGAAAGTCATTTTTCTTTAAGGATATAGTCCCTTGGCAGGTCAAACCATGCTCTGGTGGATGGCCCCACACCCATGAATATATGGGGAACACAAATTGAACTGAGTGGGTTATAAAAAATAAAGGGCATGAAATTAGGAGGGAGGTGGGGATGCATCCAGGAGAAATTCACAAGGGGAGTGGAGGCTGAATATAATAAAATACGTTGGAAATATATTAAAAATTTCAAATTAATAAAAGTATTATGCTAACAATAAATTTTATATTTTAGTTGGGGAATATTCTACCCTTTTATTTTTCAGAAGATATTATATGAAATTAGTGTTGATTCTTTTTAAATTTATTTTTATTATTTTTAATTATGTGAGGTAGAGAGAAGGAGTATAGGTATGTGCACATACATGCAGGTGCCTGTGGAGGCCATAGGTATTGGATTTTTTGTAGCTGGGGATATGAGCTGGTAGATAGATGCTAGTAACCAAACTCAGGTTCTCTGCAAGAGAAGTTACGTGCTCTTAACTGCTGAGCCATCTCTTCAACCTCAATTCTTAATTAAATGATATAATTCTCCAGTGAAATACTCTAAATCTGGGTTTGTTTTTTTTTTGGTATTTTACCTATAAATTTAATCTTTCATAGTTACCTTTCATAGTTCATATTTGGGTGACTTTTAGTACTTGAGTGCTTTAAGGGATTAGCTTGTTTATCTAAGTTGTCAAATTTATATGTATGCATATATTCATATGTTCTTTGTGTTGATGTCATATTTAAATTTGACAGTCTTGGCTAGGTTTTCACTTCCACAAAGATTGAGTAGATGAACTTCTCTCTATGACTTCATTTCCCATTAAGTACAACTAAAAGTCCTGAGCACCTTGTAAAACACTAAACCTCAGTCTTTAAAAGATCAAAAGAAGGTGGAACAACACAGCTATGTGTTCCCTAAATTTTCTTTTTGCTCCCAGACTTGATACTGGAAAAGGTAGCAACCAAGAAACAACTATCCAGCAATGATTTAAAAAAACATAAGAAAAGCCTACTCTTTCTACTGACTGGGAAAGGGACAGCCTATCAAGACAGAAATCTTTCAGATAATGTTCATCCCCAGCCAAACACCATGAAAAAATACTTGGGGCTGTCACTCTTCCCTCTCCTCCAGCACAGATGCAGTAAGAAGCCTAGACTTTATCTTAACCCTACAGTGATGATTTAGCCTATCTAGGGTTGTGACAGGAAACTTAATGGAGAAACAATATTTTCATTTCTACGTGGTAATAATGAGAATTCCTCCTTCCCTAGTGATGTCAAGGCCATTCAGTCATTTTTACTAATCTCAATGAGGAAGGTATCATTGAAGGCTTAGTGGGAGCCAAAACTTCCAGACACACCCCATTAGTAACAGAAAATCCCTGTCATACAGGACAAGTGGTAAACTATGACTTCTTGGCAATAACAAGACAGTGTCTTCCACCCCAACTCTGATGACCAACCATGACCAACTGTAGTAGTTTGGTAGGAATCCAGCTAAAGGTTTAAATTAGGTCCCAGGTTTTTGACACCCCAGATATCTAGTTTTCAATAAGAAATGACTTATCAAAAATACTCAAAGGGGGCTTGAGGAGTAGTTCTATGGTAGAGTGATTGCCTAGGCTCTGGATTCAGTCCTCTCAGTACACACACACACACACACACACACACACACACACACACACACACACACACATATGCATGCACTAGTAGGAGTCCCCATTTTTTTTGAGACCAACATTCTTGGGGTCATCTTTTACTGTTTATTGTCCTATGACCCATATTCAGTTTCCATATGCAGGAGATCCTGTTGACTCTACTTTCAAAATACATGCAGAGTTCATGTACTAAGTTGGAAAGAAAATGTCCCTTAATGATGCATGGGTACAGAGGCCTGCCTTTTAACTTCACTGGGCATCTGGGCCTCTTGCACCTCCATTTTTGGCTACAGAACTCTACCACTCTTGATTTTTTTATTATGAAAATTGAGTAGTATGTACAATATATAGAGCATTTTCATACATGTTTATGTTATTTGAAGTTTAAAGCTGTCCTTATTGTTTGTTTCCATTATAAGTTTCAGTGCTAATAGTAAATTGCCCCAAATTGCAGCTCAGAACAACTAGACTTGAAGTTTGAAGGGTGCACAGTAGCTGGGGGTCAGGTTTAGAAACCTATAAAGGTGTTTTCCTTAAACTGGCATGACATGAGAATTACATGTGGCTTGACTCTCTCATAGTCTGACAATCTCAGCACAGTCATATTCCTTATAGGCTCCAGGCACAAGATTCTGAAGTGCATCTGTTCCTTCCTGACAGCCAGGTGAAGGCTGCATTCCTTTTTATGACCCAGCCTTACAGTGTTCATAGTATTACTTCTGCTAGTCAAAACCGTTATAAGCCACCCCTTATTCAAAGGGAGGAGAATAAATCTTCAGTACTTGAAGAATATCAGGGTCACATTGTAAAAGAATATGTGGGATTTGGAAAATGCCATTATGTCATAGAAATGGTAACTGTCTCATACACTAAGTCACAAAGACTTTGGAAGAAGAGGTCATCACAAAGTAACAAGATTAACAAGGTGCATTTTGGGGGACACTATACCTAAACATATATTTATGAAGTCAGGGATTGTGGTTCACTTCTATAAATACAGCACTTGGGAAGAAAAAAATAGAAGGATTATATTATCATGAGTTTAAAGACAGCTTGGATTTTGTGGTGAGTTTACAGAGTTGAGACCATATCTTTTTTTAAAAAAAAAAAGCATTTTTGAGACTATTATCTAGTTAATTTTAAGATACTCATTTCAAATCTTTAAAAATTCTATAATGTGATATTTTATATAGTTTCTGTACTGCTCAAAAATAATCCCAGGCACTCATTAGGAAACAGCGTAGTCTCTATCTGTCAAATCTTAGATCATTTGAAAAGTCCCTGAGCGGTCACTGTCAATAAGACACTATATTAAGCTTTAGGTCAAACAACAATAGTAGTAGTTTCATTTTCAATGGACTCCTCAGTGGCACAGCAGTGTCCACTTGGGCCAGAGTTAATAGTATTCCAGCCATTCTGACCTACAGGTGAAGAACAGGTGAATAAACCTTTCTATATAAAGATGTGGATGCAGGTCCTTTACCAAAAGCCAGTCATCTAGAAAGTTACTACAACATTCAGTTATACTAAAGGATCTAAATTAAAAGCTATGCTTATCTTGTCCTGACAAAATTACTTAAACCTTTGATTTAACCTAGGATACTATGATTTTCTTTAAAGCAGTGGTTCTCAGCCTGTGGGTCTCAACTCCTTTGGGGGGTTGCATATCAGATATCCTGCATATCAGATATTTACATTGCAATTCATAACAGTAGCAAAGTATATTTAGGAAATAGCAACAAAATAAATTTATGGTTAGGAGGTCACTACAACATGGGGAACTGTATTAAAGGGCCGCAGCACTAGGAAAGTTGAGAACCACTTCTCTAAAGCTGTAGAAGTCAGTCTCTGTCTGTCTGTTTCTCTCTCTCTCTCTCTCTCTCTCTCTCTCTCTCTCTCTCTCTCTCTCTAACCAGAAGTTTGTGCGTGCGTGCTTGTGTGCCTGTGTGTGTGTGTGTGTGTGTGTGTGTGTGTAAATGATGATTTAAGCTGTTTTCTAAAAAGGCCTTGGCTGGGCATAATAACGCACCTGTAATCCCAGCACTTGGGAGGCTGAAGAAGAGAACATATCAAGAACCTATCTCAAAAAAAAAAAAAAATCTTCCAGGCATGGTAATACATGCCTTTAATTTCAGTGCTCAGAAGGCAGAGGTAGGTGGATCTCTGTGAGTTAGAGACTAGCCGAATCTATATGGTGAATTTCGAGATAGCCAAGGCTACATAGTGAAACCCTATTTCAAAAAGCCAAAAATAAAATAAAATCCCAAAATAACATTTTCACAGATCTTCTCCTCTATCATAAATTCAATAACTTCTCTTGTAAATTTACATTAATTTGACCTTTTATCCATGTATTTTCTTGCATTTGGTATTATTGTTTTAGTCCTTAGATTCAGACTTTAGTTCATTATACTAAATGGAAAGATGACTAAGATGACATCACCATTCTAATTATCATTATTATAAGCTTTGCATTGAAATATGATGTACACCCAGAAAATATAGAATGCATAATTGTATAGCTGAATGAATTTTCATGAATTAAACATATTCATTTAACTGCCACTCAGATCAAGAAATAGAACATTACCAACACCCCAGAAGCCTTTCTTCTGCTCCCTGCCAGTAACTGACCTCCCTCACCGTAGGTAACAGTTTTGCCAGTTTTTGAACTTCATATAAATAGAATCCTATAGTATGTATTCATTTGAGACTGGATTGTTTTGTTCATCATTATGCTTGTGAGATCCATCCATGCTGTTGCATGTAATAGTTCATTAATTTTCACTCATTATATTTCATTGTGTGAATATGCCACAATTTATCCATTCACCTTTAGTAGACATTTAAGGTTGTTATAATTTATCCATTCACGTTTAGTAGATGTTTAGGTTGTTTCCAGCTATTGTAGAAACTGAACCTTTTTACACTCATGTTTGTACATTTTTATTAAATATATACCTAGGAGTAGATTTGCTAGGTCAAAGGACATATATCTGTTCATATCCTATATATACCTTATAACTATAATATTTGCTGCCAAAGTTGCTTCTATCAATTCATGTCCAAGCCAGCAATGTAATAATAGGTCTATTTGCTTCAGTTTCTTAACCATCACTTAGACCTTCATAGACTAGTTTGGGGTCAATCTTTTAAATATTAGCCATTCTGATAGATAACAGTGATTATGATTCATTTTCTATGATAGTTACTGAGGTTGAGAGCCTTTTAGTTGTTTATTTGCCGTAAGAGGTAGCTTCATTTATGAAGTATCTGTCTAAATCTTTTGCTTAGTTTTTAATTGGATTTTTTGTCTGTCTTTAATTGCAAATATCATCTACCCCATGAATTGCTTTTTCACTCTCTTTTAATAACCAGAGTTTTAGTATATGTGTTTTTTCAGTCTTTTCCTTTTGTGTTTGATGGTATTTGTGTTTCATTTAAAATATCTTTGCCTACCCTGATATTATAAACATATTCTCCTTTGTGTTCTTCCAGAAGCTTTATGAACATAAGCTTCATTCACGAAAATTTATAATCTACCTTTTTCCTTGTATAATTTAAAGCACTTGAGATGAATCATTAGCTATAAAGTCTTTTTTTAGAAAAAGATATCTTGGAAAAATTCAAATATTCTATAATTGCCTTGTAAGGCCATACACCAAAGAAGCACTGTGTATTTGATTTTGAAGACTCTGGAGAGCATGTATTTTGTCCTTTTCAGTTGAAAACGGGCCTCTAAATACAGTTCTCAAAATTTTAGCTTCAATTCTTAAAATTTCTGCATTTCCCTCAAATATTTATTGTTTTTGGTTTTGGATCTCCGTGTGATAGAAGTACAAATATGTATAGTTATCAACTATTCAAAATACATTATTTGGAATCATAGGCTTTGGGAAGAATGCTTAGAAGAAAATATGTACTTACTTACATGGTCAACTATACATATTACATGTATTGATATGTTTATTAATTCTCCTACATATATATAATGACTCTAGAATTAAATTAGCTCTCAAATCCTTCCAGAGGAATGGTTTTCATTATTTTATGATAACATGAGTGTGTGTGTCTGTTCCTTTCTCTCTCTTTTTTTTAGATAATCCACACTGTTCTTTAAAAAAAGTGCCATGAAATAATAATCCAGATTTCCTCTTGTTATATTTTTCTGATGCCTCATCTGGTACTTAAACCATCAGTTATAGAATAAGTTGTAGGCATGAAAATTTTCCATTTCTTCCTCTGATTGGTTTTCTTGCCTTGGGTTCTTAGGTATCAGGAGGGCTATGGATTTGCTCAAGCTCACTACAAAAGTCGATGCAATAATAGGAATCTTTTATTCCATCATGTAGCCCTGGCCCAGACCTATGGCTGCTTTCATATATGGTTGGGAAATACCTTGAGTTTGTGCAATTCCATGATCTCCTGAGTTTAATTTGTTTGCATAATGAAAGTAGTAAGAAATATAACACTGTTACAGTTTTTATTATATAGCATACCAAATATTTTATTTCATGTAAGCATAATAATCTTACCAATTTGGTGTTATTTTAATAACTTTATTATTGTTGTCCCTACTTTTTTACAAAGAAAACTGAACCTTATCTAAATTAAGTAATTTTTCAGGACCACTTTACAAATGAATGACAGAAAACAAAATAGGCTTGTGTGAGTCTAAAACCTGTGCCCTCCTGCACTACCATCTAGTAGTCTATCATGGAAGAAACTCATAGATTTTGCTGAGGTGTATATTTAAGCGTGATACCTTTGTGCAGATAACACTCATTACCAGATTTTTCTCTTCTAAATATACTTGGTGACATTAGACCAAGAACACACAATACATTAACATTTTCTTATAATAAATAGTAGTAAGGTCCAGATCTGTGGAGGTGAATGAAGTATATCATCAGTCAAAAAGTTCACAGAAAATGATGAAACTGAATTCACAGAACCATTTGATTCTAAAAAGGGGTCTGCCTTATCTCCCAGAGTGAATAGCAGGGCATGCTCCCCAGTATGACCAGAGCCGCTTGGCTTATCCTGTCAGTACCTGCCATTTGTTGATTGTTACCAATGTCTTTCTATTGCTTTTCTAGGATTATATCTGAAAAAGTAAAGGAAGTTCTCTTTGTCCGGCCCCGGAAATATATCCGTTGCTCCAGCCCAGAGTCTGCAGAGCCTGGCTATATCAATACCCTAGAGCTGGCAGCATCAACATGCCGCTATGACCTAGATGACATGGACACCTTCTGGCTTCAGGAACTCAATGAAGACCTTGGAGAAATGGGTAAGTTGTTTTCTTACAAGTAAGTTGTACATTAACTTCACCAATGATTTTTTTTTAAGTTTTAGAACCCTGTAAAACTTACTTTCACCTTGCTTTCCTTTCTTACGCACCCTTTCACTTATTTTTATTTTTGAAGAAATGAGTTATTTATTCAAGTGCATAAAATATAGCAGTATTTTATCAATATTAATTTTAATATATATTAAAATAGATTAATAAAATTTAAATGACCTTCATTTTTCAGTATAATAGCACAGATACAGATGGCACATAAGTTTCATGAAGTTGTTTCATAAAATGCTAAATGTTAGTGTAGGTTGATTGAACTTCTGATTTAAAAGGATACTGAGACCTATTCTTGGATCAGTCTTGAAAATCACTCTTATTAATGGGCAAGGCCACAGGTAGAGGTGTGTGTTCCAGGTGTTAGAGAAAAGGTCTATCTACAGCATTTAACAGTACCCACTATCCCACTACAAGTGACAGGTTACTTTTTGTAGGCTTCTAATTTTGTTGCCCAAAATGGTAGGCCTATGGAAAAATATCTCCAAAGTAGTTCTTAGCTACCTTCAATGAGTTCTCTATGTTAAAGCTAGTATATGAATACATATAAAAAAAAAGTTAAAATTATATTTAAATCCTCTTTGGCATGGTGATGGAAGTTATTCTGCTAACAACTAAATCTTAATTTTTGCTCTTCAAATTTTAGTATGTTTTGTTTTTTATTAATTTGTCCTCTAAGAGGAATTGGGAGTAGCCAATTTGAGTGTAAATCACAGAGAATGGAATAGTTTGATTTGCAGAAAAAATGGACATTCAGTACAGAGAATACAAATGTATACCTAAAATATATTTTGTGGCCCTAATATTAACATATTTCTTTGCCATGATGCATTTGTCAGGATGAAAAAACCAGCATAGGTACCATCACCATTAACTGATGTTCCAGACTTTTTTGGACTTTCAATTTTTTTCTCTACTAATCTTGTCTAGGATCCCATCCAGGACAACACATTTCATTTAGTCTCAGAAGAAGTGTTTTATATATGTAGGGGTGAGGCCTCATGGCTTTTTTCCCTGTCTACTTTAGCATGTCTGTTTGTGTCATCCTTGTTCAGCTCATGTTTAGGTAGTCATGTTGGTGAGATTTTATGTGTATAGCTTCTCACATCACTAGGAGATACAATCTCACAGCAAACTCCCTGGTCTTCTTGCTTTTACATTCATTCTGCTCCCTCATCTGCAATGTTCCTTGAGCATTAGTGGACATATTTTGTAGATATATCAATTGAGACTGTGCTCCACAACTCACATTTTGATTGATTGTGGTTTTCTGTGGTGGTCTCAATCTGTTTCAAAGACAAGTTTCCTTGATGAAGGGTGAAGACTACACTTATCTGTGGACATAAGGACAAGTGTTTAGAATGTAATTAGGGATTGTACTGGTTTATTAAAGTAGAGGTTGTAGGTTCTCTTTCAATATCCATGACTTTGCTTGCACTGAGTAATTAGCTAAGTTTCCAGTACAGTTTTCCTCTTGTTAAGTGGGTTGTTTTAGTTTTTCGAGACAGAGTTTCTCTGTGTAGCTTTGTGCCTTTCCTGGAACTCACACTGTAGACCAGGCTGGCCTCAAACTCAGAAAGATCCGCCTGCCTCTGCCTCCCGAGTGCTGGGATTAAAGGTGTGCCACCACCGCCCAGCCGTTAAGTGCGTTTTAAGTTCAATTAGAAAGCTATTGCTTACTGCCAAGATATGCATACCACTATTGCATCCTTGGGGTTATTGTGCTATGCTCAACCCTACACAAAGAACTACAGGCAATTCAGCAATGCTGAGAGCAAGAGAAATAGAGAAGAGCACAATGATTGATTACCTAGTGCCAAATGGTTAACCCTAAAAACATACATACATGTAACATTATACAGATTGAACAGGTTATATTTAGGAACATATATGTATCTATACATATTCATGGAACAACAATTAATAAAAAAAAATCCATGGATTTGAAGGAAAATTGGGAAGGTATATCAAAAGGTTTGGAGGGAGTAATGATGTGAATATATTAAAATCTCAAAAAAATAAAAAATACTTAGTTTTTTTATGTTATGTGTATGAGAGTTTTGCCTATATGTGTGTATATGCACTGCATACATGCCTGGTGTCTGCGAGGACCAGAAGAAGGCATAAAATCCCTTGGAACTGGAGTGATGAATGGTTAAAAGCCACCAGGTAGGTACTGGGACTTGATCCTAAGTCCTCTGGAAGAACAAGTGCTCTAAACCACTGAACCAATTCTCCAGCCCCTTTAGAAGAGTTTTTAAGGAGGATTGCCTTGTGTCAAGTTTTTCCATAGGATGAATGATATTATAGTCACATATTTTAGAGCTTAAAATAAACTTTTAAAAATTATGTTGTTAAGCATTTTTGTTCAAATTAAAGAATTTAAAATGTATTCTGACTACATAGTGGGTACTATACTAAGATATGAGCAAATATCTCATCCTCACATGTTAATGAATTTGGTATTACCCTTATTTTATAGTTAACAACAGTAAGATAGAGAAGTTTACATAGCTAATATGAGATAAGGTTGGAATTTAAATCCAAATTCTCATAACTAGACTCTATAACTCTACTTTTCAAAATTAGCTTAAACAGTAGCAAGTTTCTTTATTACATTTTCATAATACTGAGTTTTGGTTGACCCTGTCCGCAGTCCCTCATCTCCCTACTTCCCATCCCTGTTTAAGCCCTTACATTCTTGGTATTACCCCTTCTGTTTTCAAATCACATGTTATATTACCTTTCCTATCCCTCTTTCTTAGTTAAGGCCTCTTTTTTTCTCATCTCATAGGTCCTTTTCTATTTTCCTGAACTCTATACATAATCACTCTCACATAAATATAAATATATTAAAATTAAACTCTAGGCTCCACATATGAGTGAAAACATGATGTTTATCTTTCTGAGACCAGGTTACCACACTTAATACAATATATTCCAGTTATATCCATTTTCCTGTGAATTTTATTTTTCTTTATGATTTGATAAAGTTCTGTTGTATATAAGTACTGTATTTTTATCCTCCATTCATCAATTGGGCATTTATTTAGGCTGATTCCATTTCCTCGATATTGTCAATAGAGCAGCAGTAAAAAACATGGATATGCAAATATCTGTGTGATGAGATATAGAGTTCTTTGGGGATATACCCAGACTAGACACTATACATTTTTCCTACATATATATGTGTGTGTGTATTTTATATTTGTGTATATAAGTGTGTGTATATATGATATGTCTAGGCTGAAGAATAAGCCTGAGAAAATTTGCTTCATAAATAGATAAAATTTTAAAAGGTAATTCATACAGATTTGAAAATTCTTTATGATGTCTTACATTACAAATGTTGTGTAAATTTATCTTGGATCATTTTGAAAATTATTCCTTAGCTTCTAAGAATAAATAAATAATGTCCCAAAAAAATCATTGGTTCTCTTAAGAAAAATACTTAGTTTTTTGCCAGCATCAGCCCTTTGTATCTTTCAGTTGGGTTAAGTGTGGAAGGTGAGGAAAAAAATAAAAGTATGAAAAGAAAAAAGAATCAGAAAGAAAAGGGGTAATTTCAGAATTACATTTAAATGTTTATGAATGTTAAGAGGTTTCTATTACTGTTTGTCATTGAAAATAGTATTTGATTTTTTTAAAAAAATTAGGTTTGAAAACAGTATTTCATATACATAGTCATGTATACATACTACCTAGAATTTTCTTTTATGGATTAATACATTATCATATGAAAAATTCCTGATAGTTCTTAGTGAAGCTAAGTTACTAATAATACATTATTTGTGTTCAAAGAAGTAAGAGATTTAAATGCTCCAAATTAAAGTGTTCAAAGTTACACCTTTTGGTGAAAGTCCTATATTAGTAGGAATAAGAGAAAATCAAAGTTTTAGCAGGAGACTAACTAGGATTTATTATTTAATTTTATATATATTTATGTGTGTGTGGGTACTCATATACCACATCTTGTATGCATGTGTGTGGAGGAGAACTTCCAAAAGTTGATTCTCTGCTTCCACCATGAGGGTCCCAGGAATTAAAATCAAGTCATCAGACTTAGCAGCAAGTGCCTTTATCCACTGAGCCATTTACTAGCCCCATGACTATGATTTAGTAAAAATTGTAAGCATCTGTAATTTTTTAAGAAAATGTGCTAAAATGTATTTCTTCATTAATGTATCAAATGCTAATTTTATTATAATTGGTGTGTTAGAATTTCCCTAGTTAAAAAAAATTCCTTGAAATCTGGTTGCTTTAGATCAGAAAAAAGATGTCTTTATCCTTTAGCACCCTACCTACCCCCCTGCAGTGGATGATTTGGGAATGACAGCTGACAGATGTGTTGGCTGATTGTTTTTATTTTTGTGCAGGTTATGGGCCAATTGATGAGACTCTTATGGAAAAGACAATAGAAGTTCTGGAACGCCACTGCCATGAAAATATGAACCATGCTATTGAGACAGAAGAAGGGCTAGGAATAGAATATGATGAAGATGTGATCTGTGATGTGTGCCGGTCTCCAGACAGTGAAGAAGGGAATGATATGGTATTCTGTGATAAGTGTAACGTCTGTGTGCATCAGGTTAGTGAAAATGGAGACCACCCCCTCATACAAGGTCAACATTAGTGTCAAAGTCAAGAGACAACTTTTAGGAGTTGGTTCTTCTATGTTGGGATTCAGGGGATTAAACTAAGATCATCAGGCTTGGTCCAAGTGCCCTTCCTGCTGAACCATCTCATTGGTCCAATGGTCAACATTTTTGAAGCTCAGTGATTACTATTTCTAACACTCATATCTGGAAAATGTCTTATATTTAAAGGTGAAAATAAAATTAGGCTCTGCTGTTCTTCAGTACTTCTCTAGAAACATTATTTCTTATCCCTAAGCTGCTTTACCTACTAATATTCCCCCCAAGAGGCTAAACCTAGGTCTTTATTATGTCATTTCATGTCTAGACCATTGAGATTTTTCTCATTTGATTCACTCAGGAAGTCCCTATGCTTCTTGCCTAGGAGATTAGGACATCATAACTGACCCATTATCAGTAACATATATATAGAGAAGGCAAGATTTCTTATTTTAGTACCTGAGGCCCTCCCTATTCCCAGAAACTAGGTCAACCGTACTTTTAGAGACCACAGTATTCACGGACTCTAAAGGACTGTCTTAACACCTTAGTATTACAAACAATATAAGGAAAGGTTAAGTGACTTTACCCAAGTTATTTGACATTTATTCTGTCACACTGTCATATTAATAATGCTAACATTAATGGTATCAGCACTCATTTCAACTCTTGCCCATATCCTATGCTCTGTTCTGTAGTAAAACAGGGTCACTTAAGGTTACAGTGATTAATATTGCTAACACTATCCTATCTCCATTTTACAGCCATGTCTGAATTTAAAAATCTCTTCTGAGAGCTAGAGATGGTTCAGTTGGTGAAGTACTTGCTGCCAAAGCATGAGAACCTGAGTTCCCAAAATACGTGTACAGGGACACATATGGAGAGTCAGAGATAGGATTCCTGGTAATTGCTGGCCAGCCAGTCTACCTGAATCAAGATCCAAGTCCTTTGAGAAACCCTGGTTCAATAAACAAGGTAGAGGCCAATTGAGAAAAACATTCAGCAGTGGCCTCTGACCTCTACACACACACAAGTACCTATGTACACATGAGCATACCTACACACAGTTTTGTCTCCTACCTTAAGTTATCAAAGTGTACATATCTTCTAAGCTGTAGTTCAATTCTCGACTTCTCCCACCTAACTGAATTTTTTCCTCTTCTGAACATGTTGTATATTTTATTCATATTATTAGTTTATCTAACAAACATTATAAATGCACTAAGCACCATCAATGAGCAAGGACTTTGCTGCATTATGGTGACATAGTGATGAAGAATCAGATAGGCTTTCTCCCCCTACCCCCAGGAAAACCATAGTATAACGACTAAAAAGAAACTACCAATTTACCAGAGTGCCAGGTGATTTTTTAGATTATAAATCATGTGGAACTGCATGAAAGAGATAAAGGTAAGAAACAACTTCCAATAAGTGGCACCCATGATGAATCTTAATGAGTAAAAACAGATGTCAGTTAAACCAGAGAGGTCTGTTCAATCAGAAGAGAATATATGTATGTGGCAAGTAGTCAAAGTGGGCAAAATATTTTGGAACCATCTATGAGTACTTTAAGAATAGAGGAGTGGAGTAGGAAAATCCAAGAGCTGGGGGTATGGAAGGAAAAAAGGCACACGTGTGAAGGATCTTCTGACAAACTAATAAACTTCTGATTTATTCCATCAACCCTAAAAGGATATTTTTATTCTAGAAAGATCATTTTGGTCGAAACTACTAGAACGATGAGCCTACATAACATAGGAGATAGGGCAGGCAGTGGTGGCGCACGCCTTTAATCCCAGCGCTCGGGAGGCAGAGCCAGGCGGATCTCTGTGAGTTCGAGGCTAGCCTGGTCTTCAGAGTGAGATCCAGGACAGGCACCAAAACTACACAGAGAAACCCTGTCTCAAAAAACAAACAAAAAAAAAAAACATAGGAGATAGAAAATAACGAGGACTTAAGACTTCTCTGAGTCGCCTAACCATAGCCTTCTGTATCATAGGAGGAACCCAGACGTTTTTGTCACCACTTACCTTAATCACTGTTCTATTGTTGTAAAGAGACACCAAAGCATTTAATTGTTCACAGTTTCAGAGGTTTAGTCTGTTATTATCATGGGAGGGAACATGGTGGTAGGCAGGCACTGGAGCAGTACCTGAGAGCTACATCCTGATCCATAGGCAGAGAGAGTGACTCTGGGCTTGGCATGGAATTTTGAAACCTCAAATCCCACCCTAGTGACACACTTCTCTAACAAGGCCACACCTCCTAATACTATCCTTTCAAATAGTGCCACTCTCGAGTGACTAAATATTCAAATATGCAAACCTATGGGGGCCACTATTATTCAGACCACCATACCACTTTAACCTTCGTTTACTTCTATCTTTAAAATAGTGAATTTAGAAATTTTATTTTCATTGTACCAATTATTGGCATTTGTATTATATTTTCAAGGGAAGCAAAATCTTTATGACTTAGCTATGAACTTAAAGTATCTGATAGTACAGATGCATAGATCCTTCATACAGTTAATTTCAAAATTAGAAATCTCTGAAGATTTCACTTGTAGCTGAAATTCTGAACCAGAACTGATTTTTGGACAATACCAGAACTTCGCTAATATGAGGCTGTTTATAGTCTTTACCTATTTTATGCAAATACATTTTTAGAGAAATACTAACATATTATATGGTATTGTTCCTGATACCACTGGGCTTATATAATATACCATATGTATAACTTTCCTAAGATCTGAACAGTTCTGAACTACATAATGTTTCTTATCAAAGAGGTTTGAGATAATTACTGATCTATAGTAGGCTTGAAGGGAATAAGGCAGAGGTCATCTGTACTTGTTTTCTGTGTTTGTCTTTTACAATTAGGGCAAAATATTAAAGAATTACTCTCGGGTTCTTTTACTAACTAAATTAGCTGTAACATAATAATTTCCCCCAAGAATATGGCATTTGTTTTAGAAACACACCAAGTCACTATAAATGATAATCTTCTCACACTTTGGCAATAACAGCTTACTGGACCTTGCAGACTACAATGTGGATGCTGGGAATATATGAAATTTCATAAAAAGAGCTTCTTCCAATCTGGGCATGGCAGTACACTTGAGGCAGGAGATTCGTGAGTTTGGTTGGGTACATAGCAAGTTTCCAGGCCAATCGGAGAGGGGTGTGTGTGTGTGTGTGTGTGTGTGTGTGTGTGTGTGTGTGTGTGTGTATGTTACATATATATATATAACATCTGAAAAAATCAGGAATCATATGGGTAAAATACTGAAATTCTTATAAAGTGGGTGTAATTACTTGGATCATAAATAACTACTTAGGTTAGAGCTCCCTCTGTTGACTATAAAGTAACTTAAATAGTAATTTAGAATATTGGTTTGCTCTCTAAAAGAATAGTGACATATTGGCATCTGGATTTGTTAAACATAATTTACCTTCTTTGTTCTACCACATTGTGTTCAGTGTTTGTTCTTCACTGACAACAATACATTATTTTAGAAGTTTGTATCAATAGACTTTAGATTTTAACATCATTCAACTTAATTTTTTTCTTAAAAACATGTGAAAGTTAATTAAAACCATTCCAGGTCCTTTTGTGTGTATCCATTTCTGCTTAGTATAAATATTGA
This sequence comes from Peromyscus eremicus, assembly GCF_949786415.1. Taxonomy (NCBI): domain Eukaryota; kingdom Metazoa; phylum Chordata; class Mammalia; order Rodentia; family Cricetidae; genus Peromyscus; species Peromyscus eremicus. The sequence continues at coordinate 1,614,722 of NC_081439.1, read as the reverse complement.
ATACTTAGATTGAGATTGGATTAAATTTAGCTAATAGCACATACTATAGGGTTTTGTTTTGTTTTGTTTTGTTTTTTCTTTGTGATAAAGGCTTTATTTAGAACTTTTTTTAATTTTATAATTTGATTTAATTTTACGTATCAGCCACGGATTCCCGTCCTCCCTCCTCCCGCCCCCCCCCACCTCCCCACCTCCCCCCCAGCTCACCCCCCATTTCCATCTCCTCCAGGGCAAGGACTTCCCTGGAGATTCAGCTCAACCTGGTAGATTCAGTCCAGGCAGGTTCAGTCCCCTCCTCCTAGGCTGAGCAAAATGTTTCAGCATAGGCCCCAGGTTCCAAACAGCCAGCTCATGCACTAAGGACAGGTCCCGGTCCCACTGCCTGGGGGCCTCCTACATAGTTCAAGCTAATCAACTGTCTCACTTATCCAGAGAGCTTGATCCAGTTGGGGCTCCTCAGCTATTGGTTCATAGTTCATGTGTTTCCACTAGTTTGGCTATTTGTCCCTGTGCTTTTTCCAATCTTGGTTTCAACAACTCTTGCTCATACAGTCCCTCCTCTTTCTCGCCGATTGGATTCCTGGAGCTCCACCTGAGGCCTGGCCATGGATCTCTGCATCCACTTCCATCAGTCATTGGATGTTATTTTGTTTTATAATTAAGAAAATTTTTTCATTCATTTTACACACCAATCAAAGATCCCCTCTTTTCTCCTCCTGCCCCCCAGCCTCCCCCTCCCAACCCACCCCCACTGCCCCCAACAAGAAGGCAAGGCCTCCCATGGGGAGGCACATCTAGTAGAGGCAAGTCCAAGCCCTTCCCCTGCCTCAAGGCTGCATGCAGGGAGATGCAAATCAAAACGACTCTGAGATACCTGTCAGAATGGCTACGATCAAAAGCACTACAGACAGCTTATGTTGGAGAGGATGTGGAGCAAGGGGAACACTCCTCCAATGTTGGTGGGAATGCAAACTTGTACAGCCACTTTGGAAATCAGTGTGGTGGTTTCTCAGGAAGTTCAGCCTCAGTGTAAGAAGCAAGTACCAGGGACCAGTGAATGAGTAATAAAAGCCAGAAATTTGGTCTGAAAGATGGAAAAGAATCAGTCTTCCTCAAGACCCAGCTATACCACTCTTGGGCATATACCCAAGGAATGCTCAATCATACTGTAGTTTTTATAGCTGTCATGAATATAGTTGACACTGAGTCTGACATTCTGAAGTTATCCTTAAAACATATTAGCAAACATATGCTAGTTTCTCAACAGAATTTACAACTGTCATTTGTGATCCATAAAAAAGTTGAGAATCACTATGATATATAAGCTTTTATGATCTTATGATGATTATATCTATAAAGGAGCTCACTCTGTAAATTATTTTGTGCTCCATAGAATGACCAAGAGCATTCTTAGAACCAACCACTGACTTCAAACAGGCTGCAATTTGGGGAGGAATTTTTTTGTCATTCCCTGGCAACATTCTAGGTCTCAGAGAAAAGGGGTTTCAAAGATAGGAACCTTATTAAATGATACCCTGCTCACATGAGAGCAGCCTCATTGAAGTCTAGCCTAGTTGGAAGTCCAGCTTGGGTTCTTGAGCCAAATTATTAATAATTTGTTCCCACAACACACCTACCTATTCAAACTAAGTAGGGAGAGGGGCATTTGTTATAAATCAGTGATGAAAGCTGTGCCTAGTTACCTTGCATTCTCACTGAGGTTATGAAGCACAAGAACAAAACTAGTAGACTAAAATACAGATGCTGTTTAGTTGATGAGGGAAATCACATGAAGTAGAGGATGAGAGTCCGGCAGTAGGGCAGATACAAGACACATGGACATGAGAACTAGAGTGAATAGTTATGGAGATAACTGAGAGGCCTGCTTATACAAATTAGATACCATGTGTTTAACTATGATGGGAGGCGAGAAGAAATAGTAAGGTGTGAGTAGGTACAAAATTCAGATTGGAGGCCAGCAAACCTTTTCTTTAAAGGGTCAGAAATACTTTAGACTTTGCCAGCTGTATACGGTCCTTTTCTGTGTTTTTTTCTTTTTCCTCTTACAACTCTTTAAAAATGTGAAAAACATTCTCAGTGTGTTAGCCATATAAAACAGGTCTTAAGTAGTAGCCAACACCTAGTTTAGATGATGGTGGGCAAATGAGATAAGAACAGGAAAAATCCCTAGAGAATTTACTGCTGTTCTTGATTTTACTGAAAAGAATTTGATGACTAAATAGAGTAAGGGTTAAAGCTATAAAGAATGAATAAACAAATTTAGAAATAAATTTATCCTAGAATAGTATGACAATGAGTTGGATGGAGCAGAAGTGGCGAGGATAGGGATGGAAAGGAAGTTCAGCCTCGGTGTAAGAAGCAAGTACCAGGGACCAGTACTGCTAGGGTGAATCAGTTGATGGTATAGGGTATATTTAGTCATGTGAGGAACCTAGAGGCACCTACTTTTCCTCTGAAATAGATTAGAGCAATAAAGAGGGTGAAATGGACAATTGAAGGTGGGGGGTTGGTGTCTAGAATAATTTCTAAGTAATCGTCCTTCTCCCTGAGTTATTCATTTATTTTCTAATATCATTCCATAAAGAATTAAAAGGCTCCCAGAACTCATTATGGATTATTGTGATTCAATTCACAAGTCTCCTTTTGGTCCAACCCAAGCAAATAATTTCTACAATATGCTGAAATTTTTTATGCACAAGGTACTATTAGACTCTTTATAAACATTAGCTTATTTGTATCTCATACATTTCATTATTTTCCAACACCTTTTTTCTTCATCACAATAGTACATTACATGTTGAAGTTACTCTGTTATTGCTTTCCTGATCTGTTATAATATATAAAATTGAAGACAGTTTAGAAAACAGGGAAAAGAACCTATTTTCAAAAAAAAATTTAAAAAGAAAGAAAAATGCCTATAACCCAACTCTCAACTAATAATTGGCTAACTTTGTGGTGAATCTCCACCTTGTCTTTTTCTATTTCCCTTTAAAGTTAGTTCTTATAGATAGGCATGCTAATCCTAGTTCAGATGCTTGGTTTTTTAGGGTGTTTAAAAATTGCTAAATCCAGAATAAGAATTTGTTCAACTATATTTGTCTTTCTCCTAGAAACAGAGAGTATTCTCTTAGATGTGTCAAAGCAGGTATTGGTGCTAATACAAAGACACTGACCATTCTTCCCTCTCTTCATGCTTACAGGCTTGTTATGGCATCCTTAAAATTCCAGAAGGCAGCTGGCTATGTCGTTCCTGTGTCCTGGGCATTTATCCACAGTGTGTTTTATGTCCTAAGAAGGGTGGAGCCATGAAGACCACCAGGACAGGGACTAAATGGGCTCATGTCAGCTGTGCCCTGTGGATACCAGAAGTAAGAAACCATTCAAATCTGGGCCCATTTACTCCAGGATGCCCTCCTTCTCATGATGTTTAGACAGACTCAGACTTGTCTTGGAAATTCTTCCTGCTCACCTCTATTTCTGAGATTTCTGTGCTACATCAGGTCTTCTTGGACACAAATGTGCATGTTAGCACATACTATTTATTTGTGGGTGGTACTTTCAGTGGTATTTGATAAATTTGTGTGAGAGAAGAGGGTGATGAGATAGTATAGCTGTTAGGAGCACATACTGCTTTTGTAGAGGATCTGAGTATAGTTCCAGTAGCATGTCAGGCAATTCACAACTGACTGCCTTTAATTCTGCCTCCCAGGGAATTGATAGCCTCTGGCCTCCAGAGGCACCTGTACACATATACACATACTCATACACATATATGCATAATTTTAAAAACAAATATTTTAAAACTATTTATAAAATGAACAAAACTACTTTTTTTTAAAAAAAAGACAAAGGTATGAGAAACACTTTTTTAAAATAAACCTTACCTTAAAATACCTGTAGCCACAAATCAGACTAAGATATGAAATGCCACAGAAATATACAAATAGCATCCCGGAAGGCTCCCTCATAGCCCCTCCTTTCCCTATTTCCTGAGAACAACAACCATTTTGATCTTTATCAGTATAGATAAGTTTTGTATATTTTTGAGCTTCATGTAAATGGAATTCATAGAGTAAGTATTCTTTTGTGTCTGGCTAGCACTCCATGTTGTAGTATATATCAGTAGTTCATCAATTTACATTGCTTAGTAGTTTACCATTATATGGATATACTATTTATCCATTCTACTTTGGGTCTCTGATTTTAGGCTGTTAAAAATAAAGTGAGCCTACTGTGGTGGTTGTCCTTTACTTTTTGTTTTTTACCTTTTTAAAGACAGGGTCTAACTGTTTGACTGACTAGCTGCCTTGGAACTCACAAAGATCCACCTGCCTCTGCCTTCCAAATTCTGGGATTAAAGGCCACCATACCTAGTTCTCTTTTACTTATAAAGCTCTTTGGGGGCCTTAAACTCAACAGTTATCTAAGACTTTATTCAAAATTCTATTCCTTGTTATCTACCCCGATCCTGTAGTTGCAGGTATTTCCTGAGGTGCTATTGTTAATTAACTTAATTAAAACATGGCTTCTAAATTAAGCATGGTAGTACATTCCTGTAATCCCTATACTTGGGAGACTAAGGCAGGAGGGTTAAGATCTAGAAGCCATCTTGGAACTGTGTAGTGAGCTCAAAGCCAGGCTATATACCTAGATCCTGTAAACAAAAAATAACTCAAGGGTTTGGGCTAGGGTGTAGTTAGTGGTAGAATATTTGTCTAGCATGAACAAGGCAATTCTCCAGTACCAAAAAAATTAAAATTAAAAAAGGTTGAAGCCAGGCCTGGTACATATGCCTGTAAACCCACATCTTTGGATGGAAAGGCAGAATAATCAAAAGTTCAAACCCTGGGCTGCATAGTAAGCTTAAGACTAGCCTAAGCTAGAGTGAGACCTTGTCTCAGACCAAAAAACAAGAGGTAGGGAATGTAGCTCAGAGGTAGAGCACTTGCTTTGCATGTGCAAAGGCCTGGGCTTGATCCCTAGTATCACACACATAAAAATAAAACAAATCACCTATAATCCCAACACTCAGAAGGCTGGAATAAGAAGATCATGAGTTAAGGGCTATCCTGAGCTACATAGATGCTATCTCAAAAATAAAATAATATAAACTTTCACAAATATTAACCTTCTCTTAGGGCTTCTAATTCTTGATTTCCAGTATATTTTGGATTATTAAAGATCTCTCTTTCCTGATCTGAACAGAACTTGTACTAGATGAACCATCTTAGTTTGATAGTTACTCACTTTTTAAAACCTGTTTCTTTCCGGTGCTGGAGAGATGGTCCAGGGAGTTTGATAGTTACTCACTTTTTAAAACCTGTTTCTTTCCGGTGCTGGAGAGATGGTCCAGGGGTTAAGAGCACTGGCTACTCTTCCAGAAGACCTAGGTTCAAATCCCAGCATCTGTATGGTGGCTCACAACCATTTGTAACTCCAGTCCCAGAGAATCCAATACCTTCTTCTGGCCTTTGTTGGCACTGCATGCATGTGATGCACAGATATACACATAGGCAAAACACTCGTGCACACAAAACAAAATGAAAAACAATAATTTTAAAGTTTATTCTTGGGTCTGGAGAAAGGGCTCAGCAGTTAAGAACACTGGCTGCTCCTCTAGAGGACCCGGGTTTAGTTCCCAGCACCCATATGGCAGCTTACAACTGTCTGGACCATGGCACCAGGCATGAATGTGATGCACATATACATGCAGGCAAAATACTCATACAAATAAAATAAATAAATCTTTGTTAAAGTTTATTTCTTAAAAAGTCATGTATATAGTTGTAAAAGAGAAACCGAGAACACATTTTTACCAGTAGTTACATGACCCTTTGTTTCCATATGGAAAATATTGTTTCATCTTTTTTAAAGTATCCCTTTCCTTTCAGCATCCCCAAAGACTTAATTTCACTTTGAAGCTACTTTGGCTGAGAGAGTAGGGTAAGCTGGTAATAGTTACATAGTTTTAAAAATTGGAGTTTAGAAGTGGTATCATCCTCATTCTTTGTAATTACAGGCTGCAGTCTCTTCATTACATAAATTTGCTGCTACTTTCCAACAATATTATCCTGCTTTGTGAACCAAATATAAAGATCTGTCACTGCCTATCTTTATTTTTAGTTGATTAAATGAAATAGCAAGGCATGTGGTACCATGATACTAGAATTTCTGAACTTTATTTTCTTTCCTTAGTAGCTTTCTTTGGTTCCTAAGTAAAGATAGATATATCTTGATTCTTTAAGGTAACCATGCCTACCTAGTCTATATTCCTGCACTCTCATCACGTACATGAATTGTTTACATTACTAGAAATGACTGAAGGACTGAGCAATGGAAAGAGATATGTTTTGTTTATTCTTAGTTCCATACTAACCTTGGAAGATATGGCTTACTTCATTGTTTTAATGTTCTCAGCTTCATATAACATATATAAAACATGTAACAGTTTGTGAAAAGTGCTTCTGAGATGCCCTGGTGCTTCTGCCTTATGATGATGTTGTATTTGTAGGTCAGCATTGCTTGTCCTGAGAGAATGGAACCTATCACAAAAATCTCCCATATTCCACCTAGCCGGTGGGCCTTAGTTTGCAGCCTGTGCAAGTTGAAGACAGGAGCTTGTATTCAGGTAAGTGCCCTGAGAAGTAGTGGAATGAGCTAAAACCAAGTTGACCTGACTCATGGTCCCAGTAAGAGTATCTTGTTAACCCAAAATCTCCCCTCTTATGTGCAGGATGCTGCCATTCCAGAGACAGTTTGTGGAAATCTTTTTCAGATGTTACTTCTGAGTTATTCAGCCTGTTTCTTTTTCAAAGATTTATTTTTATTTGTGTGTATGTGTGGGGGTACCATGTGTGGGGGGGTGCCCCCAGAGGCCAGAAAAGGGTGTTTGATCTCCTGGAGCTGAATTTACAGGTTGTTGTGAAACACCCAGCATGGGTGCTGGGCATTAAACTTGGATCCTCTGAAAGAGCAATAAATGTTCTTAACCACTAAGCCATCTCTCTGACCCTTGACCTATTCTTTTTAACATTCAGATTGGTTGCCAGGCATAGTGATATACACCTTAGGCCCAGCTATTCAGGAAATTGAGGCAGAAGAATCATTTCAGCTCAGGAGTTCAAGGCCAGCCTGAACAACATAGTGAGACCCTTTTTCAAAATAATACTCATAGTGGTATTAAACCTTTATCTTTTAATGTCAGCACTCATGAGTTAACTGACTCTGAAGCTGAGTGCTTTCATTCTGAGTGGGAATAAGCTATAACTAAACTATATAGCCCGTGTTCTGATGAGTCTTATCCATTAATTGTCAGTGAATTTAAGATCCAGGATGATTACATAGATGGCTCTGTGAACGTTTGGGTGTGGAAAGGTACATTTGAATAGATAAAGTCTGGCGACTAGTTTTGAAAGTCATTCTCATAGGCATCTATGTTGCATGTGGTAGTACAGGTAATGTGTTCTGAGATATCTGAGGTACAATATCACTTCACTTTCTGTTCCAAACATAAGGTGGCACTGCTTGTAAGGACTTGTAAGGAAGGAAGGACTGACCTTCTATTCCATAGACTTACTGTGTGTAAGCTGCAGACGGGTTGAAATTAGATTTTCCTGCAGACCTTCAGAGAAAGGAGTCTCTGTAATGTCATAACTTAGGGCAGTGGCTCTGGGTGTTTCATTTAGTCCGCTGCTGCTTAACAGGTTTCAGACTTGTCATCTAACACATATGAGCACTTATCTTTTTAAAAATTTCTTTCAGCTGATTTTATTTATCTTAGCTATAACATTTTAGTATTTATAAAGGAAAAATGTCCCCCTGATATATACTGACTGTGCTGGCTAGTGTTATGTTAATTTGACACAAGCTAGAGTCATTTTGGAAATGACTCATTTGAGAAAATACCCCTAAATAGATTGGCTTGTAGACAAGCCTGTGGTGCATTTTCTTGATTGACGACTAATGTGGGAGGTTCCAGCCCACTGTGGGGTGGGGGTGCCAGTCCCAGGCTAGTGGTCCTGGGTGCTATAAGATAGCAGTTTGAACAAGCCACGAGGAACAAGACAGTGGACAACACTCTTCCAGGGCCTCTGCATCAGTTTCTCCCTTGGGTTTCTATCCTGATTTCCCTGGATGATGCAAGTTCTGAGATGAAATAATTCCTTTTCTCCCCAAGTTACGTTTGGTCATGGTGAGTTTTTTGATTGTTTTTTGTTTTGTTGTTGTTTTTCTTTCTGGAGTTTTTTTTTTTTTCCTTGAGACAGGGTCTCTCTGTGTAACATCCCTGGCTGTCCTGGAACTCACTTTGTAGACCAGGCTAGCTTCAAACTCACAGAGATCCATATACCTCTGTCTCCCGAGTGCTGGGATTAAGTACATGGACCACCACGCCAGACTTGGTCATGACACTTTATCACAGCAATAGAAATCCTAAGCCACTAACCTAACACATTGTTTGTTTAGCTAAGTTCCTTCCTATTTGCTCTCCATATATGAGCCTCTTAAAGGCCAAGATGATACACCATTCCCCCACTAGTATTCATTTAGGGTGCATTGAATAAATACACATATGTTTCCTTGTATCAAATTAATTTATAATACATATTTTCCATTAAAACAAAATATTTTCCATGTGTATTATTTAATAATTTTACAGTGGAGATTGAATTCATATTCAATAAATTACTTATTCTCACTATGGTACCTGCATTTCTCACTAATTTGCTGTTAAAGATTATTTTTATACTGGTTAGTAATTAGTAACATAGCTAGTGAGAGAAAACGTTGGCCTTAGCCTTTGCAGATCTGAGTTTGCATTGCAGCCTTAGGCTCCACACTCTGTCTTCTGTTATATTGTTTATCTATGAGTTTTATCTTCCCTAATTTTGTTCTACGTTTTTTCCCACACCTTGACATGATAGACACTAGATTTTGATGGATGGATGAACAGATGATTAGATGGAACATTCTAGAGGAGGTTTCTCATCTGCAGACCAATGGTTCTTATTTTCATTTCTTAAAGTTCAGATTCTTGATTTTAGAGAAATCTTCCTAAATTGAGGCTATTGTGCATTTTTATTTTTTGTGTGGTACTAGGGATTAATCCCAGGATCTCAAGTATGCTAAGCCAATGCTCTACCACTGAACTGCATCTCTATCACAAACTTTAGTATAAGGAATTTAATTTATTCAGCAAATGTGTATGCCTAATTGTATACTAGGGTTTGGGTCTACCAATGAAATAACAAAGAACTTTGCACTGTGGAGCTTATATTTTAGTTTGTAAAAGTAGACAGTAAGCAATAGATGTTAAATAAAATGTTATAAGGTGATAGCTGCTATAGAAAAGACTGTGGAAGACAGTAAGAAGTTGGGAAATGTGATGTAGGGAGCATGAGTTACAAGTTTAAGCTGAGTGATTAGGGTAAAACTAACTATAGAGATAACATATGAACAAAGAGAAAAAGCTATGCAGATGTTTAGGATAAAAAGTGTTTCAGGCAGAGGAAACAGCCATTGAAAAGACCATGAGATAGGAGTGTGCCTGGCCTATTTGATCAACAAGAAAGAATCCAGCAAGATGAGAATGGAATGTTTGGGAAAAGAAGAACAAAGAGATTATATGGGGCTTTATTGGTTAGAGCAAGGACTGGTAAATTTGTTCTATAAATAGCAAGATAGTAAATATGTTAGGCTTTGTGGACCATGTAGTTTCTTGTCACAGCTGCTCAACACCACCTTTGCAATGCAAAGGCAGCTATAGACAGTATTTAAACAAATAAGAGCCTTTTTGAACATGAAGGTTTCTGATAATCCTTTAGCAGATGCTAGTCTTGGTTCAAGCTAGATGTCTAGGAAGCCCTGGATTTTGCCCAGGTTCTAGACATACTTGCTCTAATTTCCAGGTTTCTCGAATTTCTCTGTTCTGTATCTTATATTGAAGTCTCTCTAGATCCTGAGGCTTAGCCTAGTCTACAAATTGAGACCATGTCTAGAAAAAAAACATGGCTTTGAAACTGAGCATCATAGCATGCACCTATAAGTCCTAACACTTGGAATGCTGGGGAAATAGTACCACCAGTTCAGGGCCAACCTAGGCCATATATAGTTAGACCCTTTCTTAAAACACAGAATGGAAAGAAGGAAAAGATGGAGGGAGTGGGGAGGGAAAGGGAAGAGAGGAGAGAAAAGGAGGAATATACTCTTTGGTGCTAGTCTCCCAGGATTTGAAACCTGGTCTTCTTGCTGGTTATGTAAGCTTATAAAAGTGACCTAACTTTAAAAAAAAAAAAGTTAGCCGGGCGGTGGTGGCGCACGCCTTTAATCCCAGCACTTGGGAGGCAGAGCCAGGCGGATCTCTGTGAGTTCGAGGCCAAGCCTGGTCTCCAAAGTGAGTTCCAGGAAAGGCGCAAAGCTACACAGAGAAACACTGTCTCGAAAAACCAAAAAAAAATAAAAAATAAAAAAATAAATTAAAAAAAAAGTTACCTAACTTTTCTGGGATTCAGCTTCCACATCTATAAGTGGAGACAATAATACTAATTACTTAAGATGGCAGAGAGCTTAGCATAGAACCTAAAAGATAAATATACAAGTTAGTAGGACTGCTAATAATTGCATATGTCCATATTATTATTCCCTAGAGTAAATCTGATTATTGATAAAATCCCTAACATTCATTTGGCCAGCCAAACTGAATAGAATCATCCAACATTTGTGGCTTGGATTGATGGTAGAGAGATATAGCCTGTCTGAAGTCACATACAAGTATAGAGAATTTAAATTGGAAAGCTAACATGAGTTTACTCTTAAGCCCATGTGAGTTCAATTATAATGGAAATTAACTTCTAAAAGATAAAATCTTCAAAAAGTGTGGAACTGGGAAATAAAGTACATTTTTTTCAGTGACTATTAAAAGTAATATAATGAGGAAAATGAAATACTAAGATTAAAAGGAATTCTGAGGGATAACTTGATGGTTAAGTACTTGCTGCACAAGCATGAGGAACTGAATGTGAATCCCCAGCACCTATTTAAAACTAAATGTTTAGCCTCCTACATCTATAACCCTAGCACTGGGAGTGATGTGCAGAAGCAAACAGATCCTGGAATCACTTAACTGGCTAGCCAGTCAGCTGAAATAGTGAGCTCCACGTTCAAAGACAGACCTTGTCTCAAATATAAGGTGGAGAGGAATTAAGGAAGACAGCTGACATCAACCTCTAGCCCCCACATGTGCACATAGCAACATAAAAGGGCATTCTCCACCGACCTAGGAAAGCACTTAATTTTTTTCACATATTTCACAATTTGTTTTTTTAATTAAGAAATTTTTTATTCATTCCACTTACCAACCACAGATCTCCCCTTACCCTCCTCCTGCTCCTGCCCCCCCCTCGCCTATCCCCCATCCTCTCCTCCAAAAAGGTATGGTAGATCCAAGCCCCTCCCCCTGCATCAAGGCTGTGTGCAAGGTGTCCCACCATAGGCAGTGGGCTCCAAAAAGCCAGTTCATACACTAGGGATAGATCCTATTCACACTCTCAGGGGCCCCTCAAACAGACCAAGCTACAGAACTGTCTCACCCATGCAGAGGGCCCAGTCCAGTTCCATACAGGCTCCACAGCTGTCAGTCCAAAGTTCATGAGTTCCCACTGGCTTGGTTCGGTTGTATCTGTAAGTTTCGGCATTGTGGTCTTGATGCCACTTGCTCATAGATTCACTCTTCCCTCTCTTCGACTGGACTTCTGGAGCTTGGCCTGGTGCTTGGCTGTGCCTATCTACATCTGTTTCCACCAGTTACTGGATGAAGGCTCTATGGTGACTGTTAGGGCATTCACCAGTCTGACCACTGGGATAGGCCAGCTCAGGCACCCCATCCACCATTGCTAGTAGTCTAAGCTGGGGTCACCCCTGTGGATTCCTGAGAACTTCCCTCGCACCAGGTTTCTCTCTATCCCCACAATGTCTCCCTCTAGCAAGACATCTCCCTCATTGCTCTCCTCTCTGCCCCTGTTCCAGCTCAATCATTCCATTTCCCCAGGCTCCTATCCCACATTCCCTACCGTCTATTGCTCCCCTCACCCCCAGTTTACTCAGGAGATCTCATCTATTTCTCCTTCCCAGGGGGACCAATGTCCCTCTTGTTACCTAGTTTCTCTGGAGCTGTGGATTGTAGTCTGGTTATCCTTTACTTTACATCTAGTATCCACTTATGGATGTACCATGTTTGTCTGAGTCTGGGTTACCTCACTCAGGATGATATTGTCTAGTTCCATCCATTTGCCTGCAAATTTCATGATGTCATTGTTTTTTACTGCTGAGTAGTACTCCATTGTATATATGTACCACATTTTCTTTATCCATTCTTCAATTGAGGGGCATCTAGGTTGATTCCAGGTTCTGGCTATTACGAATAATTCTGCTATGAACATAGTTGAGCAAGTGTCCTTTGTGGTATGCTTGAGCATCCATTGGGTATATACCCATGAGTGCTATCACTGGGTCTTGAGGTAGATTGATTCCCAATTTTCTGAGAAACCTCCATACTGATTTCCAAAGTGGCTATAGAAGTTTGCACTCCCACCAACAGTGGAGGAGTGTTCCTTTTGCTCCATATCCTCTCTAACATAAGCTGTCACCAGTTGTTTTTTATCTTAGCCATTCTGACAGGTGTAAGGTGGTATCTCAGAGTTGTTTTGATTTGCATTTCCCTGATGACTAAGGATGTTAAGCAATTCCTTAAATGTCTTTTGGCCATTTGAGAGTCTTCTGTTGAGAATTCTCTGTTTAGCTCTGTAGCCCATTTTTTTAATTGGATTGTTTGGTATTTTGATGTCCAGTTTCTTGAGTTCTTCATATATTTTGGAGATCAACCCTCTGTCAGATGTGGGGTTGGTAAAGATCTTTTCCCATTCTGTAAGCTGTCGTTTTGTCTTATTTACCATGTCCTTTGCCTTATAGAAGCTTCTCAGTTTCAGAGGTCCCATTCATTGATTGTTGCTCTCAGAGTCTGTGCTACTGGTATTATATCTAAGTGGTCTCCTGTGCCAATGCATTCAAGGCTACTTCCTACTTTCTCTTCTATCAAGTTCAGTGTAACTGGATGTATATTGAGGTCTTTGATCCACTTGGACTGGAGTTTTGTGCGTGGCAATAGATATGGATCTATTTGCAATCTTCTACATATTGACATCCAGTTATGCCAACACCATTTGTTGAAGATGCTTTCTTTTTTCCATTGTACACTCTTGGCTTCTTTGTCAAAATCAGGTGTTCATAGGTGTAAGAGTTAATGTCAGGGTCTTCAATTTGATTCCATTGGTCCACATTTCAGATTTTATGCTAATACCAAGCTGTTTTTATTACTATAGCTCTATAGTAGAGCTTGAGGTCAGAGATGGTGATGTCTCCAGAGGTTGCTTTGTTATACAGGATTGGCTATTCTGGGTTTTTTGTTTTTCCTTATGAAGTTGAGTTTTGTTCTTTCAAGGTCTGTGAAGAATTGTGTTGGGATTTTGATGGGGACTGCATTGAATCTCTAGATTGCTTTTGGTAAGATTGCCATTTTTATTATGTTGATTCTACCTATCCATGAGCAAGGGAGATTTTTCCATTTTCTGATATCTTCTTCAATTTCTTTCTTCAAAGACTTAAACTTCTTGTCATACAGGTCTTTCACTTGCTTAGGTAGAGTTACCCCAAGTTATTTTATATTATTTGTGGCTATTGTGAAGGTTGATGTTTCTCTGATTTCTTTCTCAACCCATTTATCATTTTTATATAGGAGAGCTACTGATTTTTTTTTAGTTAATCTTATATCCTGCCACATTGCTGAAGGTGTTTATCAGCTGTAGGAGTTCTCTGGTAAAATATTTGGGGTCACTTACATATACTATCATATCGTCTGCAAATAGCGAAAGTTTGACTTTTTTTTTCCAATTTATATCCCCTTGATCTCCTTATGTTGTCTTATTGCTTTAGCTAGGACTTCTAGTACCATATTGAATAGATATGGATAGAGTGGACAGCCTTGTCTTGTTCCCAATTTTAGTGGAATTGCTTTGAGTTTTTTTCCATTTAATTTGATGTTGGCTGTCGGCTTGCTGTAAATTGCCTTTATTATGTTTAATTATGTTCCTTGTATTCCTGATCTCTCTAGTACCTTTATAATGAAGAGGGTGTTGGATTTTGTCAAAGACGTTTTCAGCATCTAATGAGATGATCTTTTTTTTTTCTTTCAGTTTGTTTATATGGTGTATTGACAGATTTTCGTATGTTGAACCATCCTTGTATTCCTGGGATGAAGCCTACTTGGTCATGGTGGATAATTTTTTTTCATGTGTTCTTGGATTTGATTTGGCAGTATTTTATTGCGTGTTTTTGCATCAGTGTTCATGAGGGAGATTGGTCTGTAATTCTCTTTCTTTGTTGCAGCTTTGTGTGTAGTTTGGCTATCAGGGTAACTGTAGCCTCATAAAAAGATTTTGGTAATGTTCCTTCTGTTTCTGTTGTGTGGAACAGTTTGAAGAGTATTGGAATTAGCTCTTCTTTGAAAATCTGGTAGAATTCTGTGCTGAAACCATCTGTTATTGGGCTTTTTTTGGTTGGGAGATTTTTAATGACTGTTTCTATTTCCTTAGGGGTTATTGGACTATTTAAATAGTTTATCTGGTCTTGATTTAACTTTGGTATGTGGTACCTATCAAAAAATTGTCCATTTCTTTCAGATTTTCCAATTTTGTGGAGTACAGGTTTTTGAAGTATGACCTGATGATTCTCTGGATTTCCTCATTGTCTGTTGTTATATCTCCCTTTTCATCTCTGATTTTGTTAATTTGGATGCTCTCATACTGCCTTTTGGTTAATTTGGATAAGGGCTTGTCTATCTTGTTGATTTTTCTCCAAGAACCAACTCTATGTTTCATTGATTCTTTGTATTGTTCTCTTTGTTTCTATTTTATTGATTTCAGCCCTCAATTTGATTATTTCTTGCCCTCTATTCCTCCTGGGTGGCTTTGTTCTTTTTGTTCTAGAGCTTTCAGGTGTGCTGTTAAGTCACTAGTGTGAGATTTCTCCATCTTCCTTATGTGGGCATTTAGTGCTATGAATTTTCCTCTTAACACTGCTTTCATAGTGTCCCATAAGTTTGGGTTTGTTGTACTTTCATTTTCATTGAATTCTAGGAAATCTTTAATTTCTTTCTTATTTTTTCCTTGACCCATTGGTGAGTCAGTTGGGAATTGTTCAGTTTCCATGAGATTGTAGGCTTTTTGTAATTTTTGTTTTTGTTGAAATTTAACTTTAAGCCATGGTGGTCCAATAAAATACAGGAGGTTATTCCAATGTTTTTGTATCTGTTGAGATTTGCTTTATGACTGAGTATGTGGTCAGTTTTAGAGAAGGTTCCATGGAATGCTGAGAAGAAGGTATATTCTTTTGTGTTAGGGTGGAATGTTATGTAGATATCTGTTAAGTCCATTTGAGTCATAACACCTGTTTGTTCCCTTATTTCTCTGTTAAGTTTCTGTCTGGCAGATCTATCCTTTGGTGAGAGTGGGGTGTTGAAATCTCCCACTGTTAGTGTGTGTGGTGTAGCTGGAGTTTTCTCCAGTCCTGCCTGGGCCTGCAGCTGCTCAGACCCAAGTAAACACACAGAGACTTATTTTACTTAAAAAACTGTATGGCCGTGGCAGGCTTCTTGCTATCTAGTTCTTATATCTTAAATTAACCCATTTCTATTCATCTATAAGTTGCCACGTGGCTTGCCACCTTACTTCCCATGGCAGCAGCGGCTGGCAGCATCTCCTGACTCAGCCTTCCACTTCCCAGAATTCTCCTCTCTGCTTATCCTGCCTATACTATACTTCCTGCCTGGCTACTGGCCAATCAGCATTTTATTTATCAATCAATCAGAGCAACACATTCACAGCATACAGAAAGACATCCCCAGCAGTGGGGTTTGATGTGTGATTTAAGCTTTAGTAATGTTTCTTTTACAAATGTGGGTGCCCTCTTATTTGGGGCATAAATGCTCAGAATTGAGACTTCATCTTGGTGGATTTTCCCTGTGATAAATACATAATGTCCTTCCCAATCTCTTTCGATTGATTTTAGTTTGAAGTCTGTTTTATTAGATATTAGGATATCTACACCAGCTTGCTTCTTTATGTCCATTTGATTGAAAATTCTTTTCCCAGCCAGTCTTTGAAGTTGAGGTGTGTTTCTTTCTTTTTTTTTTAAGGTATGTTTCTTGTATGCAGCAGAAGGACAGATCCTGTTTTCATATCCACTCTGTTAGCCTGTGTCTTTATATAGGTGAATTGAGCCCATTGATATTAAGGGATATTAATGACCAGTGATTGTTAATTCTGTTATTTTTTGGTGATAGTGTTGTGTGTTTCCCTTCTTTGGTATTTGTTGGTGTGGGATTATCTATTGCCTGTGTTTTAATGGGTGTATATAACTTCCTTAGGTTGGATTTTTCCTTCTAGTGCTTTCTGGATTTGGCTAGATTTGTGGATAGATATATATTTGTTTAAATCTGGTTTCATCATGGAATATTTTGTTTACTCTGTCTATGGCGATTAAGAGTTTTGCTTGGGCTGGAGAGATGGCTTAGAGATTAAGAGTACTGACTGCTCTTCCAGAGGTCCTGAGTTCAATTCCCAGCACCCACATGGTGTCTCACAACCATCTGTAATGAGATCTGGCGCCCTGTTCTGTATACATAATAAATAAAAAAATCTTTTAAAAAGAGAGTTTTGCTGGGTATAATAGTCTAGGTTGGCATCCGTGGTCTCTTAGTGTCTGCATAACATCTGTCCAGGACCTTATGGCTTTCAGAGTCTCCGTTGTGAAGTCAGGTGTTATTCTGATGGGTATGCCTTTATATGTTACTTGGTCTTTTTCCTTTGCAACTCTTGATATTTTTACATTATTCTGTATGTTTAGTGGTTTGATTATTATGTGGTGGTGGACTCTTTTTTTTTGTTTGTTTGTTTTGGATACAGTCTATTTGGTGTTCTTTAAGCTTCTTGTATCTTCATAGGCATTTCCTTCTTTAGGTTGGGAAAGTTTTCTTCTATGATTTTGTTGAATATATTTTCTGTGCCTTTGAGTTTGTATTCTTCTCCTTCTATCCCTATTATTCTTTTTTTTAATTTTTATTTTGCAATACAATTAAGTTCTACATACAGGCACAGATTCCCTTGTTCTCCCCCCTCCCGCCCCCCCTCACCTTCCCCCCAGCCCACCCCCCATTCCAATCTCCTCCAGGGCAAAGCCTTCCCCACAGACTGAGATCAACCTGGTGGACTCAGTCCAGGTAGGTCCAGTCCCCTCCTCCCAGGCCGAGCCAAGTGACCCTGCATAGGCCCCAGGTTTCAAACAGCCAACTCATGCAATGAGCACAGGACCCAGTGCCACTGCCTGGATGCCTCCCAAACAGATCAAGCCAATCAACTGTCTCACCCATTCAGAGGGCCTGATCCAGTTGGTGACCCCTCAGCCATTGGTTCATATTTCATGTGTTTCAGTTTGTTTGGCTATTTGTCTCTGTGCTTTATCCGACCTTGGTCTCAACAATTCTCTTTCATATAAACCCTCCTCATTCTCGCTAATTGGACTCCCAGAGATCCACCTGGGGCCTAGTCATGGATCTCTGCATCCAGATCCCTCAGTAGTTGGATGAGGTTTCTAGCACGACAATTAGGGTGTTTGGCCATCCCATCACCAGAGTAGGTCAATTCGGACTGTCTCTCGACCATTGCCAGCAGTCTGTTGTGGGGTTATCTTTGTGGATTTCTGTGGGCCTCTCTAGCACTTTGTTTCTTCCTATTCTCATGTAGTCTTCATTTACCGTGGTCTCCTATTCCTTGTTCTCCCTCTCTGTTGTTGATCCAGCTGGGATCTCCCACTCACCCAAGCTCTCTTTCCCTCGACCTTCGCCCTTCACTACCCCTACTCATGTCCAGGCTGTTCATGTAGATCTCATTCCATTTCTCTGTCATTGGGAGATCCCCATGTCTTTCTTGGGGTCCTGTTTTCCAGGTAGCCTGCCTGGTGATGTGAGTAGCAGTCCAGTTATCCTTGTTCCACATCTAGTATCCTGTTATGAGTGAGTACATACCATGTTTGTCTTTCTGAGTCTGGGATACCTCACTCAGGATGATTTTTTCTAGGTCCATCCATTTGTCTGCAAACCTCATGATGTCATTGTTTTTCTCTGCTGAGTAGTATTCCATTGTGTATATGTACCACATTTTGTTTATCCATTCTTCAGTTGAAGGGCATCTAGGTTGTTTCCATGTTCTGGCTATTACAAACAATGCTGATATGAACATAGCTGAACAAGTGCTCTTGTGGTGTGGGTGAGCATTCCTTGGGTATATGCCCAAGAGTGGTATAGCTGGATCTTGGGGGAGATGGATTCCCAATTTTCTAAGAAAGCGCCATATTGATTTCCAAAGTGCTTGTACAAGCTTGCGTTCCCACCAGCAGTGGAGGAGAGTTCCCCTAGCTCCACATCCTCTCCAGCATAAGGTGTCTTCAGTGTTTTTGATCTTAGCCATTCTGACAGGCGTAAGGTGGTATCTCAGAGTTGTTTTGATTTGCATTTCCCTGATGATTAGGGATGTTGAGCAATTCGTTAAATGTCTTTCAGCCATTTGAGTTTCCTCTGTTGAGAATTCTCTGTTTAGTTCTATAGCCCATTTCTTAATTGGACTGTTGGGCATTTTGATGTCTAATTTCTTGAGTTCCTTATATATTCTGGATATCAGTCCTCTGTCAGATGTGGGATTGGTGAATATCTTTTCCCATTCTGTAGGCTGTCGCTTTGCTTTGTTGACCGTATCCTTTGCCCTACAAAAGCTTCTCAGTTTCAAGAGGTCCCATTGATTGATTGTTTCTCTCAGTGTCTGTGCTACTGGTGTTCTATTTAGAAAGTGGTCTCCTATGCCAATGCGTTCAAGACTACTTCCTACTTTCTCTTCTAGCAGGTTCAGAGTAGCTGGATTTATGTTGAGGTCCTTGATCCACTTGGACTTAAGTTTTATGCACGGTGATAGATATGGATCTATTTGCAGCCTTCTACATGTTGATATCCAGTTTTGCCAGCACCATTTGTTGAAGATGCTTTCTTTTTTCCATTGTGCACTTTTGGCTTCTTTGTCAAAAATTATATGTTCATAGGTGTGTGGATTAATGTCAGGGTCTTCAATTCGATTCCATTGGTCCACATGTCGGTTTTTATGCCAGTACCAAGCTGTTTTTATTACTGTAGCTCTATAGTACAGCTTGAAGTCAGGGATCGTGATGCCTCCAGAGGTTGTTTTATTGTACAGGATTCTTTTGGCTATCCTGGGTTTTTTGTTTTTCCATATGAAGTTGAGTATTATTCTTTCCAGGTCTGTGAAGAATTGTGTTGGTATTTTGATGGGGATTGCATTGAATCTGTAGATTGCTTTTGGTAAGATTGCCATTTTTACTATGTTAGTTCTGCCTATCCATGAGCATGGGAGATCTTTCCATTTTCTGACATCTTCTTCAATTTCTTTTTTCAGGGACTTAAAGTTCTTGTCATATAGGTCCTTCACTTGCTTGGTTAGTGTTACCCCAAGGTATTTTATGTCATTTATGGCTATAGTAAAGGGTGATGTATCTCTGATTTCCTTCTCCGCTTTTTTGTCCATTGTATATAGGAGGGCTACTGATTTTTTTGAGTTGATCTTGTATCATGCTATGTTGCTGAAGGTGTTTATAAGTTGTATCAGTTCCTTGGTGGAATCTTTGGGGTTGCTCAAGTATACTATCATGTCATTTGCAAATAGGGAAAGCTTGACTTCTTCCTTTCCAATTTGTATCCCCTTAATCTCCTTATGTTGTCTTATTGCTCTGGCTAGAACTTCAAGTACTATATTGAATAAGTATGGGGAGAGCGGACAGCCTTGCCTTGTTCCTGATTTTAGTGGAATTGCTTTGAGTTTCTCTCCATTTAATTTGATGTTGGCTGTTGGCTTGCTGTAAATTGCCTTTATTATGTTTAGGTATGTTCCCTGTATTCCTGATCGCTCCAAGACCTTTATCATGAAGGGGTGTTGGATTTTGTCAAATGCCTTTTCAGCATCTAGTGAGATGATCATGTGGTTTTTTTCTTTGAGTTTGTTATATGGTGTATCACACTGACAGACTTTCGTATGTTGAACCATCCTTGCATCCCTGGAATGAATCCTACTTGATCATGGTGGATAATTGTTTTGATGTGTTCTTGGAGTCTGTTTGCCAGTATTTTATTGAGTATTTTTGCATCAATGTTCATGAGGGAGATCGGTCTGTAGTTCTCTTTCTTTGTTGTATCCTTGTTTGGTTTGGGAATCAGGGTAATTGTAGCCTCATAGAAGGAGTTTGGTAATGTTCCTTCTGTTTCTATTGTATGGAACAATTTAGAGAGTATTGGTATTAACTCTTCTTTGAAGATCTGGTAGAATTCTGCACTGAAACCATCTGGTCCTGGGCTTTTTTTGGTTGGGAGACTTTTAATGACTGTTTCTATTTCGTTAGGGGTTATTGGACTATTTAAATAGTTTATCTGGTCTTGATTTAATTTAGGTATGTGGTACCTATCCAGAAAATTATCCATTTCTTTTAGGTTTTCCAGTTTTGTGGAATAGAGGTTTTTGAAGTATGACCTGATGATTCTCTGGATTTCCTCAATGTCTGTTGTTATGTCCCCCTTTTCATTTCTGATTTTGTTGATTTGGATGCTCTCTCTCTGTCTTTTGGTTAGTTTGGATAAGGGCTTGTCTATCTTGTTGATTTTCTCAAAGAACCAACTCTTTGTTTCATTAATTTTTTGTATTGTTCTCTTTGTTTCTATTTTATTGATTTCAGCTCTCACTTTGATAATTTCCTGGCATCTATTTTTCCTGGGAGACTTTGCTTCTTCCTGTTCTAGAACTTTCAGGTGTGCTGTTAAGTCACTAGTGTGAGATTTCTCCAGCTTATTTATGTGGGCGTTTAGTGCTATGAATTTCCCTCTTAGTACTGCTTTCATAGTGTCCCATAGGTTTGGATATGTGGTGTCTTCATTTTTGTTGATCTCTAGGAAGTCTTTAATTTCTTTCTTTATTTCTTCCTTAACCCATTGGTGATTCAGGTGGGTATTGTTCAGTTTCCATGAGATTGTAGGTTTTCTGTAGTTTTTGTTGTTGTTGAAATCCAACTTTAGACCATGGTGGTCTGATAGAACACAGGAGGTTATTCCAATTGTTTTGTATCTGTTTAGATTTGTTTTGTGACCAAGTATGTGGTTGATTTTAGAGAAGATTCCATGGGGTGCTGAGAAGAAGGTATATTCTTTTTTGTTAGGATGGAATGTTCTGTAGATGTCGATTAAGTCCATTTGAGTCATGACATCAGTTAAGTCCTTTATTTCTCTGTTAAGTTTCGATTTGGGGGATCTGTCCAGTGGTGAAAGTGGGGTGTTGAGGTCTCCCACTATTAATGTGTGGGGTTTTATATGTGATTTAAGCTTTAATAATGTTTCTTTTACATATGTGGGTGCCCTTGTGTTTGGGGCATAAATGTTCAGAATTGAGACTTCATCTTGGTGGATCTTTCCTGTGATGAGTATGTAATGCCCTTCTTGATCTCTTTTGATTGATTTTAGTTTGAAGTCTATTTTGCTGGATATCAGGATGGCTACACCCGCTTGTTTCTTAAGACCGTTTGATTGGAAAGTCTTTTCCCAGCCTTTTATTTTTTAGGTAGTGTCTATCTTTGAATTTGAGATGTGTTTCTTGTATGCAGCAGAAAGATGGGTCCTGCTTTCGTATCCATTCTGTAAGCCTATGTCTTTTTATAGGTGAATTAAGTCCATTGATATTGAGGGATATTAATGTCCAGTGATTGTTCATTCCTGTTATTTTTTGGTGGTGATGTGTGTGTACTTTTCTTCGTTGGGGTTTACTGCTGTGGCTTTATCTATTGCCTGCGTTTTCGAGGGTGTATCTGACTTCCTTAGGTTGGAATTTTCCTTCTAGTGCTTTCTGTAGGGCTGGGTTTGTGGATAAATATTGTTTAAATCTGGCTTTGTCATGGAATGTCTTGTTCACTCCATCTATGATGATTGAAAGTTTTGCTGGGTATATTAGTCTAGGCTGACATCCATGGTCTCTTAGTGTCTGCATTACATCTGTCCAGGACCTTCTGGCTTTCAAAGTCTCCATTGAGAAATCGGGTGTTATTCTGATAGGTTTGCCTTTATATGTCACTTTGCCTTTTTCCTTTGCTGCTCTTAATAGTCTTTCTTTATTCTGTACGTTTAATTGTTTAATTATTATGTGGCGAGGGGACTTTTTTGGGGGGTCTAGTCTGTTTGGTGTTCTATAGGCTTCCTGTGTCTTCATAAGCATTTCCTTCTTTAAGTTGGGAAAGTTTTCTTCTATGATCTTGTTGAATATGTTTTCTGTGCCCTTGAGTTGGTATTCTTCTCCTTCTTCTACCCCTATTATTCGTAGGTTTGGTCTTTTCATGATGTCCCAAATTTCTTGGACATTTTGGTTCATGACTTTGTTGACTTTAGTGTTTTCTTTGACTGATGAGTCTATTTCTTCTATTGTATCTTCAACGCTAGAGATTCTCTCTTCCATCTCTTGCATTCTGTTGATTATACTTGCATCTGAAGTTCCCAATCGTTTTCTCAGATTTTCTATTTCCAGCATTCCCTCTGTTTGTGTCTTCTTCATTTTTTCTATTTCCCTTTTCAGGTCTTGGACTGTTTCCTTCATTTGTTTCATTGATTTTTCTTGATTTTCTTTCAGTATTTTATTGTTCTCTTCCAGGACTTTTTTGATTTCTTCTAATTTGTTTGCCCTTTCCTCTAGTTGTTTACAGCGTTCTTCACATTTTTTTGTCTTTTCCTCTACACGAGCCTCTAGCTTCTTCATGATGACATTCATAAGGCTATTTTCTTCTGCTTCTTCCAATTTCTGATGTTCAGGTCTAGGTGTTGGAGGAGGGCTAGGGCCTGGTGATGGTGTATTGCTATTCATTTTGTTGTATGTGTTTCTGCCTTGACGTCTGCCCATCTCCTTCTGGTTCGTTCTTGGCCTTATCCGCACACTTGGTTCAGACAGAGCTGACAGATTCAGGAAGTATCTCTCTCTTGTCCAGATGGGAGCTCTCTTGTCCAAATTGGAAGTCCGGGGCAGGATGGGAGCTCTTGTTCAGAAGGGAAGTCCGGGGGAGGATGGGTGCTCTCTCCTCTCTCTCTCTCTCTCTCTCTCTCTCTCTCTCTCTCTCTCTCTCTCTCTCTCTCTCTCTCTCTCCCCTCCAGATGGGAAATCCGGGGCAAGATGGGAGCTGGGGGCCAGCCTCTAAGTCTCAAGAAGAGGCTTGGGGCTCGGGCGGATGGGCGTGAGGTCAGGGCGTGGAGACTGCAGGGTCTGCCAGGGGTCTTGGAGAAGGGGATCCTTCCCGGTGGGGCTAGAAGGGAACCTGCCCTGTGACCAGAACCTGGGGCCAAGTTGGGCAGGTCTTCCCGAGTGGCTGGTGCCCAGGTATGGGGTTGGGGGCAAGTTAGGGGACTCACCTGTGCTTCAGAAGGGAAGTCCGGGGCAAGATGGGAGCTGGGAGCTGGGGGCTGGCCTCTAAGTCTCAGGAAGAGGCTTGGGGCTCAGGCGGATGGGGGTGGGGGCAGGGCGTGGAGACTGCAGGGTCTGCCAGGGGTCTTGGAGAAGGGGATCCTTCCCGGTGGGGCTAGAAGGGAACCTGCCCTGTGACCAGAACCTGGGGCCAAGTTGGGCAGGTCTTCCCCAGAGTGGCTGGTGCCCAGGGATGGGGTCGGGGGCAAGCTAGGGCACTCACCTGTGCTTCAGAAGGGAAGTCCCTATCCCTATTATTCTTATGTTTGGCCTTTTCATGGTGTTCCAGATTTCCTGGATGTTTTGTGTTATGACTTTTTTGGCTTTAGTGTTTTCTTTGACTGACAAATCTATTTCCTCTATTGTATCCTCCACGCCAGAGATTCTCTCTTCCATCTCTTGTATTCTGTTGGTTATGCTTGCATCTGCAGTTCCTGTTCATTTACTCAGATTTTCTATTTCCGGCATTCCCTTGGTTTGTGTCTTCTTCATTGTTCTATTTCAATTTTCAGGTCTTGAACTGTTTCTTTCACCTGTTTAATTGCTTTTTCTTGGTTTTCTTTAAAGGATTTATTGATTTCTTCCCATTTTTTGTTTGTCTTTTCCTCAATTTCTTTAAGGGAGTTTTTCATTTCCTTTTTAAAGGCCTCTATCATCTTCATAAAGTTATTTTTAAGGTTGCTTTCTTCTGTTTCTTCTACGTTGTGATGTTCAGGTCTTGTAGAACCACTAGGTTCTGGTGGTGCCATATTGCTCTTTAGGCTGTTGTATGTATTTTTGCACTGGTGTCTGTAGATGTAATTCAGTGTAGATGTAGCCAACGGTTTTATCAGACAGAAAACACAGAGCCGATTCAGAGAAGAAAGCCAAGAGGTCAGAGCCAAGAGCCTCACCCTTCCTGATTCAGGGATCCTCCTCAGCCAAGAGAGCTCTCCGAAAGAGGAGCCCTCCTTCCTGTGTGTCTGTCTCTATAGTCTCTCTGTTCTGGTTTCTGATTGGTTGTAAACCCAATCATGTGACTGCCTCGTCACTGCCTGTATGTACCGCCCTCCAGGTCCTTAAAGGCATACACCACCACTGCCACGCACTTGCTATGGCTCTAATAGCTCTGACCCCAGGCAACTTTATTTACTAACATACAGGTGTCTACCCATCTCTTCCTCCAATAGATGCAGGAGGTGTCTGTGTCTGAGGGAGCTGTTCTTGGTTGCACTCTGTGCTGGCTGTGTCTGTGTCTCAGCTCAAAGAAAAATCCGTCTTCAGTAAACAATAAATTATATATTGTTTCTTGAGACAATCTCATTAATTAGCTCTGGATGTCCTGGAACTCCCTATATAGACCAGGCTGGCCTTGAATTCCCAGCAATCCACCTGCTTCCGCTTCCTGAGTGCCACCACACTCAGATCTGTGTCCCAATTGTTCTGACACCATCTATTTGTTAAGGATTAAAGACAATAAAGTGGATACTCTTCCCATGGCATGACAAGAACTGCTAAAGACACATATATCAGACCCTGGGTGTCCCAGATAGATATTATCTGCTTATGTTGTCTTGCTTCTTTCTTTCTATTTTTTGTATTTACTGTTTCTGTATTACAATTTGTGCATCTGTTATTAGGGTAGATTCTGGGTTTGTATGGAGGTCTTTAGTCAGCAGCCTTCCCTTGAGGGCCTAACGAGTACCAGTCAGAAAAAGAAAATGCTGTAACAGCAACACATCTTTTAGTTACTTTTTATGTGTTCCTGTGACAAAATACCTAACAAAAGCAACTTAAAGAAGGGTTGAATTGGGCTCACAATTGGAAGATACAATCTACCATGGCAGGGAAAGCACAATGTCTAAAGAATGAGGCAGCAGGTCATACTGTGTCTGCAGTTAGAAAACAGAAAGTGAGATGAATGCTCAGCTCAATTTCTCCTTTTTAATTCATTCTCGAACCCTAACCAATGAGGATAGTACCACTCACATTCAGTCAGCCTTCCTTGCTCAGTTAAATATTTCTAGAAATAGTCTCAAAGACACCACAAAGAAGTTTTCATGATGATTCTAAAACCTGTCAGTTGACATTGGTGATTTATCATCACAACACCAAAACAAAGCAAATATAAAACATACAATAAAAGTCAAACTGCTATATCACCAGTAGCTGTAGAAAAGAAAGTGGCAGGGCTGTAGAGATGTATCAGTAGTTAATAGTACATAACGCTCTTCCAGAAGACCCAGGTTTGTTTCCCAGCATGAGTTGGGTTGCTCACAGCTGCTGCCTATAACTCCAGCTCTAGGAGATTCAAAGCCACCTGACTTCCACAGACACTGCACTCTTATCCACATGGCATGTATAGACACCCACATATACAGAATTGAAAATTAAAATGTAATCTTTTTGTTTGTTTGTTTGAGAAAGGGTTTCTTTGTGTATTTTTGGCACCTGTCCTGGATCTCACTCTGTAGACCAGGCTGGCCTCGAACTCATAGAGATCCACCTGGCTCTGCCTCTGAAGTGCTGGGATCAAAGATGTGTGCCACCACTGTCCGACCTAAAATGTAATCTTTATGAGGAAAAGAACGTGGCAAAATGTGGAATAAACTATGGAGTTAAAAATTAATAAAGGTAGAGCTGGGCAGTGGTGGCATATACCTTTAATCCCAGCACTAAAGAGGCAGAGGCAGGCATATCTCTATGAGTTCCAGACAAACCTAGTCTACATAGGAAGTTCTAGACCAGCCAGGTTTCACATAGTAGGACCCTGTCTCAAAAAAAATTAATAAAGGTGGTACACACCTGTAATCTCCAAGCACACAGGAGGGGGAGGCAGGAGGATTGGAAGTTCAAGGCAAACCCAAACTAAAAAATGAATAAAGGAAATAAAGGAGGAACAGGAAAAAGGGGGAAAAAGCAGCAGCAAGGTTTAAAAGGGGAAAAATGAAGCTGAGGAAAAGAATAAGCAGTTTTAAAATACAGATATAAAAGATATAAATAAAATCAGCTAAAAGTAAGAGTAGGAATAAAACTATAAACAATATTTTGAAAGGCTTAAAACTATGGTAAAAAGATAAATCGATTGGTTTTTTTTTTAATATATAATTGATACAGCTTCCTTTCCCAGTCTTTAAATATTAGAATGCACCAGCTCTGGGAAGGGAGGGAACTGGATCTATCTTAATACCTCCCTTTTCCCACATTACAAATTGGTGCTATATGCTGCTGCTCCTATAGGGCTGGACCTATCCAAGATACATTGTACATATCAGGAATGCATTTGCTCTAGAAGCTTCCCCTCTTTAGCTACTAGAAGCCAGTGCTGGCCATAAGTGAGCAGCCCAGGAGCCAAGCAGGTTGTCTGTCTGTCTGTCTCTCTCTCTCTCTCTCTCTCTCTCTCTCTCTCTCTCTCTCTCTCTCTCTCTCTCTCTCTCTGTGTGTGTGTGTGTGTGTGTGTGTGTGTGTGTGTGTGTGTATTGAGATATAGCAAGATTCACACTAAATCCTCATATTGATTTAAGGCTTACATGGCTAGTTAATACATATGCTTAGGAGTATTCTGCAAGTGCATCCAAGAATAGGGAGGCAAATGCACCAAGTTCAGACAGAAAGAATCAAGGGAACTCAGCACTCTGCCTGCCGGACCCCACCCAGGAATTAATAACCCCAAAGAAGGCTGCAGAAATAAGTTGCTACCCCTAGATTAGGCCTACCTAATGGCCAAGTATCAGCCCCAAAGGCCAAGCACTCTGTGCTCTTAGTCTCCACAGTAGTCTGCAGATAATTGGGTTTATGACTCATTACAGTGGTCAGGGTCAGTGACCACCATGCCCTCCACTCCCTACCTAAATGCCACAGCTTATCCAAGGAGCTGTATGTCTTATGCTCCCTACCACTCCCAAAACCATGCATTCAGTATTTATTTCTTCACTCACCAGAGCCTTGGAGGCCAGAGGTAATATTGGGGATTCACCACATAGAGTGAACTATCCATTTGCCTGACACCTTGTTCTTGGGTCCTTCTGGAAGGCAGGTTGATAGCATGTAATCCAAAGCCTCTACCATAGTCACACAGCTAGCATAGACTGTACATAGCAGAACAGTCCAAAGCCTTGTTACTTCTCAGGTACTAGAGACAAAGGGCCAAACTCTTCTTTGGGCAAGGTTAATCCTTTGCTATACATTATGCAAAAGAAACGAAAACATAAATAAAAACTTCTACATAAATTTTCATAGCATTATTTTATAATAGCAATAAATAAATGTTTGGCTCCAAAACCTGGCTGGGCTTTTCTCTTTTAGCCCCAAAGTGTACAGACCTCCAATTACAAATACCACAGAATAACCTTTTCTAAAACTAGATGGTTTTATGGCAGAGTTTGCTAAGAGACATTCTTTACTATCATCCATGTATTTGTCTTTTTGTATAATTTATTTCTCTACATTCTATAAATTTGTCCTGAGAGACATCTGTTTTAACATTCTATTGGTTGTTGCTAAAATATGCCTTTTACTGTTTGGTTTTTAAATATCTGTATAGTTTTTTAGCCAAGCAATAATAAAAAATACTCAGATAAAAATGCGTCATGCCGGGCGGTAGTGGCGCACGCCTTTAATCCCAGCACTCGGGAGGCAGAGGCAGGCAGATCTTCGTGAGTTCAAGGCCAGCCTGGTCTCCAAAGCGAGTTCAGGAAAGGCGCAAAGCTACACAGAGAAACCCTGTCTCAAAAAAACCAAAAAAAAATGCATCTTGAGCTTACCATCATCCTCATTTTCATGAGGTTTGTCAAATATGTGGAAATTTTAAGGATACATATTTCCATGTAATATAACCAAATTTTCCAAAAGAACTATCCAGAGCTAAGGAGGGATGTTTTTGTGAGAATGTGAGCTTTTTTCAGTGAAAGAATCTAGTATGTGGCTAAGTTACCACTTAATTGGAAAGGGACGTGTCTAAATCAGGTACTTTTTAGAAGTTTAATTAATAGTAAATGTGAGGCTGGGTTAGATGATATTAGAATTATGTCCCATTCCCGAAATTCTTTTATCCCATTGAATTTAAGTGTAAAACTCCTGCCAGCAGTTGGTGGTACACACCTTAATCCCAGCACTTGGGAGGCAGAGGCAGACAATCTTTGTGAGTTTAAGTCCAGCCTGGTCTACATAGTGAGTTCCAGGACAGCCAGGGCTGTTAACACGAGAAAACCTGTCTCCAAAAAATTGCTTTAATGGTTGACAGTATTATGTTAGGAGAAGAGGATTGAATATTCAAGAGAAATGAAATAATTATACAGCAAATAATAAAAGACATTCTTTAGCAACAGATTGTCTCTCAGATCAAAGTTATAGAACATAGAAATATAGACTGCACCAAATGAAAAATGCATAGATGATAATTAGAAATATCTCTTAGCAAACTGTCATAAAAACCATCTAGTTTTAGAAAAGATCATTCTGGGAGCTGAAGAAATGGCTCAGCAGTTTGTAGTTCTTGTAGAGGACCCAGGTTCAATTCCCATCACCCACATAGAGCTGCTCACAACTCCATAACTCCAGTTCCAGGTGATCTGACACCTCTTCTGACTTCCATGAGAACTGCATACACAGAGTAAACATACATACACATTCACATAAAACAAATATTTTTTAAAGTCATGTGATATTATAACTGAAGGTTTGTACATTTTGGTAGTAAAAAGGAAAAGCCAACTATTAGAAAATAATGCTGCTGTTATTTTGTTCTCATTTCTGTTGGGTATCTTGAATTTCTAAGAAGACTGTCATGTATTGTGTTCTTTCTCTTAATTTATATCCAAGCTTATTCTCTGTTTAATTATCAAGACTTTGACGCATGTATAGTAAGCATAGTGGCCTCTAAATTCAGGCTTCCAAAAGAATTAGCACTTGCTTTAACTATGAAAAATCCTACTATTTTCTTCTTTTAAAAAATATTTACTCTTGCCAGGCTGTGGTGGCACATGCCTTTAATCCCAGCACTCAGGAGGCAGAGGCAGGCAGATCTCTGTGAGTTCAAGGCCAGCCTGTTCTACAAAGTAAGTTTCAGAACAGCCAGGACTGTTATACAGAGAAACCCTGTCTGAAAAAACAAATGTGTGTGTGTAAAACAAATAAATAATACTCACTCTTAACTTTTCATTCAGAAAATTAAGGAGATCTAATTTAATTCAGAAAGTTTTTGACAGTATATATGGGTCTTATCCGATTTTCTTAGAAATAAAATCTCTCATGTTAGCATATATGTGTACCAATGTATTTTAAAATCTCTTAAAAGGAAAACTAACATTTTAACCATAACAAATGGTAATTTAGCTTAAGCACAAGAATGCATCTGTCATGGGCTAGATTCTTCCTGCTCTGTTTTCCTATGAATAGTCAGTGTATGATCCATAGTAATGTGTAGAATCTAACAGTGGATGGCAGAATAGTAAAAACTTAATTTTAAAATGTCTATTTTGGTGTGTGTGTGTGTGTGTGTGTGTGTGTGTGTGTGTGTGTGTGTGTGATCTAGTTTGGTTGAAATATGGCTAATGTGACTGAGGAGTTAAATTTTTCATTGTATGTCATTTTTTTTAATAACGTGTATTTATTGAGGGAGTGCACATGTGGAGATTAGGGAATAACTTACAAGAGACAGCTTGGTGGCAAGGCCTCCTTATCTGCTGAACCATTGGTCCTCATAGTATGTAATTTTAATTAACCTTTTTTGTAGTTTAGGAGATGAAACCCAGGGCCTCGCATGTGTAGCACAAGGGTTCTTACATGGCTCAACATCTTGGCCCATTTAAATTCATTTAAATTTAAATAGCCTTTCATGACTAGTTGTCTAGTCTAATGCGTAGCTCAGCTGTATCAGAACAATTTCAGGAAATTAGGTTGTTTAGATACTGGAGTTCCTATGACCTTTTAGAGCCATTGATGTCCTAGCAATAATATTAACTGTGTCTTTTCTTTCATTTATTCTGAGCAACTGCTTTCTCAGTAGTTTATGGTGTTGCCTGAATTGATGACATACTTGTGCATAGAGGTAGTTGACATAGCTTCTGTCTTAAGCTTTATGTCCAGGAATTTTTCAGCTATTAGTAGGGAGTATGTAAAAAGTACTACAATAAAAACATATATAGGTAATGTGGAGGATGCAGAGAAGAAACCATATAACTTTACATAAATCAGAGACTTCTCAAAAAAAGGCAACTCAATGCTTGCTGCTTGAATTGAAACATAAAAATGGAAATTTCATATTTTTTGCCTTTGTTTTTGCTGTTTTCTATATGAGCAAGTTTCCTGGGTAACTTGTAAAAAAAAAAATCTTACTTGTAAAATATTTTTCTCTTTCTCTTTTTGTTTCATCTTTTTTTTTCTTTACTTATAAAATACCTGTCATGGTCAAGCTTTCCCCCTGTCTTTCCTTTGCTTTCTATAAGCTCACAGTTGGGGCCCAGAGACAGAGCATTCCCTATCCTCTTCCCATGTACTGCCTTAACACATTTTTTTTTCTCCTTCAGTGCTCTGTGAAAAGCTGTATCATTGCCTTCCATGTCACCTGTGCCTTTGAGCATGGCCTAGAAATGAAGACCATCCTAGATGAGGGTGATGAAGTAAAGTTCAAGTCATTTTGCATCAAGCATAGCCAAAACAAGCCGAAAGTTGGGGAGGCTGAGTACCACCACCACAGAGCTGCTGAGCAGAGCCAGGCAAAAAGTGAGAAAACCAGCCTGCGGGCACAGAAGCTTCGTGAACTAGAGGAAGAATTCTATACCTTGGTCCAGGTAGAAGATGTTGCCAAAGAGCTGAGGCTATCTGCGTTAACTGTCGACTTTATCTATAACTACTGGAAACTGAAGCGCAAAAGCAACTTCAACAAGCCATTAATTCCTCCAAAAGAGGAAGAGGAAAATGGCTTGGTACAGCCAAAAGAAGAAAGCATTCATACTCGCATGAGAATGTTTATGCACCTGCGGCAGGACCTAGAGAGGGTAAGGTGACTAGCTCTGACTATTGTCTACATAGAGATAGGAGATACCACTTCCAGTTTTAAAATGATCACCCCATTATATAGCGTGAGCTTCTGTGTCTTTCCTTATCATCTCAGTTCACTGTGTTTCTAGACATTGGGTTCTTTTTAAATTTTGACTGGTGATTGGAAAGGCCTCATGTATTTGCTCTATGAACTTTGACTTTGAATTTATTATTCTCAGTTGTTTACTTTTTAATTCACTGTCAAAAAATGGCTCAGCTATATTTTACTGACATATTCCTGAGACTGAAGTCTTTTTTCAGGAAAGCACTCTCTCAGGGTTTTTCAGACTCAGCAATTGTTGACATCTTGAGCTGCATTAGTTATTTATTGTGGAGTACTACCCTTTATTGTAAGTGGCAGGATAGGATGTTTAGCAGTGTCAGTGACCTCTGCCCACTAGATGCCAGTCCCCTTACACACTTGGTTCTGACAAACAAATTGTTTCCCAAATTTACTAGTTTCCTACTAGGGGCTAAAATAATCTCTGGTTGACAGCCACTTCACCGGGTAATTTAACTCATGATATATTCATCAGGTAGATTAAGTGCTTTAAGAATTCAAAGGAAAGTTAGGTGCTGTGTTTACCCTAGGAAATTTCATAATTGTCGAATTCTAGAAATGAACCAGGCCTAGTGGTACAGATGCCAAGTGCTATCACTCATACTCAGGGTTAGAAAGGGAAGACTAAAGTATGATGCCATTATCTTCTCAGTTGGACTGTATACATAAATATTGATCCTGTTAGATTGTAGACTAGAGAATAGGTTTCAGAGAGAACCTTAGAGCACTTGCTCTTAAAGCAGATTGACATGGGAACCATGTCCCCATGATTGTCATGCTGTAGTAATTCCTTTGATTTGGGTCATGGTCTGTGGCCCTTCACTCCTCACTCCCACAGCCACCAGAATGAACTGAACAATTTCAACTATAAATTTGCTTAATATAACAAACATCTTTATTTGCTGGGGATTGGGCTTGTAGGTCCGAAATCTATGCTACATGATAAGCAGGCGAGAAAAGCTGAAACTGTCACACACCAAAGTGCAAGAACAGATCTTCGGTTTGCAAGTCCAGCTTATCAACCAAGAAGTTACAGAAGGTAACAACCTGTGTGTTAAAACTGTCCTAGCAAATATAGAGACTCTGATTATAATTATTTTTACAATTTAGTTTTGTATCTATTATGCCACTTAAAAATTGTTTCGTTTGTTTCAATCTAATCCTGATAATTATGTGGCCTATTTTACTGTCAACTTACAAGGTGGGAAATTAATTCCTGGGTAAAAACCCCCCTCCTGGAAAAGAAAAAATGAAAGGAAGGAAAAGAAATTCAAGGGTAGGATTAGAGGATTTGCAAGTCTAAGGCAGATAATCTAGTAATTACAGCCATGAAAGTGTTTTGTAATTGTCAAATTCACTTAAAGTCAAGAAGCTAGCACCAAATCCTTGTTTCCAGAGACCATTTAATTCCAGGGTTACTCATCTTAAAGGTCATCTGTTAAAACAGATCCTCAGACAGAAGTTAAAAGAGGTCTATTTCTAAAATTTTCATTTATTCACTAATGTTTATTCAGAACCTACTAGGGCAGTGGTTCTCAATCTATGGGTCATGACCCCTTGGGGTTGAATGACCTTTTCGCAGGGGTCACCTAAGACCATTGGAAAATGCAGATACTTACATTGCAATTCTTAACAGTAGCAAAATTACAGTTGTGAAGTAACAACAAAATAATTTTATGGTTGGGGAACCATTAAACATGAAGAACTGTATTAAAGGGTTGCAGATTAGGAAGGTTGAAAACCACTGTACTAGGAACTAAGAACTAAACTAGAAGATAGAGCAATCAACAGAGAAATCCATGCATTACCCACTTGATGAGAGAGATAGGTGATGATAATTACAGTACCTAAAGTGGAAGCTTGGCTAGAATTATGACAGTCATATACAGTGACACTTCCCTATGTTTCTTTTAATACAGAAATAGGTGGGAGAACCTGATCATCACTAAGGGTAACTTGGGCAAAATATGTAGAATCAGCACCTGCTAAAAGCCAACCATAAAATAAGATAAACACATAGAAACAAGATGTCAGGTAGGCATCAAAAGCTTCTAGGGTATTTGTGACTACATCACAGCAGGAAGTAACAGGGATACTCAGGCACAAGGTTACCTTGTAACATGACTGTCAAAGCAATAAGAAGCAAAAGACAACAGGGAGGACCCCCTGTGTGCTGACAAGATTAGACTTAGCCAAGTGGCTTCTGATTATAAGAGTATGGCTTACAGCATCAACAGATGGCAAAATCCCTAGCAGAGATGGAGGCTGTAGTTGTTCAAAATGAACCCTTGGGGAATGCACGCTACCCTTTAGGGTACTTACAAGCCATCCTCTCTATATCTCATTTTTATGAAACTACATATGGTAAGACTATAATGGGCAAAGTCCAGTTGTAGGGTGATATATCCAGGTAATTAATACTTCCCTGAATAATCCTACATGTTGTGATTCTTTCTTTCTGTCCCTTACCACTATCAAACCTCCCCCAGGGCCAGCAAGATGGCTCAGAAGGTAACGGCATTTGCTTCAAAAGCCTGGTGACCTGAGTTTGATCCTTAGAACCCATGTAAAGATGGAGAGAACTGACTCCATAACATCATCTACCTCCACACACATGCTATTGCATGTGTGCCCATAGCATGGGTCCAGTAATATTTTTTAATGATTCCACATCCCATAATGATAATTTGTAATCAGGATATTACAGACTAAGGGCATACAATATTCAGGAACCACCCACCACTTCTAATGCTGAGTTAAAATACCTATGTACCTTTCCCCTACCAAATCCTGTAATGTGTTTCTGCAGTTTTCTGTTTGACTTGTTTGGGAATGCCTGGAGAGGATAGTGGGATAAAATCTGAAATGTCTTGTATTTGAGGTACATCTTCAATCCTGCTTATTACCTGTATGCCCAATCATAAACACACAAAGAACTCATTCCAAAACACTGTGAGTGACATTCTTTATAGCAATGAAAGGCAAGGAGAAGTCTAGGGGAAGAGCTCTGTTAGTCCAATTCCCAGCACTCAGATAAAAAGCCTGTGTGGTACACACCCTTGTGATGTGAATCCAGTACTAGTTATGTGGAAACAGGAAGATCCCAGGAATTTGCTAGTCTAACCAACTGATAAACTCTAAGTTCAGTGAAAAGCCCTGTCTCAAAAAATAAAGTAGAGGGTGATTGAAGAAAACATCTACCATCGACCTCTGGTCTCTATATGCATGCACACATGTGCAGTTGCCCCCACACATACACAAAGAAAGAAAGGCATGGAGATAGAGACATAAGACAGAGCACACTAGTTGTTGCTATTGTTTTATAGGTTAGGAAAGCAAAGGTATAAAGGTTGAGAGCCATGGATAGTGCTTTCTGTGGGACTCTGGGTTCATCCTGTACTGTAGTTCACTCCATCTGCTCACTGTAGTATACATGCTCATCAAAGACAGGTGCTCATTAGACATTTGGAACAATAAATTCATGAACTCACTTTGTGATGCACATATGTTAATAATTAAATCAGTTGTTAAACAAATCTTTCTTTCTGATTTCAGGACTTTCTTTGACAAATGCACTAGAGAACTCATTGTTTTACCCACCACCACGAATTACCTTAAAGTTGAAAATGCCTAAATCAACCTCAGAAGACTGCAGAGACAGCTCCACAGAAACCGAGAACCAACCTTCCTCTCCTGGCAGCAGCTCCCCTGGTCACAATAAAAGGAGCCCACAGATGCTTGAGGAGCCACTGGACACGAATGTGAAAATATATCCAAGACATCCACTAGAAATCAAGAGTAACTGTTTGCTTGCTAGCCACAGCCATTCTCGAAGTGAAGCCAAGAGTTCCAGTCCTGCTCAGAGAACTCCATCTGCAGAGTTCTATCATGGGCAATCATTAGGGAAGCCTCTGGCCCTTCAGGCTGCCCTCCATGGACAGGCTTCTATTGGTAATGGGAAGAGTCAGCCTAATTCCAGGCTTGCCAGTTCCAATGGCCTGGAGGGCAACTGGTCTGGGAACATTACCCAGAAAGATAATTCAGATGAGATGTTCTGTGACCAGGAGTCCATGCTCAGTTCCCACTTGCCCAGTCAGGGTAACATTAGAAAATCTGGCATAGAACACTTCAGCAGGTCCTTTAAGGAGGCCACCAATACATGGGTGAGGCCCACTGAGGACCTCCAGTATTGCGTTAAGCCAACTAAGAATGTGAGCTCTAAGGAGCAGTTGTGGGGTAGACAGCTTCTCAGGCGGTCTACAGGAAGAGCTCCATATCAGGAAACCGATGGGTATTGCCCTGATTTAGAGCCCAGCGATTCAGAAGCGGAAGGGGAAGGGAATAAAGAAACAGCAAGGGTAAAGAGAGAAAGTTCTGACAGAGAAAATCCTTCTCATGATTCTTCTCGGGAGTGCCATGGGAAAAGTAAGACACATCCTCATTCCCATAGCTCAATGCAGAGGTGATCAGAAACACCTAAGGGTAACGCAGCCGTTGCCTTTGCCCCGCATACTGGGGGAAATCTAAACACCAAAAGGATTCTAGTGTATTAGGAGGAATTGCAGGGAAAATGATGGTTTGACGTTTTTTGAAAAGGTTTCAGGTCTAGTTTTTATAAGCACATTACAAGAGTTGCAGATTGTCTGAGGTTGCTTTGTTGGAGGCTGCTGGGAATAGTTGGGCCCAGAGTATTTGCTCAATAAGTACTTCAGGGCTGCTTTTTGGTTACATTAAAACACTGATTAATCTACGTATTAAGAATCCTTGCATTGTTGATGGATTTGCAAAAGAACATGACAGACACTAAAACTACTTATCTTTTGAAACTATAACATGTGACTCCTTAGCGCTCATGTTTATAGAAAAATTCTAATTCCACTGGTATCTATAAAACCTCTTCAAGGGAGAGACCAGGAGAGCAGCATTCTCAGATACTGTCACTTAATATTGTCTTCCTTGCTTCATGCAAGGTTAAGTTTCTTTTACAGTATCGTATCATATAAAGTCAATTCTCCTAAGTGTCCAGTGCCTGTTCCTAGACCTGCTTGCTGGGAACACACTCATAACTCTCTTATCCAGCTAACAAGCTAACTTGTGGATAGTGTTTACAAAAGTACAGAAGTACTACTTCCAAGGAAAATGCTCTGCTTCTCAAGGCATTTGTGAAGACCTCCAGAGCCTTTCCCAAAGTGTGACCTTTTCTGGGATATTTGTACCAGGTCAGGGTTTTTTGTGTTGTTTTCAGATAAGTTTGACTGAAGTTTGGCTGACAGTTTTTGTATACCTGCTTTAATGTTTATAAAATTTTTATTGAGGTATAATTAAAATATAGTGTAATGCACAGAGGGTTAAGTATTCTTACCTGCTTTAATTTTGAAACAGATTTTTATTGTCAGACAAATTTGAAAGCATGTGTTTTAACACATGGATATAATTTAGCTTTGTATGAATTTTGAAACCAAGGCAATTTCCCAAGCATAAAAGTTGGAGCCATTTTTCAGAACTTGCTTATACCACATTACCAAATAATCAGCCTTGATTCATTTCTAGAGGAAGAGAATTTTGAAGCAGAGGATGAAACAGGTTTGCTTCCCATTTAAAAAAAAGGGGGAAGTAGCAGTTTGTAAAAATGTGAGGCAGACTGTAATTCTCAGCTCCCTTTTCTTCTTAGCCTTAAAATAATATTCTCTTTCTTCTAGTTTGGGAACATATAGAGAGATTTTTCAAACAAGAGGCCATTTTCAATTTCTGAAGTTTCATGCTGGTGAAAGAAGCCAGCTGCAGTAGGTGCCAGTGAGAGGGCAATAGCCCTCTAGCCAATGCTGTGGAGCAGTTTGCCTCTCTCCCACTTTCGTTCATAGAACCTCGTTAAAGGCTTCTTTGGGGTTTTGTTTTCTCCTTTTTTTTTTTTGAAAACTTTTATATTTTGCCTCTCCTTTGGCTGCATCTTCAAAATGTTTCTTTTGTGCCTATGAACATGTGTGAACATAACATGTAGTAGGTGTCCTGTATTTTGTTTTAGTTGAAAATGAGGAAGAGAATTTCCTCTTAATACCCTCAGCCTCTGCTTATTTGAATACTCATAGGTACATACAAATTTGACACTTTCATGGTAATGAGAGTATAATGGAGGTGAGTGGTAAGTTCCTTACATTAAAGGCCAGTCAATAGCCTGTGTCCTTTCATGCCTTTGAATTCTGAGTATGGGGGAGGGGGGTGGGAGGGAAGCAAACATGAAAACAGTGCTTTAGCCAAATTCCATATGTAATGCCATTGGGAGAATATTGCCTGAAATATCATTCAAGTCAGGGAGATAAAATGGTAATATTTTTACAGAATATTCCTGGGTAAACAAATGAGCCTTCAGTTTGTATACATTCCAAATGCCCCAAACTGCATCTGCAACATTTTGTTCTTTGAAGTATTACCTCTTAACCTTTGTTAATGTTTTTCGTCTTGTCTTATATAATTCAAGTTTTGAAGATAAAATCAATCTTTTTTCAAATGTCACCTTTTTATCAATACTTTTTCATTAAATTATGAAAACTGTTAACTATTGTCAGTGTGGTAATTTTCTGTTTTGGCATACTGATTTTTTAAAATCTATGAATTTACTTATGTTAGAAGAGAGGTTCAGGGATGAAGAATTGAATGTTTAGAAGCATAAACCATCTGGGTATGGTGACACACGCCTAGAATCCCAGCATTAAAGGCTGAGGCATGAAGATAATAACTTCTAGGACAGCCTGGGATACATATCTAGACCCTGTCAAGAAAAAGCACAAATTCACAATTCAGGTCAATACCAGAAGTCAAAGAGAACCCTTTGTACTTTGCCCAGAAACCATGATTTCATCAGGCTAGTAAGATAAAGACCTTAGGATCATCATTTAAAATGGCCAGGGACATAGATCCTATTTAAAGTGACAGGATACACAAAGCTATTGTTTATAATACTCATTATATAATGCAGAGCTCTGGGAGTCTGTCATGTAATCAGGGTTATACGGTCTCACGGCAGGACTTTGAAAGGGTAAATATTTTCAGGT
This sequence comes from Peromyscus eremicus, assembly GCF_949786415.1. Classification (NCBI taxonomy): domain Eukaryota; kingdom Metazoa; phylum Chordata; class Mammalia; order Rodentia; family Cricetidae; genus Peromyscus; species Peromyscus eremicus. The sequence continues at coordinate 1,575,927 of NC_081439.1, read as the reverse complement.
TGTCAAAGGTCATTGAATAAATCAGTAGTGAAACATAAAAGTGATTGTTTCTGCCTCTACCTACCTCACTTGTTAATAGTTGACTGCTCTGATAATTCATTCTGAAGATTTTAAACTACTAAGTATATCCTGTTACAGCCAACAAAGGGTTTATAAGAATGTGTACATTTCTAGTGGGAGGTGAACTTTCATGTTGAAAAAATGTTTAATTGTAGAGAGCAAGCCAGATAATGCACAGTCTCAGGGGTTTTTTTCCCTGCAAGATCAAAATCCTCAATGTTTGCTTGTTTATTTGTTTTTTGTTTTGTTTTGTTTTTCTGTTTTGCAGTGCTGAGAGTGGAAACCAGGACTTTGATTATGCTAGGTAAGCACTCTCCACTGAGCTGCAAATCCCGTTACTGGCTTTAAGAACTGAAGAAAAGTACACAACAGCAAAAGTATATTCAGCACCCATTAACTCATGTGGTATTATTTCAAAAACTGTATTATATAACATTTGCTTTCTCAGTTTGACTGTTTTGTGGAAAACAGCAGTTATGTGATAATGGCTTTAAAGGAAGGTTTAGTTAATAAATCCCACCTTGGGGCTGGCCCTCTATGCAGCCAACTTTCTAACACTCAACTTAGCACTGTTAAAGGAGGCTTCTAGGAGTTCAGTTGATTTTACTTCACTAAATAGATGAGATTATATGATCTAAAGACTTTTGTCTTTGCAATGAAATGGGCAATTGCACAACCCATTGTGTCTAGTCACTGGTGAATTCCTCCACTTTATACTTCCAAATACATTTATCATCTTGTTGAGGTGGATTGGGGTGTGAACATTTTGCAAGGCCTGACTACCAGGCTCCAAACATCCTTTCCCTCCCTTCACTATTCCTTCAATTCCCTTCTGTTTCAGTTAGGATAAGTAAGTGGCAAGTAGCTTAGAAATAATCTGGAAAGATGAACCTTGAGCAACACAGGCTGTGACCACAACCAGAGGCTAGAACTGAGAGAACATCTTCAGAACCACCTTTTGCTGAGTTATGGGAAATATTGTGCTGTAATAGAGCTGCTTTCCTGAAGCACATGTGAAAACCATGGGTTGCTTTAGTCATTTCTCACCTTAAACTCTTAAAAACTTGAAATGTAGAAAATTAAAATTACACAAATGTAATGCCACCACTAAAAAAAATACAATAAAATAAACAAATGACCACAGCTGGACAGTACCTATTCTAGATCATTCAGCTTCATGGGGGCATGGGCGTCAAATGCTTCTTCCTGCTTTGATAAGCCTGGCCTGTGCCCTGTGATACTTGCTTTTTTTTCCACCAAGCTTTTCCTCTTCCTACTTTGGAAAACAGAAACTAGTTAAAATTCTTCCCCATTTCTCTGTCTCTGCAAACAGGGTCTACAGGGGTAAAAATAATGAGAGTGTTCACAAGGCTGCTATTGGCTGAGTCAATAACTGTGGCCACTCAGCCTTTTCGGTTACATTTGCTAACTGAATAGTAGTAATGGAGCAATGAGGAACAGGCCTGCCTGCATCTCAGAGAATTTGTCCCAGTGTCTTGCCCTCAAGATCCCCCAAATGGACAGAACTATTTGGGCAAAGAATAGAGTAAATAAAGATTACTTTCAAGATAGTTACTTGGGTTCCTTACAGAACAACCAAGGACAAACCAGGAACCCCACTTGGGACCAATTAAGCCTCCAAATAATAAAATACTGCTATGTCAGGCCTATACACAACTACAGGAAGATGAGACTTGGCTCCATTTGGCACATGTGAAAACAGGCCAAATGGTTAAGACTTGTTCAAGGCCCTACAGGTAAGTATACAACAGCATCAAGATGGAAGCCAGTACAATCGTGCTTGATTCCTGTATGCAGGGTACCTTCTCCAAGAATTCCTACTTATTTTCTCCCTGAAGAAATCAACCTTTGTTGAGGATTAGTCATAGATTTAATGCCACTTGATCCTTGCCATCTTGGATAGAACTGATGAATCAAAATTAATCATCTTAGGTGCTGGAGAGATGGTTCAGTGGTAAGAGCACTTGTTGCTATTGCAGGGGACCCAGGTTCAGTTCCTAGTACCCATATGGTGGCTCACAACCACCCAGGGCTCCAGTTCCAGGGGCTCCAACACATTCTTCTGGCCTCCATGGTACCAGGCATGCGCATAGTGCAGATACATACCTGCAGATATAACATGCATACACATAAATCTTTAAAAAATTAGACATCTTATACAAAATCAAAAAAGAAACTTGTATTCAAAGAACAGGATGATTCACACAAATCTTGGCAGGGTAAGCCCCACATCAGATCTAGGACCTGGAGATCTTTCTGCCTAACTAGTCAATCGTCTAACTGGCTATAGAAATTAAGCCATGGATCTCCAAATACACCCACACCCTAATCCACAGAACCTACTATGTTATTTGAATGGTTAAGGGGGCCTTCCAAATGTAATTAAAGTTAAGATCCTTGAAATATCTGGAACTCATTTTTTTATGTGGCTCTTAATTGTCTAGGTCTAGGGGCAGCACATCCTCTGGTGGGTTTCCCAGGGCCTGCTTCCCCCAGTCTAGTCCTCTGATGAGTTTCCCAGGGCTTAGGCTGGAGGGGCAACACATCCTCTGGTGGGTTTCCTAGGGCCTGCTGCCCCCAGTCTGACCCTTCTCTAAGATGGCTGCAAACCTGTCATCCTCTCATTTCCCCCTCTAGAAGTAACTCAGGAAGATATTTCCTGCCATAACCTAAAGGATATGATAGATTACATACCATAGTCAGAGGGAGCAAATTTCCTGCAGGTAAGAAATGGCATGTCTTATTGTCAGAAAAAAATGGGTCTGATGATGATATAGATTGCTAGAGGAAATGGCAATTTCCTTGCAGCTGCAACTCCCCAATCAGTTCAAACCAAACATTTCTAACCTAAAGTAAGCACCAATCCTGAGCTTGTAACTATATAGAGTTGGAATTCCCCTAGATCCCCTACCCTAACCATTATAAAAAACCTTGCTTGATTGCTACTCAGGGTCTCTCATGCTCAGCTGCTGCATCGGGTTAACTTGTAAATAAAAACTCTTTGCTTTTGAAAAGAATCTTTGAAATAGGGAGATTATCTCGTATTATTAACCAGGCTCATCCAATATCATCACAAGGGTACTTTATACAAAGTAGGAAAGTAGAAGGATGAAAGTTTCTAGCCGGATATGTGACAATGGAAGAGCCGTGATCCAATGGCCTCCAGAAAGTACAAAGGGCCAGATAACACATTCTCCTTAGAAGTTTCCAGAAGAAACTCAGCCTTCCCCCACACTGTGATTTTAGACTTTGGAAGAATAAGAATAGGCACTGAATTTGTGACAATTTGTTAGATCAGAAGTAGGAAACTAATACATTGAGCATAGAGTATGTGCTCCCCAGCCTTTCAGAGAGGTGCTCCTCATTCCCAACAGAGCTGTCTGGACTGGAATACCCTCAAGTTGGCCCTGTACTTTCACTTTGGTTTTGCAGTACTAGGGAATGGACCTAGGGCCTTGTGCATGATAGGGAAGTGCTCTCTACCACTGGGCTACATATCAGCCCTTACTTTTGCTCTTAACTGAAACACTTCCTTGAAATGGAAAACACATGAATTATTTTTTCTATCAGTAAAATCTTCTATAGAAATAGTTTTCTCATTTCTGCCTTCCCAACTTTTTCTGGTGTAGCCCTCAGTACTTCTCAAGTATCCTTGAGTAATCATCCACAGACCTACTTATGACCAGCATGGCACTGCTTGTCGGGTTAGCATAAGTTTGTATATCCATGCTGTCTGAAGCAGTGTCCTTGGAAAGTATAAATAAATCCTTAAGTGTTCATCCAGATGGGAGAGGATAGAAGAGAGTACTAGCTCATTGTGAGGAATGATGCTCTAGTTAGCAAAGCCTCCTCCAAAAAAGAGAGTGGCCCAAGAGGGAGTTCCTGAAGAGCCCAAATACCTGATCAGAGCTTGGGAATCAAATAACACGACTCTATGATGCCTATAAAAAAATCTTAAAATGTAAAGACACAAATAGGTTAAAAAACCAAGAGAACAGAGGTTGGATCTAGTGACACACCAGTGTAATCCCAGCACTCAGGATGCTAAAGCAAGATACCAGCTTGGAAGCCAGCCTGAGATGTACAGTAAAACCCTAGGTTTTAAAAAATAATAAAAGGATAGAAAGGATATACCAAAAGACAACTTGAATCACTGTATGAATAGCCTACAAAGATAGATTCATCAAGAGAACATAAACAATCCTAAATGTTTATATACCTTGTCACAGCTATAAACTACAATAAACTGGGCTGGTGAGATGGCTTAGCAGGTAAAAATGCTGCACAAGCCTGATGACCCAATTTTGACTCCTAGAACTAGAGTAAAGGTGAAAAGAGAATTGACTCCACAAAGGTGTCCTTTGACTACACATATGCACTGTGGCATGTTCTCTCTCTCTCTCTCTCTCTCTCTCTCTCTCTCTCTCTCTCTCTCTCTCTCTTCATCTTTACATACATCTTACATGATAATAAGGTTAAACATATTTTAAATACATTAAATGGTAGATGATAGAATTACAAGGAGAAATTGACAATTGCACAATTATAGTCAGTATAAATAATAGAACAAGTACAAAAATCAGTAGAAATGCAGACAATTTTAATAAAACTCGGGTAGCTAGATTTCATGGACACTTATAAACTAACAACTCCAAAATACACAACATTTTCAAGTGAACAAGAAATATTTTATCAAGATAGACCAGGGCTGTGAGTATAGCTCAATAGCAGAGCATTTGCCCAGCATACTCAAGGTCCTGGTTCTATTCTGAGCACATGCATATGCAGCACATTTCAAAACCATACAAAAATTAATATAACTTTTTAAAGACCCAGAATATTACTAAAGCAAAAAAAGACCATTTTCCAGGCCAGTAAACAATTTTTTTTTAATTTTTTGTTTTGCTTTATATTAAGACAGGGTCTCGCTGGGCGGTGGTGGTGCACGCCTTTAATTCCAGCACTTGGGAGGCAGAGCCAGGCGGATCTTTGTGAGTTCGAGGCCAGCCTGGTCTACAGAGCGAGACCCAGGAAAGGCGCAAAGCTACACAGAGAAACCCTGTCTCAAAAAAACAAAAACAAAAACAAAAAAGTGTCTCACTATGGAGTATTGGCTGTCCTAGAACTCACTATGTAGACCAGGCTAGCCTCAAACTCACAATCCTCCTTCAGCATTCTGAGTGGTGCTATTACAGGCATGTAGCACCATTCCCATATCTTTCAAAGGACACAATCCAAGGAATACCAACAGCCATCAAAGCTAGATGATACAAGGAGTGATTCCTGCCAACACTTTGATATTAGTCCAATGTAAGTAACCTTGGACTTCTGTCATCCAGGACTAAGAGAATACATTTCTATTTTAAGCCAAAACAAATTTTAAAGGATTCAAGTCAAACAGAGTATGTTCTTTGATCACAATGAAATGAAATTATACATCAATTATAAACATTCCTGGAAAATCCAAGTAGAGGAAACTAAAAAACACACTTCTAAATAATATATCAGTAGAGTACTCAAAAGAAAAAAGAAAAGAAATAATGGGGCTAGGGGTGTAGCTTAGTGGCAAAACTCATGCTTAGGATTTAGTATGCTGAAGATTCCAGATTCAATCCCCAGAATCATGGTAGATATAGATGATTGATTGATTGATAGATAGATAGATAGATAGATAGACAGACAGACAGACAGACAGACAGATAGATAGATAGATAGATAGATAGATAGATAGATAGATGATAGTAGATAATTTTTCAAAATGAAAGTATAGAACATGTTTTGAATGGCTATGTAGTTCTATGGAAGAGTATGTTACCTAGCATGAACAGGCCTTAGTTTCAATCTTAACAATAACAACAAAAAAATCTTAAATAGAATGAAAAGAAAACCTAACTTGGATGCTACCAAAGCAATATTGGGGAGATTCTAGAGCACTTGGTGCTTATATTAGAAAGCAAGGGTCCAGTGGGGGTGCTGGCAGACTATAATGCTATGATGGTAAAGAGTGGAGGACTGACACAAGTTTCAAGGCCAGCCTGGTCTACATAGTTTCAGGTCAGTCAGGGCTACATAGTGGGATCCTATCTCAAAATAAAAACAAGTCAACAAAACAATTGGCTGTGGAGATGGATCAGTCTGTAAAGTGTCTACACACAAGCAAGACAACCTGAGTTCAGATCTCTAGAACCATGTAAAATGCCTGGCATGGTAATGCACACCTATAACCACAGCACCTAGGTGTCAGGAAGGGCTCATTGACCAATTAAAGCCAGCTGAACTGATGAGCTTCAGATTCAAAGAGAGACCCTGTCTCAAGAAATAAAAGTCAAGACTTAATGTTGACCCCTGGCCTCTACACTCACATGCATGCACATGTATGCACACCCACACTAACAAATGCATACAACACACATACATAAATAAATAGTGAACAAATGAGTAAATATTTAGAAGTTCCAAGTAAGTAGAAGACAGGAAATTATAAACATCAGTCCCGAAATAAAAAAGGAAAGTTTTTAAACCAAAAGTTGCTTTGATTGTCTACTTGCTTACTTATTTTATTTTGTTGTTTTTTGAGGCAAGGTAGCCCAGACTAGTTTCAAATTGGCTATGCAACAGATGACCTTAAACTAATCTCCTGCTTCAGCCTCCCGAATGCTGGGGATATACCTTCCAAAGTTCGTTCTTTGGAAAACTAAAATGAGATAAATTAAAGTCTTGTGATACTTATCAAGAAAAACAAAAAAAAGGCAAATTATCAGTATGAAAATGAGAAAGGAGATGATATATAGACACTAAGAGGGCTGATAACAGCAAAATATGATGAACAAACATACATAAAAAGTCAATGACAAATGAACATATCGACAATGGACAGATGCCTTTGAAGGTACATTAAAAGCTCACTAAAGAGGAAATGGATACCTGAATAGCTCTTTATTATTGAGTAACTCGGGAAAACTTTCTTAAGGCAACTCCATGTCCAGATGGCATCATTAGTAAAGTCTAACTAGCTTTCAAAGAACAAATATGACCGATTCTAAAAAAAAAAAATCACCAAAAATGAACAAAAGAAAATAGCTCTAGGAGGCCAACCTTACCCTGGCAACAAGCCCAAACACTAAAGAAAACCACAGATTTATTAGTGTAAGTATATATGCAAAGCTCTTAGGAAAATCTTAACAAAAGCAAAAACTTGGTAAACCAAATCCCATAGTAGGTCAATAGATAATGCATCATGACCAGATGAGATTTACCTCAGAAGTAATTTTAATAGTTAACATTTGAAAATCAGGTCGGTTTAACATTTGAAAAAATCAGTTAAATCAGGCCTTGGTGGTACACACCTATAATCCTAGTACTTGGGAGGCAGAGACAGGTGGATCTCTTGAGTTTGAGGCTAGCCTGGTCTACAGAGTTCTAGGACAGCCAGAGATGTTACACAGAGAACATGAATGTTAAGATACACAATATATCACCACATTTACCTTTTTTATCTAAAATAATAAAAGGTTATAACTAATATAACAAAAACTATATACAGTAAGTACAATAACTATATACAATACATACAGTCAAGAATTACATTAACAATTCCCAGTTCATTAACATTTGACAGATTCAGAGAAAATACTCAATTATTTATCCTATTTTGGTGAGTCCAAAGTGTTGTACCTAATTCATTTTCTATCTTGTATTAACAACCTAAAACTGTCTTTTGATGTCTTTCAAACTTATACACTTTACACCTCTTTAGTTTCTTTTCTGAATTTGTTAACAAGGAAAACTATAATTATAACTATCTAATCTTCAACTCTGTTGGAGACCTGAGAAGGAAATAATATTGCCTATTTAGACAGGAAGTGCAAACAAGTGACTTCCAAAAAAAATGTGAGTAATGACAGAAACAGCTAGCTGCCTGGACAGTCACCCAAGGTTTCTCTGCAAAGTTGGGGCATCCATCTTCAGCCTACAGGCCTAACATGTCTGACAGACTCATCTGTGAAGCAAGATTTTTCTAAAGAGCTTTCTTACCTTGTCTTGGCAAGGTTCAGCAGTCCTTGCTTTTGTATCCTACTTGTTCATTTGGAGAGCATACTGTCAGCAGTTGAGGCAAGGGCAATTTCTTGTCCAGTGGCTAACTTCTGCCACAAAGAAAGTAAACTCTGTGTAGAGTTTCTTCGATGCCCATCATCTTCTCTGAAGTAGATTGGTGCTGCTAGGAGCAGACATGTCTCATAGTCACACAAAAAAAGAATCCATGTTATTAAAACACCTTAAATGCCATATTCTGTAGATCTCTGAAGTGTTTGAAGATGACCTGTCTATCTAAAATATCTCTGCTTGACCTTGAAAACATACCTAACCTGACTACAAGTTTGATTGTAATGACTAACTACTTTCATTTCTTTATATCCTAATTAGTTGGTAATAATAACTTTCAAGGACTAGTAATTTGTATTATATTGATAAATGAGTTGTATAGGTACAAAATCTTGAACAAGATTAGAAACATGTGCACATATAAGTACCACGCGCTAACCGATTGCGCCACTGGAGCTCCTGAACCAATGGCTGAGGGGCCCCCAACTGGATCATGCCCTCTGAATGGGTGAAATAGTCGATTGGCTTGATCTGTTTGGGAGGCATCCAGGCAGTAGGACCGGGTCCTGTGCTCATTGCATGAGTTGGCTGTTTATACAGGGTCACTTGGCTCGGCCTGGGAGGAGGGGACTGGACCTGCCTGGACTGAGTCTACCAGGTTGATCTCAGTCTGCGGGGGAGGCTTTGCCCTGGATGAGGTGGGGAAGGGGAGGGGGGCGGGAGGGGGGAGAACAAAGGAACCCGTGGCTGATATGTAGAACTGAATTGTATTGTAAAATAAAATAAAATTAAAAAAAAAAGAATGACAAGCTGAATAAACTAGAGAAATCAAGGGGAGTAGAAGCAAAAAAAAGAAACATGTGCACAGTATGTTCTAACAAAAATAATCTCAAAATTTGTTATTAATAAAATTTGTATACAATATACAAAAATCCAATCCAATATAAAATATTTAAAACTAGTAGCTGCTTTTTAAAAGTAGATTCAATAATCTGTCTTTTTATCTTACCATATCCATATCCTCCCTTTTTTCTTTTCAGAGTAGATTCAATAACCTACCCTTTTATCTTATCATTTCTATATAATACATTTCTATATCATATCCCCCTTTCTTCTTTTAGAAAGAGATTGACTATGACCAATAATTTTTAACCAATTCCTAAACAAAGACAAACACCCATAATCCATTTTTGGGGAATGTGAGCATAGTTTTCTAGACTACTTCCTGCTGATTGGGGGTGCTGGTAATCTTATGGGGACAAAAAGAAAATTTTGAATTATGATCAAGTCCTGACTGGAGTAGTCTGTGAGGCTGTATCATCTCAGCTAGCCATTTCGAGATTGTCCTGAGCAGTTTGTAGTCCAAAACTGATCTTTGGGTGGTGTTTGTCAGCTTAATGGCATTATCATTGTCCTGATGGAATCATTGTTACGGGGTCCCATCATCTTTTTGGAGACTTCAAAGTTGCTGTTAGGCATGGCCATGGTTCACTGCAGAAAATCTTTTTCATGGGACGTTTTTTTCTGAATGATTTGTCCTTTTTCTTCAAATGTCTCATTTGTCCAGGATTCTTCAGATTCCTTAGCCTTCATTCTTCTGAAAGAAAAAAACTTCCCCAATCCTAACTTTGGGGAGTTTCCCTTTTCTAATCTTTATCAATTTTGATTTATGGTTTCTCCTTAAATTTTTGTTTTATTTTCTAAAGCTGTTCTATCATTCCAGAGCAGTATGGTTTCTTACAATAGGCATTAGATTCTTTAATTGCTCTGGGAAGGAGTTTCCTCAATGATGGCAGGGAACAACTGAACTGAATTTGACATGGGGGCCTGTGAGGGGCCCCTCAGGGTTTTCCCAAGGCAAAGGTAAGGGATTACCTTGTCTGTTCCTTGTTGATCTACATTCATTAGCCCAATGTCTGCCTTTGCCACGCCTTCTGCATAATCTAGAAGGGAGGGGCCTTCTGTTGGGATTATTCCTTGAAAAAACATTATTTATAGGAACACCCTATTTATAGTCCTTTTTTAGGTGACCTTGTATACTGAAATTGAAACATTTGACATTACTATTTTTCTTCAAACCTCTGGAAATAACCTCTCCTATCCAAGTATCATCATGGTCATGAGATTCAATATTAATTGTACCTTGGGTCCATTCCTCCAAGGGCAGTGGATCTTGTCTTTAACAGCCTAATTATCCTTTTGCATTTTGCATTAACATTTTCAAAAGCCAGATATTCAATTATTATCTGTCTAGCTTCTAAATTTGGTATTATTCTATTTACTGCTGAAGTAAGTCTATGTAAGAAATCAGTGAAGTTTTCTTTTGGGCCCTGTATAACTTTCGTAAATGACTCAATTTTCTTTCCTACTTCTTTAATTCTGTCCCAAGCATTCAAGGCCGCCATGTGGCACAAAGCCAGGGTGTGGTCATCATATAAAGATTGTCTTTGTATATCAGCATAATTGCCTTCTCCAAGAAGCTGATCTTGGGAAATTTCCACACCTCTAGCTCTACTTTGTTGTTCAATGGTTTTAGCCTCATTCTTCCACCAGGTCCTCCATTGTAATTGAGGACCAGCCTCTAAGACTGCTGTAACCAAATCTCCCCAGTCTTGAGGGATAATTCTATTACAACTTGACCACAAGTTTAACATCTGCTTCATTAAAGATGAGTGGATGCCATATGAGAATATTGCTTCTTTGAATCTCCTCAAATCTAACATTTGCACAGGAGCCCAGTCAGCTCTTACACAGCCTTGAGGATGTCTATCACTGGGGAGTTCCTGTAAGGTTACTAGATAGATTAAAGTTGGCTGTTTGAAAGCCCTAGGCTGTTTCTCTGTAACCTTATAATGCAATGTTGAGATTGACTCACCTTTAAATTCTTCTGTCTGGGTCTGAATATCTCTACGGTCTGTTTTAACAAGTTTTTCTAAAACGTTTATCTTGGCATTCATATTAACCAACTTTTTTAATGATAAAACAAAAATGATCAAACAAGTAATATTTGTAATTGACATTACATAAATCCCATTAACATTAATTATCCTCTCATTGAATTGTTCCATTTTTAAACCATCAATCATTATTGTATTATCAAACAGAGACCAAACTCCCTCCATTGTAAAAATGTTACCCATTTTTTAATGTGGGAAAAAGCTTTCTTTTAGCTAATTCCTCCTTTTAAGAAATCCCAATTGACTCACCAAATCTGCTGACAATGGCAATTCAGATGATGGTGTGGCAGCAGCCTGAGAAGGGGGCCCAGAGAAAGCCAAAATCCACCAGGAGAGGAAAGAAGCAAAAGATCCAGCCCATCTGCATGGGGGAAGTATGTGAAAGTGACTAACTCCTGTGGTTTTTAGAGCCCAAAAGCCAATGAAGTTTGCTGCAGAAAGGCTTCAACAAAAACTTAGAGTCTGGCCCACATGGGGTGGAGGCTCTAGCTGCATGCAGATCTGGCCTGAGCTGGGGACTACAAGTCCACAGGCAAGTGGCTTTTTTGTGAATTTGTGCCCCACATTGGGCACCAGATGTAACACAAATGTTAAAATGGTCTTATAATAATAAAAAAAAAACAGAGACCGAATATTGGAGTAAATGCTGAAAGATCAGAGAGACAAAGGAACAAGCCACTGCCACGTTTTACCTTGCCAACTCCACAAATCCTCTGACTGAAATCCTCTGAGTCCTCACCCAAAAGGCTGCAGCCAAAAAAGCCTCTAGCTGAAAGGGATGCTTCTGCTGAAAAGCCTTCAGTTCCTGTTTCCTTACACCTTATATAGTTTTCTCTGCCCTGCCATATTACTTCCTGGGATTAAAGGCATGTGTGCTTCCCAAGCAAAGGCATGAGATCTCAAGTGTTGGGATTAAAGGTGTGTGCCACCACTGGCTGGCTTCTATGTTTAATCTAGTGGCTTGTTCTGTTCTCTGATCTTCAGGTAAATTTTATTAGGGTACAGAATATATCACCACAGAAATCCTGTCTTGAAAAAGAAAAATCAATTAATGTAACATATTTCAAGAAGTAAGAAGTAGTTAAACTTTAAATTTCCTCAGATTGGTAAAACTGTTAAGTGCTGAAGCTGGATATGATGGTTTGTGCCTGTAATCCCAGAATTTAATAGGTTGAAGTAGGAGGATTGTGAGTTTAAGACTATCCTGGCGTTTGAGACTCAATAGAGCTACATAGAGATACCTCATATCATAAATAAATAAATAAATAAATAAATAAATAAATAAATAAATAAGATTTGAGACTCAATAGAGCTACATAGATACCCCATATCATAAATAAATAAATAATAAATAAATAAACCAGAGAAACTGGAGCTCTGTGGTAGTACACTTGAGTTACACCAGCAAGGTCTTGGCTTCCATCCCCAGTAATACAAAAAAAGAAAGAAAGAAAGAAAGAAAGAAAGAAAGAAAGAAAGAAAGAAAGGGCCCATGTTGTCTCCTGAACCTGCTGTAATCTAGCTCCCTTCCCTCACAGTGCATTTGTCAGACTGAAATTTGTCTATCTTGCTATTCTCTATCCTTCAAGAAGAAACAAAGTCCTTTACAATGATGACTGTATGCTTGTCTAAAGGTGGTTCCCTCTGAAGTTTTATGGTTGCTGTTTGTCATCCTTGTCTTTTACTCTCCTTGGCAAAATGTTAAAGATTAATCAAAAAAAGAGACCATTTAGTTGCTGTAGGCACACTCCAGGAATATGGTGTCTAGATAAAATGTCAAATGTGACATCAAATGTGTCATGTCTAAAAACAGGGAAAAAAATTACTAAATTGTGTTTCTTTTTGTGGGTCCTGGGAATATTTTTACATGACAAGAAGACTTTGTTATTATTGTTATGAGAAAAGAAAGAAACTTAATTCCAAGACGAAGAAGAGCTTCTGACACAACTGGGTCATTTATGGTTTTGTTTTTCTTGTTTTGAGACAGGCTCTCACTTCATAGCCTGACTGGCCTGGAATTTACTATGTAGACTAGGCTAGTCTTCAAAGATCTGCCTGCCTCCACCTCCTAAAGTGCTGAGAGTAAAAGCATGTGTGCACCACTAGCTCACCCACAATTGGGAGTCTTATAACATTCACTTACAATTTAAAAATAATATCAAAGGCAGGAGGTGTAATTTGGTAATAGAGATATTGCCCAGCATGAACAAGGCCCTGAACTCCATCCACTGTTGGGGAATATTATTTTAAGGTGTACTGCTTTTGTTTATGTTGCATTTATTTAACTCTGTGAAGCTGCATTACTGTACCTGTCTAAAACACCTGATGGATGGTCTAATAAAGAGCTGAACGGCCAATAGCAAGGCAGGAGAAAGGATAGGTAGGGCTGGCAGGCAGAGAGAATAAATAAAAGGAGAAATCTGTGAGAAGGAGATCAGGGGCCAGCCACCCAGCTACACAACCAGCAACAGAGTAAGAAAGAAAGTATACAAAAATAGAGAAAGTTAAAAGCCCAGGGGCAAAGACAGATGGGTTCATTTAAAGTTAAGGAAAGCTGGCTAGAAATAAGCCAAGCTAAGTCCAAGCATTTATAATTAAAAATAAGGTTTCATGTGTGATTTATTTGGGAGCTGGGTGGCAGGCCCCCAAAAATAGCAAAAACAAACAACAACAATCCATAGCATTGAAAAAAATGAAGTAAAATTAAATTGCCAGCACAGTATATGTAATATTAGATTATACAGAATAAGGGGTACATTATTTAAACTTTTTTAAATTCCCTGTTCTACTTTCTTATGGTTTTGCTGTTGTGTTTTGTAATGCTATGGATGGAACCTGGAGCCTCACTCATGCTTATGGAGCAAGTGCTCTGCCACTTAGTTACACACCCAGCACCCTACACCCTCAGGAGCTAAATGAGTCCCCATTGTTTCTACAGTTACATACACATGACAACAGCTAAACAGAATGATAATAACAGATGTCTTAGAAAAAAGTCCAATTTTATAAAACTTTTACATTGCTGCTACAAATGATAAGGACTTTATGTGTCAGCTTGTAGGTGGAAGTTTCTGTCCAGCCAGCAATTACTAAATACCCAGGCAGCTGCTTCCCAAATTACCACACAGAGGCTTATATTAATTATAAATGTTTGGCTGGACTTTGGAAATCAGTATGGCTGTTTCTCAGAAAATTGAGAATCAATCTTCTTTAAGACCCAGCTATACCATCTTGGGCATATACCCAAGGAATGCCCAATCATACCACAGAGACACATGCTCAACTATATTCACAGCAGCATTATTTGTAGTAGCCAGAACCTAGAAACAACCTAAATGCCCCTCAACTGAAGAAGGTATTAAGAAAATGTGGCACACATACATAATGGAGTACTACTCAGCAGAGAAAAACAATGACATCATGAAATTTGCAGGCAAATGGATGGAACTAGAAAATATCATCCTGAGTGAGGTAACCCAGACTCAGAAGGACAAACATGGTATTTACCAACTCATAAGTGGATACTAGATGTAAAGCAAAGGATAACCAGACAACAACTCACAACTCCAGAGAAGGTAGCTAACAAGGAAGACCCAAAGAGGGATGCATGGATTGCCCTGGGAAGAGGAAATAGATGAGATCTCCATGAGTAAACTGGTGATGAGGGGTGGGCAATGGAGGGTAGGGGATAGGGGATGAGAACACAAGGGAATGGGATGGTCGAGCTGGAACAGGGATGAAGTGGGAAAGCAATGAAAGAGATACCATGATAGAGGAAGATATCATGGGGATAGAGAGAAACCTCGTGCTAGGGAAGTTGCCAGGAATCCTCAAGGATGACCCCAGCTTGGACTACTAGAAGTAGTGGAGAGGGTACCTGAACTGAACTGGCTTACTCCAGTGATCAGATTGATGAATACCCTAACAGTCATCACAGAGCTTTTCTCCAATGACTGATGGAAGCAGATGCAGAGATCCACAGCCAAATACCAGTCAGAGCTCCAGGAGTCCAGTCAAAGAAAGAGAAGAGGGATTCTATGAGCAAGTGCATCAGGATCATGATGGGGAAACCTGCAGAGATGACCAAACCAAACTAGTGGGAACTCATGAAAGTTGGATCAATGGCTGTGGAGCTTGCATGGGACTGGACTAGGCCCTCTGCATGGCGAGACAGTTGTGTAGCTTGATCTGCTTGGGGGGAGCCCTGGTGGTAGGATCAGAATCCATCCCTGGTGCATGAGTAGGCTTTTTGGAGCCCACTTATGATGGGATACCTCATGTAGCCTTGAGGCAAGGGGAAGGGCTTGGACTTGCCTCTACTGAGTGTGTCTCACCATGGGAGGCCTTGCCTTCTTAAGAAGGGGAGTGGAGGGTGGATTGGCAGGAGGAGGAAAGAGGGGGATCTTGATTGGTGTGTAAAATGAATGAAAAAAAATTTCTCAAAAGAAGGACAGAAAGAAAAAAAGTAAAAAATAAAAATAAATTAATTAATAAATGTTTGGCTAGTAGCTCAGGCTTATTACTAACTAGCTCTTATACTTAAATTAACCCTTAATTCTTATCTATGTTTAGCCCTATGACTTGGTACTTTTTCTCAGCACTACATTCTCATCTTGCTTCCTCTTTGTCTGGCCGGTGAGTCCTGATTCCACCCTTCCTCTTCCCAGAATTCTTAGTTTGGTCACCCCACCTATACTTCCTACCTGGCTACTGACCAATCAGCATTTTATCAAACCAATTCGAGTGACAAATCTTTAGAGTGTAAAGAGCATTATCACACAGCATTAGCTCTAATGGACGTTTTTAGATTCTAACTCCAAGACCTTAGATACAATATTAAGTTTGGAGCCCAACAGGATGGCTCAGCAGGTAAAGGCACTTGCCACCAAGCCTCATGATCTTAGTTCTATCCCCAGGTCCCACATGGTAGGAGAACCAACTCCCACAAGTTGTCTTCTGATCTCCGGATAAATGCCATGGCAAATGTATACCCATACATGTGTGTACAGCACACACACTAAATAAATGAACAAATGTAATACACTTTTGAAAAAATATTAAATTCGTTAATAAATACATTGGAGATATTAGAAACTGACAGTTCAAAGTAAGAAAAAGATATACTGGTCACTGAATGCAATCTTTTATTCTTCTTTCCTATAATGACACCACTCTTATCAAGCATTAATAAATGAGAAGTACAGAGAACTGATTATACAATCACAATTACCAAGGCTCCTAGAAACCACTAGAATATTAGCAGCCTAAAGTATTACCATTATTCAAAGAAAGAAAGAAAAAGAAACCTAAGTGTAAGGATGGATTTTATTTTTGCAATAAAAGCCTTTTGAGGACTACAAATTACAAAGTAAAAACAAATTACTACATGAAAATCTAATGAATACATTTTGCTTGTGAATGAAAATTTTATCAAAGTCATTACATTTAGCAAATTCACCCACAGTGTCTTCAGTTATAATACTCTTAAAGTAATACCTTTATTTCAACTATATTACATGCCATTCCCTGAAGATGAACTTTCAAATACCAAATTCTTAGCTTAGGAGGATAGTGCCTTCAGGGTGGCAAGATAGCTCAGAGAGTAAAGATGTTTACTGCCAAGTTTGATGATCTGAGTTTGATTCCAAGGACCCACAAAGAGGAAGGAGAAAACCAACTCTTGAAAGTTTTTCTCTAACCTACACACATACACACAAACAAACAAACAATTAATTAAATAAACCAAAATAAAGAATGGCACCTTAAAGGGGGCAATTTCCACTCCGCTTCTGGAAGCATAATTCTAGGCTAATTTCTTTCATCAATTGAAAAAAGTCTTCAAAATGTTCACTTTTTGGGTTTTTGGTTTGGTTTGGTTTGGTTTGGTTTGGTTTGGGTTTTGTTTTTGTTTTTTTGAGACAGGGTTTCTCTGTGTAACAGTCCTGGCTGTTCTAGAACTCACTTTTTAGACCAGGATAGCCTCAAATTTACAGAGATCCAATTACCTCTGCCTCCCAAGTACTGGGATTAAAGGCATGCACCACCACCACCCGGCAAAATGTTCACTTTTAACACGTGTTTCTACCCAAAAAGTGTGGCTGCATTTTTCTCTACTGACTACATTCACAGATGAATACTACAGAGATGAAAATTAAAATGCAGCCATTAAAATAAATAAATTAATCATTCATAACAAATAGTTGACTCATTTTTTAGATGTTTGTTTAGATAGGGTCGTGTGTAGCTCTTGCTAGCCTTGAACTCTCTATGTAGCTGAGACTAGCTTTGATCTTCCTGTCTCTACCTGACAAGTGCTGGGATTAAAGGTATGTGCCACCATGCCTGGTTTGCTGTCGTCTTAATGACAAAAAGTTCTGTCTCCTCTGGCAGTCCCAAGTTTAGCTCCTTCTGAGCTAATAATGAGTTTGCACAGGTACTTGGGAAATATTCTCATTTCTGAACTGTGCCCTATTCCAAGAGGATATGACCAACTATTTTAGGGTCTCAGATATGACCTCAGCTTCATTCCCAGTAAGTACAAGTGTTGGGAATGGAGTTCAGCAGGAGAAGGCTTCCCTGAGTTTCATCATCAAAACTACAAAAAGAAAAAAAAATGCCCTCAAGTATGTACAAAATCTCAAACCTGAAGGTTGTTTTCTGAAAGATGCCAGAGAAAAACTGCCCTTAAGCCTTAAATGAAAAGATCTTGTCAGGCACTGTCAGCTACTGACATCACACAAAATTCCAGTTTCCTGACTTGACAAGTAAACATCCCTTTGCTGTGACCATTCCCTAGGGCCACTTTAAGCTAAGAATTCAGGCTTGGGATGTAGCCTAGTAGTAAGTGTTTAACCCACATGTAACAGGCCCTGTTTGAATTCTAGCCTCCAACTTCTCCCCTCCCGCAAAAAATAACCCTAAGATTTTTTTTTTTGAGACAGGGTTTCTCTGTGTAGCCCTGGCTGTCCTGGAACTTGCTCTGTAGACTAGGCTGGCCTTAAGTTCAGAGATCCACCTGCCTCTGCCTCCTGAGTGCTGGGATTAAAGGTGTGCGCCACCGTCTAACAACCCTAAGAATTCTTAAGAACACTTCCGAAGCTGCTGACAAATAGATACTTCAGTCCAAGGCTAGTTTCCTGATTCTTCAGCAATCTTTCTTCCCCTTTCCCACTTCATCTTGCCTACTGTACTTCACACAGCAAACAACTAGAAGGTCTCTTGATCCTCTGACTCTGAGAAAAAAATGTATACCTATTGTTCAGTGATGGATTGCTAGTCATGGTGACACATGACTGTAGTTCTGGGACCAGGGAAGTTGAGCCAAGAGGATTGCCAAGAGTTTGAAATCAAAATCAATCCAGGCTACATAGTGAGTTCTAGACAAGCCTGGACTACAGGGTAAGACCTTGTTTTAAAAGACAGAACAGCCAGGTGTGGTAGTGCATGCTTATAACAGCAGCATTTGGAATGAAGTGGCAGAAGTTTCAGGAGCTGAAAATCATTCTCAACACCATTGGAAGCACAATAGCGTTTTATTTAACCACTCAGTAATTTTTTTTTTTTACCTTTGAGAGTCTTCTCCCATTTCTTTGTTTGTTAGTGGCAAGGGTGTCCTTGAACTCTGGATCCTTCTGCCCCTGAAGCAGGATAGAAAGGGGAGATTATAGGGACATATGAACGGAAAGGAGTCCCTCATCCCAAAGTCTGGTTGAAGCCCTTCAACAACTGAGAGTCAATATTCCTAACACAAGGTGCAGAGGAAGGCTGAAGGGTTAACTGCTTGCAGAGGATGGCTGAAGGGTTAACTGCTTGCAGAGGATGGCTGAAGGGTTAACTGCTTGCAGAGGAAGGCTGAAGGGTTAACTGCTTGCAGAGGACCCAAGTGCAGTCCTCAACAATTATGTCAGGCAGTTGACAACCACCCTTAACTGCAGCTTCATGGGATCCAACACCCTCTTCTAGCCTCTTCAGGCACACACACTCATGTGCACATACCCACACAGAGACACAAACACATAATTAAAAATAAAAGAAATCTTTAAAAATCTCCATCACAGTTAACAACTGCTGAATGCCTTTTTCCCTTCCCAGATGAAAACGTACAATTTTCTAGGAATCTCACCAGATACCCTTTTATAGTAAAAAAAAAAAAAAAAAAAAAAAAAAAAAAAAAGATATATCCTGATCCCTTGTGTAGCCCTAGTGGCTCTGGATTTTATCTTATCAGTTGTAGTCCCATCCAAGGCTCTTCCAGAGCCACCTTATAATCTCATTTATCAAAAAATGCAAGGATTGTTTAGCAGCCCTTTGAAATGTAACTTGAGACCTATCAAAGCTGTATATGTAGCCAGTGCCAAGAGACTTCAAAGTACCTCTTCTCTGAGAAGCTCACACCCATACTCTTGGGCGTGCTCGCTTCTTCCCCTGCCTGCCTTTCTTCCTGTTTCTAATGAACTCCAACTCTGCTCCCTACTGGCTCATCCTAAATGTCTCTGTGCTGGGGCCAAGGATCTGGTTTTACCTAGTCAAGATCCTTAAATGGTTAAGAGAACTCCTGAGACTGCTACAGGCGACAGTGTAGAGCTGTACCTCTGCCTCTGCTACTGCTGACAAACCCACCCCAAATGCTGGGATGGCAGGTGTGTGCTACCACACCTGGCTGAAGAAACAGAAATCACTCTGATGGCTTTCTCCTTGTATCAGAGTCACTACTTTGAGTTTAACTTTTGGTTGACAAAAATTTTATTATTTCTCCCTTAAACATTTTAACAAGTCCATTTCTTTTTGGAGACCCATTCTGATTGTTAAGGTCTTCTGATCATTACAATTTGGTCTCATAAAAATTGTTCCAGGCTAGGGATGGGATGTTTGCTAAGCATGTACAAGGCTTGGGTTCTCTCCCAGCAACACACACACACACACACACACACACACACACACACACACACACACACACCAAACACAAAATGCAGCCCCTAACAGTCAGAAGCTGCCATGGTGCTGTTAGCAAGGTCTTCATCTTCTCCTATTGAATATGCATTGCTTCATAGATCACCAACATCAGACAGGGCCTCGCTGTGACTGTGAGGGATCAATATAAATACAAGACTAGGGCCAAAAGATGGCTAGGTGGTTTGATTGGTTTTTTAAGGCACTTGCCCTGCCAAGCCTGACGGCCTGAGATTGATCCCTGGAACCTACATAGAGGAAGAAGAGAGTCCCATAAGCTGTCTCCTGACTTCCAAATTTATGCTGTGGTGCATGTGTTTACGTGTGCACACGCACACGCAAGTAAATAAATAAACAGATAGATAGAAAGATAGATAAATAAATAAATAGATGTGAAAAAAGAAAAGTAAAGGCTAGTCATAGAGGTTGTCCAAATCACAGAAATGACCAAAACTACACTACCCTGGCTTGTACTAGTGAGTGCTACTTCTCTATCATTGTCCTTATCTTCTAGACAAGAATTAAAATACCCAATCATAAGGGCTATAGAGGAGGATCGATGATTAAGGTACTCTTCGAGAGGATCCAGGCTCAATTCCCAGTTCCTTCATGATGGCTCACAACTATCCTATCCAATTATAGCTAAGCAATCACCTCTTCTGGCCTCCACAGTTACCAGACATGTGCATAGTGCACAGACATACATGCAGGCAAAAAATGCATATACATAAAATACACTTTTTAAAAAAAAATTTAAATAGGACTCGGAGAGATGGTTCAGCAGGTAAAAGCACTTCTAGAGGACCTGGGTTCAATCTCCAGTACCCACTTGGTGGCTCACACCCATCTGTAACTCCAAGAAGGGGATCCTGCACCCTCTTCTGTCCTCTGCAGCTACCAGGCATACATAGTACACAGACTTCCAGGCAGGTAAGACACCTATACATGTAAAATAATAAATAATTTAAAATTTTAAATACCAAATCATAGAATTATCCATATTCCCTGACAGCAGCCAGTCCTCAGACTCTCCCTGGAATCACCCTAGACAGGGCCAAATCCTTCAATAGTTTCTGTCCAAAGCTCTTTTGCTGCAATATGACACAGATCCCCATGGTATGTGTTCTCCTTTCGCATTGCTATGAGTTAGAGATTCAAGTTTGTTTGATTGTGGCTATTGTGCTATGGCTATGTAAGAAAACACCTTTGAGAGACTAAGATGTAGGTTAGTAGTGTAGTTTATATAGTAGTGTAGTAGCATGCATAGACCCTAGATTCAAGTGCTATCCCCCGCCGAGAAAGAGGGAGACAAAAACAGATAGACAGACACGCACACACAGACAGACACGCACACACATACTACACACACACACACACAGAGGGAGAGAGGGAGAGAGGGAGAGAGAGAGAGAGAGAGAGAGAGAGAGAGAGAGAGAGAGAGAGAGAGAGAGAGAGAGAAATACTCAACATTTGTGGAATCCAGATGAAGGATGATCATAAGTTCTTTACACTAGTTTTGCAACTTGTGCTGGTTAGTTTAGAATCACCTGGGAAGAGAATCCCTGTGAGGAATTAATCTAGATCAGTTTGGCATGTCCCTAGGGGATTGTCTTAGTTGTTAATTGATGCAACCCACTGTGAGAGGCACCATTTCCTAGGCGAGGCCCTGAACTGCACAAGAGTGAGGAAAGCTAGTGAAGTAAGCAAGTGAGCAGCATGTGGCACTCATTTCTTTCTGCTCTTGACTGTTGATGTGATGTGACTAACTTCTTGAGTTCCTGCCTTGACATCACCTCAATAATGGACTGTAGCCTGGAATTGTACGCCAAAGAAGCCCCTTCTTCCCCTAACATAGCAGCACAGATGAAATGAGGGCACAAATTTTCTGTAAGATGAGATTTGTTTTTCTACATAAAGTTGTCCCAGCTAGGTGTGGTGGCACCCAACTTTAATCCCAGCACTCAGGAGGCAGAGGCAATCAGATCTCTCAGAGTTTAAGAGCAGCCTGGTGTACATAGTGAGTTCCAGCACAGCCAGGACTACTTAAGAAAACCCTGTCTCTAGCTGACCTGAGCTCGTGGGAGCTCATGGACTGACAGCTAGGGAGCCTGCATGGGACCGACCTAGGCCCTCTGCATGTGTGTACACACAGTTGTGTAGCTTGGTCTGTTTGTGGGGCCCCAAGCAGTGGGACCAGGATCTGTCCCTGGTGCGTGAGCTGGGTTTTGGAACCTATTGCCTATGATGAGATGCCTCTCTCAGTCTTGATGCAGAGGGGAGGAGCTTGGTCCAGCCTCAACTTGATATGCCATGCTTTGTTGTTGTTGACTCCCATGGGGGCCTTACCCTTTCTGAGGAGTGGATGGGGGGGTGTAGAAAAGAGGTAGGGGGAGGGAATGGGAGGAGAGGAGGAAGGGGAAACGGGTTGGTATGTAAAATAAAAAACAATTTAATAATAATAATAATAATAATAATAATAATAATAATAATAATAAGGAAAACCCTGCCTCAAAAAAGCCAAAATAAAAAAATAAGGTTATTCCTCCCTGAAAAAAATAAAACAGTAACTACTTTAACAATCTCTGTGTGTCAGTGTGGTATGTGACAGAAAATAAGGGTGACAAACACCACTCTCAGACCTGTATGACTCGAGTCTAGTGAGTCTTTTCAGCAGCAGATTCAGAGAGTTGAGATGAAGTCCCCAGGAGGATGACAGAAATCTAGGAGAGAAATAGTGGAGGCCTGAATGAATTAAAGCAGTGTCAAAACTATCAGAAGGCCATTAAAGGGAGATTGTTCTTTCCTGGGGATAACACCAAATGGCAAATGATACCCGTGAAGGGGGGGGGCACGAAGCCCCTGGGCCTAGGCATGGGGGCCACAGCAACTTCCATGGAGGTTTCAGCAGCAGCCTTCAGGCCACAGTGGTTAGCTCTGGGCTGAGTCTGCAGACTCATAGAGGCCATTCTGGTCAGATCAAATGCACAAAGGAGGTCTTCTGTCTCCCCCTCTGTCCATCAAGAGTCTGAGATAAATAATAAATAACCTTTGTTTGAGGATGTCCCTCCTTTGAGACAGGGTCTCTCATTAGCTCATAGCTCACCAATCAGGCTGGACTGGCTGGCCATTGAGCCCCAGAGACCCTCCTGCCTCCACCTCCCAGCACGGGGATTACAAGCACATACCACCATCCATGGCAGGTTCTAGGCATTGAGCTCAGGCCTTCACACTTGCAAAGCAAGCACTTTGCTGATTCATCTCCCCAGCCCCGTTAAAGATCAGGCTGGTGCAGAAGCCTTGGCTAGGCCAAGCTTTCGTTGTGTCTGTGTGGGGATGCTTCTGAGAGCAAGCAGACCCCACAGCACCCCCTGCAAGGTGGCTCTGTGCTACTGCACCTAATCTCCACCCAGAAGTACTAGGACCTTCTCAGTACCTGTGCAGAAGGCAATAATTCTGGTTGATGTTGATTGCTGCACTTTGGTCAGGGGCCAGACTGCTACCTTGGGCAACCTCACCAAAGACATCTGCACCATTTTGTAAAAACTTACACCAGGCTAGAGGACCCAGGTTCCAGTTATGGCTACAATATAGGGAATTTCCTACTGTGCCTACTGTGTGTGTGTGTGTGTGTGTGTGTGTGTGTGTGTGTGTGTGTACCAGGGCACACTTGTCGAAGTCAGAGGACAACTTGCAGGAATAGGTTCTCGCACCTTCCGTCATGACCATGTGGGTTCTAGAGGTCCATCTCAGATTGTCAGAAGGACGATTTCTATGAACTTGAATTAGGAAACGAGAAATTCGGTGAGATGTCCCAGTTCGGATGGTCCCATTCATGAAGGCAGAGCAGGAAGTTTGCTGGGCAGAGGACTGCTTTGGGACTGTTCGATAGGCTTGCCAACTGTTCAAAGAGGCTGATCTCCTGCTGTAGCTTTGGAAAAGATCAGGGCTGAGATACAGACTAGGGAGGGAGCCATATGCATTCCAGGAGGCAGAAGAAGACAGGACAGGAACAAGAGGAGACTGCTTAGAAACTACAACAGAAGTCAGGTGTGGTGATGCATGCCTGTAATCCAGCATTTGAGATGCTAAGGTAGGAGGATCACATTGAGTTTGAGGTTAGCCTGGGCTACGTTGTGAGTGCTAGGTCAGTCTGGGCTATAGAGTGAAACTCCATCTCACTTCCTCCAAAAAAAAAAGTTCTCATATTTCTCTGGATGGCTTAGTGTGTTTGGCAGATGTTTTTCTCCAGCTGAACATACAGTTTGGGAGTCTCCTTGCTTTGCAGATGTTTGACAACACAGTAGAGTAATTGGTTTAAGTATGTCCTTGGGTGAAGAAAGCCAGAAACTGCTTTTTCCAAGTTCCTGTCCTTAAACTTTGAATTGAGTTCTGGGAGTGCAGCTCAGGGCTACTGTGTGTGCTGCATATGGACAAAGCCTAGGTTCCATCCCGAGCACTGTCCCCAAAGAAAGAAAACTTGGAACTGAGTTTGTTCTGATCATGTCCAACATGTCTCATTTTGTGTGTGTGTGTGTGTGTGTGTGTGTGTGTGTATGTGTGTGTGCTTTGGGTTGCTCATTTTCTTCCTTTCCTTCTTAGTAAATTAAAATTATAATGCCACGCTGATGATGTTTTAAATGTGTCAGGGGATTTTAGCATAGTTCAGAATGCAAAGAATGGGACAGTATATTCAGGACAGACTATCTTAGAGTATATACATACAATAAAGTACACAAATCTCAAGTGAAATACTAGATGTTTTATTTTTAACTACATTTATTCATTTATGGGAGAGGGGAGAATCATGCTTATATCATAGTCTGTGTGTGTAAGTCAGAGGAAAGTTTGTGGGAGTCTGTTCTTACCTTCCCCCATATGGATTCTGGGGACTGAACTTAGCTAGGCTAGCTGGTCAGAGATGCTACAGTCTCTACTCCAGAGTTACAGATGTGAGGACACATGCTACACCAGGCCTTTTCGGTAGGCTCTGGCAATCCAAACTTGGGTCCTCATGCTTGCACAGCAAGTACTTTACCAAATAAGTCATGTCCCTAGCCCCTATTTTAATTTTGAATTTTGGAAATGATCTCATTATGCATCCATGGCTGGCTTGGAACTCTTCACATAAACCAGGCTGTCTTTGAACTTCCAGTGACCTCCTGCTTCCACTTCTGCAGTGCTAGGATTTTATGCATACACCACCATATCCACCACCCTCCATTGCTTTTTAAGAAAAAATTTTAGGGGGCTAGGGAGATTGCTCAGTGGTTAAGTGCACTGGCTGCTCTTCCAGAAGACCTGGGTTCAACTCCCAACACCTATATGGCAGCTCAAAACTGCAACTCCAGTTCCAGGGTATCCAACACCCTCATATGGACATACATGCAGGCAAAAAAAAAGAAGAAGAAAAGAAAACAATGTAGGGCTGGAGAAATTGCTCAGCAGTTAAGAGCACTTGCTAATTTTGCAGATGACTTGGGTTCTGTCCCCAGTACCCTCTTCTGGTCTCCACAGGCACCAGGCATGAATGTATGCAGTGCACTTATACACAGGTGAGCAAAACACTCACACACATAAAAACAAATGTTCTTTAGAAAAAGAAAAAGAGGGACAGAGGCAGGAGGATTTAAGGCTATTCTCACCTACATAACTAGTTTAAGGCCAACCCAGACTACCTGAGACAGTCTCAAAAGAAAAGAAAAGGGGGCCTGAGTTTTGATTTGGGGTTGGTGATACACAATGAGACTGTCAAGCAACAATTTCTTAGAGGCTAGGGGTGTGGATCAGTGGTGGAACACCTGGAGGTGGGTGGCCCTGAGTTTCACCCCAACCCTACAAAATTGAAAGGAAGAGAAATAACATAAAAGTACCTTTGAAACTCCCAGACATACCAGGTGAGCACTATATACTACTGAGTTCTAGCACCAGCCCAAACTCAGGGGTGTTTTTAGAGAAAAGTGTAGCTATGCATGGATCTCAGTGGGGACTGTAAAGCTAAGTGTTGTTTAGGATCATTTATTCATGTGATTTTTAATCCTTATCTAATAAAGTCATTTTTCTTCTTCCAAAAGTATTTTGCAAGTGTTGGCCTGCCGCCACCAAGGTCTTCCCAGCTAGGGAGAGGAAGGGCTTTGTTTAACCGCTTTGTTCTTTCCTTTTTAACCTATTTGTGTTTAACCAGATCCCTGTCCCAATCCCTTGGGCATTTTAACAACTTCTGTTTGTTGAACTAAGAGATTAACTTTAGATAGCTGTTCAAACTCCAAAGTTTACGTTTGCTGTACCCCAGTCGCTTCTTCCGTCTGCTCGAGTGGATTCAGCTGGGTACTTCCAGTTGCTGTGGGAGATGAGGGGACAGTGTGAGCACCAGGAACCAGAAGGGTGAGCCCTCAGGGGTTGTTGGTCTCTGCTAATCCCCAGGCCTGCGGCTATCCACCTACTTGGCCTCTGTGTCCCTGGGTAGGTTTTGCCCCCTTCTCAAGGTTCCCTGCCTGACCTTTGAGTCGCCTTTGCAGTCACACTAGCCCTGTGAATATCCACGACAGGACAGCGTTAGTGGAGAAGACAAGGAAGCTAGATTCCCTGGCGACCAGGAAGCTAGATTCGCTCACCCCATTCTCCCAAACCAGGGCAGAGACTGTCCTGTGACCAGCGGAGACCAGTGCCAGGAGCAAGGCAGGCTCGGCGGCGGCGGCGTTCAGCTTCCCAGAGCTCTTCCCCAACCCCGGAAGGCCGCAGCAGCGCTACCAGCTTGTAAGAAGAAACCCCGTTGGCACAGGTACTCCACATCAGTGCGGACCCCTGACAACAGTCCTTTATCACCACCCTTCCCCCACCCCGCCCAAGCCACCAGTTTGCAGCCAGAACCAGGGGCAGAAATGGGTCATTTCAGCACTGCCCCCTCCCGCCTCCACACACACAACATTGCTTGCAGGACAGACAGACCGTGCGGTTAAAAATGCTATTGCAAAATTCCCACGTCTGATCTTGGGGCTTATCTAAGATTGGATAGCATGAAAGCTGTTTGGAGCCTGGGCCAATTTTTAACAGCAAATGAACGTGGCAAATGCTACAGCGCTGGTAGTTAATACTTTGAGACAGGTCTGAGCTGTGTTTCCAAAAACATGCAATTTATTAAAGGAAACATTAAGCCAAAATTTGACACACACACACACACACACACACACACACACACACACACACACTTGTATTCATTTGCCCACCCAGGCATGGGACTGCTTAGTTCAAAGCAGATAGACACCTGGGAGAAGCGTGAAGGTGCAGGCAATTTCCATCAGCACTAAGGCCTACTGGGGCCGACTTGCAAAGTTTCCTGCCCTTTCAAGGGAGGATTCTCAACTCATCTCTATTTTTCTGATAATTTTTTCTTTATTTATTTCTCCCAGTTCACTGGTCACAGACTTGGGCCTAAAGTTCAAGCATAGAATGTTCTTTTCCTGTGTGGTTCAAGGCTCCCTGCTAAACTGGCCTCAAGGAGGCAAGATTCAACTAAGGGAGCTGTGAGTCCATTCACTCATGGAAGTGTAGCTCTGTAGCAGAATGCATTCAAGGTCCTGGTTCTATCCCCAGCACTGCCACTAAAAGTATATACCCATACCAGAGAAAATGTCCTTCATACTTGCCATTGTCTGAATTTGAAAATGGACATAGGTTTAACCCCAGGCTAGGAAACTCTTCTACCCCAGCAATACACCAGGCCTCTGGCTGTTAACTTAATTCAGTATATTATCACTGATAAACACATTTCTAAAACTGGCTGGCCCCCAAGGAGATCAATAGCATCAAATGGATGAGGGAGGAGTGATAGCATAAAAAGGTGACCTACGGACACCCAGAGGGGCCACCAATGAGGGAGCTGCCCGCCCCTTGAAGGTCAGGGTGCTAGCATAAAGGGCACTGACTAGCAGTCTTGCTGAGAGTTATGATTGTCAAGGTGTGGGTGGCAGAGTATTTCCTTTCTTTTTTGTTTTAAAGGTAGCTTGAAAAAAGCCCTCACTGGTAAGTTGACTGAAGATGTCTCATGTCATGTCCTATCCGCCTTTTCTTTTTTTTCCTGCACACCACCTGTCATGCTGCACACCTTGCTTGCTCTTGGGGTAGGGGAAGTACACCCACCCACCTTTCTGTTCTGATCCAATACTGGCATACCTCAAGGAGATTTCAGATTTGGTCCCAGACTGCTTTGATAAAATTAATTTTATAATAAAACAAATAACGGATTTTTTTGGTCTTTCCAGTGCTTATAAAAAGTTACATTTACAATGTACAGAAATGCTACTGTGCATACCTTAACTAAAAAAAATACTTTATTGTTCAAAATTCTAAGTACTGTCTGAACTGTTGAAAACCTGGTGCAGATAGAATTGCTCAATGCAGGATTGCCGTTAACCTGCAATTTGTGAAAACTGTAGTATCTGCTCAATGCCAAAAAACAGTGTATCCCTGCCTGGGATACCCTGTACTGGGTCTTGTGCTGAATTTGCTCCATGTAATTGCCTTTCATTATTCTCTGTTAACTTTAATAGGCTTTTCCTGCAACCATGTCTTCCATCAAGATTGAGTGTGTTTTACGTGAGAACTGCAGGTGTGGGGAGTCTCCAGTATGGGAGGAAGCATCCAACTCTCTACTGTTCGTAGACATCCCTGCAAAGAAAGTTTGTCGATGGGATTCACTCAGCAAGCAAGTGCAACGAGTGGCTGTGGGTAAGAATGAAAGCTGAGCTCCTTGCCTTGTAGTTAGCCATCTTTTCCCAGGGAGAGGTGGGGGAGGTGAAGGGGGCATCCTTGCCCTGGGTCCTTCTTATTAAAGCCTGACTGAAAATGCTTTGAGACCTTTTGGGTTGTCATGATCTCTGTGTCTGTGATCCGTGTGTTTTCTCTTGAGCTCAATGATGGATCATCAATACTTTTCTCATTCTCTTGCATGGAGCACAGCATTCCTAACTTCCTTTGTTTTAGTTTGTGAAATTCTACCTCCAGTGCCCTATTTTTGTTTTGATGCTGAGGTACTATAGTGTCTCTTTCCTGATCGACTTCAGATAACAGCATCCACAGTGAAGACTCCATTAGTGACATAGCAAAAGCTATCTACTCTGGTTAGACCAAGACTTCCATTTAAAAAAAAAAAAGCAACAATATAATAATAACAACAACAGATGTATCATTTACTTCTTTGTGAAAAAGAAGAGTTCCTAGGCTTCAAAAGCATCAACCAGGACTGTTTATTCACTGCACAAATGTGAGATTACTGACAGGATTCCCAAGAGAGCTTTGTAGTTTTAGAGGAGTTTCTAGGGCTTTCTATGGCTCAAGGCAATGGCCTGGGTGTGATTATCAGTAGACAAACAAGTTTCTGTTTTTGTTATTGGATTCATGGGAAGAGATAGCAGGATTTTCCTAAGATTACGGGAATTTCTGGTTTCTGCTATCTCTTCCCATGAATCCAACTTCGAGTTTAAAGCTTGTTTTCCCTGGTGCTGGAGATTGAACCCAGGACGTGCGCATACCACGAGCTCCGTTCCCAGACTAAAAGCAGCTTTCTTTGAAAAAATTGATTTTGCATGTGTGGGGGTGTACTGGTTCCACAGCAGCCATGTTGAGGTCAGAGAAGAACTTGCAGGAGTTCGTTCACTCAGTCCACCATGTGTGGAAGTCAGAGGACAATTTTGGGGAGTCTTTCTTTCCACTATATGAATTTTGGGGATTGAACTCAGATCATCAGGCTTGCTGAGCCATTTTCTTTATAAGGCAAAGACTTGCTATGTAGCTCAGGTTGATGTGGAACTCACAGGTTCTTGCTTTCACTAGGAGCAGTTTCTAATTTACCTATCAACGTGTTTATAGTTCCAAGCAGAATGCTTCTGCCTCTGCCTTCCCTGGTCCCTCATTCCCAGCATTCACAAAATTCCTACCTCTAATCTGCAAAGCCTCCCAGCATTACAAAACGGTCTGTGTGTTAGCAGGAGCTTAGAAAGCTAAACTATCAGGAGGCATCTCAGGCCCTAGTTAGATTCCTTGTTAAGAGCATGACCCTCCTTATAGGGTCTTGCATATTCCCAGGGCCCCCAAGGGCTTGAGTCAACTTCTGAGCAGGGCTTTGAGCTAAGGGCATTAGCTTTGATGAGGTGCTTAGGACATGTTTCTAAACAAACTCAGATAAATGTATTTCCTGTGATACTCACCATGGTAATCTCTCTCCACTTAAAAAGATTTTTTTTAAATACAGGGAAGAATATTAAAACCAGAAAAGCTAAAGTATTAAAATAAAAACATAGGAATATAATGAAAACATATAAAGATTGTATTTCATTGAACATATAATTGTATTATTTTTACCATGTATTCTTTCAAAATATATTTGAGAAATGAGAAACAATTTGTAATTAAATACATTAAAAATAAAGACCCTTTGAAAATAACATTAACTAGATATAGCAGTGCACACCTATAATACCAGCATTCAGAATGTGGAGGCAAGAGGCAAGAGAATCTTGAGAGTGAGGCTACCCTCACCTACATGGTCAGACAACATCTTGGTACCATTAAAAATCACTGGACCCCTTCCTAAGAGATGTTACATGACACAATGACCTCTGTGCTGGACCACCAGAGTACTTACTACCTTCTAGATATTGCCTTTACCTCTGCAGATGCCCCAGTCAGCTCAGTGGCACTTCGACAGTTGGGAGGCTATGTTGCCACCATTGGAACCAAGTTTTGTGCTTTGAACTGGGAAGATCAATCAGTATTTGTCCTAGCCATGGTGGATAAAGATAAGACAAACAATCGATTCAATGATGGGAAAGTGGATCCTGCTGGGAGATACTTTGCTGGTATGATTTCTTTCTTTTTTTTTTTTGCCCCTATTTGAATCTCTCTCTCTCTCTCTCTCTCTCTCTCTCTCTCTCTCTCTCTCTCTCTCTCTCTCTCTCTCTGTGTGTGTGTGTGTGTGTGTGTGTGTGTGTGTGTGTGTGTGTGTGTTTTGTATGTTCTCAAAGGAAAATGGCTTTTTTTTCTGGGACAGGGTCTTACTATGCAACCTTGGCCAGTCTGGAACTTGCTATGTAGACCAGGCTGACCTTGAACTCACAGAAATCCACCTGCTTCTGCCTTCTGAGTTCTGGGATAAAAAGCATGTGACACCATGCCTGGTAAGAATGGCATATTCTTTTTTTTTTTTTTTTTTTTTTTTTTTTTGGTTTTTCGAGACAGGGTTTCTCTGTGCAGCTTTGCGCCTCTCCTGGAACTCACTTGGTAGCCCATGCTGGCCTCGAACTCACAGAGATCCGCCTGGCTTTGCCTCCCGAGTGCTGGGATTAAAGGCGCGCGCCACCACCGCCCGGCCAAGAATGGCATATTCTTACATGAACACAATTTAGTAAGCAACTTACGGAGGTTCAGCATTGATTCAATAAGTCTATACTCCTGTCATGTCAACTGACCAAATAATGTCCTTTATGGAATTTTCCCCTCCAGTGAGAGATCCAGTCTGGAATCACATACTGTACTTGTCTTTTCATCCTCTTAATATGAAACATTTTCTTGACCCTCCCCTCTTCTCTCTCTTTTATGGCATTGCCATTTTTAAAGAATATGGTCCCACCCACCCTCTTTAATAATAGAACATTCTTCATTTTGTAGATGTCTGATGTTTCCTTGCGATTAGCTTAATGTTAGACATTCCTGGCTGGAGTACTGTGGAGGTGATGTCCTGTCCTTCCCAGGGCATCCAGCCTGGAGGTACACGCTGTCCCTCTGCCCCTCATTGGTGATGTTGAAGTCCTGCTGCATTCCTCTGCTTCATAGTAACTGCTGTTTTGTTTTGTTGCTTTGAGAAAAAATTTCACTGTGGGGCCCAGGATGCCCTCAGACTTGCTATGCAGCAGAGGCTTGCCTCGTACTTGCAATCCTCCTGCCTCCAGCTCCCAAATGCTAGGATTATAGACACACATCAAACACCATATCTGACTATGTATAACTTTAAAAGAATTTTAACTGTAGTTTAAAATATCACAGCTATTTCTCATTTACCTCCCATCACCACCACCCTAGAAATTAGCCAGAGTTGACTCACCATCTCTATTTTTCCCTCCCTACACTACCTTTTCATGTTGTTGGCTATGATACCCTTCCTATGGTGACTCACTGTCAAAACCATGAAAGGCAGGTAAGATCTGAGAAACTGGCTATGTATGTATTGGTCCTCATCTTGTTGGACTATTTACAACCACAGATATTGGCTGTAAGGTTAAAACCAGGTTAAAAGATTAAAGATGGGAACCCATGGAGAGTTCCTCTACCAATAATTTCTGCCAGATAAAGATTCCTGAAGTTGATCTTGATGCCATACACCTGTTATCCTAGCACTCAGGAAACTGAGGCAGGAATAGTGCAAGTTCAAGGCCACCCTGGGCTACATAGCATAACCTAAGAAGAAGGTGGAAAGAGGAAGGATAGCCCTTCCACACGTTCTTCATTCTCTTCCCGGGAGGTAGCTAGTGTGGAAGAATGTTCATGAAGGAAACCCAACTTTGAGATAGCAGGAAACTGTTGAGTAACCTGTCATCCCCAGGGAAGGAGGACCTACCCTGTCCTCTTCTACTCAAGCTTGCTTCTCTTGTTTGCAATCTATTTTCCTCTTCTTTCAAATGAAGTATGATATTGTAGTTTGTCGGTTTCTTCATTCCAATCAGAGTCTGTTCTGGCCTCTGAGATCATGTGATACCCAAGTCCATTTCCCTGAATACTGAATAATGACTTTAGTGAATGAAGCACTTGAGAAGAAGCATATCCTGCTGCTTTTGGGTGAAGCATTCTGTAAGCATCAGTAACTCTCTGCTTTCAGTTCTTCTGTGGCATTGCCAACATTTTGTCTACTTCTAGCTACCACTGAGAGAATGACACTGATTGTTCCCAGTATAATTCAGTATTTTTCTTTTTTCTCCATGTAGCTTTGGTGCCTGTCCTGGATCTCGCTCTGTAGCCCAGGCTGGCCTCGAACTCACAGAGATCCGCCTGACTCTACCTCCCAGAGTGCTGGGATTAAAGGTGTGCACCACCGCCGCCCAGCTAATTCAGTATTTTTCTACCTCTTTTCCGTTATGACAAATTTTGCTTTGTTTATTTTGAATCTCTACTATTAAACACATAAACATTTGGAATTACTGTGTATTCTTGGTGAATTAGCCATTTTCAACCTATAACTCCCTGCTTTGCCCACATATGTAATTTGACATTTTTCTATCACTGTTTTCAAATATCCTTATTTGACTGAGTTTCAGCAATTTGATCACAGTGTGTCTGGCTGTGGGTTCCTTTCTGTTTGTTATGTTTTAGATTTGCTTGGCTTCTTAAATCTATTGAAAACTTTTATGCTTTTCTCCAGTCTGGGGAGTTTTGAGCCACAAAATCTTCAAAAAACCTTTGACCTTGCACTTTTTCTTTTTCTCCAGGCATCCAATGAGGTATTAGCCCTTTTACTGTCCCATAGCTACAGGCTCTGTTCTTTTTGTCTTCCAAAGTTTTTTTTTCCCCTCTGCTTTTCACTTTACCTGGTTTCTATTGCTCTAATGTAAGCTACACTGACTCTTTGCTCTTGTTGATGCTCTTCTGCTATTGAGTTGGTCCAGTGCAGTCTCCAGTTTTGTTGTTATTCTTCACAGCTTATACTACTTTGGTAACATGTTCTAGTTTGAGTTGCATGACTGTTTATAATTATTTTTATAAAACTTTCATTAGTCTTTACCAAAATCTTCTAACATCTGTGCCATATAATTTTCAGAATCTGTTGATTTCCTACACTGATTGAGTCCTCCACCCTTGTCTGTGTTGCTGAATTTATTAGTTATCTTTCCATCATAATAATGAGATAACTGAGGTGATTAACAAAGAGAAAAAAGGTTATTTTGATAATGTTTTTAAAGGTTCTAGTCCATGATCAAATAATCCTATTGCTCTGGGCCTCTGGTGGGGCAACATATTGTGTTGAGACTGTGTGGTAGAGCAAATTTCACATCTCGTGAACCAGCAAGCAAAGGATGACTAGACTGGCCAGTGTTCCACAGTCCCTTTAAAGGTCTTGCCTCCAATGACCTGAAGACTTCTAACAGGTTCCCTCCCAAAAGAGCCACCGCATCCCACAAGCCTTTAACATATGGGCTTTTGGAGACATTCAATACCAAATTATAGCACCAAATAATTTTAGGTTATATCCTAGACATTATGCATATTGTCTCATGAGACTCTGAACATTGTTTAAATCCTTTAGAACATGTTATAGTTACTTCAGGAAGCAGCATATACATTTAAAGTAAGGCCAATCATTCCAACCTGCTTTGCATTAGGAAAAAGGAGGATCTGTCCCACATGTGAACCTCTCAGCTAATTTGGGGCAGAGAACTTCTACCCATTAGCTCCATTCCCAAAATCTTTGGAATGCTGATTACAATCTGATCTATGTGATACAAGCTGAGGATCAGCCTAAGAGTTCATAAATATCTTTTAAGGGGTTACATTCTTACATATCTCTGGCTGTCCTCAATCTTCCTCCTTTGGCCTCCAGAGTGCTAGCATTACAGGGGAGGGGTCCACCACACTTGGCTTATAACATGCATTTTGTTCAGGTTTTATACTTGTGCTCAGTAGGAGAAAATGAGGTTAGTTGATGTTTATCCCTTCATATTTTAAACCATATCTCTAAACTGCTAAATTGTGTGTATGCATTTGTGTGTGTGTGTGTGTGTGTGTGTGTGAGAGAGAGAGAGAGAGAGAGAGAGAGAGAGAGAGAGAGAGAGAGAGAAAGAAAGAAAGAGAGAGATGGGGGGGTTGTTATATAGCCCAACTGGACCTCAAAGTCACCAAGCTGTTTCAAATTCACCATCCTGTCTATGATCTAAAGTGTTGGTATCATAGGTGTGTGTTACCACACCCAGCCTTACTTTGGATTTTTATTTCCATTATAAGATAGGCAGTTGCAATCTTTAAAAGATATAAAAGAGGCCAGGCGGTGGTGGCACACGCCTTTAATCCCAGCACTCGAGAGGCAGAGGCAGGCGGATCTTTGTGAGTTCAAGGCCAGCCTGGTCTACAAAGCGAGATCCAGGAAAGGCGCAAAGCTACACAGAGAAACCCTGTCTCGAAAAACCAAAAAAAAAAAAAAAAAGATATAAAAGAGATTGTGTAGCTGGAGAGTTTTCTCGCCGGGTTCCACTAAGCCCCGGCAGTCCGATAGCCCACTTATAAAATAAACACAGACGCTTATATTATTTAAACTATTTGGCCTAATGGCTCAGGCTTCTAGCTATCTAGTTCTTACATCGTAAATTAATCCATTTCTATAAATCTATACCTTGCCACGTGGCTTGTGGCTTACCAGCATCTTCACATGCTGCTTGTCATGGCAGTGGCTGGCAGTGTCTCCCTCCGCCTTCCTGTTCTCTCACTTCTCCTCTCTGTTAGTCCTGCCTGTACTTCCTGCCTGGCTATTGGCCAATCAGTGTTTTATTTATTGACCAATCAGAGCAACACATTTGACATACAGACCATCCCACAGCAAGATTGTTTAAATTTGAGATTGTATAAAATTCTCTTAAATACTGCAAATGATCCCTAATGAGGAGGAATGGGGTTGTGTGCAGGATGAGTATCTGCAGGACTGAGATAATGTTCTTTGTTTCCCAAAGGCACCATGGCTGAGGAAACAGCCCCAGCAGTTCTTGAGCGACGCCAAGGGTCCTTGTACTCCCTCTTTCCTGATCACAATGTGAAGAAATACTTTGACCAAGTGGACATCTCTAATGGTTTGGATTGGTCCCTGGACCATAAAATTTTCTACTATATTGACAGCCTGTCCTACTCTGTGGATGCCTTTGACTATGACCTGCAAACAGGACAGATCGGTATGAACATCTTTATTATTTTTTACAGTATCACTCATATCATTTTGTATGTTAATGAGCAGTAAGGGATCTTTCCCAAAGCCCATGTGAAAAAGTCTTTATTTGTCAAGTATAAAACTTCAAAATAATGGTGACACAGACAGTCAAACTGTGGTCCTCAGCACATCTGAACTCTGGTATTTGGGACTAAGGCTACAGCTGGTCTACTGCAGCTAGGCCTGTACTTTTTCTTTCCATCAATGGAAAGCCTCCCTGGAGAATGAATCTTACCCTATCAGACAGTGCCTAGAGGCACACAATATACAACAGAATGTGATAAAAGAGGGGAAACTGAACATTTTGGTTCCTGATTCTTATTTGATCTTTAGTTAACCATAGGCAAGTATTCAGAGGCAAATGAACAACCTTTGAAATGGAAAAATAACAGAAAAGTGCTTCCAGGTTGGTTCAGTTCTGTCAGTGTTCTGTAAAATGAGCCATCACTGGAAACTTCTAGGGAAGAAATCATTTAGAAGAATTTAGAAGGGAGACCTTGAAACTGTTTGATGAAAAGTGCCAGACAGGAAGAGCAAAACCAATCATAAAAAATGACTTGAAAAAAAGTCACAAGGCTTTATGTAGATTTAATCAAGGGCAAAATATTCCAGGACAGATGCTTTTCTTTGAAGTATGTAGTGCTCTTTTTTATGACTATTCTTACCCAATTTCCTTACACATGGTTTTAACATTTTTCCATTATACCTCATTCTGATTGCTGGAATGACCTGAAT
Organism: Peromyscus eremicus; assembly: GCF_949786415.1. Taxonomy (NCBI): domain Eukaryota; kingdom Metazoa; phylum Chordata; class Mammalia; order Rodentia; family Cricetidae; genus Peromyscus; species Peromyscus eremicus. The sequence continues at coordinate 1,539,150 of NC_081439.1, read as the reverse complement.
TTTGTAGCTGGCTGTTCTTCTGCATTGTTTTTTGAGGTTCTGGGAATCAAACTAATTTCTTTGTGTGTGCACTAAGGTGCAATTCCAGCCCTCCTCTACCTTTCAATGTTCATTATTTATATACTATGGATCTCCTTTAAGCAGCCTGTGGACTTTAGAATGCCCCTTTTAAGAAGTAAGCTCTTTAGATATTGTTTCTTGATTTTGTAGCAAGAAAGGAAAAATAATTCTTGTCTGCCCAGGTTTTATGCATGCATTATTCACAGGGTACCATTAAGCTGTCGTATAGATCTTCGGCTTGGTCAAAGTAGGAATTTTGGTAACTAAGATAGTGATCTAACCACAGACTGAAGAATGTCTGAGAGAGGCTTGCAAAGCCTTAGTTTAGGTCAGTCCCAGACAGCTACCTATTGATATTTTATTAAGAATTCTGAAATGACATGGTGACTGATCCTTCAAGAATAATCCTAGCACTCAGAAGTCTGAGGCAGGAAGATGATTTTAAGACTCCGAAGATAGATTGGGCTACACAATAAATTCTAGGCCAGTCTTAGATATAAAATGAGACCTGGTCTCTAAATAAATAAATAATTCAGCTTTATTGGGCTTAGTGGTAGAGCACTTGTCTAGCATACACAAGGCTATGAATTCTATCTCCAGAAGTGAAAAATAAAAGAAAAGAAAAAAAGAAAAAAAAGCATTTCCTTTTCTCTGAAATCTTAGAAATCTTAGACAGATATATCTTTATAAAGACAAAAGGGAGTGAATCTATCCCAAATTGTGTGGTAAAAGTCCTTTATTCAAATGCCAGCCCCTAGACAAGCATAAGTGACCAGTATTTATAACCAGCTTGAGAGTTCACTGTCTACTTGTGAGCGGTGTATGACCCATTGTTTTGTCGTGTTTTGGTTTTGGTTTTCAACTGCAGCCAACCGCAGAATTGTTTACAAGATGGAGAAAGATGAACAAATCCCAGATGGAATGTGCATTGATGCTGAGGGAAAGCTTTGGGTGGCCTGTTACAATGGGGGTAGAGTAATTCGCCTCGATCCTGAGACAGGTAGGCTGGAGACAAAATAGAAAATCCCACCCAGTCCAGAAAACCCAGTCCAATGCTAAAGACCATTAGCAATCCAGTTAGAGTTATCTTAGTGGTCTTTATAAAACTGGGTGATTTTGGAAATAAAGGCAAAATATACAACCCCAAATTTATAGTCAGAACTTCTTTTCCTGTGGAAGTAAGTCTCTCTGCTAAAAGTTAATTGTCAGAGAAGGCAAGTTAAATACATGGATGGGAGCCAGGTAATATGGTAGCATATAAACCTAGACGTCAGGAGGCTAAAACAAGAGGATGGTGAGTTTGAGGCGGCCAAGATATGTGGGTGTTCAGAGCAAAACCTACAAACACCCTTTCCAAGGGATGAATTCTGACCTCCATAGTCTCTTAGACCTATCATTCATAAAAAGTCCAGAAGCATTGTGCATGTTACAAATTTCTAGAACTAAATTTCAAATGAAATATTTGATGACCTAGGGAAAAGACTCCAAACTGTAAAGTTGCCTGTTGATAAAACAACTTCATGCTGCTTCGGAGGAAAGGATTACTCTGAAATGTACGTGACCTGTGCAAGGGACGGGATGGATGCTGAAGCCCTTTTGAGGCAGCCTGATGCTGGTGGCATTTTCAAGGTGATGTGGTCTTTGGGGGTGGTGAGGTTATTCTGTTAAATAATTGATCAATGCTTCTGCAGACTTCCCAAACAAACATGTGATTGGGATGTTATACTAGTCACACTAGACTTAATTATTTTGATTTTCTAGACTATAAGTTACATAAAGTTCAGGATGATGTGTCTGGCCTACTTCTAGTATTTTAATGTATTTTCATGCTTCAATAGTATTTGTAAGATCATCAGATTGCTTTGATGTCATAAAAAGATGTGCAGATGTTTAGTCATTTTTGTGACAGAACAAACACTGATTTAAAAAAAATTATACACATTCTGGGTTTAAAAACACATGTGGAAACACCTCTAATCTCAGCACTTGGGAAACTGAAGCATAATGATAGTGAACTTAAAGTTAGCTTGGGCTATATAACACAATGCTTTCTTTAAAAAAAATAACGTAGAGGAGCTGGAAAGATGGCTCAGTAACTAAGAGCACTGTCTGCTCTTCCAGAGAATTCCCAGCACCCACATAGAAGCTCACTAATGTCTGGAACTCCAGTTCCAGGGGATCTGACACCCTCACACAGATATACATGCAGGCAAAACACTAATGCACATGAAATAAAAAAAATAGAAACATAGAAACACCTTTCTTGACAGGTGAGAAAATGACAGAACTAAATTGTTCTACATCACTGTGCATGCTTGCTCATTGAACTAGAATATATGTGAATGACTGCTTGAACCATATAATTCCTAGTCAGCTAGTTCTTTTTCATGATAGAAAATAAAACAGGGATTATTAAAGGTAGCTAGATATGTTATTATTTTTTAGATTTATTTATTTATTATGTATACAGTGTTCTGCCTGGTATATGCCTGCATACCGGAGAGGGCACCAAATCTCATTATAGATGGTTGTGAGCCACCATGAGGTTGCTGAGAATTGAACTCAGGACCCCTGAGCCATCTTTCCAGCCCCTAGACATATTATTATAAATCTTAACTTGCTTGGTGTTTGTTTGTGAGTGACAAGATCTCAATATATAGCTCAGGCTGGCCTTACACTTACAGCAGTCCTACTGCCTCAGCCTCCCAAGTGCTGGGATTACAAGTATGAGCCGTCATGCCTGGCTTTGTAACAATGGCTTTGAAGACTATTTATAATTCATCAGTTTCACTCTTTTTTTTTTCAACAGATAACTGGTCTTGGGATCAAAGGAATTGCCCCATATTCCTATGCAGGGTGAACAACAGCTATTCCTTGCTGTCAGAAGAAAAGCTTTGAAGACAACTGGAGAATTAAGGGACTTAAATCAATGAAATTTAAATCTAGGGTTTTTTTTAATGAGGCAATGATATTATAGCAGGGTTAAGCTTTAATTTATAATTTTGACTGGGTGCTGGGAAATAAACCCAGTGTGTGGCATATTAATTAAGAACATATACTAACAGTGAACTACATCTTTAGTCTTTTTTTAAGGTAGATATTTTCACAGAGAATAAGTGACTTTGATAGTACACTCTAGGCCTTCTATTAAAAACAATCCTGTAGAAATGCAAAAGGTCATTCAACTATGAATCAGCCTGATGACTGCAAATTGCTCTGGAGTTGAAATGGGACTGTGTCCACTCTTTTTCTGCATCCCATACTTGCTGTCCCCAAAGCTTCAAAAAATTAATGCATAGAAACTTGGTGATGATTTATAATGATTATATGACTCTTCCTGTGTGTTATTTTGCAAACTAAAATACTGTCAGAAGATGATTCAAACACCATGGCACAATCTGTGGTTCTAACTGCCACCTACTGGATATAAAAATAATTATATCACATTGCAAGGAATTTACTTTTTTTCCCATTTATTTATTCATTGTGTGTGTGTGTGTGTGTGTGTGTGTGTGTGTGTGTGTGTGTCCGTGAGCACACAAATCGAGAGAACAACATATGGGATTCAGTTATTTCCTTCTACCATGTGGTTTCAAGGAATTGAACTCAGGTGTCACCTTTATTGGCTGAACCATCTCACTGACTGCTGCTGCTGCTTCCTCTTCCTCCTCCTCCTTTTTAAAATATTTATGTATTTTATGTATATGACTGCTCTATTTGCATGAATGCCTGCATGACAAAAGAGGGCATCAGACAGAGGAGGTCATTAGATCCCATTATAGATGGTTGTGAGCCTCCATGTAGTTGCTGGGAATTGAACTCAGGACCTCTAGAAGGGCAGCCAGTGCTCTTAACCACTGAGTCATTTCTCTATTCTCCTCCTTTTTTGAGATGAGATCTCGTTCATGTAGCTCAGGCTGATTTTGAACTTGCTATGTAGGTAAAGCTGGCCTTGAACTCCCGATCGTCCTGCCTACATCTTCCAGGTGACTAGGATTACAGATGTATGCCACCACACTTAGCTTGGAAATTTTTTTAAATAATATTGTTGAGCTATAATTAGCCTGATCATATTTACAGTATATAAAATTATTATATATTCCATATATATTCATATCAACCACATAAACAAAATAATGAATCTGTTCACTACCCTCAAAAGTTTACTTGTATCCCACTGTCATCCTTTCTTTTTGCCCTTCAGCATGCTTGTACCCCATCCCCAGATTACTGATCTGCTTTCTGTCCCTTTAAATTGCCCTTCAAAATGGGTAGTGCCAGGCTAAGGATATAGCTCAGTGGTAAAGGGCTTGCCCACCATGCATAAGGCTCTGGGTTCAGTCCCCAGTAACATACACACACACACACACACACACACACACACACACACACACACACATACACAAACACACACACGACTGGGGAGTGTGATTTCTTCAAATGTATTCTGTCTTGTTTAAATTTTTGCTTTGTTTTGTTTTGTTTTTTTTTTGAGACAAAATATCACTCTGTCACTGTCCTTCTGCCTCACCCTCTGCAGTAATGGGATTACAGACATGAGCCACCACCACCAGCTTCCAACTTGAGAATAGTTTTAGTTGTGTTAGTTTGGTCTTCATTAATATTTAATTTTACTCATATTTGGGTTCTGGGGATTGAACTTAGACACATGTTAAACATATGCTCTAGCACTGAAATGCACACCAGCCCATGTATAAATTCTTAAACCACCTGGAATACAACATGCTCCAATGTTAATTGGTATTCCTTTCAAAGTTGTTGAATAATTTGAGAGAATTGGCTCCCATATAGTGACTTTTTGTTGCTGTGACAAAATACCTTACAAAAAGCAACTTAACATTTCCTTTGACTCAGAGTTTGCAGGTACAGTTCATTATGGAGGGGAAGGCGTGGCAGGAGGGGAAACTTGGCTGGGGAAGCAGGAGTGTGAGGCATATTGCACCTGCTTTCTGGAACCTGAAAAGGAAGAATTCTGGTGCTTTCCTCAGTTTCTACTTTTTTTTTCTTTTTCTTTTTTAATTTATTATTATGTGTAGAGTTCTGCTTGCATGTATGCCTGCAGGCCAGAAGAGGGCGCCAGATCTCTTTACAGATGGCTGTGAGCCACCATGTGGTTGCTGGGAATTGAACTCAGGACCTCTGGAAGAACAGCCAGTGCTCTTAATCTCTGAGCCATCTCTTCAGCCCCAGTTTCTACTTTTGGTTCAGTCTAGGACCCCAGACCATGGAAGCCTTCCACCTACATTCATGGTGGGTTTTCAACCTTCAGTGGGAAACACCCTCATACCCACTCCCAGAGGTATATTTCCTAGGTTATTCTAAGTTCTGTCAAGTTGACAATAGTCTAAACATCCCAGCATCATTACACTTTCCAGTGCTCAGAGAGTTTTGGTCTTTGGCACTGATTTCAGAACATGGCATGTCTCACTAATTATTCATAGATTTGAGCACACAGAGCTTATATGTGTCTGGAAGAGTTTGTATATAATTATTGTTGCTTATTTTTTGTAAATATTTGACAAAGTTAACCAGTGGAACAGTTTGAACCCACAGTTGTGTTAAGATAGGGTCTAGCAGCTGGGCGATGGTGGTGCATGTCTTTAATCCCAGCACTCGGAAGGCAGAGGTAGGCAGATCTTTGTGAGTTCAAGGCCAGCCTGGGCTACAGAGTGAGTTCCAAGAAAAAAAATAGGGTCAAGCTATTTTGTCCAGACTGGCCTAAATCATCACAGCTCAAGGGCTCCTCCTGTTTCAATGCCTGTTATCATGCTCCGCTTGTGTTTTCAGTTTTCTTCCATTCCAAATAATTTTCATTTTCTCTTTGTCAAATAGATTATATTTTATATTTATTTTATGGGTTTTTTTCATGCATGTATGTCTATAATTAAATGCCTGGTGTCTGCAGAGGCCAGAAGAGAATGTCACATTCCCTGAAATTCAAGTTACCGATGGTTGTGAGGGAAATGTAGCTGCCAGGGACTGGATCCAAGTCGTCTGGAAGGCTATCCAGTGCACTTAACCACAGAGCCATCTCTCCAGCCCATTTTAAAAATTGTATCACATTTTTATTCGTTGACTGTGTGTGTGAGTGCACACATGCATATGCCACATTGCACTTGTGGAGATCTGAGGACAAGTTCCAGAAGTTTGTTCTCTTTTTCCACCATGTGGGTCCCAGGGATCAAACTCAGGTTGTTAGGCTTGCTGGCAAGGACAGCTGAGCCATCTTGCCAGCCCTAGAGTATGTTGTTTAATTTCCAAACGCTCAGAGAGTTTACTGTTGTGGTCTTTGGCAATGATTTTAGGTTTAATACTCTAGAGAACACATTTTCTATGATTTTAACTCTTTGAAATTCATTGAAGTTGAATTTATGAGCCAGGTTATAGACTATCTCACTGATCAATATGCATTTGAGAAAAATGTGTTCTGTTTGGGGCAGAATATTCTCTAAATGTCCATTAGATTTAGGAGGTTCTTCTGTGTCCTTTCTGTGTGTATGTGTGTGTGTGTGTGTGTGTGTGTGTGTGTGTGTGTGTGTGTGTGTGTGTTGTTCGCGCGCGCACACTGACTTTTCATGCATGCCTAGTGCCTGTGGGTTGTGAGCTGCCATTGGACATTCTGCCAAACCCCCGTCCTAGAGGAAGCCAGAAGCCAGTGCTCTTCATCACTGAGCCATCTCTCCAATCTTGCATAATTTTTAATGAGTGCTTTATGGACTTTAAATTATAGAGTTAATGTTTCTTTTTGCTTTTGTTTTGTTTTGAGAGAAGGTCTCAGTGTATAGCTCTGGCTGGTCTGGAACTTAATGTGTAGATCAGGCTAGGCTGGCTTCAAACTCAAAAAGATCCACCTGCCTCTGCCTCCTGAGTGCTGGGATTAAAGATGTGCACCATGAATCAGACAGAGTCTTGCTAGGTATCCCAGGTAGGCATCAAACTCAAGAGCCCCCAGCTTCAGTTTCCCAAGTTCTGGGATTATAGGCATACTTCACCGCATCTGCCTCAAATAATGTCTATTTGAAATCCTGGGGATAGAAACCAAGTCTTTGAGCATGCTAGATAAGTGTTCTAGTACTGAGTGTTCTTCAACCCATTTTAATATTTCTCCTCAGAATTTTCATGATTGCCTTTTCGATCATTTTATAATAACTGCTGATAATTCCAATATCTGCATGATCTCATTCTTGACCTCTATTGGTAATCTTTCCCCATTTGCATTGGTAATCTTTCCCCATTTCATTGTTTTGTACACTGAGTAATTTTGGATTGTTTCCTGGGCATTTTGAATACTATATTATGAGACTTGTTCTTGTGAAAATCCCAAGAAGAATGTTGATATGTCTGTTTCAGTAGGCAATCTATAGAGTTAGCTTCTAGCCACAACTTCATGCACTTGTGGTTTCAAGGTCAATTCAGTTTTCATAAGTTTATAGTGTTGTTCAGTTGTCCTATGTGTGTGCCACCCAGCAGTTAGTCTGGAGTTAGATGGAGGTCCAGCTTTAGCTCAGTTCTCCATCTTTGGCATGTAAATAAGGATCTAGTCCCTGCACACACAGGTCAGGAGCTGTGGAAAGCAAGCCCATCCTACAAAGACCTCCTCATTGGGACTTTTGAGGGAACATGGTAGATCTTGTCTCCTCTACCTACCTCCTCTTGTCCACATATTATTTCATCTCTACTTGATTCCTCAATCAAGGAAATTCATCCAGAGTTGTCACACACCCAGACTCTAAAGAGGGCAAAAAGAACTTCATTGTGAACCCTCAAGAGATCTAATCTAAGAAGCATAAAATAAGGTATCTCTCCTCAATACAGGTGGCTAGCCTGCTAAGTCACATCTGCCCATAAAGGTGGGTCAGAGCACAGTGGAATGGCTGAGGAGCTCTAGGGACTATGGTGAAGGATTCTGAAAATTCTGAAGAACAGACGTCTAGAAAAAGTCTCCAGTTTAGCCCAACTTTCCAGTCTAGGACCGTCAATCTGGAAACATGGTCTAGTGGGACACAGACTATAGCCCCTTTCCCTAGTGGTGGAACTCCACCCATGACAAGCATTAATGCCTCTGCACTATCTGTGTCTTTTCTGGTCAATTATTGGTCTAATTTGCTTCTTTGTTTCAACAAAACACTCCGACCAAAAGACTACTTAGGAGAAGGAAGTACTTGTTTCATCTTACACTTGCAGGTCACAGTCCGTCATGAAGGGAAGTCAGGGCAGGAACTCAAGGAAGGAACCTGAAGGCAAGAGTGCTTGCTATTCCCACATAGCATTACCTCTGAGTAGGGAATTGCTGTGGATATCGCTCTGTATAAATAAACACTGATTGGCCAGTAGCCAGACAGGAAGTATAGGCAGGACTAACAGAGAGGAAAATTGAGGGAACAGGAAGGCTGAGAAAGAGACTGCCTGGAACCATTGCCAGGACAAAGAAGATGTAAAGTACCGATAAGCCATGAGCCACGTGGCAAAGTATAGATTAATAGAAATGGGCTAAATATAAGAGTAGGAGCTAGACAATTATAGGCCTGAGCTAATGGCCTAGCAGTTTAAATAACGTAAGAGTCAATGTGTTTATTTTATAAGTGGGCTCTGGGACTGGCGGGACTTGGCGGGAGCTAGAGAAAAATTCTCCAGCTACAAATGGCACCCAACGTGGGGCAAGAGTTTCCACCTAAAACCTGAGTAAAAAGATTCTAAAATGGACCTAAAAACAGTTCCTAATTGTCTCTTTCAAGTTAGCGGCAGCTTGCGTGTTTGAGCTACTATCTACTGTGGCGGGTTTCCTGGCGTGTGCGCTCCACCTGCAGTATGGCGGGAATGAAGCCTCTGCAAGTGGCACATTAAGCTGTGTGGTGAATTTAGCCTTTGCTAGTACAAAACAAAAAGAGGTTTCTGGGCTACACGCTGCTTTAATAGAAACATAGACCCACTATTTCTGAGAGTTCATGGCTCCCAGAGCTGGCGGAAAATGTACCACCACCATGTTGGAAAGCTGAAGTGGGTGGAGCCAGCAGCCACAGTGCCGGTTCAGTCTTAGAATGCTACAGTTTAAAGCAATAGGTTCACAATAAGACTGATGAAATAGTTTACAATGTATATAAAAATGTACGTAGGCTTAAAAGAGACAAAAAAGGAATATATACAGTTATATAAACAAATAGTTTTTAAAAATAAAGTCTTTAAAGAAACAGTAAAGATAATAAGCCACCTAAAGATGCCTATCACACAAAAAATCTGGATTATGTTGTCTTTGATATTCTTAACTAAAAAAAAAAACAAACATTTGATTGTAAAAGCTGTTGAGTTATGCCAAAATGTATACTTTAAAGGTACCTTGACTTCAAAATTTGGATATAAGGATATGTTGCTTTGAAAAGGAGGCTCTGCTTTTGTTTCCACAGACAGCCAGAGGCTATGGATTTGTTCCAGATTAAGATACATCAGTTTGACCAGCCAAAACCACCTAAAAGGTCTCTGATGACACCATGGCCCAGATGATCCAACATCCAGAACCATTTCAAGACAACTGGCACAGATGATACACCCTCACGGACTACTCCATAAGCCTAAAATTTTCTTTGTGTCCCCATAAGATACAGCACCCCCCTCCAACAAAAAGTAGTAAGAGATACTACACCCAAATTCCCAAATATACCAAGCTGGCTTTGGAGATGGAATTGGCTCACTCCCCCTCTAAACCCAGACATATTCCTAAAATAAAAGGTTAAAAGATTATTTTGTCCCATATCAGAAGAGCCCTCTAGTATGGGACAGAGAAAAACCAATATTTTCATTTAAAACAGGTTAATTATAAATACAATCTCTTTCTAAAGAAGAAAAGGGGATATGATATAGATATGATAGAATAAAAGGGTAAATTACTAAACCTATTTTAAAGAGCAACAACTTGTTTGAAATGTTTTACATTGGTATAGATTTTAGTTTATTGATACAAACTTAAAGTTCATTTTGTTATACTGTGTGTATATTTCTACTCTTGTTTAAGGTGTTATGTTTGTACAGCTCATTTAAAATTGTAATGGATAATTAAAAATAGATTAATAATTAGTCATCTATGATAATCATACTGGTAGCCATGTTAGTTAAGTCTTCTAGGTATACATAGATATATTTCAGATAGATAGGTAATCTTCAAATACTTCAAAGACCTACAGAATATGGCATTTAAAATATTTTAAAAATTTAGACTTTCTGGACAGTGAGACATGTCTGCTCCTGGCAGCACCGATTTACTTCAGAGAGGAGAATGGGCATCGAAGACACTCCATATGGAGTTTATCTTCACCTTGACAAAAATAGCCATTTGGACAAGAAACTGTTCTTGCCTAGACTGCTTGATAGACTGGACATGCAGGACCCATGGAAAGGTGACCACTAAATTTTGCTTGACAAAATGGTCCTTTAGGTTCCTGCTTCACAAAAAAATACTGCCAGACATTTTACAGGACACAGAGAAAAATGACTGAGAGACTCTAGCCCTGTGGGCTGAGGACAGATGCCCCAACTTTACAAGAAAACTTTAGATGACTGTCCAGGCTGCCAGCTGACTCTGTCTACCATGCAAGACTCCCGAAAGTTGCTTGCATCCTTCTCCCATTTCTCAGGTAGCATTATATCCTTCTGAGGTCTTTGATGTAGTTGAAGCTAGATACAATTTTCCTTAGTTATGATAAAAGATAAGTTAGATATAAAACCTTAAACTCACAAATATAAGATAGATAGGATATCTTCTTTAATATTATAACTATAATTCTTACTCGATAATTGTTTTGTTATATGTACTTTTACTATGTTAAAGTTAAAGCCTTCCTTTTTAAAAAAGGAGAAAAGGAAAAGTGCTGTGGATATCGCTCTGTATAAATAAACACTGATTGGCCAGTAGCCAGACAGGAAGTATAGGTGGGACTAACAGAGAGGAAAATTGAGGGAACAGGAAGGCTGAGAAGGAGATTGCCTGGAGCCACTGCCAGGACAAGGAAGATGTAAGGTACCGATAAGCCACGAGCCACGTGGCAAAGTACAGATTAATAGAAATGGGCTAAATATAAGAGTAAGAGCTAGACAATGATAGGCCTGAGCTAATGGCCAAGCAGTTTAAATAATGTAAGAATCTGTGTGTTTATTTTATAAGTGGGCTCCGGGACTAGTGTGACTTGGTGGGAGCTAGAGAAAAATTCTCCAACTACAGGGAATGAACTCACAACTAAGGATATAGCAGAAAGCATGGAGGAAGGCTGCTTGATGGCTCGCTCTCAGGCTCATGCTTAGCTAGCTTTGCTATATATAGGTCCAGGACCACCTGCCCGGGAAATGGTACTCCTCACAGTGAGCTGGGCCCTCCTACATCAATTAACAACCAAGGAAATCCCCCATAGACACGCACACAGGCCAATTTGATCTGGACAACCCACAGTTGAGACTCCCTTTTCAAGTGAGCCTAGACTGTGTCAAGTTGATGGTTAAAGCTAACTAGAACAGGAACAGAGAGTTGTCTCAGTGGTTAAAAATGTTTGATGCTCTTACAAAGGACCCAGGTTCAATTCCCAGCACTCACATGGTAGCTTGCAACCATCTGTAACTCCAGTCCCAGGGGATCTGATACCCTCTTCTGATCTCTATGGTCAGACCACACTACGCGCACACATGCTGCACAAACACAAATGCAGGCAAAACACTCTCACACATGAAATACAGTAGATAAACCTAAAAGACAAAAAGTTTTGTTTTTCAAGACAGGGTTTCTCTGTAGCCCTGGCTGTCCTGGAGCTCACTCTGTAGATCAGTTTGGGCTTGAACTCACAGAGGTCTGCTTGCCTCTGCCTCCTGAGTGCTAGGATTAAAGGCGTGTGCCACCACCACCACCACCACCACCACCACCACCACCACCACCACCAGGCTTTCTTTTGTTTTAAGACAGAGTCTTGGGACTGTAGAGATGGCACAGTGGTTAAGAATACTCTTTTAGAGACTGTTCTTTTAGAGGACCTGGGTTCAATTCCTAGCACCCACATGGTAACTCACAACCCTCTGTAACTCTGGCCTCCTCAAACACCAGGCATGTACATGGTGCAGAGACATGCAGGAAAAACACTATAAAAAAAAGAAAAGTAAAGAAAAAACAACAGGGTCTCTATTGGCCTAGAACTGACCAAGTAGGCTAGGCTGGCTCTGTACCTGTCTCTAACTCCTCAGTGCAGAGATTATAAATACACACCGTGCATGGCTGTTGAAGTGGGTTCTGATCAAAGTCAGGTCCTTATGCTTATAAGTTTAGCACTTTACCAACTTAGCTATCTCCTCAGCACCTTAGTCAGTCTCCTAAAAATGACAATCTGCAAAATTCCTGAGGTTGCTAAGCATACCAAAAATGCAAAGCTACCCACTACCCAGGTCATTTCTCAGGGAGCTCCCTTGAGAAATGGTGTAATATCTCCTACACAAAACCTGCTCATGATAACAGAACAAATCCCACCTCAGTGCTCCTCTCCTATAACCCAGCTATAACATGTGCAGGTATGCACATACACCTATCTGTACCACCCCCTTGAGAGATGAGGGGTGTGGAAAACCAATCTGAACATCCTGCCAATACTCTGGCTATTGCTTTTGCTATGAATGGTAAATCTGGCTGTGCCTGTGCTTGTTGGTGTATTGTGTTGCTTGTGTTCATCGATATGGGAAGACACATCCTAAATGTAAATGGACTAATCCCTGGGGTCCTGGACTATCTAAAATAGAGACAAGTGCATTCCTCGCTCTCTCTTTCCTGATTGTGGATGCCGCGGGAGCAGCTGCTTTCAGCTCTTAGCACCTTGATTTCCCTGCCATCACACCTTGAATTGTGAGCTAAAATAAACTTGTCCCTCAAGTTGCTTTTTTAAAGGTATTTTGTCACAGCAACAGGAAAAGAAATGAAGACCCTCACCCCCTATTTCTCATGTAGGAAAGAAAGGAGAGGGGAGGCCCACAGACATAGAGCTGGAAACTTGCAAAGAGGGTACTGTGTCTTTTTAGAATATACTGGGCAAAGCAGGAACAATAAGCAGTCCTGAGTGCAGCACCACAGTCTGATTATGGCCAGCTTTTAGATAATAACCCAGGCAACTAATAGTCCCATTTCCTGGATGGAAGAGTTTGGAGAGCCACAAGATTGACACTGGATGGCCCCAGGATAGAAAATAACAGGCCAATATCCCACATGAACACAGACTGAAAATGCTCAATAAAATATTTGCAAACAGAATACAGACATACACCAAGACGATTATCCACCATGACCAAGTTGACTTTATCCCTGAATTTCAGGGGTGGTTTAACATACACAAGAAAATAAATATAATAAACCACATATATAAATTTAAAGAAAAAAATCACATGATTATGTCAATCAATATAGAAAAGGCCTTTAACAAAATCCAACATGCCTTCATGATAAAAGTCATAAACAATGGTCACCAGTCAGTAGTGGCCCATGCCTTTAATCCCAGCTCTTGGGAGGCAGAGGCAGCCAGATCTCTGTGAGTTTGAGGCTAGCCTGGTCTACAAAATAAGTTCCAAGACAGCTAGGGCTATTATACAGAGAAACCCTGTCTCAAAAAACAAAAACAAAAATAAAACAAAACAAAAGGTCATAGAGAATGCAGGGCTAAAGGGAGCATACCTCAACATCACAAAGCTATATATGGAAAAACCCACAACCAAGATCATCATAAATGGAGAAAAGCTTGAAGGAATCCCATTGAAGTCAGGAATAAGACAGGGATATCCACTATCCCTATTCCTTTTCAATATTGCTTTTGAAGCACTATCTGGAACAATATGGCAAGAGAAGGAAATTAAATGGATACAAATAGGGAAATAAGTCAAACTATTCCTATTTTCAGATGACTTATTATAGATTAGATATCCCAAAAATTCTACCAGAAAACTTCTAGAAATGATAAATTCAGCAATGTGGTAGGATACAGAATCAACCTGCACAAATTAATACCTTTGCTACATATTAACAACAAGCATACAGAGAAAGAAATCATGGACAGACTTCCATTCACAATAGCATCAAAGAAAGTATCTAGGAATAAACTTGACCAAGGAAATGAAGGCCCTCTATAATATAAACGTTAAAGATCTGAAGAAAGAAGTAGCAAAAGACATCCCATGATCATGAATTGATTGAATTAATATTGTGAAAATAACCATTTGACCAAAAGCTATTTACAAATTCACAGCAGTCCCAATCAAAATCCCCATCTCATTCTTCACCGAAATAGAAAATGCTATCCTAAAATTCATATGGAACCACAAAAAAATAGCCAAAACAATCCTAAGCAAAAGAACAATGCTGGATAAATTACCATTCCAGATCTTAAGATATATTACAAAACCATAATAATAAAAACAATATGGTACAGACACAAACAGACATGTCAAGCAATGGGAAAAAACATTGAAGACCCAAACACGAGTATACATAACTTCATCCACTTAATGTTTGACAAAGATGGCAAAAACATAAGTTGGAGAAAAAGGAAACATCTTCAACAAATGGTGCTGGGAAAACTGAATGTCCATGTGCAAGAAGACCTGGATCTCTCATCTTGCACAAAAACTAACTCCAAGCCAGGTGGTGATGGCATATGCCTTTAATCCCAGTAATCAGGAGGCAGAGCCAGGTGGATCTCTGTGAGTTCAAGGCCAGCCTGGTCTACAGAGTGAGATGCAGGACAGGCACCAAAACTACACAGAGAAACCCTGTCTCGAAAAACCAAAAAATAAAAAAAATTAACTCCAAATGTATCAAAGATCTGCAATACCGAAAAAAAAAAGGCTGAAAGAAAACATGGGCAGTACCCTACATGAGATAGGTGTGGGAAAGGACTTTCTGTATAGGACTCCATTTGTGCAAGCATTAAGGCCAACAATTGACAAGTGGGACCTCAAGAAAACTAAAAAACTTCTGCTCTGCTAAAGAAACAACCAGGTCAAGAAGAAGCCCACAGAATGCAAAACAATCTTTGCCAGCTATACATCTAACAGAGGTTTAATATCCAGAATATACAAAGAATTCAAAAAACCAAGAGTCAAAAAAAAAAAGACCTACTCAAAAATTGAGACTGGGTATGGTGATATTTCATTTGTACTGAAATGTGATTTTATTTGTATGTTAATAAATAAAGTTGCCTGGGGGTCAGAGCTAATAGCAAGCCATAGCAGAAGCCAGGCGGTGGTGGCGCACACCTTTAATCCTGATCACATGACAAGCAGATCTCTGCATGTTCAAGGATACAGCCAGCATGGAGACACACGCCTTTAATCTCAATACCAACCATAGAAGACCTAGAGGTCTGTACAGACAGGCAGTGATGAGGAGGTCATGTGGTTGGGTTTACAACCAATGAGAAGGCAGAACAGAAAGTCAATAAAAAGACAGATACACAGGAAGTAGGTCTCTTTCTGAGGGGAAGGACAACAATGGCAGCGAAGGATAAGAAAGGTTTTTTAGTATCAGCTCTTAGCTACTGCTCTGACCTCTTGGGCTTTTAACTCTGCATTTGGCTCTGTGTTTCTTATTTAATAAGACTGTTACATCTACATCTGGCGCCCAATGTTTGTGGTATGAATTCATGAAAAAGCTGCTTGCCTGTGGCCTTGCAGGCCCCAGCTCAGACCTGAGCTACCCTCAGCCGGTTGTAGTGGAGCATGCTGATAGGATTTACTGAAGGAGGCAGAGGCAGGAGGACTCCGAATTTGAGGCCGGCCTAGGAGGCTTGCTAAGGAGAAGCTATGGCCAGGGCCCAGCCACAAATGGTGGCAGTGGGACCATGGAGGCAGTGGCTGCTGCTCTGAGTTGCTGGCTGCTTCTCATCATGTTGGTGACTGCAGTGATGCTGCTACCTGGGACGAAGGGCTTACTGTTGCTTGTTCAGAGAAGAATTGCCAGGACCATCATGTTACAAGAAAGCATCGGCAAAGGTCAGTTTGGAGAAGTTTGGCGAGAAAAATGGTGGGGAGAAATTGCTGTGAAGATTTTCTCTTCTAGGGAAGAACATTCATGGTTCTGAGAGACATATTTTCAGACTGTGATTGCTCCAAACCACAGAGGAGGCACAAAAAAAGTTCTGTAGGGAACCATGACCACACCTCACAGCAACTTTGAAATATTCAAAAGGATGATGGGACATGGATTATGGTAAAGCCATTAAGCTGATTAACACCAAGGAAAGATCGGCTTTGGACTACAAACTGCTCAGGACAATTTCAAGATGGCTAGCTGAGATGATCCAGATTCATAGACTACTTGAACAAGGACTTGAGACAAGCCCTGCACTTTCCCATTATGCAGAGACTGGACAACAAATAATACAGCTAACTCTCTTAGGACTTGACAATTAACCCCAAAATTTTCTTTTCAGGATTCCCTAATGATGCCTTCACCCCCAGAAAGCAGGAAGTAATTTTAAGAAAACGATGCCCACATTCCCAAGAGGTAGGATGGGAGGTTTTTGTTGTTTAATGAGTTATGGATATTGTCATTGTTTATGATGGTTGGTTACAAGTTGTTTGCTGTGGGATGTTCTGTATGGCAAATGTGTTGCTCTGATTGGTTAGTAAATAAAACACTGATTGGCCAGTAGTCAGGCAGGAGGAAGTATAGGCGGGACAAGGAGGAGAATAAAGCTGGGAAGTGGAAAGCTGAGTCAGAGACACTGCCAGCCGCCACAATGACAAACAGCATGTGAAGATGCCGGTAAGCCACGAGCCATGTGGCAAGGTATAGATTTATAGAAATGGATTAATTTAAGCTGTAAGAACAGTTTGCAAGAAGCCTGCCACGGCCAAAAAGTTTGTAAGCAATATAAGTCTCTGTGTTTACTTGGTTGGGTCTGAGCGGCTGTGGGACTGGCGGGTGACAAAGATTTGTCCTGACTGTGGGTCAGGCAGGAAAACTCTAGTTGAACAAGGAAATTAGATTCAGAGTTTTTGTTTCAAAAAGAAAAAAGAGAATATAGATTTGAGGTAGATCATTGAGTCTACTCCGAGAAAAAAGATAAAGAAATAATAAGATAAATGGGTAGATAATTGAATCTACTCTAAAAAGAAAAAGGGGAAGATATAAAAATTACAAAAGGTAGATTATTGAATCTATTATGAAAAGAAAAAAGAGAATATGAATATGATAAGATAAAAAGGTCAATTTTTGAATCTACTTTTAAAAAGGAACTACTTGTTTTAAACAGGATAAGTAATGAAATTTTTTTTGTCTGAGTTTATCAAATGTTACTAGACTGGACGTTGTTAATATATATATAATGGAGGTTTTTGTCTGAATCTGTCAAATGTTAATGGACTAGACATTGTTAATGTAATTCTTGACTGTATATATTGTATATACTTATTGGACATAGTTTATCTTGTATTAGTTATAAGCTTTTTTAATTTTAGACAAAAAAGGGGAAATGTGGTGGTATTGTGTTCCCCAAAATATTGTGCACCATAATAAACTTATCTGGGGTCAGAGAACAAAACAGCCACTAGATACAGAGGCTAGAAAATGGTGGCACTCACACTTTTAATCCTAGCCTTCTGGAGGCATGGATCTCTGTGAGTTCAAAGCACATTGGAAACAGCCAGACATGGTGACACACACCTTTAATCCCAGAAAGTGAGCCTTTAATCCCAGGGAGTGATGGCAGAAAGCAGAAAGGTATATAAGGTGTGAAGACCAGAAACTAGAAGCTTTTAGCCTGGTTAAGCATTCAGGCTTTCAAGAAGCACTTCAGCTGAGATTCATTTGGATAAGGACTCAGAGGCTTCCAGTCTGAGGAAACAGATCAGCTGAGGAACTGGTGAGGAAGCTGTGGCTTGTTCTGCTTCTCTGATCTTCCAGCATTCACCCCAATAACTGGCCTCAGGTTTTATTTTATTAATAAGTACCTTTAAGATTCATGCTACAACTGGGTTCTGAATAGAGTTCTCAAAAGAAGAAAAAATGGCTAAAAAAATCTCCAAATATATTCATGGTCCCTAGCAATTAGGAAAATGCAAATCAAAACAACTTTGAGATTTTATCTTACACCAGTCAGAATGTGAAAGATCAACAAAACAACTGACAACCAATGCTGCAGAGGTGTAGGGAAAAGGCTTCATTTACTGTTGATGGGATTGCAAACTGATCCAGCCACTCAGGAGATTAGTGTGGAGAATCTTCAAAAAGCTAAAAATAAATTTACCATATGACCGAGCCATATCACTCCTTGGCATATACTCAGAGAATTCAACATCCTACTCCACAAGTACTTGCTCAACCATTTTCATTGCTGCTTTATTCACATTAGTTAGAAAACGGAATCAACCTAAATGTCCTTCAACCAGTGAATGGATAATGAAAATATGGTACATATGCACTATGGAATTCTATTCAGTTGTAAAGAAGAATGGAACCACAAATTTCACAGGTAAATTTACACAGAATTAGGAAAGATCATATTGAGTGAGGTAACCCAGACCCAGAAAGATAAAGATTGTATGTTCTGTTGTCAGAGGCTTCTAGCTCCAAATTTTTAGATGTGAATATATTTCCTGCAATAACAGCAGAAACTGGAAAAGTAAAAAAGGACCACTGCCTAGGTAGTGAGTGGAGGAGCAATAGAGAGTGGAATAGCAGGGTACAAGTGATCTATCTGATCAGGGAAATGGGAAAAACAGGGGCTCTAATTTAGGATGGTGAGAGGGAGATAAATACAGTAAGAATGTCTGAAAATGTCATAGGGAATAATATATACCTACTATAATATCTACCTAAAAATAAACAACTATAATACATGTAAATCTGTGTATAGTTTAAATGAAGATTTTTCATCTGGGTTGACAATGTTCCCTCCAAGAACCAAAGACCACCTAACAAAACCCCAACACCAGGCATGAGGAGCCCCCTTTTGAATTGTTAGTCTGGGTTGTCCAAGCAACTCCCAAACATTACAAACTATTGCTTGGTGCACCCCCACCCGAGATGGAAAGTAAGACCCTATTGCTGGTGACACCATATCTTTCAGAAGCAGAGCCTAGAAGCTGCTGATCAGGAACTGACCTGCAAGCCTTCTCCCTGAAGACTAGTTTTCATGATACCAGAAGGTGCCATGCAAGCTTCCAAAGGAGGGAGGCAACCAAGAGTCCTACCCAGCTATAATGCCTATGAACCACAATAACCACCAGCATGGCACAATAACCCAAGGACGCAGTAGTGGCACATATACCTTGGCACTAGCCAGCAGCTTTCTAATTGGACCCACTCAACAAGAGGGAAATAATACCTAACCCTGGAAACCTACCCAACTATCCAGGGCCAGTAAAATCATGGCTCTTGGAGGAGGACCTACAACTACTCTACTAAATCAGGACAATCCCTAACTATACCCTAACTATTTGCCCATATACCCACAGATTAGTTGTCTTCACTCCTCATCAAGGAAACTTCTCTTTGCAAAAGAAAGGGGGCATTATAGAAAACCATAACCAATCAAAATGCAGAGTTGTGGAGCAGTCCCAACCAATACATCTACATAACAACTCCTGCACCTAAGGCTCAGGGAACATTTCAGAAGAGAATGTAAGAACTAGAAGAACAAGGAGTTTGCTGTGACAATGCATCTTCCTAGTAATGTCAGAAGCTACAGTCATAAACAGTCATAAACATGAGCTGAACAAGAACAATAACAGAAATCATTTTTAAAGGAAAGAAAGTGGGGAAGGGTACAACAGGAGTAGGAGAGATATGAGAGGGGCAATGGGGCTGAAAATGACCAAAATATTACAGACGTGTGTGAAAGTGTCAAAGAACAATAAATTAATAAGAAAAATGACTGGATATGTCCAAAATGCTTCATGGTAAAGACAAAAGCCTTTTAGGAAGGATTACAGTCAGCCAAAGGCCATCCAAAGCCCCACCCTGTGCTTCCTATCGGAAAGTAGCTAACAGTACTGGCTTTTCTCCAGCTCACTACAGGGGCAGGAACAGCACCAGAAGGCCCCAGAAGCTTTTCATGGAAGAACACCTCTGAGAAGTTCACAGGGACCAAAGCAGAGGGCTCAGAAGCCTTTTAGAAGAGGTCTCTCATATAAATAATATCTGAAGTCCCTAAGACACACTTCCCCAATATTAGCTGCAACAGCAGCTAATAAACCAATGTCAAGTAGATCTTTCCAACTGTTTTCTAATCCATGCCTAACTCTGATCCTGACTCTGCAATCAATATTTGAATGCTGACATCAATCAATATGTAATCATGGTCTTGACCACAAGCCTGACCTATCCTTCACACTAATCATACCCTTGAATCTCATTCTAAATCTGACTCTGAACTCTAACCATGGACCTAACAGTGAACTGGATTCTAAACATTACCTCATCATTATCCTGACTGACTCTAACCCCTGACCTAACTAATGCCAAACTTGATCTTTACTCTAACCTGAAACTAACCCTGACCTAACCCAAGTCAGAACACAGATTCTGAACTAGGTTTAATACAACTCTAACCCTGATGCTAACAATAAGTATAACCCTAATGTTATCTTTAACAATAAACCACTCATTCTTACCTTGACTCTGAAATTGTAATTCACTTCAACTGACCAAGAACCTGACCCTGATCTAATACCAGTCAGGAATTAACTTCTTTCTCAGATCTTGATCATAAATCTAACTACAGCCCTAGTATTATCCCCTAGCCTAGCCTTAAGATTGATGTTATAGGAAAATGTGTCTACATATTTTGATCTCATTTTCAAATGTACTATTTTTTTCTTTTGACACAGATCCTACTGTGTAGCCCAGGCTGGCCTTAAATTCATGATCCTCGACCTCAGCCTCAAAAAATCCCTTCTGGGATTACAGACATGCGCCCTGTTTATTTTGAGGGCGGCAGGGCATTGCACTTAGAGATGAGGGTGCAGGGCCACAGAACACTGGGCAACTGGGGTATAGCAGGTGGGCCAGGGTGAGGGGTTGTGGCAGCTGTCCATACTTGCCCTCTGGTGCTTTGGAACCATTATTTGCTTGGGACTACTGGTAGTCTGGCAGCCTGGATTAAGCCTCTTGGCCTTGAATTTTTCCCCACCTTTCCACATTGCTGGTGAGATGTATTTGCCTGGTACAGAAGTCCATGGTCACTGAGGGAAGCTTCTTCCAGGCTGAGACCAGTGGTTCCTCATAAAGATACTTTGTAACTGTGCAGGAAGGGCTTGCCAGAGATAAGCTAAACTGTAGTGATATATTGTGAACCATAATAAAATTTGCCTGAAGATCAGAGAACAGAACAAGCCACTAGATTAAACATAAATGCCAGGCAGTGGTGGCACACACCTTTAATCCTAGCACTCAGGAGGCAGAGATCCATCTGGATCTCTGTGAGTTCAAAGCCAACCTAGACTACATGAGATTGACTCAGTCTAGGAGAGAAACAGAGCCAGGCAGTGGTGGCACACACCTTTTTAATCACAGAACTTGAGATCTCATTCTTTGCTTGGAAAGCACACAAGCCTTTAATCCCAGCACTAGGAAGGAAGTAATATGGCTGGGTAGAGAAAGGTATATAAGGTACTTTTTCAGGCTGAGGAGTCCTAGAGGTAAGACATGGTAGTGGCTTGTTCCTTTGTCTCTCTGATCTTTCAGCATTTACCCCAATATCTGGTACCAGGTTTTTATTATAAGACCAATTTAGAGCTGGGCGGTGGTGGCACACGCCTTTAATCCCAGCACTCGGGAGGCAGAGCCAGGCAGATCTCTGTGAGTTCAAGGCCACCCGGGTCTACAGAGCAAATCCAGGACAGGCACCAAAACTACACAAAGAAACCCTGTCTCGAAAAACCAAAAAAAAAAAAAAAGACCAATTTAGCAATTCATGCAACGCTAAACATCAAATGTAGTGGTGGCAGTGTAAACAGAAGTGAGGCATAACTGTCCCCAGGAGACCTCAGAACTTACCAAAGTCAGGCTTTTCCTCTGGTCCATCTTAATGTGCTTTAAATAATAAATATTTGCAAAATCAAAACTGGTTTTCTTCCAATGATGCTACAGAGCTGGCTGGAAAATGCTGACAGTGCCCCCTCACAGCTCAGTGTAGTGGCTATTTTAACTTCAATCCTTACAGAAGACAGAAGACAACACATATAACACAGACAGTATTTCACATGGACCAGATGGGTACTGTGGTGGTTTGAAAGAAAATGGCCCCCAAAGGGAGTGGCACTATTAGGAGGTGTGACCTTGTTGGAGTAGGTGTGGCATTGTGGGAGGAAGTGTGTCACTGTGTGGGGGGGTGCTTTGAGGTCTCATATATGCTCAAGCTATGCCCAGTGTGGACACAGACTCCTTCTGCTGCCTGCAGATCAAGATGTAGAACACTCAGCTCCTTCTCTAGCACCATGTCTGCCTGCATGCCACCATGTCCCACCATGATAATAGACTAAATCTCTGAAACTATAAGCCACCCCAATTAATGTTTTCTCTTTGTTACAGTTGCTGTGGTCATGGTGTCTCTTCACAGCAACAGAAACCCTAACTAAGGGAGGTAGTTAATAAGTAGGGGTTCACAAATGAATTAGTAGCTGCTTTGTATCCAAAGGACTCTAGCTGCATTGTGCATCTTGGCTGCTGGGCCCATTCATTTCCTCCTGACCATGAGCACTTGTGGATGGTTGGGGTGTTTGACTAAAGAGATACCACCTGGTAACAGAAAAGAAAGCTGATCCATGGGAGCTGGCAGTGCAGGGTGAGTACCTGCCTCTCAAGCTCATCATCCAATGCAGAGTATAAAGTATACAAGTGACAACAGTGTCCCAGTTTCAAAGGACAGAGATGGAGCTGTGAGGACAGACCTAGGGAACCCATGTGTTAGTGAATATTGTTTAAAGGAACAGAACTTATAGAATGAACGCGCGTGCACGCACACACACACACACACACACACACACACACATGCACACGGATTTATTAGAATGGCTTATAGGCTGTTGTGCAAAAAGTCCAACAACGGCTGTCTCACAATGGGAAGGCAAAAAATCTTGAAGTTGTTTAGTCTACTGGACTGTATATCTCAGAAATCCCAATCTGGTGCTGGAATCCTGGGGAATACCTAGAGAGCTGCTAGTCCAGTCTATGTTGGAATCTTAAAGAAGTAAGTTCTAACACCAGTGAATAAATGCCTTAGCAGCAGGGTAGATGAACTTGCCAGCAAGGGTGAAAGCCAGCAGGCAAAAAGCAAAGCTTTCTTCTTCCATGTCTTTTTACGTGGGCTACCAAAAGAAGGTGTGGCCCAGACTTATGGTGGATCTTCCCATCTTAAATGATCCAATCAACAAAACTCCACACACGCATGCCTAGCTCCTTGAGTTTTAGTTGATTCCAGTTGTAGTCAAATTAACAACCAAAATTAGCCATCATACCATGTAAATAAAGACTTGGAGCCAGCCTCTTAGAAATGAGACCAAATCTGGGACCTGCCAGAGAGTAGTACAGTGGGAGCTCATGTTGTAGCACTAGGGCAGGTGCCAAGGGACCCAAGGGAAGGGCATGAGATGGGAGTGGGGAAGACCAACCAGATGTGTTTGGGGCTGACCTAAGACAATGTGTTTAAAGCATTACCCAGACTTTTATATCATTGCTGAGTCTGAAGACAGCTAAAAAAGCACAGGAACAGTTTAGCTGAGCCTGTGGTGAAGACAGGTGGTGGGAAGGATAAGGGGGAAGCTAGGAGCTAGGAAAAGTCAAAGGTGACAAGAGCAGTTGTCACAACTCCTGGCACAGGTACTTGGTCTTAGGTACCAGTCCCACTTGCCAGTGTGTTGCGACACTAATCAGAATATACTTCCCTGTTGCCAGCAAGTAATAGCCATTGTAGAGACATACTTCATTCAATTGTGTGTTGCTCTGTTGATAGACATTGGAGATGTATCTACTTGGTGATTATGCAAATACTGTTACTTCTGTATATTTATGGTTAACTTTGGACAGATAGGTACTTTCAATTCTCCCAGGTATGTACTTTGGAAATTCTGTATGTTAAGTCTGTGTGTGTGTGTGTGTGTGTGTGTGTGTGTGTGTGTGTGTGTCTGTTACTTTTATTTTATTTGCATTTATTCTATGCTGAATTTATTCCCATCATAAATGTTTGTCTCTTCAGTTTCTTCTGGGATATCTTTTTCTTCTGTGAAGCCTCCTCTTCTAACTTTGAAACAATTTGTCCTTTCTTAGTGAGGATCATAATGTGACAGGAGTGTATTAGTCAGGGTTCTCTAGAGGAACAGAATTTACAGAATGAATCTATCTATATCTATATATATTATGTACATATACATACATATGATATTTATTAGAGTGACTTACAGGCTGCAGTCCAGGTAATTCAACAATGACTGGCTGTGAACAGAAAGTCCAAGAATCCAGTAGTTGGTCAGTCTGGCAGGGTGAATGTCTCAGCTGGTCTTCAGTATACACTGGAATCCTAAAGAAGTAGGCTCTAATGCCAGTGAAGGAATAGACTTCCTAGGGAGGGAGAGAGCAAGCAGGCAAAGAGCAAAAGTTTCCTTCTTCCACATCCTTATGTAGGCTTCCAGCAAAAAGGTGTGGCCAAGATTAAAGGTATGTGTTTTCCTGCCTCAAAGATCTGAATTAGAAGTGGATCTACCTACTTCAAATCAGCAAAAGCCCTTACAGGTGTGCCTTCCATTTTTGGATTTTAGTTAATTCCAGATGAAGTCATCCAAGAATAGCCATCACAATACACCCCTTGTCAACTTGACACACAATCATATCTCCTTACATTGTGATTACTTTCCAAATGAAAACAATAACCAGGCCATAATAACACCTAAACATAATATAACTATCTCACATACAATCACAAACACATTATATATTTAACCAGGTCATAATTATGCCTAACATGATATAACTATCACTCATACAATCACAATGCATTATAAATATAGAATAAGTAGCATTGTCCTTTCAGAGACATTCTTTAGTATCTCAAACTTAAATATAAACATTGATATTCTCTTAGTTGATGTTATAACATATGATAAAGAAATTGAGGAAAGGAATCACAAATATCTGTAAAAAATGCATTCTTTTTTTTTTTTTTTGCCAACATGTCAAAAAGAACCTTTATTCCTTTGCACAGTTTCATGCTTTCTTGCCAGCTGCCTTTGAAGGTGCTTTCTGGGCTGGAGTCTTCTGAGCCTTCTGACCTTTAGCAGGAGGAGCTGCCTTCTGGCCGGCAGCCTTCTGGCCTGTAGCCTTCTGGGCCCCAGCCTTCTTGCCTGGTCCTGTCGCCTTCTTGGCCGGAACTTTAGCTGCTGCTGCTGCCGCCGCTGCTGCAGCTGCAGCAATGGCAGCCTTAGCAACAGGTGCTTTTTTGGGAGAAGCTTTCAGGAGAGCAGCTCTTTGAAGTTTCTTCACTTCAGTCTTGATTATTCTGTTCCTCATTTTCTTTGCCTTCATGACTTTGAAACGATCAAAATCTGTCATCTTGGCTTTCCTTTCTCTGGCATCAATCTTCTTGGCCCATCTTGTGGCTGCCCATTTTGCATTGATATCTGCCTTCTCCCAAGCCTTTCGTACATACTTCTGACGGGCACTGTGTGGGAACTTGAGGATGAAGTCAGTGAGCTGCATGCACTTGAAAGGCATGGCCTGCCTCCTCACCCGAGTGCAAGGTCCATCCACTAAAGCCCTGTTCTGGTCAATAACATCTACAATCGCGACCAGCTTTCCTGCATGAGGCCCAAAGGACACGTAGGCCACCCGGCCAACCTCCACGAAGCGCCTGAACACCATGTTGGCGGCGTTCAGCGAGAAGCAAAAAATGCATTCTTAACAAAATACAACAGAAACATTCATGTCAATTACAATCCTCATTTCATGGCCTTAGCTGGTATTTAGAAACTACCTTCCTCTGCTGTATTTCCTCCACCTTTGGTAAGAACCTCAGCAGGTCTTAGCTCTTCCTGGAAGAGTGACCCTGAAGGGTCTGTGCCCTTTGTCACCCTGCCTGAATTAGGCTGTTGTAGTTTCCCATTGACTTTAATCACAGGTCAAAGGTGGCAAGAGCAGCTGTCACAACTTGCATAATCACCAAGAGACACCCTAAAAGATCTCCTGCACTCTAGACATAAACTTTTTTACCTCCATTGTGAAGAGGCAATCCAATTTCCCCTAGTAATCTGGATCAATCACCCTACCTAACACTCCTTTCTTAGCCTATTGGTTTAACAGCATTAGAAGCCCAAAGTGGCCAGGGCTTCTAATGCTTCCAGTTCAATGGAATGTTTGTTGTGGCTCCTGGCAGGAGGGCTCCCTCTTTCAAAACCAAAACTTCTAGACCAGCAGGACTTAAGGTTACAGGAACAGGAAGCAAAAAGTTTCCTTAGTGGATCACTAGGGGTGATAGTGAGTGGAATTATTCCCTTTTCCACTCCTTGATTCCTGGACCCATGGATCCCGGCTATGGGGAAAACTGTACCATATATTGGACACTTATTCAAATCATACACCTCATTCTGGAGAACACGGCCCAGTCCTCTAGGCTGCTGCCACCTAATTGGTACTTTAACCGTGTCTTCAAAAGGCCATGTTATCTTTCTATCAGGCTAGTTGCTTTAGGATGGTGGGGAACATGGTGAGACCAGTGGATTCCATGATTGTGTGTCCACTGTCACATTTCTCTAGCTGTGAAGTGAGCTCCCTGCTCAGAAACAATTCTGTGCGGAATATCATGACGGTAGGTAAGGCGTTCTGTGAGTCCACAGATGGTGGTTTTGGCAGAAGCATTATGTGCAGGAAAGACAAATCCATAACCAGAATAAGTATCTATTCCACTAAGGATAAACATTGTCCTTTCCATGTAGGAAATTGTCCAATGTAGTCAACCTGCCACCGAGTCACTGCCTGGTCACCCCGAGGAATGGTGCCATATCTGGATCTCAATGTTCATCTCTGCTGTTGGCAGATCTGGCACTCAGCAGCAGCTTTAGCAGGTCAGCCTTGGTGATTGGAAGTCCATGTTGTTGAGCCCATGTATAACCCTCATTTCTGCCACCATGGCCACTTTGTTTATGGGTCCACTGGGCAATGACAGGAATGGCTGGGGAAAGAGGCTGACAGTGCGCAGAATGGGTCATCCTATCTACTTGATTACTGAACTCCTTCTCACTGATGTCACTTTTTGATAAGCATTTACATGGGACACACATATCTTCACATCCTTTGCCCACTTGGAGAATCTATCCACATCTTTCCCAGATGTCTTTCTCACCAATTTTCCAATCATGCTCTTTCCAAGTCCCTGACCATCCAGCCAATCCACTGGCTACAGACCATGAATCAATGAACAACCGCACATCTGGCCATTTCTCCTTCCAAACAAACTGTATGACCATGCGTACTACCTGAAGTTCTGTCCACTGTGAAGATTTCCCTTCACCACTATCTTTCAGGGTTGTTGAAGAAAGGAGTTGTAATGCTACAGCTGTCCACTTCTGGGTCGTGAGTGTATAATGTGCAGAACCATCAGTAAACCCCGCCCTAGTCTTCTCTTCCTCAGTCAGCCAATCATAAGGAACCCCCATGAAGCTCTAGGTGCATGCTTGGCAGGAGATGGCATTGTAACAGGAGTAGAAACCATAGGCATTTGGGCAACTTCTTCATATAACTTGCTTGTGCCTTCAGGACCTGCTCGGGCCCAATCATGTATATACCACTTCCATTTGATAATAGATTGCTGCTGTGCATGTCCTGCTTTATGACTTGGTGGGTCAGATAACACCCAGGTCATGATGAGCAGATCAGGTCACATGGTAACTTGGTGGCCCATTATCAAATGTTCAGTTTCCACTAAGGCCCAATAGCAGGCCATGTGTTGTCTTTCAAAAGGAGAAGTTGTCTGCAGATGATGGCAGAGCCTTGCTCCAAAATCCCAAAGGTCTCTTCTGTGATTAACCTATATGGCTCTGCCAAAGGCTCTAAATAGCATCCCTATCTGCCACTGACACGTCAAGTACCATAGGGTCTGCCATATCATGTGGTCCAAGCAGTAGAGCAGCCTGCACAGCAGCCTGGACCTGTTGAAGAGCCTTCTTCTGTTCTAGGCCCCACACAAAGCTAGCAGCTTTCTGAGTCACTTGGTATGTGGGCCAAAGTAACACATCCAAGTGAGTAATGTGCTATCTTCAGAATCCAAATAGGCCCACTAAACATTGTGTTTCTTTCTTGGTGGTGGGAGGGGCCAGGTGCAACAACTAATTCTTCACCTTAGAAGGAATATCCCTGCATGCCCCACACCACTGGACTCCTAAGAATTTCACTGAAGTAGAAGGTCCTTAAATTTTGGTTGGGTTTATTTCCCATCCTCTGACAGGTATATGTGTTACCAATGAGTTCAAAGTGTTTTCTACCACCTGCTCACTTGGTCCAATCAGATAATGTCATCAATATAGTGCACTAATGTGATACTTTGTGGAAGAGACAGATGATCAAGATCTCTTTTAAGTTATGACACAGAGCTGGAGAGTTAATGTAACTCTCCTTTAAAAATAGCAAAGGCATACTGCTGGCCTTGCCAACTGAAAGCAAATTGCTCCGATGGTCCTTATGGACAGGTACTGAGAAAAAGGCAATAGCTGCATACCATATACCAGGAAATATGTTAATCTGCTCAAGAAAGGACAACATATCTGGTACAGAAACTGCAATGGGAGTCACTACCTGATTGAGTTTCTTTTTATAATCCACTGTCATTCTCTACTATTCATCTGTCTTCTGCACTGGCTAGGCAGGAGAGTTAAAGGGAGATGTGATGGGAACCACCACCCCTGCATCTTTCAGGTCCTTGATAGTGGCACTAATTTCTTCAATTCCTCCAGGAATGTGATACTGTTTTTGACTCACTATTTTCCCTGGCACAGGCAACTCTGAAGGCTTCCGTTTAGCCTTTCCAACATAATAGCCCTCACTCCACAGGTCAGGGAACCAATGTGAGAATTCTGACAACTTCTGAATATATCTATCCCAATTATACATTCTGGGACTGGGGAAATAACCACGGGATGAGTTTAGGGACCTACTGGACCTACTGTGAGTCAGATTCCAGCTAAAACTCTATTAATCACCTGGCCTCCAGAAGCTACTACTTTAACTAGAGGGCAATATTTCTTAGGGTCTCCCAGAATCAGTGTCAGTTCACAACCAGTATCTAACAGACCCCGGAAAGTCTGATTGTTTCCTTTCCCCCAGTGTACAGTTACCCTTGTAAAAGGCCTCAGGTCCCTCTGGGGGAAGAACTAGAGAAAGGCTAACTGTAAAACTTTTAGGTATCTTATCAGGGTCCTTCCTCAGGGGAACCTGGCCACTGCTTCATTCAAGAAGTTCTGGGTCTGCAAACTGGCTCAAGTCTGGAAACTGGGTCACTGGCCGAGACTGTTTTTTGCCATGATCCATGGAGCCTTTCTTTCATTTGTTTGAGAAATTTTCTGCTTAGACAGATCAAACAGAAATGCAGTAGGCTTCTTACCTATTTCATGTCTGGAAACTACATGATTGATTAGCCAGTACTAAAAGTCCATATGAGTCATGCCACTATAAAATTTACCTTGCCTGTGCTGACCATTATGAGTTAGGCCATTATGAACATTGTGATGCCCATTATGATAGCTACAATCACCTTGCCTTTGGCGATTCAATGCTGCCACCTGGCCCCTGCTACCTCAGGACCCAATTAAACCCATTACATTTAATTCATCCAACTCAGCAGCAGAGTCTCCAACCCTAAGGTCTGGGACAAGAAAAAGGGCAACAATAAAGCTTGTCAAGTAAGCTGGTGCCCCTTTCATCATTTTGCATATTACAGGATGAGTGAGGGCATGTCTTCTGGGTCCTCCCATTGTGGGGGGTCAGGTTTCACACAGTGTACCCACTCTAGCATAGCATTTTTCCTAGCCTTCAAATCCCTTCATCATCACTAAGGATATCAGGCATCTCCAACTCCTTTTCAGCAGGCCAGCTTTTGACAAATGCTTCACCCAACCAAACAAACTTTTCACACTTTTTTAACTGTGTGAGCTTCCATATTAAACCTAGAATCTCCACTCAGTGGGCCCATATCAATAAACTCAGCCTGATCCAGTTTTATGTTCCTGCTACTATTATCCCACACCATTAAAATCCATTCCCACACATATTCTCCAGACTTCAGCTTGAATGAATTGTCAGGCTCATTAAGCTCTTTAGTAGTGTAGTGCACCTCCTCATGGACTATACTTTCTACCTCCCCTCTAGGACCTGCTTTGTCTCAAGTCTAGCTGTAGGTCTAGAGGCAACTATTGGTGGGCTTTGAGGGACATTCAGAAAAAGTCACTGCTGGTTTAGCAAACAATGGAGGATTAATTTCCTCAGTGGAAGGTTAAAAGGGCAGTATTTCAAGGGGTGGGGCTGAGGGTACTACTTCCTCAGGTGAGATAAGCCCTTGAGAATATGAGGGTTCAAAATTCTCACCTTCAATAGGGTCCTCCCACAATCCCCATCCCAAGTAAGAGGATCCCATTCTTTACCAATTAATGCCCTTACTTTAACTGCTGACACCCTGAGACTGAGACTTAAATTTTTGCTGTAGTTCATCTAACCTTATAATGAAGGCTTTCAGTTTGATTTTCTGCAACTTAAGCTCTGTGGCTGCTGGAGAGAAGACTCTTCCAGGGCACACTTAGAAACCTCTAGACTCTATGCACATTTGGAGCCGGTCAACTTTATCACTAAGTTCATTGTTGTCTTTTGTACTCTGAAGTTGGTTATTTTATCATGGAGTTCATTCCTATCCTTTAGCAATTTATCCAGAGATAGTAAGAGCAACCAACCGTGTAGCATGAATCCTAATTGGTCTTATAATAAAAGCCCAGAGCCAGATATCTGGGTAAATGCTGAAAGATCAGAGGAAATAAGCCACAGCCACTTCTCACCTTGCCAACTCCCCAGCCAAAAGGGAAAGATACTGTCTCCACTAATCTTTGGACAGTCTTCAGCCAAAAGGGCCAAACCAGTCTCTTCCCACCTTATATTCCTTTCTCTATCCAGCCATATCACTTCCTTTCTCAACCTTTCTAGTGCTGGGATTAAAGGTGTGTGAATCCCAAATACTGGGATTAAAGGTGTGTGCCATCACCACCTAGCTTTGTTTCTCTTTTAGACTGGATTAATCTCAAGTAGTCCAGGGTGGCCTTGACTCACAGAGATCCATCTGCCTCTGTCTCTCAAGTGCTAGGATCAAAGGTGTGTGCCACCACTGCCTGGCCTCTATGGCTAACTCTGTGGCTGGCTCTGTCGTCCTATCTTCAGGCAAGCTTTATTTGTTAGAGCATATACAAAATATCACCACAAACCAGTAGCATAATTTTCTTTATTTTCCCCCAAACTGTCAAAAGGTTCAAATATAACATTAATCAAAGGCATTCTTATCTCTTTAAGTTTTTTTTTTCTATTTTTTTTAAAGATTTATTTATTTATTTATTATATACACAGAAGAGGGCACCAGATCTCATTACAGATGGTTGTGAGCCACCATGTGGGTGCTGGGAATTGAACTCAGGACCTCTGGAAGAGCAGTCGGTGCTCTTAACCTCTGAGCCATCTCTCCAGCCCCTCTTTAAGTTTTGAATATGGTTTACACCATGGGCTTTTAGTACTTTCCAAGCTCCCAGGAGAGACAGTGACTGGAGAGGCTTCAGTAGCTGAAGGTGCTGGTGAATTTGAAGGTTCTGGTAAATTAAAAAGCCTATTCTGGATACTTCAGTTTATCTAGAACCACACTGGTACCAATATCTGTGTTAGTCAAAGTTCTCTAGAGTCACAGAACTTACAGAATGAATGTGTGTGTGTGTGTGTGTGTGTGTGTGTGTGTGTGTGTGACTTTATTAGAATGACTTACAGGCTGCAGTCCAATAATGGCTAGTTATGAATGGAAAGTCCAAGAATTTAGTAGCTATTCAGTCCCACGAGACTGAGTGTCTCAGCTGGTCTGCTGGGATCTTGAAGAAGAAATGGATGGGCTGACCGAGGTGAAGAACACCATTTCCTCCTTCCATTGTCCTTTTATAGGCCTCCAAAAGAAGGTGTGTCCCAGATTAAAGATGTGCCCTCCAGCCTCAAAGTCTGAATTAAAGGTGTGTGTCATCCAGCCTCAAGATCTGGATCACAAGTGTGCCCTCCATTTCTGGATTATAGTTCATTCCAGATATAGTCAAGTTGACAACCAGGAATAGCCATCACACTCTGAGAGTTAAAAATCATCACACGAGCAAAGTTCTCATGAGTTTAAGTTGTGTACAATCACAAGGACAAGCTGCACATGGCAAAATCATGTTCGTCCATAGAGGCATTTAAGGATAAGTTTAAAAACTGAATTGAATAACATCAGCAAGCAATAATGAGTAATCTGAAGTAAACTCACTCCTATCTGCTACACCTGGGAATAGCATGAAAGTACATTCAAAGAACAATTCTCTGTGTCTTAAAGAAACTAAGGTCACAAGACTCTTGTCCTGTTTTCTTGAGGCCTAACTTAACATTAGTGCAGCCATGACAAGCTGCAGATGCAGACTAACAATACTGAGACTAGGCCTCACCATTACAATAAACACGAAAAGCCACAAACTGTACCCTCAGAGCACCAATCAGAATTGAGACAAACAAGTACTAAATGCTCCAGAACATTAAGGATAGCTCACATCACTTGCATATATGTTGCCAATTTCCTTGCAGCAACACCAGTACCAATCCCTGTTTGACAAGACTTCTGTTGCCCCACTCCTGCCCAGTCAGGAGTTCAACCCCCATCTGAATCCAGAATTCCCCTACACCCCCATCCTTTACTCCTTAAAAACTTTCCATAACTGAGCTCAGGGCTCTCCCTGATCAACCGCTGTGTCAGAACAGATGGAGAGCCCAAGCTCGAGCTTGCAATAAAGGCTCTTTGCTTTTGCATACAAACTAGGACTCATGGTGGTCTCTGGGGAGCTCATGACACAGGCATAACACTCACAAGCACTCAGAATTCTCTCATGAATCCATTCCTGGACTGTGTTCCAACATATAACTCCAGTTCTTAGATCTGATGCCCTCTTCTGGCTTCCATGAGTACCAGGCACCCACATAGTACACAGAAATACATACATGTAGACAAAATACTCAGACACAAAAAATAAAATAAAATTTAAAAGCAAAATTAAAGATAAAATGTCCATGAAAGTGAATGGAGTTAATTTCACTACCATGAAGACTTCAGCTTGTTTTCATTGTTTTATGTGTGTGTGTGTGTTTCATTATATTTTCATATATGTATGTTGATAGTCATTCTCCATTATCTTCTATTGTCTTCTGGTTCTCTTCTCACTCCAATTGTGTCATATATATGTATATGTGTATGTATTTCTTTTTTGTTTTTTGTTTTTTGTTTTTCGAGACAGGGTTTCTCTGTGTAGCTTTGCGCCTCTCCTGGAACTCACTTGGTAGCCCAGGCTGGCCTCGAACTCACAGAGATCCGCCTGGCTCTGCCTCCCGAGTGCTGGGATTAAAGGCATGTGCCACCACCGCCCAGCTGTGTATTTCATTCCACAAACAAGAGGAAAAATTTCTGCCCTTCTGAATCTCACTTATTTTACTCAACATGATAATATCCAATTCCATTCATTTCTCTGCAGATGATTTCATTCACTTAACTGCCTGAGCCATCTCTTTAGCCCTACTATGTTTCTTTCTTTGAGAATAGTCAGTTCAATTTATCTGGTCCTTTGTTAATTGAATGGCTTTATTTTTATATTTAATTTTTCAAATAATTTAGAAATTCTAGATATTAATCTCAGTCAGATGTACAGCTGGCAAAGATTTTTATCCCTTTTGTAGACTCTCTCTTCACTACACTGGATGTTGCCTTTGCTGTGCAGACTTAATGTCATACAATCCCATTTGTCAATCTTTGCTGTTTCATCTTAAGCTATTGAAGCCCTCTTTAGAAAGTCACTGCCTATACTAATACCTTGTGTTTTCCTCTAGCAGTTTCAAAGTTTGGGGGCTTATGTTAATGTCCTTAGTCTACTTTGAATTGATTTTTGTGCATGGTAGGAATCAAGATCTAACTTCATTCTTCTTCATATGAATATTGTGCTGACTAGTCTTGTGTCAGCTTGACACACAAACTAGAGTTATCTGAAAGGAGGGAAACTTAATTTTGAAAATACCTCCATAAAATCCAGCTGTAATGTATTTTCTTAATTAGCGATTGATGAGTGAGGGCCCAGCCCATTGTGAGTGGTGCCATCCCTGGGCTGGTGGTCCTGAGTTCTATAAGAAAACAGGCTGAGCAAGTCATGAGGAACAAACCAGTAAGCAGTACCCCTCCATGGCCTCTGCATCAGCTCCTACCTTCAGGTTCCTGACCTGTTTGAGTTCCTGTCCTGACTTCCTTCAGTGATGAACAGTGATGTGGAAGTGTAAGCCAAATAAACCCTGTCCTCCCCAACTTGCCTTTTGGTCTTGGTGTTTCATCATAGCAATAGAAAGCCTAAGATAGATATTCAGTTTTCCTAATATTTGTTGAACAGGCTGTATTTTACCCAATGTATGCTTGGGTCACCTTTGCTAAAAACTAGATGGCTGTGTAACTCGAGTTTTTAGGGCTTGGCCACAGATCTACAGTAGAATAAAGAGACAATAATAGAGAAAAAGAAGAGCTTTTCAATGTGGTCATATTGGGAGGAGGAATATTTTGCATGTGTTAAATTTACATGCCTTTAACTCCACAAATTTTATATAAGATTAATAAAAAAAGAGGTCATGAATTTGAAAGAGGGCAAGGAGGGGTATACAGGAGTGTTGGAGGGGGAAGGAAGGGGGAAATTATGTAACTATATTATAATCTCAAAAGATAAAATAATTTTAAAAAGAGAGAAAGCTATTCACTCTTAGAAAAGTATGCCTAGTTTATAGAGTTATTTTCTATTTTTCTTTTTAAACCTTTTTATTATTATTATTCTTTGATTGCCCTCTCTCATTCCTCCTGCTGAACTCTTTCTTCTATCTTTGTTGTTGTTGTTTTAGTTTGCATGATTTTTTTGTGAGTCTCTGAGTTTAACCAGGGTTGTTTATATAAGCATGGCTTGGGGATTGTTTACTGGAGAATGAGCAACTTACCAGTGGCTATATCACTGAAGAAAGTGACTCCTCACACAGCAATCTTTAACTGCCAATAATCCCTTGGGGAGGACTGGGACCTCACAAGGAGTCCCTCTTCTGTCTATGACAGAATGTTGATGGGTTCCATCTTGTGCAGGTCTTGTGCATAGCTGCTGTGATTTCATAAGTGGAAAGGCCATATCACATCCAGAAGACAGCATTTCACAGCATTCAAGCCAGCTCTTACATTCTCTCTGTTCCCTCTTCCACAATGTTCCCTGAGCCTTGGAAGATCCCTTTTAGGTCTGAGCACAATTTTGTATTATTCTTTAACTGTTTTGAACTTACTCCACTGTATAATTTTTGTCCAAAACAAATGGATCTGAGTTCTAGCTCTGGCCCTGGGTATAGACATGACATTCTAAACTACCAAAAAGATGAAAGGATTACAAATACATGTTTCTAGCTCCATTCATTTACCAGCACATTGGAAACAGTGTCTTTCAGACATAACAGGACTGATACACATATGTGAAGGGTTCTAGTAAGCCTGAGCATGGCAAACACAGGCCTGAACATGACAAATATGGCTCTGGCAGGCCTTGTCCTTCTTCCCATTCCCTCTGCCTTGCTAAAAACCATTAGATTACATCCCTAAAGTTATCTACCAAGGTCTAGTCCCTTATTTGGCCACTTCTTCCTCCTGAGGTTAACCATCAAGTCCACCTATCAAAGTATTAAAGTCCAACGATCAAAAGCCCCCTGTGGTGATCTGAATAGGTATGGACCTCATGGACTCATGTGTTTCAATGCTTGGCCCATTGGGAGTGGCACTATTAGGAGGTGTGGCCTTATTGGATGAGATGTAGCCTTGTTGGAGGAAGTGTGTCACTGTGGGAGCAGGCTTTGAGGACACATATATGCTCAATCCATGTCCACTGTGAGAGTTCACTTCCTGTTGCCTGCAGATTAAGAATTATCAGCTCCTTCTCCAGTACCATGTCTGCCTGCATGCCACCATGTCTCACCATGATGATAATGGACTAAACCTCTGAAAATGTAAGCCAGCCCCAAATAAATGTTTTCCTTTATAAGAGTTACCATGGTCATTGTGTCTCTTCACAGCAATAAAACCTTAACTAAGATACCCCCTTTTGGCTACCCTAATTGACATGCCCAACCAAAACAAACCAACTTATCCTAACATAAGGTTTCCCCTTTGCCCTTTATAAACTGCCATTTTCCTATGTGCCACATGTGTCTCCTGTCTATCCAGAGGCAGTCCTTTGTCCCTCTGGGCCAATATCTCTTCCCCCTCTCCCTTGTTCCTTTCCTTCTTCATCATCTGTCTCCTGTCTTTGTCTCTTATTCCCTGATCTCTGTCCCTCTGGGGCAAATAAATCTCCTTTGTGATGAGAACTTGGTCTTGGGATTCTTGTTTTGTCTCTGATCCTTTCAATAGGAACTCACAGAGACTGTAGCAGCACACACAAGACTTGCACAGGTTCAAACCAAACAAAATCCTAGCACTGAAAAAAGAACCAGACACAAAGACCCACAGCTAACCAAAAGGCTGTTTGTAATTGATACCTGCCAGGAGGAGAAGAGGTTTTTTTCCATTTGAGTATCACTGGGTATAACCAAAGAACTCCAGGGCAGGTCCCATGCCCAAGAATAGTTAACCAAAACAGACACCATGTGGGGTTTTTTTTTTTGTGTGTGCACTTTTCATTTTGTTTTGATATTTTTGTCTCATTCCTTCTCTTATTTTAGTTTGTCTGTTTTGATTTTCATTTTTTATTTTGTTTTCTTTTTTTAGAGAGAGGGAAAGAATGCAAAGTTGGGTAGGTAGGGAGATGGGGAGGATCTGGAAGGAGTTGGGGAGGTGAAAGAATATTACCAAAATATATGAAAAATTAGTAATTTTTAAAAGAGGATAAATACGACCATGCAGAGTTTCCTGGTTGTCCCTATTGTATATATGACAAAGCCAGTGCCTTTCTCCTTTATTATATTATGGTGACAATACCAGACCTCAGAAGTACATTCTTCTGTTTTTGACTAAAGAAATAGTTTCACCCAAGTCTAGCTTAATGAAACACTGAGTTTACTGGAGTCACTTTCAAGAGTATGAATGAGGGGTTACATGCAAGAGCATGGGTGATTCAAAGACAACTGCATCACCAAAAAGCCCCAAATACCTGAAAGATGCATTACGGGAGCTCTCTGCAGGACTCAGAGACAGCTGGGCTAGACTCTCCTTAGCTAAACAGTTGTTACTATTTACATAACCTGTGGGAGGAGGAGTGAATTTTGTAAGTTTCAGGAACTCCTTGAGATTTGTGAGATTTTTAATTCTGCACTTTTAAATTTCACTAACTTCTTCAGTTTTAAGGAGCTACCACCAAGGAGGAGATACTTCAATTTGGAGGAAATAGCTACACAACAGGTGCCTCTTTTACCTGCTATACCTATCATGAGTGTCCTATGTCAGAAACATACGAAAATATGATTGCATCTTTCCACAGTGTCACAATTTATTGAATAAGAAAAATTTCAGAAGGTGTGGTGTTTCAATTTGCTAGGTTTTTTATTGTTTTAGGCTTATTTATTTTATTTTATATGTATAACTATTTTACCTGCATATATGTATTGTAGCACTTGTGTGCCTGGTGCCCTAAGAGATCAGAAGAGAGCATCAGACCCCATGGAACTGGAGTTAGGAATGTTTGTAAACTGTCATATGGGTCCCAGATCTTCTGCAACAGCAACAAGTGCTCTTTTTATTTTATTACAACAATTTTTAAATTTAAATATATTTTATCATATTCTTTGTGTTACATCTCTGAGGGGAAAGGCTTTCCCAATGGAAGCGTTGCAGCTCTGAGGGGAAAGGTATCCTGGCAGTCAGGAGCTAAGGAATACTACAAAGTCACACTGTACAATAACCTCACACAAGAGATGTATTGGGAGGGACATAAGAGAGGGGCTGCCCCTGCTCAGGTGAGAAGCAGAACTGAGCAGAAGACAGGCTTATATACAGTTTCTTGGGGGAGGAGTTTTCCAGAGTGAGGATTGGTGGAATTTCAAGTCCTAAGCTTGGGGTGAGCCCAGGGATTGGTGGGATTTCAAGGCCAGGGAAATGGGTTTCCTTTTTCTTTTCTTTTTTCAAGATAGGATTTCTCTGTGTAGCCCCAGCTGTCCTGGAACTCACTCTGTAAACCAGGCTGGCTTCAAACTCAGAGATCCTCCTGCCTCTGCCTCCCAAGTGCTAGGACTAAAGGTG
Source organism: Peromyscus eremicus (assembly GCF_949786415.1). Lineage (NCBI taxonomy): Eukaryota > Metazoa > Chordata > Mammalia > Rodentia > Cricetidae > Peromyscus > Peromyscus eremicus. Next base: position 1,500,547 of record NC_081439.1, on the reverse strand, counting down.
TGCACCACTACTGCCCTGCTAAGGAGATAGGTTTTTGAGCTCAAGGATTGGTGGGTTTTCAAACCCAGAGGTGAGCTCAGCCTTTTACCCTACATTCTTCCCCTCTTTCAAGCCCTTCCAGATCCTCTTCCAATCCCTACAAACCCAACTTTTTTTCTCAAAATAAAAACAAAAATCTAATACAACAACAAAGGCCCCCCAAAACCAAGAAAACAAAATAAAACAACATCCAAACAGAACAAAAACAAAACAAAGAAAACTACCAAGCTATAACCAAATAAAAGCACATACACACAAAAAAAAATCCTGTAAAATTATATGTTGGACTCCTCCTGAACATGAGGCTGACCCTGGAGTGGTTGATATATCCAGTATTACTCAATTGGAGAAAACTGATTTTCCCTTTTCCAGCAGGTATAAGTGACAGTTCAGTTGTTAACTTTTATCCTAGTGGCTAGGTTTTCATTCATTCATTCATTTTTAAAAAAGACTATAATATGGGGCTGGAGAGATGTCTCAGTGGTTAAGAGCACTGGCTGCTCTTCCAAAGAACCCGGGTTCAATTCCCAGCACCCACATGGCAGCTCACAACTGTCTATAACTCCTGTTCCAGGGGATCTGACACCTTCATACAGACATACATGCAAGCAAAACCCCAATGTACAATAAATAAATAAATAAATAAATAAATAAATAAATAAATAAATAAATCTTTTTAAAAAAGACTATAATAAAACAAACAGAAAGAATAGAGCCCAAAGGGGCTGGAGAGATGACTCAGCAGTTAAGAGCACTGACTGATCTTCCAGGGGACTCAGGGTCCAATTCCCAGCACCCACATGTCAGCTCATAACTGTCTGTAACTCCAGTTCCAGGGCATCTGGCACCCTTACACAGACATACATGCAGGCAAAACACCAATTCACATAAAATAAAAATAAATAAGTTATAAAAGAAAGAAAGAAAGAAAAGAGCCCAAAAGAAAGCACAAAAATCAGAGACCCACTCATTAGCACACTCAGGAATCCCATAAAACCACTAAAGTAGAAGCCATAATATATACACTTAGGACTTGGTGGAGACCTGAGCAAGCCCTGTATATCTGCTTCAGTCTCTGTGAGTTCATATGAGCTTTGCTTATGTTTATTTATAGGGCCTTGTTCTCCTGGTGTTCTCCATCCCCTCTGGCTCTTATTCTCTTTCTGCCTCTTCTTCCACAGGGTTCCCTGAGCTCTAAGAGGAGGGAGTACATGGAGATCTCCCATTTAGGGCTGAGTGTTCCAAGATATCTCGCTCTCAGTGTAATGTATGGCTGTGAGTATCTGTATATGTTCTCATCTTCTGCTGGAGAAAGTTTTTCTGATGATGTCTGAACAAGACACGGATCTGTGAGAAGAGTAGAATGTCATTAGGAGTCATTTTATTATTACATTTTTTGCTTTTATTTGTTTGTTTTTGTGGGTTGATCAATATACAATAAAATAATTTCCAGGGGCATCACCATCCCTGATTTCAAACTCTACTACAGAGTTATCATAATAAAAAACCACATAGTATTGGCATAAAAACAGACAAGTGGATCAATAGAATTGAATCAAAGACCCAGATGCATGGACACCTGATTTTTGACAAAGAAGCCAAATTTATACAATGGAAAAAAGAAAGTATCTTCAACAAATGGTACTGGTCTAACTGAATGCCAGCATGTTGAAGAATGCAAATAGCAGGGCAGTGGTGGCGCACGCCTTTAATCCCAGCACTCAGGAGGCAGAGGCAGGTGGATCTCTGTGAGTTCGAGGCCAGCCTGGGCTACAGAGTGAGTTCCAGGAAAGGCTCCAAAGCTACACAGAGAAACCCTGTCTCAAAAAACCAAAAAAAAAAAAAAGAATGCAAACAGATCCATATCTATCACCATGCACAAAACTCAACTCCAAGTGGATCAAAGATGTCAACATAAAACCAGATACACTGAACCTGATAGAAGAGAAAGCAAGGAATAGCCTTGAACACACTGGCACAGGAGACAACTTCCTGAACAGAACACCAATAGCACAGACACTAAGGTCAATAATTAATAAATGGGACTTCATGAAACTGAAAAGCTTCTGTAAGACAAAGGACACTGCCAATAGGACAAAATGGCAGCCTACAGAATGGGAAAAGGTTTTCACTAATTACACATCTGGCAGAGGGCTAATTTCCAAAATACATAAGAATTCAAGAAACTAGACATCAACAAACTGAATAATCCAATTTAAAAATGGGGTACCTATTTGAACAGAATTCTCAGTAGAGGAATCTCAAATGGCTGAGAAACACTTAAGAAATGTTCAGCACCCTTAGCCATCAGGGTAATGCAAGTCAAAACTACTTTCATCTTATACCTGTCAGAATGGTTAAGATCAATAACACAAGTGACAGTTCATGCTGTCAAGGATGGGAAGTAAGAGGAACACTCACACATTGTTGGTGGGAGTACAAACTTGTAGAGCCACATGGAAATCAGTATGCCGGTTCCTATACCACTCTTAGGCATATACCCAAAGGATGCTCCATCCTACCATGGAGACACTTGCTCAACCATGTTCATTGCTGCTCTAGTCATAATAGCCAGAAATTGGAAACAACCTATGTGTTCTATAACAGAAGAATGGATAAAGAAGGGGCTGTAGAGATGGCTCAGCAGTGAAGAGCACTCATTGGCTGCTCTTTCAAAGGACCTGGGTTCAATTCCCAGCACCCATATGGCAGCTCACAACTGTCTGTAACTTTAGTTCCAGAGGATCCTACATTCTCACAAAAACATGCATGCAGAAAAAAAGCCAACTGACATAAAAAATAAAAAATAGACTTATAACCCAAACCACACAAAGATTCAACAAAGAAAGAGAATTACAGACCAATTTCCCTCATGAACATTGGTGCAAAAATACTAAATAAAATACAACTGAATCCAAGAACACGTTAAAAAGATCATCCACCATGATCAAGTTTGGGTATCAGGGTGACTGTGGCCTATTAAAATGAATTTGGAAATGGTCCTTCTGTTTCTACTTTGTGGAATAATTTGAGGAGAATTGGCATTAGCTCTTCTTTGAAAGCCTGGTAGAATTCTTCGCTAAAACCACCTGGCCCTGGGCCTTTTTTTGGTTGGGGGACTTTTAACCTCTAGTTCCTTAGAGGTTATAAGTCTATTTGAATTGTTTGCCTGATCTTGATTTAACTTTGGTAAGTGGTATCTATGGAGAAAAGTGTTAATTTCTTTTAGACTTTCCAATTTTGTGGAGTACAGGTTTTTGAAGTATGATGTAATGATTCTCTGGATTTCCTCAGTGTCTGTTGTGATGCCTCCACCTTTTCATTTCTGATTTTGTTAATTTGGATATTATCTCTCTGCCTTTTAGTTAGTTTGGATAAGGATTTGTCTATCTTGTTGATTTTCTCAAGCAACCAACTCCTTGTTTCATTGATTGTTTGTATTGTTCTCTTTGGTTCTATTTTATTGATTTCAGCCCTCAGTTTGATTAGTTCCTGCCATCTACTCCTCTTGGGTATGTTTGCTCTTTTGTTCTAGAGCTTTTAGGTGTGCTGTTAGGTCACTAGTATGAGATTTCTTCAATTTCTTTATGGAGGCACTTGGTGCTATGAACTTTCCTCTTAGCACTGCTTTCATGGTGTCCCGTAGGTTTGGGTATGTTTTGCAGTTATTTTTAATTGAATTCTAGGAAGTCTTTAATTTCTTGCTTTCTTTACACCTTGATCTAGTAATCATTCAGCAAAGAGTTGTTCAATTTCCATGAGTTTGTAGATGTTCTGTTGTTTCTTTTGTTGTTGAAATCCAATTTTAATTCATGGTGGTCTAATAGGATGCAGGGGTTATTTCAATTTTCTTATACCTGTTGAGACTTGCCTTGTGCCTGAGTATGTGGTCAGTTTTGGAGAAAGTTCCATGAGGTGCTGAGAAGAAGGTATATTATTTTGTGTTTGAATAAATATTCTGTAGATGTCTGTTAGATCCATTTGGTTCATAACACCTGTTATCTCCAATATTTCTCTGTTTAGTTTCTGTCTGGCAGACCTGTCTGTTGGTGAGAGTGGGGTATTGAAGTCTCCTACTATCAATGTGTGAAGTTTGATGTGTGATTTAAGCTTTAGTAATGTTTCTTTTAGAAATGTGTGTACCCTTGCATTTGGAATATAGATGTTAAGAATTGAAACACTATCTTGGTGAATTTTTCCTTTGATGAGTATGTAGTGTCCTTCCCTATCTCTTTTGATTAATTTTGGTTGGAAATCTATTTTGTTAGATAATAAAATAGCTGTACCTGCTTGATTCTTGGCCTCATTTGCTGGGAAAATCTTTTTCCAACCCATTACTCTGAGATAATGTTTATCTTTGATGTTGAGGTGTATTTCTTGATTTCAGCAGAATGGATCCTGTTTTTGCATCCATTCTTTAACCTATGTCTTTTTATTGGGGAACTGAGATCTTTGATGTTGAGAAATATCAATGACCAATGACTTGATTTCTTGTTATTTTGTTATTGGTGGTGGTGGTGGTGGTGATGGTGATTCCTAAATATAACCTGCACATTCTGTATAATGGTACTTATATATATTTTCAAGGCTGCTTATTTGACATTGAACAATTGAAAATTGTTATGCTTATTTTGGGGGAGACTACCTGTTAGGATCCTGCTCTCACTCTTGTACATGCACAGTTTGGGGTCTTGTGTCATCAGTGTGCGCTGACGACTACATATGCACCTTAAAAAGCCAGACACAGACCCCATCCTCTCTCTCTGCTCTCTCTCTACTCTGCTCTGCTCCCCTTCCCACCATCTTTCTCTCTCTCTCCAAGCCTGGCTCTCCTCGTTCCCCTCCCTGCTTTCCCTCCTAATAAAGCTCTGAAATCTAACACTGGATTCTGTCATGACCATGACCTTTCCACGCAGTAACCTGTAGCTGGAGTTTTCTCTTCGGGACCTGCCAAGCCCTGGCAGTCCAACAGCCCACTTATAAAATAAACACACAGACTCTTATATTATTTAAACTGTTTGGCATAATGGCTCAGGCTTCTTGCTAGCTGTTCTTATATCTTAAATTAACCCATTTCTATAAATCTATACCTTGCCACCTGGCTCGTAGCTTACCAGTATCTTACATGTTGGTACTCATGGCAGCAGCTGGCAGTGTCTCCTGACTCAGCCTTCCTGTTCCCAGAATTCTCTTCTCTGCTTGTCCAGCCTATACTTCCTGCCTGGCTACTGGCCAATCAGCATTTTATTTATACAGAGTGATATCCACAGCAGTAACCAGCACCGCGCACCACAACCAGCGCCGTTTATCATCCTTTCACTACCTCCCCTGATTCCAGCTTTTCTCAGTTGCCTATAGTTCTTTGTATATAGTTGAGACCTTGTGGGCTTTTCCCCATCCACTTTGGCATACCCATTGGAGTCATCCTTGTTCAGTTCATCTTTGAGCAGTCATGTTGGTGAGACTTTATGGGTGTAACTTCTAATATTCCTAGGAGATACAATTTCACAGCAAACTCCCTGGTCCTCTGGCTCTTACAATGTTTCTGTCCACTGTTTTGCAATGATCTCTGAGCCTTAGGTGTAGGACTTTTTGTAGATGTATCCACTGGGACTAGGTGCCACAACTCTGTATTTTGACTGATTGTGGTTTTCTATATTCCTTTCCATCTGTTGCAAAGAGAAGTTTCCTTAATGAGGGGTAAGTAAGGAGGACACTTATCTGTGGGTATAAGGACACATATTTAGAATGTAGGTAATTAGGGATTATGTTGGTTTAGTAAAGCAGTTGTAGGTTCTCCTACAAGATCCATGACTTCATTAGCTCTAGGTAATTGTCCAGGTTTCTAGTATTAGGCATGTTTCCCTCTTATTGTGTGGTTCATTTTTATTTTTATTATGTTTATATGTGTTTGTCTGTGAGGGAATGTGTAGCTGTAGAGTGAAGATGCCTGCAGAGCTCTGGAGAAAGCATCAGATACCCTGTAACTGGAGTTATAGGCAATTGTGTGCTGGGAGCCAAACTTAAGTCCTTTACAAGGGCTGTCTTCAATCTTAACTACTAAGCCATCTCTCCAGCCATAATATTATTTTATTCCATCTTATTACCAATTTTAACTCTCAGATCATATATTATACATCATATAGTAAATACATATGTATACACATACATGTATGTGTGTATATAGATACATATGTATATATGATATAAAGGTTATAGAATGGTTGTAAAGAGTTCAGAGGCTACAGCAGAGTTCAAGAGTTTTTCAGAAATGAGAAACACAGAAGCTGATGAAAGTTCAAGTGGAGTCTGTATTTATAAGGTATCAACTGAACAAAGCTGAGAACTGGCTGCTGGACACTAACCTTAGATTTGAGCCACAGGATCAAAGATGAGCTGTAGAGTTGAGTCCAGCTACAGAAGTGAAAGGGTAGAACTAGCTCCAGAAGAATGAACAGGCAGATGGATGAACAGATGGCAGGTCTGGATAGGTAAGCAGGAGGATGAGCAAACAGTAAATTCAAGTAAGCCCCATCAACAGAAGGACCAAGAGGAGCTTAAGTTCCCAGGACAGTGAAAAGTTCTCTGCTCATCAGTCTTTGGTGCACACACCAAGTAGCCAAATAACAAGTCAAAAAGGGCTGTTACCATCTCAGTGCTAGGTGTCTTTTTTAGTCAGTGTCCTATTGCTGTAAAGAGACACCATTCCATTCCCTGGTCCCTATAGGCTTGCAGCTATACCACACTGCAAAAATGCATTTAGTCCAACTTCAAAAATCCCCATAGTCTACCACAGTCATAAAACTCTTTCAAAGTCCAGTCTCTTCTGAGACTCATGCCAATCTCTTAACTAATCCCCTGTAAAATCAAAATAAAAAAGCAGATCACATACTTCTAACATACAATGACACAGGATATACATTACCGTTCCAAAACATAGGGGAGGGAGTATAGTGAGGAAATACTGGACTAAAACAAGACTGAAAACCAGCAGGGCAAACACCAAACTCTACATCTTCATGTCTAATGTCAAAGCACTCTTCAGATCTCCAACTCTTTCAGCTTTGTTGACTGCAACACACTTCTCTCTCTTTGGGTGGTTCCACTCCCTGTTAGCAGCTCTCCTCAGCAGGTATCCCATGGCTCTGGCATCTCCAACATCTTGGAGTCTCTTTAATGGCTTATCTTTCACAGCTTCACTTTCTGGGCCTCTATGCAGGGACACCCCTGACACGTGCCTGGCCTCAGCAGATTTCCTTAGCCAAGGACGAAGATTCCACAATCCCTTTTTTCTATCCTTGACTCTAAAGTCAGAAAAAAATGGCTAAAGCTGCCAAGTTCTGGTGCTTGCTGGGGCTGGAACATGGCCCCCTCTTTCAATTACATCTGCATCAGCTTTCTGTTGTTGTTCTTAAATTTTTCTTTAATTCCTTTTCACAAGTTGGAAGCTAACCTAAGTTGAGTCTTTTCCTGAGGTCACCAGTCCCTTTATTCCATTTAGTACCAGACTTTTCTTTAAAATTTTTATCTCCTTGAACATTGGGCTTAGCTCCATTACACTTCCTGGTGCTTCCTCTCTCCTAAACTGTACATTTTGTATTTTTTCCTTGCTCAGATTGTTCCTTTTCATTATAGGCCTGCATAAGAGTGAACACTAATAACTATATGACAAAGTCAATATCAGGCTGCCTTGAAATCTCCTCTGCCAACAACATGAATACAAAATCCTCAGTTTAGCCTCAGATGTGGTTTTGGGACAAGGGCAGAAAGCAGCCATATTTTTTGCCAAAATATCACAAGAACAGCCTCTAGGCTACTCACTAATGTTCTTCCCTTCCTCTGAACTCTCTTCAGCTGGATCATCATAATATACATTGCTCCCAGCACTACTAGTATGGCCCATTAAATCCTGCCTAAAGCATTCAACTGATTTCCCAATCCAGAGTCCCGAAGTCTACATTCCACCAACAAGCAGCATGGTCATACATATCACAGCAACACCCTGCTCCTTGGTACCAATTTCTGTCTTTGTCAATGTTCTATTGCTTTCAAGAGAGACCATGACCATGGAAACTCTTATAAAGGACAAGATTTTGTTTGTTTGTTTGTTTGTTTGTTTTTTATTTTTTTTTTTTAGAGACAGAGTTTCTCTGTGTAACAGTCTTGGCTGTTCTAGAAATTGCTCTATAGTCCAGGCTGGCCTTGAACTCACAGAGATCTACCTGCCTCTGTCTCCTGAGTGCTGGGATTAAAGGCATTCATCACCACTGCCAGGCTAAGGAAAGGATTTAATTGGGGATTGTTTACAGTTTCAGAGGTTTAGTCCATTGTCATAATGGCAGGGAGCATAGCATTATGAAGGCAGACATTGAGCTGGAAAAGTAGCTGAAAGTTCTACATTCAAATCTGCAGGCAGGAGAGAGAGAGAGAGAGAGAGAGAGAGAGAGAGAGAGAGAGAGAGAGAGAGAGAGAGAGAGAGAGAGCGAGCCACTGGGCCTGGCTTGAGCCTCTGAAACCTCAAAGCTCACACCCCCAGTGACACACTTCCTTCCAACAAGGCCACAATTACCCCAACAAGGCCATACCTTCTAATCCTTGTAAGTAGTACCACTCACTGATGACCAAGCATTCAAATATATAAGCCTATGGGGGCTATTCTTATTCAAACAACTGCAGTGTCCACCTCTCTATGGAATCTGGGTGAAGTAGTTACACTTTTTCCTTGGTCTGATGTGGCCACTAAGTTCTTGGGGCCTAGCATTCTGATGTAATTTTAATATGCTCATGTGCCCCTACAGTTCCAGTTCACTCAACAAGTTCATAGAGTGGCACCCTTTCCACTCCTAGGAATAAGCTGCTTATGGTTTGTGCTATGTGGGTAGTACCAGACATATGGTACCATTCATTTTTCCACCCAGGTGCAGAGTTATCCTCCCTCTCAAAATGAACTCCAAAGTTGCTTGTAAGATGGACTCTCTCTGACTAGCAAGATAGCTATCAGGTAAAAGTGTCTGCCATACAAACCTGACAACCTATATTCTACTCCAGGATCCCATGGTAGAAGGAAAGAACCAGCTCTTCACACTGTGGCATGTATGCTCCTACCTTCACACACACACACACACACACACACACACACACACACACACACACACACACCATACAAACAATAACAATATATTGAAATCTTTAATGAAGTCTTTCAGAGCAATTTACAGTCTGAAAAGACTTTTACACAATATGGAATAACTTGGAGCAGGGTATAGACTGATCTCAGTAGAACCAGCTGGGTCCTGAAAGGAACTTAGATTGGATTGAAGGCATAGCCGGAATATGGCAATATTAACTATAATATTATATTGCAAGTGGGCTTCTTTTTTGGTTTTTCGAGATAGGGTTTCTCTGTATAGTTTTGATGCCTGTCCTGGATCTCGCTCTGTAGATCAGGCTGGCCTTGAACTCACAGAGATCCACCTGCCTCTGCCTCCTGAGTGCTGGGATTAAAGGCGTGCGCCACCACTGCCCGGCATGGGCTTCTTATAGAAAAAAAATAAGGCCAAGAAACTGAAGTACCTTACCCACAAGCTTTAAGAACATGCCCAGATTGACTATGGTAGTGTACAACTTTAATCCTAACACTATGGAGGCAAAGACTATGAGTCCAGGCCAGCCAAGGCTACATAGTGAGATCTTGTTTCAAAAACAACAATAAAAAAAGAACATATCCAGATTTATGTCAACAATGCAGAATAGATTCAGGAATAGTGGCCTTCATAAGTTTCTTAGGGTTTCTATTGCTGTGAAGAAACACCATGGCCATGGCAACTCTTACAAAGGAGAAACATTTAACTGAGGTGGAGGCTACAGTTTCAGAGGTTCAGTCCATTATCACCATGGTGGGACATGGCAGCATGCAAGCAGGAATGGTACTGGAGCTGAGAATCCTACATCTTGATCCAAAGGCAACAGACGTGAACTGTCTCAATGGGCGTGGCTTGAACATCCATAAGCCCTCAAAGCCTACCTCCACAGTGACACATTTCCTTCAACAAGACCACACCTACTCCAACAAGGCCACACCTCCTAATAGTGCTCCCTTTGAGGGCCATTTTCTTTCAAACCACAATAAGTAAGATTGGTCACATCCAATTAGGGTATACCCACATCCTTTTAAGGCAGTGGTTCTCAACCTTCCTAATGCTGTGACTCTTTAATACAGTTCCACATGTTGTAGTGACCTCGACCATAAAATTATTTTCTCTTTCTTTTTTTTTTTTTTCTTCTTGTTTTGGTTTTTTGAGACAGGGTTTCTCTGTGTAGCTTTGCACCTTTCCTGGAACTCACTTTGTAGACCACTCGAACTCACAGAGATCCACCTGGCTCTGCCTTCTGAGTGCTGGGATTAAAGGTGTGCACCACCACCGCCCAGCATATAAAATTATTTTCATTGCTAAATCATAACTGCAATTTTGCTACTGTTGTGAATCATAATGTAAATATCTGTGTTTTCCAATGGTGTTAGGTGGCCCCTGTGAAAGGGTCATTCGATCCCCCCAAAGGGGGTCATGATCCACAGTTTGAGAATCAATGCTTTAAGGTATCCTGGTAAATCAGGAGAAATAAAACCTTTTATAATGTTGCCACCTACTGGGCAAACAAGCTCAGTGCACCCATATCCAGTAATCTAAACTGTTAACTCCATCTGCTTGGAAGTGTCCTCTCAAGAACTTGTTGGGGAATGTGACACTCATTATCCCAACAATCTATCTCTATATAAGATACTAAACAAGCTGGGTGGTGGCAGCACACACCTATAATCCCAGCACTCAGGAGACAGAGGCAGGTGGATCTCTGTGAATGCGAGGCCAGACTGGTCTACAGAGCAAGTTCCAGGACAGCTAGAGCTGTTACACAGAAAAATCCTATCTCGAAAATAAAACAAAAAAAACTTTACAGCCAGATCCTATGGAGGCATTTTCTCAATTGAGGTTCCCCCCTTTCAGAAAACTCTAGTTTGTGTGTCAAGTTGACATAAAACTAGCCAGCACAGAGGCTGAGCACTTGTCCCTTTTAAGTAACAAGGCCTCTTGGAGCCAAGTCTGTTGCATTAATTTTAAAAATTCTTTTATACTTCACTTATTTACTTATTTGTGAGGCCCGAGAACAACTTGTGGGACTTAGTTCTCTCCTTCCATTGCAAGTCCCAGGACTCAAACTCAGACCATCAGGCTTACAGGCAAGCACCTTTACCTGCTGAGTAATCTTGCCCACCCTGTAGCAGCATTTGATGATGGTTTTTTGCAAGGGACTCAGTGTTATTGATATCCACCACTTCTCTACTGAAGTAAAACATTTGAGTCAAGTACCTACCATGTCTGAACATTGCTATTTTAATATTTGTGCTAATTAGTTTTTTTGTCAACTTGACACAAGCTACAGTTGTCTGGAAAAAGGAACCTCAGTTGAGAAAATGATTTCATCAGGTTTCCTGTAACCAAGTCTGTGGGGCATTTTCTTTTCTTTTCTTCTTTTTTTTCCAGACAGGATTTCGCTGTGTAGCTTTGGAACTTGATCCATAGACCAGGCTGGCCTCAAACTCGCAGAGACCCGCCTGCCTCTGCCTCCTAAGTGCTGGGACTTCCTCCCAAGTACATGTGCCACCACCGCCTGGCAGGGCATTTTCTTGATTAACAATTGATGTGGAAGGGCACAGCCCATTGTCGGTGGTGCTACCCATAGATAGCTGGTCCTGGGTTGTATAAGAAAGCAGGCTGAGCAAGCCCTAGAGAACAAGCCAGTAAGCAATAATTCTCCATGGCTTGGGCTTCAGTTCCTGTCTCCGGGTTCCTGCCCTGACTTCTCTCAGTGATGAAGTGTGATTTCAGGTTTATAAGCTGAAACAAACCCTTTCCTTGCCAAGTTGCTGTTAGTCATGGTAGCTTTTCTTTATTTTTTTTCATACAGTATACTTTGACCATATCCATTCCCTATCCCAAATTCTTCCCAGATCCTCCCTACCCACCCAAATTGCACTCACTCGGGTGCTCTCTCTCTCTCTCAAAAAAGAAAAAAAAAACTAAAACTGACAGTCAAGGAACAACAAAAATATAAATAATAAGACAAATGATAACAAAACAAAACAAAAAGCACATAAAAACAGAGTCCATTTTATGTTGGCCAAACTACTCCTGGGCATGGGGCTTGCCCTGGAGTGCTTCGGAAACATACAGTGACACTCCATAGTAGAAAATGGATTTTACCTTTCCCAAAAGCTATCAATTGCCTATAGCTTCTTGCTAAGGGGTGGGACTTTGTGTCCACTTCCCCTTCATGTTGGGATTTTGTTTGGCTTGAATTTTTGCAGGTCTTATATGTGCTGTCACAGTCTCTGTGAGTTCCTATGCATATCAGCCTTGTTGTGTCTAGAAGATACTGTTTCCTTTGCGTCCTCCAACACCTCTGGCTCTTACAGTATTTCTGCCTCCTCTTCTGAGAATATCCTTGAGTCTTGAGGGGACAAGTTTGGTAAAGATATCCCATTTATGACCCAGTGCTGCAAAGTCTCTCTTGGAACACTGTTCAGTTGTTGCCATGATGTTTTATCACAACAGTAGAAACTCTAGAACATAGGATTATTGCCAGCTTGTCTTGGGGAGTGAAAAAAGCAAACAGAGCCCTGAGATTTAGACTAGAGGACCAGACTTAGCGCTTCCAAATTCTGTTTTGCTTTTACCACACTGTGGAAGGGAAGAGGCTGAAGACTTGAGGAAACTTTCACCCCTAGTCTGAGTTCTTAGTCCCACTAGCAGTGAACCGCATGGCAGATAGGTGGTTCTAGAGGTCAGGCCATGTGCTGAGCTTACTCTCAGGATTTTAAGTCTTTGTAGTTACCCCCAGGTAATGGGATCTGATCAAAACAGTTGGATTCCATGATGGGGAGGCCGTTGGCTTCTCGATATTTCACAAGTCTCTCAGCTTCCCGGCGGGCCCACTCTTGCATCCTAGAAGCAGTAACAGGTGTGGTCTGATATGAGAGAGCCTCACTAGACACTAGTTCTCCACCTCAGCACCCCATTCCCCACCAGTGCAGGGCAAGGATTCTGGCCAGAGACTCCTTCAACCTTTCCCCTTGTCTCTGCCTCTACCCACTCTACTCTCTTGGAATACCCCTATACCTGTAGTCAGGCAGATATGCCACAAATGTGGTACCAAAGACCAAGGCGATGGAAAAACCAAAGAAGAAGACAGCTCGCATATTCCAGACATCCACCACAGGGTCCTGGTCATAACCATGAAAGTCTGGGTTCTGAGGAAAAGGAGATGTCAATAAGGGCTTCCTGTTGCTTCATAAACATATATGCTGGCTCCATATGATCTAGTCTCTAATCTGCCCTCAGACCAATTTCTTACTCCTCACTAAAATCCTTTTCCTATTCTTTTTTTTTTTTTTTAAGATTTATTTATTTACTTCGTATACAGCATGTATGACTGCAGGCCAGAAGAGGGCACAAGATCTCGTTACAGATGGTTGTGAGCCACCATGTGGTTGCTGGGAATCGAACTCAGGACCTCTGGAAGAACAGTTAGTGCTCTTAACCTCTGAGCCATCTCTCCAGCTCCCCCCCTTTTCCTATTCTTTAGAGTATGTGAAGTTCCTTCCCAACAAAGGGCTTTGGTATTTGCTGCTCCCACTACCTAGAAGGCCCTTCCTCCAAATCTAATCAGAGCAGGATCCATCACCATCACTTCATCCAAGGTTTTTGACTTTATTTCCAAATGAGTAATTGGCCTCACCTACTTGTTTGGGAAACATTACCTAATCACCCTGTCTGTTAAATTGTACCCTTGGGAAGTGCTATTTATAAAAGTTTAAAAATGGGGTTGGGAATTTAGCTCAGTGGTAGAGCGCTTGCCTAGCAAGTGCAAGGCCCTGGGTTTGGTCCTCAGCTCTGAAAATAAATAAATAAATGAATGAATGAATGAATGAATGAATGAATAAATAAATAAATGTTTAAAGATGGCTGAATATTGGTAATTTCCTATGGGTCCACTTATCCTATAGCACCCTATATATTTAAGCCCCTCAACCAGAGGTTAGTGTTGATGAAGTACTTATATGCTAGGCCTTTTCAAAAATACAAACCTCACATATCCCAGTAAGGTGGAAATGGCAATAATAAACATCTTCTAATTCTGAGTATTTCTTAAGTGGCAGGAGCTGTTGTGACCATTCTGACTCATTTAATCATATGAAGCAGGTCTATTTTTTAGCTGTCCTATTGCTTTTCCCACTTTACAAAGAAACTGTTAACTTCAGTCCTTTACCAACTTTACTGAGCTCTATATTTCCCCACCCCTAAGTGTATATTTTAAGTCAGTGACCCAAAATAGGCAATCAGTGCCTGAGTTACAATGAGCAAGAGAAAGTGGTCTTTGCAACCAGAATAGAAGGGGCTAGGGCATGGACTTTAGGATTTGGTCAAAGGGTAGCCTCTAGGTTTTAGGATTTCATTCATGTATAGCTAGAATGAAAATTTCTCAAGAGCTGAGAGCTTAATGAAGTAGAACTTGGGAGAACAAGAGACATTCATTCTTAATCTATAAGCCAGAAGGCCATGGATAGATCGATATCATCTACACAAGAGATATCATACCCATTTTTAAAATCCCTCCCAAAGGAACTAATTCGTAGGGGTCCCGTAATACTAGATTCCTGCATGGAGTGGACAGAGCCAGCTATTCCATCTCCTTGTTATAAAAAAAAAAACTCATTTAATACATTTTCCTCAGATAAAGGACGTGTCAGATAGTAAACTGATTAGGAATAGACACAAAACTTCATCTTAGCCAAAAGGCTGACAAGTGATAATGGACCAAATGTCCATCAAGCACACACTACGCTGAGCACTGCTTTGAGTAGAATGCACCTGAATACCTGTCCCTCTAGAACTTATATCCTGTGGAATGCTGTCCTCCAGGCATGGAATTGCCATTGCTGTCTTAAAATAAAAACAGTTAAACCCCTGACCCATGTTCCTGTAAGTAACCCCAATTAAACCCATAGGTTTACCAAGCTAGATTTGTGTTTCTCCAGTCTGTTGCATGGCTCCAAGGATAGACCTATCCAGGGCAGCAATGGAGTGAAGAAAACACAAATACAGGCACACAGAAAAGCTGGGATCTGTTAGATTGTGCTCTCTGATGGAGGAATCATAGTACTCTAGGAATCTTGGCATACTTATTACATAGAATTAACAGAGAGATAGGATTATTATATCCAGATAACTAAGGAGCCAGGGTTTATGGAATATAGCTGGGTGAAGAAGACAGGATTAGCTAATCTCAGTAGGAGCAGTCTCTGTAGGGGTAGGAGTCTTTAGGACGTAAATATGGAAGTGTGGAGAAAGCTATAATGGACATTTTCTGTATACACTATCAACATCTACACTTGGACCAGGAGGGAAGCCTTTGCCATTTCCCCAAGCTAGGCTTGGGGAAGACTTTACCATTTTTCCCACGGATCTGAGGCACTGGGGTCCTTGACATGGCCATGACTATGTCAACAGCACACATTCACTCAGGACTTCACACACTCAGGGCTTCCTCAGCTCCCCACAGTTTGTCATTGGTGAACTATTTGAATAGATAAGATGCTTCTTCTTATCTCCCCAGGAAAAGCTGATACAACACTTGACACCCAGAGACATGACAACAATGAATTTGGGGAGGAATAGTACATTGTCTCTGCTGTGGGTGAAGAGACATGCAACTAACTGAAGCTAAGCCATCCTAGGGTGTAGCATCTGTGGGGGCAATCCTAACATGGCTTGTTCCAGGAGTAGGCAATTATACTCACACTTCTCTCCTGTCTGTAAGAAAGTATACTGGGAGAGGCAGGCAGATCTCTGTGAGTTTGAGGCAAGCTTGGTCTACATAGCAAGTTCCAGGACAGCCAGGGCTAACTACATAGTGAGACCACCTCAACAAAAAAAAATGAGACTAGGAAGGTGGTACATGTATTTAACCCCAGCATTCAGAAGGCAGAGGCAAAGGCAGGTGGATCTCTGTGAGTTCAAGGCTAGCCTGGTCTACACAGTGAGTTCTAGGTCACCCACAACTACATAGTGAGACTCTGTCTCAAAAAACAAAAAACAAAAAGAAGAGGGGGTAGAGATAGAAAGTATGCTTGGGGTGGGACTGGAGAAATGGCTCAGCAGTTAAGAGCACTGGCTGTTCTTTTAGAGGACCTGGCTTCAATTTCCAGCACATACATGTGGCTAACAATTAGCTGTAACTCCAGTTCCAAGGAATCTAGCACCCTTTTCTGGCCTGCATGGGCATTGCACACATTTTACACAGACATACATACAAACAGACAAAACCTTCCTACACATAAAAAAAAGGTATGCTGGGGGCTCCGTGTCTAAGAGATCAAATTGTTCTTGAAGAGAGTCCCAAAGTACAATTTCCAGTACCCAGTTGGGTAGCTCACCTGTAACTCTAGCTCCAGGAAGATGTGATGCCTCTGGCCTCCATGAGTACCTGCTGGCACACACAAATACATAATTAAAAATAATAATTTTTACAGTATGCCGAGTAGAGATTATCTAGTTGGGACTCTTTCACCAGCCAAATGTGGCCAATGGAGAGGCAGCAGCCAGCTGTAGCATTGGCCTAAAAGCTGTCAAACATGGGGATGAGATGTGTTGCCTATATCCCCCTGGTCTCAAGCTGTTCAAAGGAGCAGGAGCCAGTTCCACTTAAGCCTTCAGAGGTGAGGAGACATATGGAGTCCCATGGCATACTCTAGGATGAGGTGAAAAGGCTTATGGAGAATGACTGTGTGCTGTGGATATTGCTCTGTATAAATAAAATGCTGATTGGCCAGTAGCCAGGCAGGAAGTATAGGCTGGACAAGCAGAGAAGAGAATCTGAGAACAGGAAGGCTGAGTCAGGAGCTGCTGCCAGCAGCTGCCCTGAGTACCAACATGTAAGATACTGGTAAGCCACGAGCCATGTGGCAAGGTACAGATTTATAGAAATGGGTTAATTTAAGATATAAGAACAGCTAGCTAGAAGCCTGAGCCATTATGCCAAACAGTTTAAATAATATAAGAGTCTGTGTGTTTATTTTATAAGTGGGCTGCAGGATTGCCAGGGCTTGGTTGGAGCTGGAGAGAAACTCTCCAGCTACAACTGTGCTTAATGGAGGGCTAACTAAAGTAGTTGCCTCCCATCCAATCCATTGTATCTACCACTGATGTTTTGAGAAAATGATACAAGCAATGGAATCTTTTCATTCTGTATTGGACCTTGCTAAAATTTTTCTTAACTACCCCTTAGCAGCCAATTCCTTAGATCATTGGCACTTTCTTAGAATGTAAGGAGCCTTTAATAATCCTGACTACCCTTTTTAAAATAGTGATATATGACTCAGTAGGTAAAGGCTCCTGTCACCAAGCCTGATGACCTGAGTTCCATCCCTGAGAACTACATGGCAGAAGGAGGAAATCAATTTCTGCAAGTTGTCTTCTGTAGTATGCACATGCACACAAAAATGTGTGTAATTTTTAAAAAGATTTCATTACATAGATTATATAATGTTAACCTCTGAGTGTTTTACAGATTTAGAAACACATGAAAAACATGCAAGCAACACCCAAAGGAGCAAACATGGGGAATCATATGGGGTATAAGGGCCAGGCACACCTATGAAAATTTTAAAAGCTTTATGGGTGCAGATGATACCCACCATGATGAATGAGAAAAGTCCTACAAAAGTTCCGTGCCTGCAGATTTTAGTCAAAATAATGGTTAGAGTTTGAGTGAGCCAGACATGATGGTACACACTTATAATTCTAGCACTTGGGAGGTAAGGAAGGATTGGGAGATCAAGGTCATTCTTGGCTACTACATGAGTTTGATCTCAGCCTGGGCTATATGAGACCCTACCTCAAAAAAGCAAATAAGTGTTTGAATGAAGATACAATGTAGGAGTGGAAAAAAGATGTTTCCATAACCTGTAAGTTGCTAAACAAAAATCTCAGTGCCAAGGGTGGTTTATTTCCTTACAAGTTGTTGGCCAGGGAGGCCCCTAAAACAATATAGGCTCTTGGTTGCCCAACAGAACTAAACTGTAAGATTCTGTTTTGAAACACTTCATTCTTTGGTTGCAGAAAATCATGGTGGGACTGAGCTGAAAGCTGGCTTGCTTTCATAATGCTCAAAGGCAGTAAGCAGACACTGGACTGAACAACAGATAGACAATTGCAAGGAGACAGCTTATTATCAGGGATGAAGGTGGTAAGGAAGGAGAAGGAGGAAGAGTGGGGAGAGGGAAAGAGAGAGGCAGACAGAAATGTACAATCTTTTTTTTAAGTATTTGGTGCTAGAATAGAACCTATAGCATACTCAGCAAGTACTCTAACCTTGAGCTACATCCCCAGCCTAGATGCATGTCAAGTTGAAGACCATTCAGAATTCGATTAGAAGAGAAAAAAGAAGCATCCAGACTCACCAATACTCAAGACAGAAGCAGAGAAGCCACAAATCTGAGAAAGCAGGGAACCAAATAACCATACTTAGCAACAGAAAAACTGTTCTCACCCACCAGTTATCTCAATACAAGTTCAAATGTAGGAAGGTTAAGCTCTTTTGTATAAATGGCTACTGTCTATTTCTCCCTATATGCTATGTCTCCATCCAGAAGAGCCTTGAACTACCCTCGAAGACAGTAGTTCTCAACTGTGGGTTGCAACCCCTTTGACAAATTTCTATCTCCAAAGATATTTACATTACGATTCATAACAGAAGCATGATTACAATTATGAAGTAGCAATGAAAATAATTTTATGGCTGGGGGTCACCACAATGAGGAACTGTATTAAAGGGTCACAGAATTAGGAAGGTTGAGAACCACTGCTATTAGAAGCCCAGGTTACTATGCTGAAGACTGAAGTGCCAGATGTGTTGTTTTTTTTAGAAACCTTGGCTGTATAGACCAGATGTGCTTCAGATGACTCTAGCCCTAGCTAATACCTAACAGCAACCACCTGGGATCCATTGAGGAGCCAAACACCCTTACTGTGCAACCCACAGGGCCATGAAACAGAGTACTAAGTCACCAAACCTTGCACAGCTCTAGACAACCAAGAAAGGCAGCAATTGCCTTTGTAAGGCTTGTCACACACTCTCTCATATATCCTCTTCCATAACAAAAACAACAGTAACCAGTCATTCTTTCAATCCCTTTAATAAGGTGCTCTGAGAAACCAGAATAATAACGGGCAGGGGGTGGACAAAATAATGCTTCTTAAGCCCCGCTTAGCAATTCATCAGTCATCTTCTGGTAACTGGATCTTGCTGGGATCAAAACAGTTGGATTCCATGATGGGGAGGCCGTTGGCTTCTCGATATTTCACAAGTCTCTCAGCTTCCCGGCGGGCCCACTCTTGCATCCTAGAAGCAGTAACAGGTGTGGTCTGATATGAGAGAGCCTCACTAGACACTAGTTCCCCACCTCAGCACCCCATTCCCCACCAGTTCAGGGCAAGGATTCTGGCCAGAGACTCCTTCAACCTTTCCCCTTGTCTCTGCCTCTACCCACTCTACTCTCTTGGAATACCCCTATACCTGTAGTCAGGCAGATATGCCACAAATGTGGTACCAAAGACCAAGGCGATGGAAAAACCAAAGAAGAAGACAGCTCGCATATTCCAGACATCCACCACAGGGTCCTGGTCATAACCATGAAAGTCTGGGTTCTGAGGAAAAGGAGATGTCAATAAGGGCTTCCTGTTGCTTCATAAACATATATGCTGGCTCCATATTATCTGGTCTCTAATCTGCCCTCAGATCAATTTCTTACTCCTCACTAAAATCCTTTTCCTATTCTTTAGAGTATGTGAAGTTCCTTCCCAACAAAGGGCTTTGGTATTTGCTGCTCCCACTACCTAGAAGGCCCTTCCTCCAAATCTAATCAGAGCAGGATCCATCACCATCACCTCATCCAAGGTTTTTGACTTTATTTCCAAATGAGTAATTGGCCTCACCTACTTGTTTGGGAAACATTACCTAATCACCCTGTCTGTTAAATTGTACCCTTGGGAAGTGCTATTTATAAAAGTTTAAAAATGGGGTTGGGAATTTAGCTCAGTAGTAGAGCGCTTGCCTAACAAGTGCAAGGCTCTGGGTTTGGTCCTCAGCTCTGAAAATAAATAAATAAATGAATGAATGAATGAATGAATGAATAAATAAGTAAATAAATAAATGTTTAAAGATGGCTGAATATTGGTAATATCTTATAGGTCCACTTATCCTATAGCACCCTATATATTTAAGCCCCTCAACCAGAGGTTAGTGTTGATGAAGTACTTATATGCTAGGCCTTTTCAAAAATACAAACCTCACATATCCCAGTAAGGTGGAAATGGCAATAATAAACATCTTCTAATTCTGAGTATTTCTTAAGTGGCAGGAGCTGTTGTGACCATTCTGACTCATTTAATCATATGAAGCAGGTCTATTTTTTAGCTGTCCTATTGCTTTTCCCACTTTACAAAGCAACTAAGGAATAAAGAGACTATAAACTACTTGCCCAAGGTCATCAAGTGAATAATTTCCAACCAGGGTGTCTGACTCCAGAGTCTCAACTATTCATAAAGCACAGGAATCCAGTTAGTCCTAAATTCAAATATCATTTCCACTACCTACTCAAGTTAATGTGATTTTGAGTAAGCAATTTATCTGTTTTAGTATCCTCATCTGCAAAAGGGTAACAGTAATAGTGTCTACTTCAAAATCACACTGTTTCAGAACTTAGATGAGTTAACAGATACAAAGTGTCTAGCACACACTGGCCCCAAGCACGTGCCATCTCTGAATTTAGTATTACAGTGATTATGTTTCTAACGCATTTTGGGCGCTGCCCACTTTAAGTGTGATTTCTGTCTACAAATAAAGCAAATCCCACTTCGAGTACTAGACTGAAGATATCAAAAAAAAAAAAAAAAAAGAGGACAACAAGCCAAAATTTCTAATCTTTGAAGATCTTGTCCACGGCGCAAGCCTCAAGCCGGAGAACATTGTCTTCTGACACCGGTCTGCAGGTCCCAGATTGGCCCCTGCGGCATCCCGTTTTCCCCCTCCCTCTCACCTTCGCGTAGAGGTTTTCGTCCTCGGGTTCTGGGTCTTCCTGCCAGAGCATGGTCGGTTCTCGTTGCCGCTTTCTCTCCACAGCAGATGGCGAGATTACAGCCCTGGAGGATTCCCAGCGAACGCGGGCAGCCGGAAGCCCTCGTATCACCGCTGCGGCGGAAAGGCGGCGAGCATACAAACTTAACAGCCGGGCCGCCATGACAGCTTGTGCTGCTGGGTGGGTGGGGGGGGGGGACACGGAAATGCGATGTGCGCAGCTGCGGTTGAGCCCAGCGCGATTTTTGTCGCTCCGCCCTCACCTCGCTAAATAGATCCTTGGTCTAAGTTTGTTTTCGAGCATAGCGAGGTGTGGACTCTGTTTTACTTCCCATCTCGTATCACCACCAAATCAACTTTATCCTTTCTGTCAGGCTAGGAGAAATTTGATCTTGAGACGTCTGTTTATTTTCTTCGTAAGAAGAAAGCGGTGACATCTAGACGGCCTTGTGAGGAAAGAGGTGGAGCTTCTGCTTGTCTTTCAACTTCAAAGGAAAGCAAGCTCTAAAAAGCGGGCCTCATAGGGGTAGCCAATAGCTACTCTTTTTCTGGACTCCCGGGGCGTTCTCACGGGGAATGGGGTGGTAGCATATGCTTGCCAATCAGAGAAAGCCAGGGCCAGCCGGTGGCGGGCAGCAACCAATCGTCAAGGCCGGCCAGAGCGCGCTCCCTTAGTAGGTGGATGGTGGTCGGAGCGCCGGCTCCCTTCTCCTCGTCGCCATTTTGTGTTGGTGACTGTGGCCGGCTAGGAGGAGGCGGCACTGAGTTTCCTTGGGAGGGCAGCGCGTTGGGCGCGTCTCCCCTCCCCCTTTCCTCTCTTTTGCTCCTAGCCTTGGACTTGGTTGTTGCAGGCGTCGGCTCCCGTTGAACTAGCAGTTCTGGAGGAGGTGGCGGCTGGTGGAGGTGATGCCTGGGAGCCCTCCCTTGACAGCCCGGGCCGAGAAGGTGAGCGCCGTTGAGGGTGGTAGGGGCCGAGGTAAGGGAGCGGGACGTGCGCGCGGTGGTGGGGGTGCGGTTCGCATAGAAGAGGCGCGGGGACGGACTGCACACTCGGGGTTTACACAGAGCCAAGGGATGCACCTGAGAGGGGGTGTCCCCCCCCACCCCGCCCCGGCTTTTTCTTATGAAAGCAAAAGCGCGTGCGCGTTTGGGACACGGGATGGGTGCACGAGGGTGGGGGAAGGGGCGGACAGATGGGAGTGGGGTACTGTGACTTAACTGTGTTTGCTCCACCGAACTTTTATCTTTTGGAACGTGCGTGCCTGCGACTTTGAGGGGGTATTCTTAGATCGGGGTGTGCTGGCTGCCCTGTGTTAATTACCCACACGGAAATACTCTGGCTGCGGCCTCTATTCATTTATGTGGCGGGGATGGGGGTGGCGAGCGCGAAGAGAGAAAGTGACTGTGGTTTTTAATCCTTGGGGTATATATCTGACCTCGGTCCTTATCTGTCAGGAAGCTGTTACTGGCCAACCCCAACCTATTTAGTGAATGCTGGGGAGGGTTCAGTGGACAGAGACTATATATGTGACTTTTCTTCTTTTGGGAGTTGTATCTGACACTGACGTTCAAGTATTAAAATGGGAATCGTTTGATTATGTCTCTTGTGGGTTTCCTTCTGTGATCTTGGCTCTTGGTTATTTGGGGGCTCGCCTGAAACTTTGATTCTTGTCTGTGCTGTGTGTGTATGACAATGTTTGACTCATCCTTTTGCCATTGAGGGGTTTGCATCAAGTTCTCAGCCACTAGGGTTCCTGGTTGATTCTTTTCCCCATCTGGGAGCAGTTAACTGGTTCCCCGTGGTTTGAGGTGGAAGAGAAAATAGGCACGTGTGTACTTGGTGGAAAGGTGTGGTGGCAACCTAGTATTGGGCAAGTACTGTAACTACCTTGCTTTATTTACTTGATTTCTGTACAGTGGGTGGTAGCTGAAGATTCAGGTATTGTTTCTGATCCCTGGTTGGGTCGTATCACTCTCAGAACTTGTAGTTCTCATGACAGCTCCAAAAGTTGGATGAAGTGACTGCTCCCTTCAACTCAGTAGAACAAAATATCTTGGAACCACTTCAGAAAGAGGCCCCTTTTGCCTCTGGAAAGCTTAGCCTATGATCCTTGGGGAGAGATACACCTGGGGACCTGGCTGCACATCATGGCTGAGCCACTTGCTGTGCGAAAACCAGAGCTGTGTTGGCCAGGAGCCTAGGGAGGTGGCAGCTGTCTTGTTGCGAAGTTAGCCCCTACACACACACACACACACACACACACACACACACACACACACACACACACCTTCCCTCCTCCCACCCCTCCCTCCAAAAGCCTTTCAAGGTTTCTGACTGCCTTGTCAGGGTATAGCTGGCATCTTGTTGAGAGGATGAAATGATACCTTAACCCATGGGAAGGAGCTTGGGATTCCCATTGTTGTGAAGTCTTTTTTTACTCTTTTGTCTTTTGGTGTTTTGCTAGTTGTTTTAGTGATGCTGGGGACCCCAAGAGCCCTGAACATGCTGGTCAAGTGTTCTGCCCCATAACTATAACCCCATCCAACTATTGTGGTTTTATTTCTGTGACTAATATGCCTAATCCAGGCAAATCATTCAGCACTTGATCTAAGAATGCAAAGCCTTGATCACATAGCCAGTGGTCCCACCAAATCTCTGTAAGATGCTCTTTGTTTGATAAGGGCATTACTGTTTTCTAGGGCAGTGGAATCTGGCCTCATGCTTATGGGGAAAGGAAGGAGAGAGCCAAATGGGGGCTGTCTTCCTGTACTGATTCACAGGAGCACAAGGAAGTAGAAAACAATGTCCTTAGGCTATAGACAGTAGAGAGCCTTGACAATGACAGTCTCTGAAGGAGGCCCTCTCTGCACCAACTGTCTTGACCCCTTTCTTCCTTCCATTCTCTGCAGAGTCTCTGCAGGAGGCATCACCCAGGCTGGCAGATCATGGTGGCAGCAGCGGGGGTGGCTGGGAAGTGAAACGGAGCCAGCAACTGAGGCGGGGCCCCAGCAGCTCCCGAAAACCCTATCAGGACATGGAGTATGAAAGACGGTGAGTTATCCACTCCCTTGGTTCTCAAGCACTATAGGCATACCCCCATGTGAGCAGTGATCCAGGAAGATGCTGAGAGGCACTTACTTCTAGGCAGAAGAAACAACACAGCAAAGGAGTGGTTTCTTTTCAGCATTATGTGTATCTATGCTCTGAGAATGCAAAGATGAATGAGACATAATGATTGTAGGTCTCCTCATGTCTTGTTATGTATGGTCTTACAAGGAAGACCACATAGTTTACAGGTGATTGCCAAACAGCCTGATGAGTACCATGGCTGGATGTGAGGGTAGGTTTCTTGTTAGTATGAGTGTGGAGGCCAGAGAGTGATGCCAGGTATCTACCTCAATTGCTTTCCCTCTTATTTTTTGAGGCTGAGTCTTTCATTGAACCTAGAGCTCACAGATTTAGCTATGTTGGCTGGCCAGCCAGCCTGAGGGAGCCTCCTTTCTCTACCTTCTCAGCACTGGGATTACAGGCATTTGCCACACTTGGTGTTTGTATATGGGTGACAGGGAATTGAGCTCAGGCCCTCAAACTTAAACCACAGCAGTTTACTGATAGAGCCATCTTCCACTGTGAGAGTGGGTTTTGCTTTGTCTTGAGACAGAGTTTCCCTTTATAGTCCGTACTGGCCAACTTGTGATCCTGTTACTTTAGCTTCCTGAGAGAGCTGGGGTGACAGCTTATCCAATTCATACAGGGTGCTTTGTTTTTTTATTTGAGATGGGTCTTGCTCTGTTGTCTAAGCTGGTCTCAAAATCCTGGGTAAAAGTGATCCTCCCAGTTCATCTTCCTGAATAGTTGGGGATGTGACATCTCACTGGGCTTATATAGTTTTGTTTTGCTTTTCAACTCTGATACCAAACAAACATTTAGAACACTTGGTAAAATTTAAAGATTTTGGGTATAAGTACAAGATCCTTTTACATCCTGGTAGATTACTGCCCCAGGTGATTCTGAAGCAAGTGACCTATCCACCATATTGTAAAAGAGCCCAGGAAGGCAAACCAAATTTAAGAAAGTCTGTTCTTGGCCGGGCGGTGGTGGCGCATGCCTTTAATCCTAGCACTCGGGAGGCAGAACCAGGAGGATCTCTGTGAGTTCGAGGCTAGCATGATCTACTGAGCGAGATCTAGGACAGGCACCAAAACTATACAGAGAAACCCTGTCTCGAAAAACCAAAGAAGAAAAAAAAAGAAAGTCTGTTCTTAATAAATTTGCTGGACATGGTAGTGTGTACCTGTAATCCTAACACTTAGGAGGTGGAGGCAGGAGGATCAGGAGTTCAAAGCCAACTTGTGCTACATGAGACCTTGACTTGAAAAAATAATAAATTTATGAAACATTGGAGAGAAAGCGGTTTTGAAATGTCTTTGTGGAGTGCGGTACAGGAAATTGAACCTAGGTTGCACAATTCAGCAAGTGCTGTACCACTGAGCTATTTTATATACTCAGCCCTTTACATTTTATTCTGAGATAGACTCTAAATTGCCCAGCTTGGACTTGTACTCAATCTGTAGCCCAGACCAGATTTGCAGGCATGACCTTGCAACTGTCCTGCCTCAGTCTTGTTGAGTATCTTAGGTTTACCTGGCCTATACCACCAGATCCAGCTTATAAATGCTATTTTATCCATTTGTTTGTTTGTTTGTTTGTTTATTTTATGTGTATGAATGTTTTACTTGCGTGTGTCTTTGCACCACATGTGTTCCCTGGTGATTCTGGAGAGGGCATTGGATCCCCTGGAACTGGAGTTACAGACCGTTGTGAGTGAGCCAACCATGTAGGTGCTGGAAATCAAACCTGGATTCTGTAGAAGAGCAATCAAGTGCTCTTAACTGCTAAGCCATCTCTCCAGGCCATATTTATTTATTTTTGAGATGGGGTTTCACCATGTAGTTTATATTTGCCTGGAACTCATTGCAAACACCACCACCACCACCCCTAAGCCTCCCAGGTATTGGAACTAGCATGTGCCACCATGCCTGGCATTGACCTTCTTTTAAAACTGTCTTTTGCAAGGCATTTGGTGGCTAGAAATATACTCGATGGTAGAACTCTTACTTAGCATGTGTGAAATGTTAATTTCAATACAGTACTCCCTTAGGGGAAGATTAATTTGATTGTAGACCATAATCACTACAAGTGCTGTGTGACTAAGCTTCAGGTAGTTATACTCTCCTTGGACTTTGTTGCCAAGTGAAACCACTGGTTTTCTTCTGGTTTTTAGAGAATCTGAAATGCAGAGGTTTGAGTTAATCACACTTTCCAGTTCTAAACAGGTTTTATCATAGATCGGTCATCACAAGGCCTCCTCTTACTATGTTTAGTTTTTTCAGTTTATTCCCAATTCCCACCTCTGTAGCCAGCAGCTCTGTTGTGCTTAATATGTATCCTTCTAAAATAGGTAGTATTGTCTCAAGTGTCAGTTTTCAGTTCTCATAAACAGCATAGTGCTACAGTCTTCTGTTTCCTGAACTTCCATAATACTCAGCACTGTGTATTTTAGCTGTCTCTATTGCCATTTGTATATTAATATTTTGTCTCTAATTGCTGCACCATGAGATGTGCGTGTTACATTTTACTTAATACTGTGTGCCTGCCAAAAATAGTTACTGTTCTTTTTGTTGTTGTTTTGCCAGTTTTAAAGATTTATCTATCTATTATGTCTACAGTATTCTGCCTTGCATGTATGCCTGCAGGCCAGAAGAAGGCACCAGATTTCATTATAGATGGTTGTGAGCCACCATGTGGTTGCTGGGAATTGAACTCAGGACCTCTGGAAGAACAGCCAGTGTAGTGGGTAGCCATATCCTCTTCTATTTTCACATATATTTAAAAAATGGTATATTTATTTATTTTGAGGAAAGGCGTGTGTGTGTGTGTGTGTGTGTGTGTGTGTGTGTGTGTGTGTGTGTGTGTAGGTCAGAGGACAACTTGTGAGACTCAGTTCTTTCCTTGGCAGTAAGTGCCTTTACCCACTGATCCATCTTGTGCCCCATCCCCAGTACTTTTCATCAGGGTTGTTAAACAGGAGCATTGGTGCCTTACCAGTGACTATACCACTGAAAAAAATGTTTCTCACTCCATCAACTATTAACTGCCTATAAACCTTCATGGGGGTAAGGGGACCCGTGAGTCTCTCACACTTCTGTGACAGAGTGTGATGGGCCCCATCATAAGGAAATCCTGCTTAGGTGATCACAGCTGCTGTGAGTTCAAAAATGCAACAGTCATGTCATACCCAGCCCCACCTCCCACCTTCCTCTCTATGTTTTTGATTTTGTGGTTTTTGTTTTGTTTTTGAGACAAAGCCAGTCTGTCTGTCTGTGTCTGTCTGTCTGTCTGTCTGTCTGTCTCTCTCTCTCTCTCTCTCTCTCTCTCTCTCTCTCTCTCTCTCACTTTGGCTGTCCTGGAATTCACAGAGATCCACCTACCTCTGCCTCCCAAGTGCTGAGATTAAAGGCCTGTGCTATCATACCTAGCTGGGTTTGTGTATGTTTTTAAAGCTGCTAGATTTGGGTGCCAACAAGATGGTTCAGCAAGTGAAGCACTTGCTACACAGACCTGGAGACCTGAGTTCAATTCCCTGGAACCCATATAAAGCCTGAAGGAGATAACAAATTCACCAAAATTGTCCTCTGACTTCTATATGCATGCTGTGGCCCATGTGCCTACACACATACATTATGCACACGTATAGTAATAATAAATTTTTAAATTAAAAAGCCCTGCTAGATTTTTTCATTCTTTAGAAAATTATTATGTGTAGTCATTGTTCATAGTACTATCACATAAGGTCATTTTAATACAGGCATATTTTTCATGTTAGTCTGTTTTATTCTCTTAGACAGTTTTGCTTCTACTTTCGTGTTAAATACATGCATGATTTTATGTATCTATATAAAATATAGGGACCATAGAGAAAACATTATGTCTGTTATTCTGAGATTGGCTCAATTCATTTAATATAACTTTATTCAGTTGCACCCAAGTCTTGAAAAAGGCCTAACTCCATTCTTTGTGGCTGGAGAAATTGTTATTATGTGTATAAAGCACAATTTCCTTACCCGTTCCTTTGTTGTTGGTTCCATAACTTAGCTGTTGTGAATAATCTGCAATAAACATTAGTGTATAAATGTCTCTGATTTGTTGGCTTGAAGTCCTTCAGGTAAATACATAGCAGTGATAAAGTTGGGTCATTTGAGAGATCTGGTTTTAGTTTCTGAGGAGCCTCCATACAGAATTCATAGTAAATGGACTAGTTTACTTTTCCAACCACAGTCTATGAAGGCTCACTGTTATCCACTTCCTCACCAGCAGTGTTATTTTAAGACTGCTAAGTTTAGTTAGCTATTGTATTAGTTTGGTTATTTATATCTGTGTTGTGTTGGCATTGGAAACAAGGTAGCCTCATGGTATAAATTAGGCAATCTTTGCTGTTTTGGGAGAAACTTGTGTGAGAGTTACTATTGTGGTTACTATGTTATATGTGTTACTATGCCTTTAATCTTAGCACTTCTGAGGTAGAGGCAGGCAGGTCTCTGTGACTTCCAGGCCAGCCAGGGTTAGATGGTGAGACCCTATCTTTTAAAAAAAAAAAAAAAAAAGCTATTCTTACCTTGAAACTTAGTAGAACTTACCTTTAAAGGCATCTGGGCCTTGTTTGTTTTTGCAGTCTAGGGAGAGAATCCAGAACCTTGAGTATGCTAGGCAAGAGTTCTACCACTTGCTATGCCCCAGCCTTTGGTGAGTGTGTGCGTATTTATATGTGTACATGTCCAGTCATGTGCAGGTGCATACGTGTGTATGTGTAAGCCAGAGGTCAACCTTGAGCATTGTTCTTAGGAACCACCTACCTTGTTTTTGGGGTGTGTGTGTGTGTGTGTGTGTGTGTGTGTGTGTGTGTGCGCGCATGAGGACAACTTGCAGGAAGGAGTCTATTGAGAAAATACCATATAAGTTATGGAGATCAAACTCAAGTAATCAGGCTTGGTGTTAGGTGCCTTACCCACGAAGCCACCATCTCTCTGGCCCTACATTGTTTTTGATTTGTTTTGTTTTGTTTGAGACAAGGCCTCTCTACATAGCCCTGGCTGTCTTGGAACTCACTATGTAGACCAGGCTGAGTTGTACTATTTCACCAACATTCACATACAGTAAGTGTTGTTTCTCATTTATCCTGTTTCAGATTTCACATTACATGTGATCCAGGTGATATATGTATTCAAACTTCTATACTTATTTTTAATCATTAAAAAAACCCTCCTTCCCCCCCAAAAAATTTTCTGGGTTGCTACACAGAAAAAAACCTGTCTCAAAAAAACAAAAAAAAGTGTTCTGGGTTGTGGCTAGCTGAGAACTACTGGCGATTGATGGCTTCTTGGGAAGGGAGGGTTGATTTTCTATAAAGGGTGGCCTCTGATAGGTTGACCACTCTCTAGTGGATGGCCCCACACGTATAAGTATGTAGGCAGTACAAATTGGAATCAGTGGGCTATTGAAAAAAGAGAGAGGACATGAAATTGGGAGGGGTTAGGTGGATCTGAGAGGAGTTAGGGAGAAGTGGAGGATGGGTGTGATCAAAATACATTGTATACATGTATGAAATTATCAAAAGCACAAAAAAGTTTTATATTAACAAAAAGCTCTGTCACAGATCTTCTTTATAGAAACATTCCAAAGCCAGGCATGATAGCATATGCCTTTAATTCCAGCACTCAGGAAGCAGAGGCAAGTGAATCTCTGACTTTGAGGCCAGCCTGGTCTGCATAGTGAATTCCAGGTCAGTCGGGGCTGCATAGTAAGACCCAGTCTCAAAAAAGAAAAAAGAATTCTGGGAGGGAGGGAACAAAGAAACATTCCACATAAGATAGATTCTAAATAAGATAGGTACATAGATATTTCTTCTCACTCAGAAACAGCTTAATTCCTCTCTTGAGTGTGGGCTGGTTTTAGTGGCTTTCATCTAAATTAAACAGTAGAGTATGGAGAAAGGAAAAATAGGAATTTTTTTTTTTTTGAGATAGGGTCTCTAGCCTAGGTCAGCTTCAAATTCCCTATGTAGCCAAGAATCATCTTGAACTTCTGGTCCTCTGTCTCCAAAGTGCTGAATTTGTAGACATGAACTACCATACCTGGTTTTTATGAAGGAACCAAACTGAGGGCTTCATATATGCTACTATACAAATACTCTACCAGAATTTTTGTGGGTTGAGAAAAATGATAAATACCACCTTATTGATCAAGGTCAACATCGCCAGAGATAAGTCATGCTGCTGCTGCTTGATAGTATATAATCAGAAGGGCTTCTCACTTTTGTTGTTTCTCAACAAAACAAAACCCCATAACCTCAAGTGTAATTAAGAAATCACTTCAAACAAAATCATTGCTATCCTTAAAAAGAAAGAAAGATGCCAGGCAGTGGTGGCACACGCCTTTAATCCCAGCACTCTGGAGGCAGAGGCAGGCCGGATCTACAGAGCGAGTTCCGGGACAGCCAAGGTCACACAGAGAAACTCTGTCTCAGAAAAAAAAGAAAGCTACAAAGATATATAAATATAATATATATATACATACATACATACATACATACATACATACATACATACATATTTTGAACCTTTCAGAGACCGGGCAGTGCTGGTGCACATCTTTAATCCCAGCACTCAAGAGGCAGAAGCAGACAGATTGCTGAGTTCGAGACCAGCCTAGTCTACAAAGTGAGTTCTAGGACTATAAAGAGAAACCCTGTGTCGGGGGGCGGGGGGAAGAATCTTTCATAGGCCAGAGAAGACTTTGATATCCTTGAAACAAGACATATTGCAAATGGCTCAGTATGCTTCTGTTTTTCCAGAGAACCTGAGTTCAGTTCCCTAGCACCCATGTTGGGTGGCTCACAACTACCTTTAACTCCAACTGCAGGGAAATCTGACACTCTGGCCTCCACTGGCAACTGCACTCATATGTACACATGCATGAACATACACTTAAAAACTAAAACTAAATTTTACAAAGAGACAGACTGGTATGAGAAAATTAGTGGAATCCTAATAGTCCATTGTTTAGTTGGCTTAAGTTCTCTAAGTATTAGGGGAAGCTAGGCAGAGGGTACACAAGTGTTATCTTTGAACTCTTGTAAATCAAAAAATATTTCAAAATAAGTTTGACTTTATCAAGATTAGAAACTTTCAGATCAATGGACACTATCAAGATGAAAAGAAACCCCACAGAATGGGAGAACATATCTACAGATCATGCATCTGGTAAGGGATTCCTATCTAGAACATGTGAAGAGCTTTTATAGCAAGAAAACAAAACATCCAAACTCAGCAGTGGGTAAGGGCTCAGGATATATTTCAGCCACTGAGTTATGTCCCCAGACGTTTTGTTACTGAATTGTCTGAGCTTGCCTTGAATTTGTGATCCTCCTGTCTTAGCTTCCTTGAGTGCTGCTGTTATGTTAATTAGGTGTTAATCACTGGTGCTATGTTTTCTTCTTTTGTATTTATTTACTTGTTGTTTGGATTTTTTGTTGTTTGATTCATGGTTTCCCTCTGTATCTCAAAATGGCCTCAACATTTCTATCTTCCTTCCTCAGCCTCCTGAGTCCTGAGATTACAGCATACACTGCCACTCCCAATTTGCTTGCTTGCACTAGTTCATTTTCTTTATTTTCAGTACTGTACAGAGCCTAGCTCCTTGTATTGTTTGTCTTTTAATATGACTCGTGATTGTTTGTGGGTCTCTGGATTTTTCCAAGCTTAAGTATTTTTGTTTGTTTGTTTGTTTTTCCAAGACAGGGTTTCTCTATGTAGCTTTGGAGCCTATCCTGAAACTTGCTTTGTAGACCAGGCTGGCCTCAAACTCAAACAAAGATCTGCCTGGCTCTGTCTCTCGAGTGCTGGGGTTAAAGGACTGTGCCACCACCGCCCAGCAGTATTTTATTTTTATATAGTTCAATTGAATGATCTTTTTTTCTATGCCTTGGGGTTTGGGTTATTAATTCCCATTTAAAGGTATAGGTCTAAGGGATTTGGCTAAGTGAGTAGAGCATATAAAGGATTATGAATATTTTTTTCTAACTTTTCTTTTTCTGATTTGTAGCTAAGGCTTTGTGCATGGCACAGAAGTGATCTAACATAGAGCTATATCCCCACCCATTTGTTTGTTTGTTTTTATATTATTCGGTGTGAGTATGGTTGTCAGAGGACAAGTTTGTGAGTTGGTTCTGTCCTTTCACCTTCGTGTAGGTTCTAGGAATCAAACTCATTGTCAAGCTTGCATTGTTGGACACTAAGCACCATTACCTGCTAAGCCATGTCTCTAAGTCCCTCTTCCACCCCACCTCACCCCCTTTTTTTTCACATAGCCCAAGTTGGCATCAAAATTTAGATTCTCCTTTGTTAACTTCCTGAGGGCTGGGATTGTAGGCATGTGACACTACACCTGGTCCCCTTCCCCCCTTTTTCTATTATGGTTTAATTTCTTCCATTTACATTTTTTATCGAAGCTGGCATAGTGGTCCATGCCTGTAATTCCAGCATTTAAGAGGCTTAGAAAGGAGGACCATGAGTTCCAAGCTAGTCTTGGCTACCTAGTGAATTCAAGGTCAACCTGAGATAAATACCAAAAAACCCTGTAGTGGTGGCTCATGCCTTTAACCCCAGCACTCAGGAGGCAGAGGCAGGCTGATCTCTGAGTTCGGGGCCAGGCTGTCTGGTCTACAGATTGAGTTCCAGGACAGCCAGGGCTACACAGAGAAAGCCTGTCTCAAAAAACCAAACCAAACCAAAGAAAAAGTAAATAAATACACAAGTAAATTTTCATATATGTGAAGAATAGTCATAAGATCTTGTACATACATAGATATTTAATCATGTATTTGCTTACAAGATTTATTATTTTCATTTATGTGTGTGTGTTTGCGTGTATATATGTGTATATGCATTAAGATCCCAAGGAATTTAAGTTACAGCCTGTTGTGAGCCACATGGGTGCTGGGAATCAAACCAGGGTCCTTTGGAAGAGCAACCAGTGCTCTTAACCGCTGAGCCTTCTCTCCAGCCCAATATTTAACCTTTTAGATGCAATCGTAGGCAGTGTCTTCCTGTTTTTTAAACAATAGTTATCTGAATTTAAGTAAAACATGTAATTGCATATTAATTTTATAGCCAGAAACGCTAATAAATTTATTATTTGTGTGTGTGTGTGTGCGTGCGCGCGCGCGTGTGTGTGTGCGCGCGCGTGTGCACACTTACAAGTGTGCTCAAGAGCCAGAAGTGGTCATTGGATCCCCTAGAGCTAGAGTTACTTATGGATGTGAGCTGCCCAACATGGATACAGAGAACCAAACTTTCTTAAATCTTTGAGCCATCCCTCCAGCCCCTGATTTTCATTATCGTCATCACTGTTGTTATTATTTTGGAGGTGCTGAAGATAGAACTCAAAATGTGTTGTTGTTGGACTATAACTGCAGCTCCTGATAAATTACTTGTAATCTTTTTTTGTGTGATTCATTTAGGCTTTGCAAGGCTATTCTCCTATCAGCTGCAAATAATGGTGATTCTTTTACCTTTACAGTTCTTAATGTCTTTTCTTCCTTTCCTTATTTATTTGCTTTCGCTAGTATCATTAGAATAATGTAGTTTTAAGAGTGGTGTCGGTCAGGCGGTGGTGGCACACACCTTTAATCCCAGCACTCAGGAGGTAGAGCCAGGTGGATCTCTGTGAGTTCGAGGCCAGTCTGGTCTACAGAGTGAGATCCAGGACAGGCACCAAAACTACACAGAGAAGCCCTGTCTCGAAACCCCCCCCCCCAAAAAAAAGTGGTGTCAGTAATGGGCATTCTAGTATTGTTACTGCTCATAAATGGAATCTTGTTGCATTCTTCTGTGGGGTCTGATTCTTGCTTGACTGTGTTCTTTTTTACACCTTTATTTTCTTCTTCAATGCTGGGTATTAAATCCAGGGTCTTGTGGGTGGTCTACCACTAAGCTAAACAGCCATAGCAGTATATTTTCTTTTTAAATGAACATGTTTTGATTCCTTTTTTTGTTTTGGTTTGGTTTGGTTTGGTTTGGATTTTTTCGAGACAGGGTTTCTCTGTGTAGTTTTGGTGCCTGTCCTGAATCTCGCTGTGTAGACCAGGCTGGCCTCGAACTCATAGAGATCCATGTGCTTCTGCCTCCCGAGTGCTGGGATTAAAGGCATGCACCAGCCGGGCGGTGGTGGCGCACGCCTTTAATCCCAGCACTCGGGAGGCAGAGGCAGGCGGATCTCTGTGAGTTCGAGGCCAGCCTGGTCTACAGAGCGAGATCCAGGAAAGGCGCAAAGCTACACAGAGAAACTCTGTCTTGGAAAAAAAAAAAAAAAAGGCATGCACCACCACTGCCCGGTGGGTTGATTCTTTTTAAAATACTTTTTCTTTTTTTAAGGACAAGGTCTCATGTAACCTTAAACTCATTTTGTACCTTGGCTAACCTTGAACTCCTGAACTTCCTGCCTCCACTTCTCAAGTGCTGGGATTATAGGTATACCTGCCATAAGATACTTGATTGTTATCACCCACTGAGTCCTATACACTGTATTAAGGAATAAGATAGGAATAAGGACTCAGCAGGCATGGGCCATCATTTCCTAGAACTCACCATTAAGTAATTTAACTTGTGACATGGGAAATAGAACCTAGGGCCGTCTGCATGCTGGGCCTGTGCACTACTGAACTACATCTACAACCAATGTTTTTAGATGTGTGTGGGGGCTTGCTATGTTGCCTAGGCTAACCCTGAACTCCTAGGCTCAAGCCTGCCTCAGGGTCTTGAGCAGCTGGGACTACCCCTAGTAATTTTCCCCAATGTCTGAGATGGAAGTCATCAATTTTCATATATTAGGCAAACACTCTACCACTGAGCTATACCTATAGTCCCTGTAGTAATCTCTTAACTCATCAAAGATTGACAAATTAAATAAACTTTGAGATAATTACTTTGCAGTTAACTATAATTGGAGAAAATTTTTTATTTTTAATTATGTGTATGTGTCTGTGTGGGAGTATGCACATATGAATTCATATGCCATCAGAGGCCAGAAGAGGACAGTGGAGCTGGGGTTATAGGCTGCCCAATCTGGGTGCCAGGAACTCAAGTCCTCTACAAGATCCTCAGTTGGAGAAATTTTAACTGAAGACCTGCCAGTTCTAGCAAGATGGCTGTGAAGTGGGTAGAGTGGCATGCATAGAGCATACAGGGATAGGTCTGCAGAGACCTTACCTTGTAGGCTGGGTGAGATCTTGATGAAAATTTGGGTGTTATATCTGTTTGTTTAGAGGAAATCACTAAATTGAATGACATGGTTGGGTTGATTGACTTTAGAGAGTACTCATATTTGGGATTTGGGGTACAGAGACAGAACTGGGAGAAGCCTATATAGAGGTGAGGAATCCATTCAGAAAACTTGAGATACATGTAGACCAGAGTTGAGGAAGGGATGAAGATAAGTGGCTTGGCTTTAAGAGCATGTAGTAGTTAGTCCATGCAGTGGAGTGAGATTTTCAGAGTCCTTTTCTAGGGAGTGGGACTGAGGTTCTAGAGAGAGGGTTGTGGGATAACTCTCACATCTTGAGCCTTTGGGGAAGAATGGTCTTCTAATCCCTATCCTTCTTTTCCTAGAGGTGGTCGTGGTGACAGGACTGGCCGCTATGGAGCCACTGATCGCTCACAGGATGATGGAGAGAACCGCAGCCGGGACCATGATTATAGAGACATGGACTACCGCTCATACCCCCGAGAGTATGGCAGTCAGGAGGGCAAACATGAGTATGACGATTCATCTGAAGAGCAAAGTGCAGAGGTGAGGGCAAAGCCAGGCCTTGGAGGCAATGCTCCTGAAAGGCCTATGTGTCTGGCTGCAGCACCAGGTGTAAGCAGTGTTCTGCTCCTGTGCCTTTGGATTGCTCAGTTGCTTTGTGTCACTTAGGGGAGGGTCTGTCCCTGCTCCTTCTCTGAGGGCTCTTCTGAGTTGGGTCTCCCTGGCTTCCACACTGCTTCAGTCTGTATTTCTCAGGGCTCCTAGCCACTACTTCTTTCCCTTCTTCCCTGTTGTTCAGTTTTGGCCTTTGGTTCACTGCAAGCACTGTACTGCCTGTCCCCACCAATTTAGGGCCCTCAAAAGGATCTCTTTCGTGGGATCCAGCAATTAGGGTTAGAAAGACAGCCTAAGAACAGAATATCATCCAAGCCAAACAACTCTGGGAAGCTAACACTGGGTGTTCCTGGTCTTGACAAAACCTCTAGACAAAAGGGAAGGAAAGGTCCTCTGGGGAAGCCAGTTCCGAGTGGGACTAGTCCTCTAGCCTAAAGGGTGAGGCATGATGCTTGCCATGAGAGAGCCCACATCTGAGGGCTAGAAACACCCTTGCCTTAGAGAACGCCAGTCTGAGGGGACCAGTCAAAGACCTGATATAAGCAGGTAGACAGGCAGCTCTCTGTCTAGTAGGATGGAAAGGTTACACTTGTAAGCCCAGCCCTGGGGAGGAATTGTATTTGAACTATCCTCTACCCTCTGGGGGGGCTATTTGAAGATTCCCTTGGTGGACCACCAGCTTTGTTTGGTTAGCCAGGGCCTATAGGCATCCAGGCTTCTCCATTGCCTGCTCTTGAGCAGTGACTCTTAATGTTTCCATGGATACAGTGGACCCTGGGAAGAGATCATTGACAAGTATAGAATACAGCATTGAATTGTCTGGACCTGTCCTGTACAGGTAGGAGGCTCTAGGCTTAGGCCTGAGCTGCTTAGTATTGAAATTAGTAGATTGACAACAGTTAAGAATCAGCAACTGCACTGTATTGTGAAAGAAACTGATAGTGAACAGAGACTTTGTTAGGGCTGAGGAACAAGGACCAAGGGGAAGCATAGTAGCCCACCAACTTCTGCTGGCTGCCTCTGACCCATATCTGAAACTGTTCCTAAAACTGCTGGCTTGGTTCCAGGGCCTGATCTTAGGCTGGGAACTATAGGAGACAGGTGTTTTTCAATGGCACAGTAAACAATTGTACACATACCAGCTGAGCTGGCAAAGGAAGAAAAGGGAAGAAATTGAAGGCAAAGTCTAGTTTGCTGAACTCAGGCTAGTTTATCCCAAGGAGGCTTAAGCTGTGTTTTTTGTCAGCCTGTCTTTGGGAGTTCCTCCTCCACACCAATACTGCCATTCTTTAAAGGCAGTTCCCCAAAGTATCCTGTGGAACATTTGCAGCCTTAAAAAGGCCACAGTCCAAGGCCTACCCACCCTGCCTGCCTGAGCCTTTAACCGGAGCCCGCCTGCCCACCCCTGGCTTTCAGAGCCTGCCTGTCTCAGAGAGCCATTGGCCAGCCACTAGGCCCACCCAGACTGACTGCCCGTCTGGTGTCTCTCATCTTATTCTGTCGGCCAGGATTCCTACGAGGCCTCCCCGGGCTCCGAGACTCAGCGTAGGCGGCGGCGGCGGCACAGGCACAGTCCCACTGGCCCGCCAGGCTTCCCCAGAGACGGCGACTATCGGGACCAGGACTATCGGACCGAGCAAGGGGAGGAGGAGGAGGATGAGGAGGAGGATGAGGAGGAGGAGGAGGAGAAGGCCAGTAACATCGTCATGCTGAGGATGCTGCCACAGGCAGCCACTGAGGATGATGTACGTGCCCCCCCAATGGCTCTGGGCAGGTGGCAGAGCAGGAGGCCAGGCTGGGTCTTCTTCAGGGCCCTCAGCTTTTCTCCACCATCCTTTGCAACCAACCACAGCACCTTCCCTCTCTTCTCTCCCACCAGCTCCTGTCCCTCGGTACTATCCATCCTCTGGGATGGGCCCCATCAGCTCCTGGTCTGGAAGGGTGAAGGCAGCAGACAGGCTGGCTTAGTCTAGGGGCAGTAGCTGTGGGTGTCTGGTGCTGGTGGGTATGAGAGAAGAGCATCCCTCCTGCATATTCCATTGGCTTTCACCCTTTTCGTATACGTGAATAGAGGGCCAGGCCCAATGTTAGATATTCTTGTGGCAGAGACCCATGAGAGTGAGATGTTAGGGCCCATGGGCTTTTCTGAAATTCTGTATTCCTCCCCTTTTGTCAGCAGTGACAGCCTGGCCACAGCTACCCATAGGTGGCTTTTGATAGCTTCTTGACCCTGTTTGCCTTTGTGACATTCTCTGCCTTCCATCTTCCTCTCTTCACTCATTTCCTTCTCATGCGGATGTCTTATGGCAAGCCACATTAGAAATCCAAGAGTATATTGCTAGAGTTTTGACTAGCCTCCTGATCCTTGAACCCCTTGCTGCCCTTAGCCCCAGTCAGTTCTCTCAGCAGTACTTCCCTGAAAGCAAAAGCCTGCCAGCTGCCCATTTTGTGACAGTAGTAATCCCACCGAAGAAATCCTTCTAGGATCAAGCTGATTGCTGACATTTTTACCTGAGGTTTTATGGTAGGGTAGGCCATGTGCCAGGCTCTTTCTAGAAGGTACAAGTTATAGTCAGTCCCACATAGCCCCAACCCAATCAGCAAAGTGACTTGCTTCATGTTCCAGCAGGTGGCAGAGTAGAGTTGGCATCTAAACCTGGACTGCTGGACCCCAGAGCTCATGTTCTTGTTATTTTCTAAGCCTTCCCTGATATGAGTCTTGATAAGATCTGTGTATCTTTACTTTTCATCTTCCTGCATACCTATGTGCATGAGGCTTAATTTCTTGTATATTACCCTGATGGGGGGCTGATGCCCAAAAGCACAGGTTGTTCTCCCCACTAAGTATCTGGCATAAACTCCCCATCCACAAAAAGAGGTACTGCCAGCCTAGAGACTGCTTCACCTGGGGTCCTAAGTTGCCTCTGTAGTATCCCTCAGGCTCATTTCACTGAGAAAACTTTCCAGATCAACATCATGCCTTTTTGTCTTAAGTTTCTCCTCCTCACATGGCTGAAATGGCTCTGTACTTCTCTGTGTCATAGGTAGCCTTTGGTGCAAGTCAAGGAAAAGGAGTAATTCCTTTATGATGGACAAGAATTGCATTCCAGCTTCTATGCTCCTTGGCTACTACTAAGCCTTTTGTCAGATCACCCTGCCCACCATTCCTGACTTGCTGCCCCACTTGCTCTCCTGTTGTCTTTGTACCCCTGGGGATCATCTTGCTGCCATCCTTTACCCTGTACTATGTTTCTGTTTTTGTTTGACTCACTTTCTGCAAGTCCAGGGCTGGAAGCAAGACTGAGTACTAGTGTGGGTTGCAGTTGTTGTTACTGGGGGAAACTTTGAAAGAGGCAGAGGAGGTTGTGTGTGTGTGTGTGTGTGTGTGTGTGTGTGTGTGTGCGCGCGCGCGCGCGCGCGCGCGCGCATATACTTAGCTGCTTTCTTTGCTAAATCTATCCCACTTCTTTATTTCCTGAACAGATCCGTGGCCAGCTGCAGTCCCATGGTGTTCAAGCACGGGAGGTCCGGCTGATGCGGAACAAATCCTCAGGTGAGCTTTCGTTCCCAGTGCCCTCCCCTTCTGCTGGCCAGCCTCAGCCTCCAAATCTCCCTTCTGCCTCTGTCTTCCCCTCCCTCTTCCCCTCCCTACTCCCCTTCCTGCCATAGCTGGGAATGGGCAGCTTGGGGGGGGTACCCTCTTTTTCTCTCCCATCCCCTACTCTCACAGCTCCAGCCAGCAGCCTCTACAGGGGGGCCGTCCTGAAGGGGATGCAGCTCTGGGCTGAGCTAACTATTCCCCGGGGGCAAGGCCAGAGCCAGGCTCTGGAAAACCTCTTCTTTGGGACTCTGAGTATCTGAGGCGGTGACCCTTGCTAATACATATACTTCCTTCTCCTTCCTCTGCCCCTTGGTCTCCTTCACATCACTTTGACAGCCTCTAACCAAAAGTAGGTCTCACATGGACCCACCCATATGTCCCAAGAGGGGAGGCAAGGAATGGCTCTCATCGAAAGTATATCCTAAGGAGCAGTCAGAACTTTCTGGCCTCGCCTGTTCCTTCCCTCCCTCCCTCTTGCAGGCTGCTTGGAGCTGGCCTGAGGTTTTAGCAGGGTGGGTGGAGTTGTCTCTGCAGAACCACTGCCCAGGCTCCCCAAGGCAGGCACAGTGGGGCCTCACTCTGCCTGGGCTTCTCTTTCCATCTCAGTCTCTCTCCTCCTTACACCTCCTCCCTGTCTCCATCTTCCTTTGCCCACCCCCGTATACTATTCCATCCTCCCATGCATCCTGATGGCGATTCTTTTGGAGATCAAGCATGCCCTCTAGATCCACCACATTCAAAGCCTCCTTTCATCATTACCTCTGAAGGAGTTACTTTCCCAGAACTGTAAGCCCTAAGGCCCTGGCCAGGCCTGGAGTCTGTCTCAGTGACATGTAGGTCTTGCTCTGTTTTACTCTAGCTGTACCATTCACTGACAGAATCTGTGTTTCTTTCCCTAAGGGAGGCATCCCAGGTATGGCCTCTCAGTGGCTTTGGACATTTCTCCTAGGCACCTGCTGATTCTTACCTGTAACGTCCTCTTGGCCAGCTCCAGCCACCATCTGCCTATTTAGGAGAATCTTGACTGTCAGTGGTTATAGTCTTCCCACTGTGGCCCTGATGTGGCTCCCTAGCGACTATCCTCCCCTTTACCTACACTAAGGTTAAGATGAGATTGTGTTCCTAATCACCCCCTGGTTTCCTATGTACTGGCCAGGAATACCCTTCTCCCCCAAAATAGCCTCACAGACCAACTTAGCCTGGCTTCTCTTTTGCTCTTTTGATTAAACACCTGTTCCAGTAATCCTCCTGGCCTTGCTCTAGGCTTGCCCATGAGCTATTTGCTTTGGCCTATATGGAGTCAAAGCAACCTCCTCTTCTAGAGACACATCTCTCCATGTATCCCTCCCCTCTCAGTTCTCCATCTGTCACCCCAAGCTGGCTAGGCAAGTCTGCCTGAGCCTCCCATCTCACTGCACAGTTGGGATATATGTTTCCTATCCTGATCTGACTCTCCTATTCTTATTTTCTTCCCTTCCCTTTTCCCTCCTTCCTGCCCTTCCCAGCCATCTACCTTGACTCCTATCTTCCCTGTTCTTTCTCTCTCTGATCACTTTTTCTCTTCCTTTCTCCTCTTCCCCTTTCCCTCTCTGCCCCTGGTCCTCTCCCCTCGGGTTCTGCCCCCGGGAACGCCGTGTGTCCAAAGCTGTTGACTAACCCACTGCGTCTGTATCTGAATGCTGTCTCCAGGTCAGAGCCGGGGCTTCGCCTTCGTCGAGTTTAGTCACTTGCAGGACGCTACACGATGGATGGAAGCCAATCAGGTTGCTTTGCCGCACTTGAACCCCCCCCCAAACAAATACTACTTTATAATCGAGCGCTCCCCATCGCCTGAATCTTATGGACACAGTTCCCTGCCCTGTGGCCCTGTGTCCCATACCCCTGCCCTCTTTCTCCCCCCTCCTGACCCCCACTATTTCCTCTTCCCATCTCTCACTACCCACTGGGCTTCCCATCTGGGGCCCACTCTCAACACCGTCCCCTGGCCCCATCCTACTGCCAGGCACTAGCGCTCCCTCACCTCTCCTGGCTGAGCTTTCAGAGAAAGAGCTGCCAGGGTGGGTTCCTTCCCATAGCTTCCCACACCCTGGTGGGACCCTTCTGCTCCCGAGTCAGCAGAGCCAGAACTTGGTTGTGCTCTCAGGACCACTGAAATCCTGCCACTGGGGAACATAGATGTTGGCACACAAACTAGCAAGACTTGTTTTGCTAGCTCTCTCCTGCATGTGAATTTGGCCCTCTGAGTTCCATGCAGAGGGACAGCACTGCTTTTGGTTGAAAGTTCCAGTCAAGTGTGATAGTTTTATTGACATGCTGGGCTCAATTCACTGGTCCCTCCCATTCACAGCACCCTCCCCACCCACAGGAGGCCCCACCTCTACCTTCTCAATAAGGAACTGTGCTCTGTCTGCAACGGAGGGAGCTGGCTCCCCTAGCCTGGCACTGGATCCCAACTCAACTGTGTTGGGACCTTCTAAGACTCAAGGGTCTAACCTGGCTACCCAGCCCTAGCCTATCACTGATGTAGAGCACTGGAGAGAAGTGTCAGGGGAGGAAGGGGCAGCCGTGGTGAAGTGGAGGGTCCTGGCAGAGGCAACCCTGTGGCCTGCTCTGTGGGTCGGGTCAGTAGGCTAGTGCGGTGGGCCCAGGACCCTGCCAACTTTGGGAAGGTGGCCTCATGGCGGGAAACCTCCATCTGTTAAATTGGCTTTCTTTTTCCCCTTTTCCAGCATTAGCGCTCGTGCGCTCTTTCTCTTTTTCTCTCCCCTCCTCTCTCTTCCCTGCCCATCTCCCCTCGTTCCCAGTGTAGCCTGTGTAGTGCTGGCCCTGGGTGTGGCCTGGCACTGTCAGGACCAAGCTGGGGGAGTACTCCCAACTCGGCAGTCGTTGGTCAACCAAGCACTATGTGCCTGATAGTGAGAGAGAGAGAGAGAGAGAGAGAGA
This sequence comes from Peromyscus eremicus, assembly GCF_949786415.1. Lineage (NCBI taxonomy): Eukaryota > Metazoa > Chordata > Mammalia > Rodentia > Cricetidae > Peromyscus > Peromyscus eremicus. The sequence continues at coordinate 1,457,795 of NC_081439.1, read as the reverse complement.
GAGAGAGAGAGAGAGAGAGAGAGAGAGAGAGAGAGAGGTGTGTAAGCAGTAAGCAGCTGTGCCCTGAGAGCTGTGGTGCTTTCCTTCCCTCCCTCCCTCCGTTCCTTCTTCCCTCCATCAGTTCTCCAAACTCCCTTCATTCCCTGTCCCTCATCCATCCAGCTGAAGGGCTCGCTCACTCTCTTCTCCTTTGCTGAAACGGTGCGTGGGGCACTGCTACCTAGGCCTCACTGTGCTCTGCTTTTTCCCACAGCATTCCCTCAACATCCTGGGCCAGAAGGTATCCATGCATTACAGCGACCCCAAGCCCAAGATCAATGAGGACTGGCTGTGTAATAAGGTACAGGGCTGGGTGGGCAGCTGGTGCTGGGGAGAGTCTGCCCTAGCAGGAGCAGCAGCAACTCACTCTCTCAGAGCCTGTGAGAGGAAGTGTGGTCTTGGAAACAGGCTGTCTAGCCCCAGTCAGCAAGGTTCTGCCCTCATCAAACACAGCTTGGCCTAAAGGCCTAGTAGACTTAAAAGAAATAATAGCATAAGTGACTAATCCATGACAACATAAGCCTACTACAGTGTGTAGACCATGGGCTTCAGAGCCAGGCTGCTTGCAGACTGTCTCAGGTCTGTCTTGATGGTGGTCAAGGTGCTTATCCTATCTGTACATCACTTTTCCTCATCTTTAAGAGGTGAGAGTGAGTACTAAGTTGTTGAGAGAATGAAACTATTGATGGGAGAGCAACATAGAAAAGGACTTCTGGCCCACATTCAACTCTTAATTAGCTGTTGTTACCTTTGAAAAGAAGCACAGAGTGTTCTGAGGGTAACTCAACCTTAAAGACTACCCTGATACAGCCATGTCACTATTAAGCCTTGAAGGTCCACCTTGTAGGTTGTGTGATCACCACCATATTCCCTAGGAGGAAGCTGAGGCTCAGAAAGGTGGAACCATACTTGAGCCTTTAGCTCACAGGGCCACCTCCTGTTCCCTAAGTGGCTTTAGGTCTGCCCTGAGGCCAGCTTTGTGATTCTACAGCCTCATCTACCAGGGCTATCTGGTAGTCCCAAAATCTAATAGTAAGGCTAAGAGCTAGTGGAGCACCCTGTCTTCTCCCTGAGAAGCAGTCTGGTTAGTGGGAGAGTGGTAGCTGTCACCTTTATACAGGGGAGGTGTTCAACCTCTGGAAAGAGAGGGACAAAGTGACAGTGGATCTTCATCTTTTTTCATATTTTCTTCTTCCTCTCCTTTGGGTCCCACATGTCTTTTGGTTACCAGATCCTGTCACTTCCATCTCAGACTAGCCACCTTCCCTTCTTTGCCATTCTCACAGTTGATGCCAGTTCCTGCACCCTCCCATCCAGTTCCCACGGAGCCCTCCTCGTTACACTAGCCTCATCCCTTTTTCTCCACCCTCACCTGTGGTGTTGCAGTTGAAACCCAGCTCTGAGCATGCCCTCCCTTCCCTGTCTACAACTCAAAGAACATCTAGTTTTAGCATGAGGTCCTCATTCTACTGTCACCATCTTCCCTTGCCAGCCTTGGTTTTCATCTCTGCATGTTCCCCTTCACCAGCTGTAGAAAGTCTCTTAGTCCCTCTACTAAGATCCCTTCCCAGCAAAACTAAACCTCTGGGCTTCCCAGATTGAACCTCCCTGCTTCTGTGTCGCCCAGCCCAGTGAGCTGTGAGCCTCTCAACCCATTCTCTGCTCCTAACCCCTGACAGCACAGTCTAAGCAGACTGTCCTGATCACATGGTGTAGGGCCTAACACAGGCACACTGCTTAATACCTGACTGGAACAGGGATAGAATGTGATGGAAGCTGGACAAGGTCTTTGGTAGCTGGAATATCCAAGGGAAAAAATCAAAAGTAGTTTTATTCAACCTAGTCCTAGCAAGAAGGAATGGAAAGGATCTGACCAAAATCTTCTAGTGGGAAACAGTGCAAGTTTCTGTTACGTAAGCAAATCTCAGGAAGAAGGATCATGGGATACAATCCTGAGATTTGATAGTCTCAACAAGATGGGGAGGGGAAGCAACTGCTGTTACATGTGAGAGTTGCTGATTGCTGAAATAAGAGGACTGGTGCTAGGAACCAGTTGTCAGAGAAGATTCACAGGATTGAAAATAATAATGAAAGTTCCAGAAGACTCCTGCCACCCCGACCCCAAAAGCTCCCTTCCTGGGGATTATTATGTTGTTCTGTGGGCCCATATTTGGAGGATATCATGGAAAGCCCTGACCACCTGGCCTGTGCCTCACAGTGTGGTGTCCAGAACTTCAAACGGCGTGAGAAGTGCTTCAAATGTGGTGTGCCCAAATCAGGTGAGCCGTACTAACTGGGAATGGCAAGAGGAATGAAGGGCCAGTGTGGAAGGGTGGGGAGTGTGACCAGCCATGGAGCTTCCACCTTTGTCACCAGCCTATCTCCCACCATCCCCGACAGAGGCAGAGCAGAAGCTGCCCCTTGGCACCCGGCTGGATCAGCAGGCACTGCCGCTGGGCGGGCGGGAACTAAGCCAGGGCCTACTCCCACTGCCGCAACCCTACCAGGCCCAGGGAGTACTGACCTCCCAAGCCCTGTCACAGGGTTCAGAGCCAAGCTCCGAGAACGCCAATGACAGTGAGTCAGTTGTTCTTTCCTCCTTCCTCTATGCCCTAGGGCATCTGGTCTGGGACCTTTGAAACCAGAGAAATGGTAATGAACAAAACTTGTCCTTATGGGGGGGGAATGTTTCTACCTGGTGTGGGGAATAAACACATGATACAGAGAGAGCAAGGGAGGGACTGTCCACAAACTAATTTTGGGGATGTATGAGAGGGTTCCTAGCAGATGAGAGACAGAGCTGGCACTTGGACTGACAAGCAGAATTTATGGGAGAGGAAGAGGTGAGAGGAAGCAGGAGGTACATGAGCATAGAGGCAACTTGGGTCCCTGAGCAGACTGTGAGAGGTGCATCCTAACACTGAGCCCTTTCCCACAGCCATTATTTTGCGCAACCTGAACCCACACAGCACCATGGACTCCATCCTGGGGGCCCTAGCACCCTATGCGGTGCTGTCCTCCTCCAACGTGCGTGTTATAAAGGACAAGCAGACCCAGCTGAACCGAGGCTTCGCCTTCATCCAGCTCTCCACCATCGTGGTGAGGGCGGCACAGGGGGGGGCCGGGCAGCTATGGTCCCGGCCCCCAGGGTAGGGAGGAGGGTCCTTTACCCCACCCCCACCGCGGTACCAATCTAGAAATGGGGCAATGGAGCCGGGGGGCCTCCCCGGGCCTGACCCTTTGGTCCACCCATAGGAGGCAGCCCAGCTGCTGCAGATCCTGCAGGCCCTGCACCCTCCGCTCACCATCGATGGCAAGACCATCAACGTGGAGTTTGCCAAGGGTTCTAAGAGGTCAGAGCCCCACCTAAGCCCCCTTACAGCTTATCCCCCACCACCACCTTGGGGCTTCCCATTTCATTTCCAGTTTCTACTATCCTCCCCAGGGATATGGCCTCCAATGAAGGCAGTCGCATCAATGCTGCCTCTGTGGCCAGCACTGCCATTGCTGCTGCCCAGTGGGCAATCTCACAGGTACTTAGCCTTCTCTGCCCCATCACCCTGGCACCTGACTTTCATAACCCTTCTGTCCTCTTTCTGCAAACAGCAAAATTGGCTTGTTATCAAAATGCTATGCCCTGTTATAACAGGTGTTGTAGGCCTTCCACTTTGCTCCTGCCTCTGTAGACAGTGATCCATTCCTACTCCATCCTATATCCTTCCCAGTCACTTTTGGGGCTTTTTTCTTCTTTAAGGTGTTTTTTTAAAACATTATTTTTATGTGTATAAGTGTTTTGCCTGTACCTATGTATGTGCACCATGTGTGTGCCCAGTGTCTGCAGAGGTCAGAAGGTGTCCGATCACCTGGACCTAGAATTTTGAATGGCTATAAACAACCATGTGGGTGCTGGGAACTGAACCTGGGTCCTTTGCAAGAGCAACAAGTGCTGTTACCTGCTGAGCCTTCTCTCCATCACTATCTCCTATACATTTCTTGACAATAGTCTTTGGGTTGGTGCTCTATGCTGTTGGTTAGAACTTTTTTTTAATTGTCCTGAAATGGCATATTGTGTGTGTGTGTGTGTGTGTGTGTGTGTGTGTGTGTGTGTGTGTGTGTGTGTGTTGCATTGTTTATGTAAGTGTGTATGCTATGAATAAAAAGGAACTTAATAAGTATCCAAAAAATTTGGGGAGGCAAGTGTGGTGGTAAACAGCTGTAATCACAGCTCTTCTGAGGTGGAAGCAAGAGGATCAGATGTTGAAGGCCAGTCTTTGACTAGAAAAAGGAAAGGGAAGTGAAAAATTTGGTAGAAGAGAATAAAGACTAGGAGGTTAGCAAGGTATGATGCATACCTGTAATCCTAGCACTGATGTGGGCAGTGGGGGCAAAGGCAAGAGGATTGCTACATGTTCCAGGCCAGCATGGGCTACATAGTTATGGGGGGAGAGAGAAAATAGGAAAAAAGAGATTGGGGGTATCTTGCTTGGTCTGAGGCCTAACACATGTACATCATCAGTATCAGCTCAGGGCAGGGGAGCATTTGGGCATGTATTCTTTTTCTAGTCTGTTTTTCCTCCGCTGTTATCTTGTGGTCAGGACCCCTTGCTTTTTACTTACCTTAAGACTACATGTTTTTCTGTCAAATGCTAGCTCCACATGTAGGACAGATGCTTGTAGCAGATCTCTTCCCTTATGTCCCCTTCTGTTCTAATGATCTCCCACCTGCCCCTCAGGCCTCCCAGGGTGGAGAGAGTGCCTGGGCTGCCCCTGAGGAGCCACCGGTCGACTACAGCTACTATCAACAGGATGAGGGCTATGGCAGCAGCCAGGGCACAGATTCCCTCTATGCCCATGGCTACCTTAAGAACACCAAGGGCCCTGGCATGACTGGGACCAAAGGGGACCCAGCTGGAGCAGGTGAGCCTCATTCTCTCTTGCAGAGCCTAATTGTGGGGCCTAGAGGCCTACTGTCTTATGTCAGAATGCTCTTGACATTCATGGGCATTCTCCTTGGTTTTCCTTTCAGGTCCTGAGGCCTCCCTTGAGGCTGGGGCAGACTCTGTGTCACTGCAGGCTTTCTCCCGAGCCCAGCCTGGTGCTGCCCCTGGGCTCTATCAGCAATCAGCTGAGGGAAGCAGTGGCCAAGGCACAGCTTCCAACAGCCAGGTGAGGGTGACTTTGGTACTCTGGGGAGGCTGGTGGGCTGGCAGATGCATCCTGAGTGGGCAGGGGGTTATTAATAAACACTGAGTCCTGTTCCTTTGTGTGACCCATGAGCAGTCATATACCATCATGTCACCTGCTGTGCTCAAGTCTGAGCTCCAGAGCCCTACTCATCCCAGCTCTGCCTTACCACCAGCTACCAGTCCCACTGTCCCAGAGTCCTACAGCCAGTACCGTGAGTAGCCTATGGGTAAGGGTATGGACTTCTTCTCTAAGCAGGGAGGAATTTGACAACCTTGCCTTTCCTCCCTACAGCTGTCCCTGATGTCTCTACTTACCAATATGATGAGACATCTGGCTACTACTATGACCCCCAGACTGGTCTGTACTATGACCCCAACTCCCAGGTAGGTGACAGAGTAGCCTAGGAAAAACTGGACTGTGGTTGTGTGGCAGCTAGCCCTAGAGGGCCTCCCTCTTGCCCCCTCTTCCCATTCTCTTCCTCAGTATTACTACAATGCTCAGAGCCAACAGTACCTATACTGGGATGGGGAGCGGCGGACCTACATACCTGCCTTGGAGCAGTCTGCTGATGGACATAAGGAGACGGGGGCATCATCAAAGGAGGGAAAAGAGAAGAAAGAGAAGCATAAGACAAAGACAGCCCAACAGGTGACCCTCCAGCCATCATCTGGCTGTTTGGAGTCTATGTTCTGTCACCCCTTGCCCTCTCCTGCTATGGGAAAGTAGGGTAGTGGGTGTGCATCGACAGTGGTAGTAACTGCTTCAGACATTTGAGCCAGATCAATTTTTTTGGGTACCGTAGCAGGACCACCTACCACCATGAAGTGACTTGTGTCATCTGAGTGAGCTCTGGAAGCTTTTCTCTGTCCCACGAAGGGAACCTTCATGCTGCTAGTTAGATGTCTATTGATCCCAGATAAATTCTCATAGGCCCATAAGAAGTTGATTAAGAAAAGAAATACTGCAGGGTTTTCTTTTACTTTTTTTTAAATCCATATATACTGTTTATTGTTTATAATTTTATTTTCCACTATAAATGATTAAGAGGCAAAACGTAAATTTTATAGACACACACACACACACACACACACACATATATATATAGTGCAATGATTGTTACAGTCAAGAAAAAGAAAATATCCATTTTCCCCCTTTTTTTATTAAGAAATTTTTTCATTCATTTTACATACCAATCAAAGATCCCTCTCTTCCCTCCTCCTGCCCCCCCAGCCTCCCCCTCCCAACCCACTCTTCACTCCCACCCACAAGAAGGCAAGGCCTCCCATGGGGAGGCACAATCAGGAGAGGCAAGTCCAAGCCCTTCCCCCGCCTCAAGGCTGCAGGAGGTGTCCCATCATAAGTAGTGGGCTCCAAAAAGTTCACTCAAGTAGAGAGCAGTTAGAGGGAACCTCAGTGTCTCTGTGGAGAGAAGGTATGACATTAAAGCACAGCACTTAGAAACAAGCAATAAATACTCCCTCAGCAACCTGACGAATTATGAAAATGGTTCATGTCCTGGGAAAAACACAAAACATTAAATATGACACCATGTCACATGTCTTAGGTTTCTGTTGCTATGATAAACACTGACCAAAAGCAATGTGGGCATAAGAGGGTTTTTTATCATGAAAGGAAGTCAAGGAAAGAACCTGGAAGCAGAAGCTGATGCAGAGACCATCAAAGAGTGCTGCTTACTGGCTTGCTGTCCATGGCTTGCTCAGTCTGCTTTCTTATACAACTCAGGACCACCTGCCTAGGGAGTGATGCTGCCCATAGTGAGCTGGGTCCTACCATGTTGGTCAGTAATTAAGAAAATGCCCCACAGACTTACCAACAGGCCAATCTGTTGGAAGCAATTTCTTAATTGAGAGTCCCTCTTTCCAGCTATGTCTAGGTTTGTATCATGTTGACAAAAACCAACCAGGGCATCACACATAAATTAAAATTATATATAAGGCTAGGGGTGTGGCTTAGTGGAAAGAGTGCTTGTGTAGTATGTTGCAAGGCCCAGTACCCGCCCTCATAGTACACAAGTATGTAGCTCACTGCATTTAGAAAGTAAAAATGAAAGAACAAATAGTAATACAAGTGCCAATCAGAAATTGGAGTTGCAGCCAGGCGGAAGTGGCCTTTAATCCCAGCACTTGGGAGGCAGAGGCAGATGGATCTCCAAGGCCTGCCTGATCTACAGAGTGAGTTCCAGGCCAGCCAGGGCTACTCAGAGAAATAAATCTGCCCAAAAAGAAAGAAAAAGTTGGGGTTGTAACCAGAGAAGGGCTTGAAAAGGATCCCTGGCCAATACAGAAAGTAGGTTCTTGTACCAGCAACACTGCTTCACTGCCCTTCTGACCTTCTGCTTGCACTGCCTTCCTTGCCCACTCTACTTCTGCTGCTGCCTTTGCCTTTGCAGACCATATGGAACAGTTGGGAGACAGGAAAATGTTTGAAAATGGGGCCAGTAGAGGGGAGGGTTCCTAGGCATGAGTTTGAGTTTTTGTTTGTTTGTTTGCTTAGGTTTTTCAAGACAGGGTTTTCTCTGTGTAGTTTTGGTGCCTGTCCTGGATCTTGCTCTGTACACCAGGCTGGCCTCTACCTCCCAAGTGCTGGGATTAAAGGCCTGTGCCACCGCCGCCCAGCCTTGAGTTTGTTTTTAATAAGATGGTTTGGAGGAGGTAGAGGTATTTGGATATGGTTTATGGTTTGTAAAGGAATGTTCTACAAGGATGAGGCCCAAGAGCCATAATCCAGAAGCCAGGTATACACAGCCACTGAACACAGTGGTTCAGATAAGAAAGGTAACAGATTTGAGGCTACAGGGCTGCTCTTGCAAGGGTCATGGGTGAGAGAATAGAGTCCCAAGTTTGAGGAATTCTGGCAACTTTAACCTCTACCCACTCCACTCCCCCAGATTGCCAAGGACATGGAGCGGTGGGCCCGTAGTCTCAACAAGCAAAAAGAAAACTTCAAAAACAGCTTCCAGCCTATTAGTGCCCTACGAGATGATGAAAGGCGGGAATCGGCCACTGCAGATGCAGGCTATGCCATCCTTGAGAAGAAGGTGTGTTGTAACTGTCCATCTGCACCCCACCTACAATCTCATCACTCCTTAGGGTCCTCTGTGGAGCCCTGAATTTCTGTGTCCTCTATCTCAGGGAGCACTAGCTGAAAGACAGCACACCAGCATGGATCTCCCAAAGTTGGCCAGTGATGACCGCCCAGTGAGTTGTCAGAGCAAAAATGGGCAGGGGTCTCTGATCTCAGCAGAGCTGACTGACTGTCCACCCTCAACTTCTACAGAGTCCACCTCGAGGTCTGGTGGCAGCCTACAGCGGGGAGAGTGACAGTGAGGAGGAGCAGGAGCGAGGAGGTCCTGAGCGGGAAGAAAAGCTCACAGACTGGCAGAAGCTAGCCTGTCTGCTCTGCCGCCGCCAGTTTCCCAGCAAGGAGGCACTCATCCGGCACCAGCAGCTCTCTGGGCTCCACAAGGTAATTGAGCAGAGAGTCGGCAGGTTATCCTGTGTCTAGCCCATTCCAGCCCAATTGCTTTACTCTCCTGTTTCCCTTTACAGCAAAACCTTGAGATTCATCGGCGAGCCCACTTGTCAGAAAACGAATTGGAAGCACTAGAAAAGAATGACATGGAGGTAAGGTGTGACCCACTCCTTGGCTCCATTCCATCTGCCCCTTCTAAGTCCCTGTCACTCCAAGCAGTGGGACTTAAAGTTCCTTAGCCAGGTACATACAGCTTGGCAGCCATGTGTTATCCTATTGCTCTGAGACTTCTTCCCAATTCCCATTCCATCATGTCCTGACCTTCAGGACCTAAGACCAGGCCAGACAGAGAGACCTATATGCCTACCCTGCAACCCTATCCATGCCTATGTTTGCTGAAAATAACAGCCAATTCCAACATCCTCACATGCACTAATTCATAGCAAATGAAGTACCGAGACCGTGCAGCTGAACGCAGGGAGAAGTATGGTATCCCGGAGCCACCAGAGCCCAAAAGGAGGAAATACGGTGGCATATCTACAGCCTCTGTGTGAGTGCAGGGCCAGGTACCAGGTGAGGGGCTCTGGGCTGGCACAACACTCACACTGTACACTGTCACCTGCAGTGACTTTGAACAGCCCACTCGGGATGGATTAGGCAGTGACAACATTGGCAGTCGCATGCTCCAGGCCATGGGCTGGAAAGAAGGCAGTGGTCTAGGTCGCAAGAAACAGGGCATTGTGACACCCATTGAGGTGAGTCTATGACCCATTCTTGTTCCCAACACTCGCAGTGTACCTCTACCAGCCTGACAAAAACCTGCCTCTCTTACACAGGCCCAAACACGGGTTCGAGGTTCTGGCCTGGGTGCCCGGGGCAGTTCTTATGGGGTCACCTCAACAGAATCCTACAAGGAGACACTGCACAAGACAATGGTGACCCGCTTCAATGAGGCCCAGTGAACAACTTTGAAAGCTGTTTCTACAGGCGTGGGGTGTCCATCCAGGGACAGAGAAGATGAGGTGTGAAGTGGTCTGAGGGAGGCTCTTCTGTCTACCAGCCTGCTCCCCAGCCAGAGAAGCTCTCACCAAATTAGACTTGGAGTTGGTGACTTTTGCTGGGAAATTGGGCTCAAATCATGTTCCTTTTGTAATAAAATCTAAAAAGCCTGCATCTTCCATCTCTACTTTCTCATGCCCTAGCATGGTTTGTAATTACACAGGCACAGAATGCATAAATGTTAGACTAAGCTAGATGGCAATAGTGACTGTAAATACATGGGGTTCTAGCCAGCACTCCAGCTGGCAAGATTCTGGTCATGACCCAGCCCTTGTCAGAAACTGAAGTTTGTGGTTTAGAACCTGCACTGGGAATTCCCAGTCCCCTGTCCTCACTTAACCCTCACCTGCTCTTAGCCTATGGTCCCTAGACTAAACTGATTTGCCATTCCTGGGCTAGAGATGATGTTCTCAGGCATCTATATGTAGAACACAGCAGATACTTAAACCCTGGTTGTCCCTATACCCTCAACATGTTGATGACCCCAAAGGAGTACAGGAAGCTTGGCCTGTAAGTCCTCAGCCCAAGATTGTCTTCATGAGCACCAGTCAAGTTCACTCTTGTTCCCTTCATCCATATCTATAAACACAGTACCTCACTCTCTATGGTCTACAGCCTTGACTCCCAGGTTATGCATGTTATTGGCAGAGGTTCTCCATGTAGTGGAGCATAAAATTGGGATTGCCTTCTAAACCCCAGTCAGCTGAGCTGCAAAATGAGACTAGGAATACAAGCCTAACTTGACATGTGTGTTTCTTTCCTACCCTAGAGCACCATTACCAAAATCCCAGGGAACCCACAGACCTCGGCAACTGTAGGGTAAAATGGTATGGCTGACTGACTTCATGTGAAGTTAAACATGCACATGCCCTGTGACCTAGCAATTTCACACCCAAGTATCTAGCCAACATAAATGAAAAGGCTTGTATGCATGTTTGTGCCAGCTGTATTTGTAATAGCCCCAAACTGGGAATAGTCCAAAAGTCTAACAAAACAAATAAGTTTGATGTATTTGTAGAATGAGATACAACAAAAGGGAAGAAAATGCTAATAGAAGTATCAACAAATGAACCTCACAGACACCACTAGGTGAAAAGTCAGACACAAAGGTACATACGGGAAGATTCCTTTAATATGGAACTTGGAAATCAAAGCAATTGGGTGATGGTAGTTGGTAGAACAGAGTTGAGGCAAGGATGGCATTTGTCATACGTAGATTATACAAGAAATAAGGAAAAGACCACCAAAACAAAAGGAAGAAGGTAGAAATACAGTGTCACTTATCTGCAGGAAATTGGTTCAGGGATAGCTATTGCTCTCTACCATTATCTTTACCACCACCTGAACCAAAACACCAGGATTCCTACCTGAAGTTTGGTTTTGTTTTCAGACAAATCTCAAAACCAGGCTAGCTTCAAATTGGATGTGTAAACAAGGCTGGGTTTGAACTGATCCTCCTCTTACTACCTCCTAAGTGCTGAGATTATAGACATGTGGCACCATGCCCAGCTCAAGTTCCTTATACAAAAATGGTAGAATATTTGTATAGAACCTGTATACACTTAGAATCATCTATGTATGATTTTTAGTATCTGGTACAATATATATTTTGTAAGTTCTTAAACAGTATTAATTAGGAAGGAAAAGTCTTATGTGTAGAAAAAAAGTCAGATGTAATTATTTCTCCCCTAATTTTTTTTATTTATTTACTGGTGCTGGGAACAACCCAGGGCCTTCCTTGATACTCTCAGCCATCCCCTGAATATTTTCTGTCATGGTTGAATCTGTGTATGAACTCATTAATATGGAGCACTAAATGCAGTGAGCCTCCGTGAAGGTGCTGGGAACCAAGTTTGGTTCTCTTTCAAAGCAGCCAGTGCTCTTAACTACAGAGCCATCTCTTTAGCCCCCTAAATGTACTTAATACTGAGGGAAAATAGTAACTTTACAATAGCGAGACCTGGGCCGGGCGGTGGTGGCGCACGCCTTTAATCCCAGCACTCGGGAGGCAGAGCCAGGCGGATCTCTGTGAGTTCGAGGCCAGCCTGGGCTACCAAGTGAGTTCCAGGAAAAGGCGCAAAGCTACACAGAGAAACCCTGTCTCGAAAAACAAAAAAAAAAAACAAACAAACAATAGCGAGACCTGGCAGGTACCACCTTTATGGTGTATTAGAATTCTGTTCCCAAAAAGACTGGATGAGAAAGACACAGCATCACCTGGTTGAGTCCCCTATCCAAGACAGAGCCTAAACCTGTGTCAGGGAACATTAGACAAACCCAAACAGGTGAGCAACAAAAAGGCCTGTAATCTTCAAAAGCATCAAGGTCAGGAACACCAAGGGAAGACTGAAGGAAACATGCCACCTGAGCATTCTAGCACCACCTCCATAGTGAGATCTACCATGTCTGCCCCATGTAAAATTCTCAACCCTCCCCTGCCATGTTCCCTGTATGCTCTTGTGCTACTTTCCATAATCGTGTCATAGAAAATCCTATTTTTCCATATTTATTGCCTATATATTTGTTGTTCTATTACTTGTTGCCTGAATTGGAACAAAAGCCATGATGGAAGGGACTTTTGTCTATCTTGCTTCTTACTATGTCACCACTGCCTAGAACAGAGTTTGACACGTATCAGACCTGGAGGCAGGAGTAAATGCACACACACCACAACTTTCTGAATCCTTCTCATTCTCAGGAATCTGTTGTTTTGTGTATATAGTGTTTGAGATTGAACCCAGGGCCTCACACATGGTATGCAAGTGTTCTTACCATGGAGATACACTGCTACCCTTAGGACTCCATTTTGAACAAAGCTTTAGTCAAACATGGTGGCATAGCCTATAGCTCCAGCTACTTGGGCAGGGGATGGAAAGTTGGAATGAAGCAAAGGATTACTTGAGCCCAAAAGTATGAGGCTAGCCTGAGCAACATAGGAAGACAACGACTACCTTGGGAGGAGAGAGAGGGAAAGAGAGGAGATTCTTAGGGCTCCAGACCAAAAAAAAAATCTTGGTGAGGCTATGAAGGAACACACATTTCTGGAGGAGGTCGAAATGGTACAATATTCTTACCTCCCACCCCTCTTTTGCATACTTTCCCAGTTCCACAATTTTTCTTGAGTTGTCCCTTCTAACTGCAATATCCTTCCCTCTTCCTTTTTCCAAGTCCAAATCCTGCTTCAATTACTGTATATACAGTACATCTGTATATGCAACATACATTATATCCTTAATGTATCCCACTGGTAAAAGTAAAGACAATTAAAAACGTAGTCACATGCTTAGTTTCAGTTGCCACATGTTCTGGTCTTCAAATTCACGTCTCCAGTGTAGATTTCACTATGAATTTCATACTTAGTCTTCAACCCTTCTCGTTTTTCTTTTTTTCACAAATATTTTTTTTAAGTAGACTTTTTTCTTAAGGTGGCTGTGTATCTCTGTGTAACAGTCCTGGTTCTCCTGGAACTCGATTTGTAAAAGACCAGGCTGGCCTCAAACTCACAGAGATCTGCCTGCCTCTGCCTCCTAAGTGCTGGGATTAAAGGTATGTACCATTACTTCCTGGCTTTTCTGTATTTTTGAAACTGCATCTCATGTAACCCAGGATAACCTAGAACTCTGTCACTGAGGATGGCCTTGAATTCCTGATCCTCCTGTCTCCACCTCCCAAGAAATTGTATGCATTCACCTGGCTGGTTTTGAGTTTCACAGTAGCTCAGACTGGTACTCAGTGGTGTAGCTGGCCTCAATCTCCCCAGCAATTCTCCCATCGTAGCCTCCAGAGCCTTGGTAATACAGCTGTGAACCACCTGATCTCAACTCTTCTCTAGAGGAACATCTCTCCTTGGGTGTCTTAACAGGCTTCTTAAATGTAATACGGGCAAAATCAAACTCTTCATCTTGCCCCATGCCTGCTTCTAGTAGATTATTTCCTGTGCCTGTCTGTGGATAACAATTCCATCTTTCCAGCTACACAGGCCAGAAACTTGGTGAGTCAGCAATGGTGTTATTTTTTTTCATACCTCAAATATGATTGATCTCTCAGCAAATCTAGCATGTTTAAGTTTGAAATCAGTCCAGAATAGGACCCCTCCTCTCTGCTTCTACTTTACTTACTTTGGCTGCTCTTCTAGCATTCTTGGGTTCTTGACAGTTAACTTCCAGTGGTTTTCATTCCCCACTTCCCACTGAATGTTCTTTCCACACAACCAGACTATTTTTTCAATTGGGCTGGTGTATGACTTGGTTGAGTGCTTACCTAGCATGTGTAAGGCCCTGGGTTCCCTCCCCAACACTGCAATAAAATAAAATGTTTTAATTATGTGATTCCTGTGCTTAAAATCCTGTTACAACTGGGTATGGTGTCTTATGCCTATAATCCCAACATTTGGGGGGCTAGGAAGAGTACTGAAAATTCTAGGCCAGCCCCTGTTATCTAAATGTGTTCCCAAGCCAGCCTGACCTACAATAAAATGCTGTCCCAAAAAACAAAATCCTAGCTGGGCATGGTGGCACATGCCTTAAGTCCTAGCACTAAGGAGGCAGAGGTAGGTGGATCTCTGAGTTCAAGGCCAGCCTGGTCTATAAATTGAGTTCCAGGACAGCCAGGGCAGTTACACAGAGAAACCTTGTCTTGAAGAAACAAACAAACAAACAAAAATCATTACAGCTCATAGACTGTATGTATGTGGTGCATGTATATGTGCTAGTGTGCAGACCTGTGTGTGCGTATGGAGGCTGATATCTTCTGTCACTCTCTACCTTATTTTTAAACATTATTACTATTATTATTATTATTATTATTATTATTATTGGTGTGTGTCATATGTGAAGTCAGCAGACAACTTTGTAGAATTGGTTCTCTCCTTTTCAACGTTACATTGATTCCAAGCATCAAACTCAGTTTGTCAGCTTTACACAGCAAGCACCTTTACCTGCTGAGCCATCTCTCCTGCCCCACCTTATTATTTTAATTTTTTTTAAAGAATTTCATACATGAGTACTGAGTTACTTCATTCCCACCCTTGTCCCCCCTCCAACTCCTCCCATAACACCCATATATATTCTGAGTTCATTTAGTGTTACTTGTAAGGCTGATCACTTGGGATTGGATAACCTGTCAAGGGGCATGTCTCAAGAAGAAAACTGATTCTCCTTTTAGCAGTCACTGATTGTCTGTAGCTCTTCATCTAGGGGTGGAGACTTGTGAAACCCACCCCACCTCCCCATTCACATTGCCATCTCAACTGGTATTGTCGTTATACAGGTCTTGTTTAGGCAACTACATTGGAATTTCATGGATGCAGCTTCCCCATCATGTCTAGAAGATACTATCTAGTAGCATGTGTCCTGGTCTTTCAATCTTTCCACCCCCTTTCCCTGATTTTCCCTTAGGTGTAGGGGTTGTGTTATAGATGTACCAATTGGGGCTTGACATCCAATGGTCACTTATTCTCTGAATTTTGACCTATTGTGGATCTCTGTAATAGTCTCTGTCTGGGGCTGGAGAGATGGCTGTTCTTCCTGAGGTCCTGAGTCCAATTCCCATCAACTACATGGTGGCTCACAACCATCTGTAATGTGATCTGGTGCCCTCTTTTGGCGTGCAGACAGAACACTGTATACATAATAAATAAATAAATATTTTAAAAAATAGTCTCTGTCTGTTGCAAAAATAAAGCTTTGGTGAGGCATGATTGCTACACTTACCTGAGTATAAGGATAAGTATGTAGAAACTATAGTGACTCCAGAAAATGGTAGTAGTAGGTTCTCTTCTAAAGCCTATGACCTGTCCAGCCACAGGTAGTTGGCTAGGTTTATAGTACCAGGCACAAATTCCCTCCCACTGAGTGGGCCTTAAGCCCAATTAGACAGCTATTAGTTTAGTTATTCCCAAGATAAAAGTGCCATTATTGTACCACTGTGGTTATCTTGCCAGGTTGGTCATTCTGGTTCATAGGCTTTTCAGCTGGGTACGAACGACTATTCATTATTTTTCTTCCTTATTAGCTTGCATAGCACCTTCAGATACTGTGAAAGCTAGTCCTTAGGGAGAAAACTTCTAGGTCAGTGTTTCTCAACTTATGGATTGTAACAACTCTGGGGGTCAAATGACCCTTTCACAGGGGTCTCATCAGATATCCTGCCTATCATATTTACATTACTATTAATAGCAGTAGCAAAATTAGTTATGAAGTAACAATGAAAATAATTATTTCATTATTGTAGTTGGGGGTCACCACAATATGAGAAACTGTATTAAAGGGTTGCAGCATTAGGAAGGTTGAGAACCACTGGTCTAGCTCAATTTCAGCTCAGTTCCTCCCAAGTCCTGTGTCCAAAGTGTGTGGTATCTTTAGCAATAGTGTCTTACTTTCAAATTCCCAAAGGGCAATGGCAATAGCCTACATTTTGGGGATTCTCTTGGACCCTAACCTCCATGAAAAACTGAAGGGAGGTTTCCCTTGCCTGGCACTTGGGGGGCGGGGGTTGTTAGTCTATGGCTCTTGGGGAAGGGTGGGCATCATTCCTCCTTGTGGCCTACCTCCATTACAATATGTAAAGGTATGTATGTATATGTATATATCACACACACATATATAGATTAAGTAAGCCTTTAAAATAGTATGTTTCCCTATGGCTTTTTCAAACACCGTTAGTATTATTTATCTCCCCATTCCTTCGCACATACACCTTACTTTTTAGAAGAATTGCTTCTTATTAAACTTGCAACTCATCTATTAGCTAGGTTGTCTGGCCAGTGAGCTTCAATGTATCCTCCTGTTTCTACCTCCCAATACTGTAATTACAGGTCTAAGCCACCACACATTATATGTGTGCTCAAGTCCTGACCAAACTCAGGCCCTCAAGGTTGAGCAGTTAGCACTTTACCCACTGAGCTATCTCCCCAGCCCCTTCTCCTGAATTTTACATGCTAAACATATCAATCTGGTTTATAAGACTCTGGCTGATCTGTCCCCAAGCTCGTCTTCTAATGCCCCTACTTCATCCTCTCCAACTCTACAAACCATTGTGTTCTTTCTCACATGTGCCAACCAAGTCTTTTTGTTCCCAATGTTCCCTCTACACAACATCTTTCCTCTGTTCCTATGCAAGAGATAAATAAGGGAAAGATCTTTGGGAAGAATGTTATTGGCTAATGCAAGGATAGAATCTCTGTTGTGTTCCCAGAACTCTGCACTGAATAGGTACTCAATAAATATTTCAGATGAGCAAATGTGAAGGTCTTTGGCAATATTTGAAAGACTGAATCTGAGGAGATAGAAGCATTTTATGTTAAATATCTTTGCTCACACATCACCACTCTGTATAAAACTGCAACCTGTCCCAACAAATTAACTTTACTGTGGTCTATTTTTCTCCATAGCACTTAGCAATTATATACAGTCATGTATGAACAGAAAGTATCCCTATTACCCAATATTTTGTTTTTAGTGTTTGCTTAATTTATTTTATTTTTATTATTATTCTGAAGTGCCAAGGATCTATCCAGGGTTTGCACATTCTACACAAGCATTTTACCACCAAGTACACCCCATATAATCTAGTATTTTTGCTGTAGTTTTACTGTGTTTTGATGCACAAATACCACTGTTATACTTGTCCACATTTATATATACAGTTTGTAGCGTAGGAGTCCTGGGCTAAAACATAGCTTAGGTGAGCAGAGGCTGTACCATTTGGTTTTATGTAAATTCATGTAAGACATTGCCTAAGGACACAGTTCTTAAAAACTATCACTATTGTTAAGGGATGTATGATTATATATACAATAGTTACTTTTATGCTGTGTATACAATGCATAATCAGTTATACTGTTATATAATATAAACAACTCATTAAATGTAAGATACAAACAGATGTAAAGCATTTACATACTAACATTTGCACCTGGGCGTGGTGGTACATGCCTGTAAGTAATCCACTTCCACTTGGTGGAAGAAGCAGGAGGATCATAAGTCCAAGGTCAGCCTGGCTTGTACAGCAAGCTCCAAGCCAACCTAAATTGTACAAGGAGATCCTGTTAAAAACATGCATACACATATAAATGTTCATATATGATAATTTATGTATTTACAGGCTACTTATTATAATGCATAGATATATGTGAGACTATTGTTTGATTTTTTTTTTGTTATGTTTATCGGTTGTTTCTCACGATAGAATATTGTTCTATGAGGGCAAGGAAGAAGTCCCAGCACCTGGTCCACATCTTGAGCTCCACAAACGGAAAAAAAAAAAAAAAAGAATGAACGCTTTTGGCCACCGGAGTCTCAGCCTTCCCATGTTTAGGTTGGATGTATCTTCTAATCTAAGGCATTATCATGTTCCGTTCTTTTTTCCACCCTCACAGAGTACACAGTTCCAGGAAATAAACCCAGGCTTGCAATTTCCCATCTTCTAGCGGCTGATGCCCACCACGTGCACCGGGCATTAGCGGGACAGGACTACCACTCCCAGCATGCACCGCGCATTGGGGTCGTACCACAACCTGTAGGGGATATATGGACCTGAAACTGAGCCAGGGGCGCAGAAGCAGGGAGAGACGCCCCTCTATTCAGGCATCTATGGTACACCCCAGACCCAGCCCTCTAAGGCCCCGCGCTTCCGAGCTCCGCGCAAACTCTAGTTCTTTTTGCACGACGGAGGTGGTTTGCTCTTCCGTTGCCCTGTGGCTTCGGCTTATCTCCAGAAGGAAGGCGAAGCTTCCGCCCAGCACTGGGGGTGAGCGGGAGCACATTGCCCCCAAGGCCCTGGACAGCATTTGAAAGAGGGTGCTTTCCTAATCCCAACTTTTGGGATCCCCAGTGGGCATATTTGGAGGTTGTGGGGCCCGGGTGGCATTCAGAAGGTGTCTGCTTTTGAGGAGACCATTAGGCGGTGCTTGGGGACTCGGGTGGCATTTAAGAGTCTGTTTTATGGGGTAGTTCTCAGACACAGATTTATACCCCTTGGAAGCAGGGCTTAGTGGGAGGCTCGGTGTCTGTGTATGAGTACTCTGTTGGTGGGCAGGATTTTCGGGCTTTCTGAGAGAAGTTTGAAGTTACTAAAGTCAAGGCGGGAGTTGGGGAGGGCTTGTCTTAGGACCGGACCGGGTGACAGTGGGAACGTTCAGCACCGACGTGGCACTGTGGTATCAGTGGCCTTTGTGACCTCTGATTAGGTGATGAGGTCTGCACGCTGGTTACCCTGGGCTGTGAGACCACGACATATCAGGGGCCCAAACGCCAAGAGAGGAGCCTCTCAACCGAGGCTGGTAAAGACCGTCTGCTGGGCTCTTCCGAGTAGACATAGGGCCACCCGGCTACTGAGCGGTAATTTGGTTGCCGCTTTATTCATTCTTGAGGGGTAGGGCTGTGGTGCGAACCCTTTTTCGCACCTGGTCCACTAGAAGTGTCAGCTTATGAATTACTCTCTAGGGGGCGGATCAGCGTGCTGAAGGGGCGTGTTGACGGGGTATCACGAAGTCTGCCTCACAAACTAGAGTTTATTGATAATCCATACAATAATCTGTGAAGGTGAGTAGCGCCCCGAGGTTTCTTTTTTTTTTTAAAGCTTTTCTACGGGTGCTATGCATAATTTATGAGGGGCGTGGCCTTTACAGCTTCTGCGAGGATCCGCAGTTAGCTTTCCCTCACGGGTTCCAGGATTTAAACCTGGGATCTATCGATGATGATGCCGCGGGTATTATTCATGCCTTATGTCTCAGTAATTCTAGATTACTAACCGAGACTCTGAATTCAAATCCCATCCATCTTTATGGTTGTGGCTCTTTGGCAAGTCTTTTAGGAAGCACGAAAAGTGGGTATTTTGTATAATAAGAACAGTTTACACCCATTTAGTTACTTTTATTAACCCATTTTATCTTCACAACTTCTCAAAAGTAGGTTTCATCCTAGTTCATAGATGAGGAATCTGAGACACAGGACAGGTAAGTAGTTTGTCCTAAAGTCACACAGTGAGTGGCTGAACTAGGATTCAAATCTGATCTGGTTTCAGAGTTGGATAATGCTCTTCCCCCAAGCCAATTTAATGATACTATTACTGGTGGGCTCCGTGTTACTCATCTCTGCTCTCCCTCTCTCCTCTCCCTCTGTGTGTCCTATTCCTCTCTCCAGACTGTCACTGTTTCCACAGGCTTGCTAGAGAATTAGGGACCTGCCTGCCTCAGCCTGCCAGGTACTGTGGAATTACAAGGAGTAGTTGGGATGCTGAGTGGAGGCAGGAGGATCTCTTGAATCTTGAGAACAGTATGGACAACACAGCAAAACTCTCTCCTTTTGTTTCTTTCTTCCGCTTTCTCTCTTCTCTCTCTGCTTTCCCTCCTCTCTGCTCTTTCCACTCCTTCTCTCCTCTCTGCTCTCCCTCTCTTCCCTCTCTGTCTGCTTTTCTATGTCTCTTTCTCCAGGATCTGTTTCCCTAGACGTGCCTGGTACTAGTGATCCTCTTGCTTCAGCTTGCCAAGTACTATGGAATTACAGGAGTTGTGCTAGCTCACCCCAGCAAGACCCTGTCTTTTAAGAAAATAATGTTGCTAGTGCTCAGGTTAATTATATGGTACTATGTGCCAGGTACTGTTTTACTCATTGAAATTCAATCACAAGTTAAGTTCTTGTTCTTAGTTCCCATTTTCTGGATCTGAAAACATTCAAGCTGATAATTTCTGTAATGGCTGGATATATCCTCACATATAAGTAATTTTAGATTAATTCAAATATGCTTACATATTAACTTTAGTTACATATATTTGAAAACTGTTCTAATGCCTATGGCAGCACTGCTCTAAGACCCTTTCCATACTTATTTTATAACACAGTTTATCAATCTGAGGTGGATGGATTTTTTGAGGTGGGAATTGGTGTGGTTTTTTTGTTTTGTTTTTTATGATGCTATGAATTGAACCCAGGGTGTTAGGGAAGTACTTTATCCATAGCCTACATCTCCAACCCGAAGTGGACTAATTCTAATACTGTCATTGCCTATCAAAGGCATGTAGTGAGTCTGGATTTAATTAGGACAAGATAATCCCCTAAATGGTCAGTGATAAGTAGCAAGGTCTGTGCTCCCCTTTGGTTTTGCAGGGTTATCCCTTGTGACACATGCATTGACTATTGTCTCATAATCTCCGCTTTCTGGGCAGCATCACCTTGGCTGGGAGGGGATTTGTCACCTTGGTCTCATGGGATTTGTCCTTTTTTTAGACAGTTTTATGATAACCAGGCTGGCTTCAAACTAATGATCCTCCTGCTTCCATCTCCCTTAGTATAGTGCTGGAATTACAGGTGTATGCCACTACACATGTACTGCCTGGGTGCAACCTTTCTTTCTTTTGGTTCACCCCCCACCCACCCTATACAGGGTCTCTATGTATAGCCCTGGCTGTCCTGGAACTCGCTCTGTAGACCAGACTGGCCTCAAACTCAAGAGATCTGCCTGCCTCTGCCTCTCAGTGTTGGGATTAAAGACGTATACCACCACCCCTGGTGCAACCTTCCTTGACCTCTGTTTCCAAGTTGAGCTGCTGCAGCAGCAGCATTCAGTATTCAGGAGCCAAGGGAGCGCATTTTCCCTGCAGTAGCCCCATTTCTTGCTTACTGGGTATTAGATGGAGCAATAAGGCAGGCCTGCCTCTTTTGTTCCACCCCACTGAGCCTCATGCATTATTCATGAGTGAGATGTAGCTTTGGTCTCCTTCATTCCCGGCAGCAGCAAGATCATTCATTATTCATGAGCATGGGGTGTGATTGTCATGCTTTAACATCTACTATCTGGTTGCCTGGTCTTAATAAACCCATCACCTTGCTTCATAATTCACCATCAGGAAGAATGGCCTTGAGGTCCATCCCTGCTTTCTTTGACAGCTTAGCTGCAGTAATTCTTTATTCATATTCCATGGGGCGTGGCCTCTTGCTCTACCTGTTTTTCTAGTTACTGCCTCCAGAGCCACAAGGTGGAGCTATTCTCCTTCTAATTAAAGAAGTCCCAAACTGGGCAGGGAAAATACATGATTCATGAGTGGGCGCGGTCCTCTTGCATCCGGGTTTCTGGGGGTGGGGCTCAAGGTTTTGTTCCGGCCTTGGGCTCTGCCGCCGCCATCTTGTGTCGGCTGCTGGGGTGAAGGAGGTGGCAGGGAAGACCACAACCACAGCGGTCAGGGGAGGAGAAGGCAGCAGTGATCCTAGCTGGCCCAGGCGGCAGGGAGGAGGAAGAGGAGAAAGAGGAGGGTGGCGGCCGAGCTTGACTTCGGCTCCTTGAGGAGTTGGCGGCGGCGCGACCCGGGGAACCGGCATTGGTAATAGCTTTTCTCTGCACCTGGCTCGAAGCAAGGGCTCTGGGAGGTATGGGAGGGTCCCTGCTGGCTCTCTGCCAGCCCGATGTCTGGGTGCGCTGCGGTGTCGTGGATATCAGGAATCACTAGACAAGCGGTGTGTGGGGGGGGGGGCGATGCAAAGCCTGGGGCGGGGTAGATCATTTCTGTCTGGGACCACCCTGTTCCCTTGGACTCTGAGATCTGACCTTGACATCAGACCCCCTATCTCTGCTTCTGGAGACTTCTGGCTCAGAATCTATAACAAGATATCTTGATCGCGTCCTGAGCCTTGCGTTTCCTATCAGAACTCTCCACGGTCTCTCATAAAGGCACAGAAATTCAAAACTGCTGCTTGTAAAAAGCCGTCCATACTTGTGTGCTATTGAAGACCTGCCCCGAAATCTCCCTTCAGACTCCTAGCCCTTCAGGAAGGGTCCGCATGGCCTTCATTTCCGAAAGAGCCTTGTCTAGCATTTTCATCCAGAATCTCCCCCCCCCCCCCTCCCGCCCCAGGATACTATCTGTCCTTAGAGCTGCCATCTGGATTAGACCCGGTGAAAAGCTATCTGCCTGGCCTTCCTGTGGGAGACTCATTCCTACATTTGAGGTCTCCCAACAAACACCTCCTGTTCATAGATAGCATCCTCCGTCGTGGACACCTGGCATTCTTAGTCACAGACTTTTTAGTATTTGCCTTTAGAGGCTCCTTTGGTTCTTAGAATCTGCCCTTAGAGATTTTCCCTGCTTTCAGGGATTCCCCCTTTTTCACGCTCTCATTGTTCTTAGGCTGTCCTCAATATGCCTCATCTTTTTTCCCCATCAGCCATCCTTAACCTCCAGTATCTTTCCTCTAGAGCCTCTCAGGGGACTAGACACTAGGGAGGACCTGCTTGGACACAGTTCTCCATTAGTAATCTCCTGCCACCATCTACTCTTTCAGACCCTGTTGATTTGTAGCCCCATCTGCCTGACAGTCTCATCCTAGACCCATCTTCTGCCTTCAAAAACAGACCAGAGTTGTAGCTTCTCTTTTTATAGATCCCTTAATCTAACAGCAGGCCTCAGAATTTGCAGTTTGCCCTCGTCCTTTTAAAGGTTCCTAGCATCTTCATTCAGAGGGTCTCAGCTTTTGCTTTTGGCCTCACTGAACCCCACTATCACTGTCAGATACCTCTTTCTCCAATAGGCCCACTTATCCTCCACCAGAGTAGAAAACTTAAATATCTCTTTAATGAGCTGTGGAGTCATAGAATTGGTTAGAGAAACCTAACTCCACATGGAGATCTAGCCAGCATTTGCTTGGTAACCTTTATTTTTATAATTATTATTTTGAGACAGGGTCTTACTATGTAGCTTTGGCTGGCCTGAAATACATAGATATATAGACCAGGCTGCCCTCAAACTCTTAGAGACCATCCTGCCTCTGCCTCACTAGCGCTGGGATTAAAAGTGTGCACCACCATGCTCAGCACTTCATAACCTTTTAAGGCTTGAGCTATCTGAAACTCGTCTTCCCTTTTCCATCCTATCAGGACAGCTGTGGTGCCTGTTAGAACCACACAAGTCCTTTGTTGCTCCATTAGAAATCCCTCTTCAAGAGGGTGCCCTCAGAGACCTCTCCTAGCCTCTTGGCACTTAATTTCAAAGCTTCCTGGCACGCTAGTGTCAGCATCAGAGACCTTTCTCTGTGAATTTCCATTATTTTTGGTGAAGGGTTCTATCACTAGAATCTGAGACTCTCTCAGCCCCAGCATCTTCCTGCAGTAGTCTCAGGTTCTGCATTCTCCCACCTCTTTCTAGAGACCCAAGATGTAAGTCTTTCTTAAGACTTTGCCTGGGGGCTAGAGAGATGGCTTAGAGGTTAAGAGCACTGGCTGCTCTTCCAAAGGTCCTGAGTCAAATTCCCAGCACCCACATGGTGGCTCACAAACACCTATAATGAGATCTGATATGTAGATAGAACACTATATACATAATAAATAAATCTTAAAAAAAAAGACTTTGCCCAATGTCACCAGCACTTGTAAGTCCTGCTGAGGTCTCTTTTGGGTCTCCTTTCATATCTCCTTCAGAGCTCCTTGAATTCAATCACTTCCTGATGCCTTTCTCACACTCTCAAGGACTTCTCAGTTAACACCTCCGAGGAAGCTTGACAGGCCTCAGCATCCTCCCCAGTACTGTAACTTCTTCCAGTTAATCAGCTGGCTCTGTGCCTCCTAAGCCTACCCCAGGGTTCCCCTGCTTAGCCTTTGGGAGTAGAATATGCTCAGGCTTCAGTCATCAGTTTGGAGACCCCAGGTAAGTTTTGAAATGCTTTAATTTCAACTTTGCCAGGCAAGTTATTGAAGATATATTCCAACAGAGAAGGTTGAGCTCATGTTGAGGGAGAGAGGATGTGGATTTGAAGTTTTTTTGTTTTTGTGGGGGTTTTTTGTTTTGTTTTGTTTTGTTTTGTTTTGGATGGGGGAATCTTTAGCTCTTATCTAGGGGTCTCTGCCCTATATTCTTCCTGCTTGCCTTGATACAGGTGTTCTCCAACACCTGGCAATTGAAATCTCCCCTTTTATTTTCTTTTTTGACACACTATGCAGCTTAGGCTGGCCTCAAACTTAGTCTTCCTGCCTCTGCCTCATAAGCACTGGGGTTGCAGGCATGTACTGCCACACCTGGCTTCAAAGTCCACTTTTGAACAGTCATCCCAACCCTGCTTAGACTTGCTGCCAGCACTAGGGATGGAGAGGTAAAAGGTCTGATAAAGAGCTCTCTGGCCCTGGATCTTGTCTTATGTAGACAGCTAAGAAAGAATATGCCCTGGACAAACCAACCAATGACAAGGCAAGGGAGATAACTAAGTAGTGGAGGCCCCTCTGGGTGCCTGGGGTGGAGCTTATTATCCTCAGGTCCCTGAGTTTTGAAACCACAGATAGATTTTTTTAGCCTCATCAAGAGGACAATTCTTTGTCTCCCAGCTTTTGGAGAAAATGGGCTTAGAGGAAATGAGATCTCTGTGCCAAGTCACTGCCAGTAAATGGAAAATAGGAGTTGCCTTTGGCTACCTCCTAACTCATCAAGCCTCTTCATACCCAAGGTGGATCTAAGCATTCCCAGCAATTTCACTGGCAGATTTTGGCCCTAGGGCAGCCACCTATCTCCCCTCTTCTCCCTATCTTTACCTCCCATCTCTGAGCAGTCTGGGCTGGACCCAGAGCCAAATACTGACACTACTTACCTAAGAAAGTCGCACAAACTGCTACCAGCTGCATGACACTGGGCAAGTGACATCCAGGGCAAGTGAGTGGAGTTCGCTAAGCTTTCACTTTCTATTTATGGTAGGAACGTAGGGTTATGTAGTTCACAGGCATTGTTAGAGTTAGACAAAGCCCTTTACTCTTGTGACTGATGGGATAGATAGTAGAGAGCTCTTGTCATTGTTCATATTAGAATATGACAGTGCCAAGATGGAATCTTAGGTATGTTGGTGGCAGTTGGTGGTATTGAGGGTCAGAAAAGGCTTTAGAGTAAGAGCAGTTGTGTGAATAGAAGACAGGGTATAAGCAAAGGCTTGGTGCTTTGAAGAGCCATTGGGCTTGAGAAATGATTCTGGGTTCTGTCTTCTATTTACAAGCATCTGAATCCACCACCATTAGGCTTCACTTCTAATAGCAGGCTATATTGTTGGGTTTTTTCCTCCCCTTTGGGATCTAGCGTCACTTGATCATATGAGCTCAGGTTTTCTCATTTGTTCAACAGGGACATTAAACCCTGCCTTGCAGGGACAGGACAGTTGAGAGCATGAAACTTGCTAACTCTGAGAAGTGGCTTGGACTTCAGAGTCACTGGATCTGGTCTGATCCCAGTTCAGCCACTCCGAGTAGGAACTTTGGACGAGTCACCAAACATCCCTGAATGAAGTTTTTCCTTGCTTGTGAGCTGGGGTAAATAGGAGTGCATTTCCCACAGGGTTGCCCTGAGGACAGACAGCGACAAGGATCATAAAGTGCTTAGTGTGGCTTCTGACACAGAGAGGACTCCTAGTAAATATTCATTTATCATTGCTGCTAATCTATTGAAGGACTTCACATGCAGAAGAGACTTTAGAAGTGTACATTTTCTCTCTTCCTGCAGCCTGTTTTATTTGCCTGGGTTTTCTATCCCTAAAACTGGGAGAAGGGTAGGGCTTTAAGCTCTGCCCTGAGCCCCCCTAGGGCCTGTGGTTGTATCTTTTTTCATCTCAGCAACACCATGGAGCCATATCATCATCCATTTTACAAAGTGAGGGAACAGCTCCATGTGATACCTATAAGGGGTCTTAAAACCTCAGTATTTCTTGAGTCCACATCTGTCCTCTGATCTTCCCAGAATGGTCTTCCTCTTACTCCACAGGATTGGAGCCTTTCCCTTATGCTGGGTTAGGGAGAGACAAAATGACTTAGCAGCCAGCTGTGTGGATTTGCAAGCCAAACTACCTCGTTCAAATCTTGAGTCTGACAGCGGTGTAAACCTGAGCATGCCAGTTTCTTTTCTAAAGTAGATTTACTAATATTTAAGTCTTCTCCCACTATTAACCAGTAATAAGCGAAAAAAATAGTACAAGGCCAATGAGGGCTTTTCAAACAAACAAACAAAAAATACCAGAAAAATATCCCTGTCTATCCTGGGCCCACCTTTGGCCTGTCTTTTTTCTTTTAGATGTCCAGCTCGCCGCTGTCCAAGAAACGTCGCGTGTCCGGGCCTGATCCAAAGCCGGGTTCTAACTGCTCCCCTGCCCAGTCTGTGCTGTCCGAAGTGCCCTCAGTGCCAACCAACGTGAGTATCTTCCCCATGGAGACTGGCTGGCATGATGGTGGGACAGGGAGTCTTCCATATCGTTTTCCATTTGCCTGCACCCCACAGCCCACTCGTGCATGTTGTCTTGATCCTGTTCATGCTCTCCATCCCCAGGGAATGGCGAAGAACGGCAGTGAAGCAGACATAGACGAGGGCCTTTACTCCCGGCAGCTGTAAGTTGGGCCAAAGTCTGCCTGAAACGGGAAAGGGCACTGAAATAGTTGGATCAGGTGACCTGGAGTCTCTTCTAACTTGACAGGTATGTTTTGGGCCATGAGGCGATGAAGAGGCTCCAGACATCCAGCGTCCTTGTCTCAGGCTTGCGGGGCTTAGGTGTGGAAATCGCTAAGAACATCATCCTTGGTGGGGTCAAGGCTGTTACCCTACATGACCAAGGCACTACCCAGTGGGCTGATCTCTCCTCCCAGGTACCTCTTCCCAACATTCTTTCCCCTGCACCAGCCTCTGTGTGCCACAGCCATCTCACTTCTTATCTTTCTGTCACCCCCTGCCCCCTTACAGTTTTACCTTCGAGAGGAGGACATCGGTAAAAATCGGGCTGAGGTATCTCAGCCCCGACTTGCTGAACTCAACAGCTATGTGCCTGTCACTGCCTACACTGGGCCTCTTGTTGAGGACTTCCTTAGTGGCTTCCAGGTACTTAGCCACTGCTCAGCCTCCTGCTTGATTTTCTTGGAACTCGTCTTTGGTATTTTTCGGTACTATTCACTATCTAGTGAGCAGTCTGGGGTATCAGGCATCATGCTGGAGAGCAGAGAGAATGCAGGCAAGAAGAGACCCTGAGCCTGCCTTTTGAGGGAAAAATGTGGACACACCAATTATACAACTAGTAGTTATGAACTGTCCTGCTGTGTCTAGCTCTTCTAGTGTAATTTTAGGCAGGTCACTTAGATCCTGGACCTTGCTCTTTCCATTTTCAGGATAGGAATGGCAGCAGTACTGATTTCATGGGGTTCCTACGAGGGTTAAGCATGAAGAATAGCAACTTGGACACAGGGAAGGTGGCATGGGCATTTACTAGTTTAAAAAGTCTAAGCTGTGAGAGCTGAAAGTCTGTCCCATGGGGCTAAGGTCCCCAAGGGCCAAGGTACTACAGCAACAATAATCTGACACAGTTGTAGGAGCTCATCCTGGTGGGCAGGGATAGATGTTCCTGGAGAAGGTGGAGAGCAGTTTCAAAAATTGTGGTGGAGTGGGCAGCATCTTGGGAGCCACTGACAGATAGGTATGGTATGAGTGAGCTCAGACTTTGGCTGGAGACAGTTTTGCCCTCCCTGTGTCTCACAGGGCATGGCAGGGTTGTAGGCAGTTAGCAAACAAGTGAGTCAGCTGTTCTGCACTCTGTGCCCCGTACTACTACCTTTCCCAACATGCACTAAGCCTTTGTTTGCTCCTTGCTGTGTTTTCCTCTCACTGAGTCTGATCCCCAAAAGGTCTTTACGAGAGGCCTGGAGGAGCAGGAGGACCCGGACAACTCTGCCTTCAGAACTGCCTAAACCTTCCCACCAGTCTTCTGCCAGTGTTCTTTCTTCTCCCCTTCCCCTAGTTCTGGGCTCTTGACCCCGAGCTCTACTTCTCCACAGGTGGTGGTCCTTACCAACAGCCCCCTGGAAGACCAGCTGCGAGTGGGTGAGTTCTGTCATAGCCATGGCATCAAGCTAGTGGTGGCAGATACACGAGGCTTATTTGGGTAAGTGCCACTTCCCTATGCTTCTCTTTCCTAGGCCAAGACCCTCATTCCTCTTCTGCCACTCAAGTTTTATATTCTGTGTGTTCACCTCTCCCTGTGTGACATTAGTGGTTATATCCCCACTGTGATGTGCCAAGTTTCCTCAGCAGATATCTAGTGCACCTTGAAAGATGCCTGGGGACTTGTGTAGGCCTCAGGTATCAGTCCCCTTTTCACTCTCTACAGGCAACTTTTCTGTGACTTTGGAGAGGAAATGGTTCTCACAGATTCCAATGGGGAGCAGCCACTCAGTGCTATGGTTTCAATGGTCACCAAGGTAAGGGGGCCAGCCCCAGGGATCCTGGCAGACAGATAGGCAATGACAGTCCTGTGTCTGCTCTTATTCCTTGACTTGCCTCTGAGGCTCACTCCTTTTTAACCAGGACAATCCCGGTGTGGTTACCTGCCTTGACGAGGCCCGACATGGATTTGAGAGTGGTGACTTTGTCTCATTCTCAGAAGTACAGGGCATGATCCAGCTCAATGGATGTCAGCCCATAGAAATCAAAGTGCTGGGTGAGCTGGGGCCATGGGAGCATATTAGAGGAGCTGGTTAGGAGATCCAAAGGGAGGAGACCCTGAGTTCAGAGTAAGGAGAGCCATAGCCTAAGTGCCTGAGGTAGGTCAGAGAATCTGGGGTCCTATCAGAGCTGATGGGCATGTGGGAGAAGGACCAACTATGTTTGAATTGTTGAGGTGAAGGAGCCTCCTGTACTTTGAACAGGGCAGACCAGAAGATCTGCTCATGTCTAAGCTGGTTTGGGTAAGCCTACCAGTGTAGACTTGGGAACAGGGATAACAGGGTCTCATGGGGTCTGAACTGGCTCTAGGGCAGAGGAGATAGTTTCTGATCTCCAAATGGGGCCAGGGGTTGAAAGATAGTACCTGGGGTCTGCACAGGGTCAGGCATGGTTTTTTTTTTTCTTGTCTCTGAGTTTTGTGGACCTGAAGGAGGGTATATAGGACTGACAGCCTCCCTATCCACTCTAGGTCCTTATACCTTTAGTATCTGTGACACCTCCAACTTCTCTGACTACATCCGTGGAGGCATCGTCAGTCAGGTCAAAGTACCTAAAAAGATTAGCTTTGTGAGTATTGGGTATAGTGGTCCTTGGTGGGTGGTTCTAGACCAGTGGTTCTCAACCTTCCTAATGCTGCAACCCTTTAATACAGTTCCTCATGTTGTGGTGACCCCCAACCATAAATTATTCCATTGCTACTTCAAAACTGTTAATTTTGCTACTGTTATAAATCGTAACAAATGTTTTTGGAGATAGAGGTTTGCCAAGGGGGTCATGACCCACAGGTTGAAAACCAAATGTTCTAGACCATTCCAGATTCTCTGTTCCTTTCTTCTCATCTTTAGAAATCCTTGCCAGCATCACTGGCAGAGCCTGACTTTGTGATGACTGACTTTGCAAAGTATTCTCGCCCTGCCCAACTGCACATTGGCTTCCAAGCTCTGCACCAATTCTGTGCTCAGCACAACCGACCACCTCGACCACGAAATGAGGTGGGTAGTTGGGCCAGCAGCCATCCAGGATAGAAATCCTTGGTGCTAAAGGCCCACCATGCCCTGTCCATCCCCTGACAGTAGTCTGAGAATTTCTTACTCGTTTCCTTTGCCCTACCAGGAAGATGCAACAGAACTGGTGGCCCTAGCTCAGGCTGTGAATGCTCGGTCCCCACCTGCAGTGCAGCAGGACAGCTTGGATGAAGACCTTATACGGAAGCTAGCTTATGTTGCTGCTGGGGACCTGGCACCCATAAATGCTTTCATTGGGGGTCTTGCTGCCCAGGAAGTCATGAAGGTGAGCAGGGTGGGGATGGACTAGGTTTTTCCTTGCCTCCATTACTTGCTGTACGTTTGTGTTAGGGTCTGATTAACACCAGCCACCTCCTCTTTCCTTCTCCTCCACTAGGCCTGCTCTGGGAAGTTTATGCCCATCATGCAATGGTTGTACTTTGATGCTCTTGAATGTCTGCCAGAGGACAAAGAGGCTCTTACAGAGGATAAGTGCCTCCCAGTATGTGAATGGGCTGGAAAGAAGGCATTATTGGGGGTATCTCTTTGAGCTTCTCTCTGACCCTCTTCACTTCATGTTCCTCAGCGTCAGAACCGTTATGATGGGCAGGTAGCTGTATTTGGCTCAGACCTTCAAGAGAAGCTGGGCAAGCAAAAGTACTTCCTGGTGAGTGACCTCATTGGACACCTAGCATGTTCACCTCCCTTGGTCTCTGGCCACCCCCTCTGGGGTTTCCCTCTGCATCTGAAGGAGGGGAGTCTTTTTACAACCCTGGGACTAAACATATGGCACCTTTTTGCTCAATCCCTTTGCCTCCGGCAGGCATGAGGAATAACCAATGGCTTTGTATCCACTTGGTTTACCCTGACTTGCCTCTGTGTCTCTTCTTGGCTGTTTCTTAGGTGGGTGCAGGGGCCATTGGCTGTGAATTGCTGAAGAACTTTGCCATGATTGGGCTAGGCTGTGGAGAAGGTGGAGAGGTCGTTGTCACAGACATGGACACCATTGAGAAATCAAATCTGAACCGACAGTTTCTTTTCCGACCCTGGGACGTCACGGTGAGATAGACGGGAGTAGGAGATGGAACTTTGACATTTCACTTTCCTCCTGCCTTTTTCTTATCCCTGGTATTTCTAGTAAAGATCTACTTATCTTCCATTTGCCCTTCTTGCCCTCTCTTTCTGTCATTCATTCAGCAAACATTAAGTAGCCCTACCTTGAATCAGTCATTTTTATCTCCTCTGAGCAACAATCAAGTCAGTTTCTTTTTTCTTTCAGTACTGGGAATTTAGTCTAGCCCCTGCCCTTTCATTTCCTTTTACTTTTTCCTTAATTTTTTAAAAAGATTTATTTATTATTGCCAGGTGTGGTGTGGTATGCCTTTATTCCCAGCACTCAGGAGGCAGAGGCTGGCAGATCTCTTGAGTTCCAGACAGCTGGGGCTACACAGTGAGACCCTGTCTTAAAAAACAGCAACAAAGATATATTTATTTGTTTTATATGTACGTGTGAGTGCCTGCATGTATTATGTATGTCTACTGTGTGTGTGCGCGTGTGCGTGTGTGCGTGCCTAGTGCCTGAAGAGACTAGAAGAGTGTGTTGGATCCTCTAGAACTGGAATTCTAGGGTTATAAGAGGTTGTGAGCCATCAGATGTGAATACTGTAAACCAAAACTAAGTCCTTTGGAAGACCAACAAGTGCTCTTAACCACTGAACCATCACTCCAGCCCTTATCAATGCTGCTTTGGGACAATGTGTTGGGAGTTCCCAAAAATATCCCCAAACTCAGTGACTGCCTAGGAGAACTAGTAGCTGATTTACTGCAGAAAAGGCACACTGTATAATCAACAAGGGAAGAAAGGCTCATGGAATGAATTCAGCAGCAAGTATCTAAGAGTTGTCTCCCAGTGGAGTTGCAGAAAATGGACTTCATTTCCCTTGTAACAAATATAACAATAGTCCTGAAAAGTTTCTACCCAGGGAAGCCTGCTCATCTGTACCTAGGGCTTTTACTGTGATCTGTTTATGTATCAGAATTTTTTACTCTAGAGGGAAAGACAGTATTTAACATAAGCCACACTGTTCACACAAACAGTTCAGGTACACTGAGCCATTATTATTAGTTGAGGGAATGATGGTAACTTTTCCTAAAATCCAAGGTCCTAGACTCCAGCCAAGGACCACTTTTGGAAGTAGGCCTTCCGAAGGATTGCATTGTAGTCAGCCAGGTAACTCTTCTCTGCAGTTTGAAACTAGGTACCAGAAGTCTGTGAGGCCTTCCCTAAGGCCAGTTTCACTGCTCAGTATTCCTGTTCATTAATTTATTTGCTGAATAGTTACTTTAGGAATTACTGTTGTAGATACTTGAGGTACATTAAAGAATAAAATAAGGCAGGGTTGGGGATTTAGCTCAGTGGTAGAGAGAGCGCTTGCTAGAGGCCCTGGGTTCGGTCCTCAGCTCCAGAAAAAAAAAAAAAGGCAGTACATGGTGGCTTATACATTTCATCTCAGAAGCAGGCAGATCTCTTGAGTTAAAGGCCATCCTGGGCCACAAAGTAAATTCCAGGACAGCCAGGTCTACACAAAGAAACCCTGTCTCAATAAACAAACAAGAATAAAGGTGCTAGTCGAGGAAGGTAAATAGTAAAGAACAGATACATAATTAATACAATATAGGTACAGCCGGCCCCACCCATGCACTCCAGAGGCAGGTGGATCTCTTGAGTCAGAGGCCAGTCTGGTCTACAAAGTGAGTTTCATGACCATGGCTCCATAAATGCTGTTTCAAAACAACAACAAAACAATAAAGATACAATATAAAAGTGAGATCATGGAGTCAATGTTGGTACTTTGCAAAGTGTAAAGGAGCAAGTTGGGCTTGCTGGAGAGGTTAGTTTACAGATTTCATTGGTTCCTTAAGGAAGGCCTCATTTCTGCAAAGCTATGGTGAATGTCTACTCTGAGAGGTCCTGGGAACCAATTCAGTTTACCTAAGTGGAGATGAGAGCCAGGGAAAGGTTCTAAGCAGAGGTGGGATGTGACCTGATTTTGGCTTCATAACAACACTTCTGCTTATTTATTGCCTAACATCTGGTTATGTTTGGGGAAATCTCCAACCTGCAGTACTGTTCCTAAAAGAATAGTAGGTATTAGGTAAGCAAAACAAACAGGTGGCTAGTTCATTGTCTACAATGCCTGCTTCTGCTTCCTTTTCCATCTCACTGCCACATCTGTCTCAGCCCTGGCCATGTGGCATTGTCGTTGGATATCCTGTTGAACCAGGGAGCCTCCTGAACTTGGGCTGGTTCTTCTAACATTAGATGAATGTTCAGGGGGATAGCTCTTTATTTTGCTGAGTGAATCCACCAATAACTGAGTCCCCCGTTCTCCTGACTTCACAGAAGTTAAAGTCTGACACAGCCGCTGCAGCTGTGCGCCAGATGAATCCTTACATCCAGGTGACAAGCCACCAGAACCGTGTAGGTGCTGACACGGAGCGCATCTATGATGATGATTTTTTCCAAAACTTGGATGGTGTGGCCAATGCCCTGGACAATGTAGATGCCCGTAAGTTTGAAGGCTGGTGAAGAAGGCAAGGGCAAAAAGAGAGAGAGTCTGGGGCCCTCCCTGTTCTTTCCCAGTGTGCCTTTCCTTTTCCCCTGGCTCTCACATCATTGTCCCCAACTGATCATACAGGCATGTACATGGATCGCCGCTGTGTGTACTATCGAAAGCCACTGCTGGAGTCTGGCACGCTGGGCACGAAGGGCAACGTACAGGTGGTGATCCCCTTCCTGACAGAATCATACAGCTCTAGCCAGGATCCACCAGAGAAATCTATCCCCATCTGCACCCTGAAAAACTTTCCCAATGCCATTGAACACACTCTGCAGGTAAGTGGTGCTCAGGAGAAGGGAGGAATGTCTACCAGGCCCTTGGCTTTTGGTTATCATGGCTTAAGTATAAGACATGTTTTCTTCTACCATCTTCTTTCCACCTGGCAGTTGGCACTTCTGAAATGACTTATTCTTCTTGTAATTCCTACTTTTGACTTTTTTTCCCAGTACAGAGACAGGTAAAAACCAATGCTGTTGCTAGGTATGGTGGCTCACCAGTACTTGAGAGGCTAAAGCAAGAGGATTGCTGTGAGGTCAAGGCAACCTTGGACTATAAAGCAAGACCTTATCTCAGAAAACAAAACAAAGAATGATGAATACTGAAATATCGTTCCTCACCTAGGTTTAACAATATCTTGCCATACTTTCTTGACTTGATATGAGCGTATTAGCATATACCTTTAATCTCAGCACTGAGGTGGCAGAG
The DNA here is from genome assembly GCF_949786415.1 of Peromyscus eremicus. Lineage (NCBI taxonomy): Eukaryota > Metazoa > Chordata > Mammalia > Rodentia > Cricetidae > Peromyscus > Peromyscus eremicus. Next base: position 1,423,257 of record NC_081439.1, on the reverse strand, counting down.
GCAGGTGAATTTTTGACTTCATTAGATGTCACACTCTTAACAAAAGTTGGGGCTGGAGAGATGGCTTAGTGGTTAAGAGCACTTGCTACTTTTACAGAGGACCCAGGTTCAGTTCCCAGTACTTACACAACAGCTCACAACTGTAACTCTTGAGTTTGAGGCCAGCCTGGTCTACAGAGCAAGTTCCAGGACAAACCAGGACTACACAGAGAAACCCTGTCTCAAAAAACAAAAACAAACAAAAAAGAACTACTATCTAACCAAAACATTTTCCTTTTTGTTTCTTTTGAGACATCATCTCATGTATTCCAGGTTGGCTTCAAACTTGCTGTGTAGCTGATGATAACCTTGAACTGATCCTTCTGCTTCCACTTCCCAAGTACTGGAATTATAAGCATGTGCCACCATGTCTGGCTCCAAAGCACTGTTTTCATGCTAAACAAAATAGTCATTTCCTTCACTCTCTTCGAGTTATTTGTCTCTAGCACATGATATTCAGATTTCCCCATCTGTTGTACAAAATGAGTTTAATGCTGGTATGTCACAATGACATTCTACATATGATACACATATGGAACAGTGCTGCATATCATGAAGCTAAAATGTTATGAAGTGACCGTATCTACATGATGAGCACCCAGGCCACAAGGATAGCTATAGTGCTATCAGACTTCTAGGTGCAGTGTTAGAGACCAACATATTGAGGAAGGGTAGGAATAGAGGGGTAGGAAGAGACCAAACCTATCTACCACTTCCCCTTCTGACCCTACTGTTTCAAAGTGGTTGTGTCAATTTTGTGTGCCACCAGTCTCACTAGGGCATGTGTGACCTTGAACTTCATTTCTTTGTGCCTTATATTCTTCCTTTCTGTCACTGGTCTGTTTAACTGGCACCATTTTAAGTGTACCTAGGGAAGAGGATAAAGCCAATGTCTTATTTTCTGCTAAGTCCCTAGAGAATAGATAGGAATCATTGTTGGATTGAATCTATTTTTTTTTTTTTTTTGCTTGCTTGCTTGCTTGCTTGTTTGTATTTTGGTGCTGCAGACCAAACCTAGGACTTAGTCAAACACTTCTCTACCCTTTTTTGTTGAGTCAAGGTCTCATGCAATTGTGCCCAGCGTTGAACTTGCAGTAATGTTGTTTTTAAGTTGTAAAATACACTTAACCAGTACACATTTTTCATCAAGGCATAGTACACGTGCACAGTTCTTGATGCATTTTTTTACACATACATTAGGATAGTTATTTCTCAGATCAAGTTCACTGACTTAAATTGAGAGGCCAGAAATGAAGAAGTGGGGAAAGTTGGGAGCTTCTCTTTCCCAAGTAGCTGTGTATTTTTACATGGGTCACCCATGATGACTGTCACTTACCTGTGGAAACCTATTTTGTCCATCATTCCATAAAATCCATTTGTTCTGTCTGCAGTGGGCCCGGGATGAATTTGAAGGCCTTTTCAAGCAGCCAGCAGAAAATGTTAATCAGTACCTCACGTGAGTAACTTGCACACCCCACTCTCCTGCCTGCCACCAAAGACATTCTATGCTTTTTCAGCTGTCACCCTCAGCACTAGGCACACTTTTCAAAGGACTCTAAATGTTCAATTCTCATGCTGTGGGGGATCAAGATGAGCTTTCTGTGGAGAAAGTGGGATTGCCCTAGAGCCTACTTCAGGGGCGACTGTGTAATCTTGCCCCTCGGCCCCCTCCACTCCCTAATAGAGACCCCAAGTTTGTGGAACGGACCTTGCGGCTGGCGGGTACCCAGCCATTGGAGGTGCTGGAGGCTGTGCAGCGCAGCCTGGTGCTGCAGCGACCACAGACTTGGGGTGACTGCGTGGCCTGGGCCTGCCACCACTGGCACACCCAGTACTGTAACAACATCCGACAACTGCTGCACAACTTTCCTCCAGACCAGGTAATGCTCACTCATGTGTCCATTTGGCAGCATGCATTTCCTTGTGAGCAGAGTTTGCTGCAGACTCTACAAGTGACTTCTCCCAGTTACTAGTCCAGATGTGGCTGGTGTCTGAGGCAAGAGATATCAGAAGAATGACCTTTTTGTTTCTTCCCTTAGTTCTTGGAGCAAAATAATTGGTTCTCTTGCTGTTCCCCTTCACTGTGGTGTAGGCCGAGGCTGATTTATTAGGGCTGTAGTGGACCATGAAGCAGAGATTCAGGTGTCACCATTTATTCAAATCCCAGCGCACTCTGAACTTGGGCATGTCACTTCTCTCTGTTCCCTTCTTTAGCTTGAAGGAATAATAGTTGTGATCTGTCTCACTGGTATTTATTAATAAAAGGTGTTTGTGAAGAAAGTATCTAAGAATTGATAGTGGTTTTCTCAGCCAGGACCTTGCAGTGTGAGTCTTAGATGATTAACTCTAGCCCCCTTCAAGGACCCAGCCAAGGATAGTGAGGTGGGGCGCATCCAGAGCCAGGGTGACAAGTCAGGATTGTCAAAGAGGCCTTCATTTCAAGATCTTGCTTCTTGAAACTCTCTTTCTTTGTTTTAGCTCACCAGCTCAGGGGCCCCATTCTGGTCTGGACCCAAACGTTGTCCACATCCACTTACTTTTGATGTTAACAATGTAAGTCTCCTTGTTGGGTTTACCTGGAATCAGGTAGAGGATGGGTAGGTGGGAAGGAGGTGGTGGCTTCCTATCCAAGGTCAGATGTGTTAACCCTACTGTGCCCTGCCTTCCCCTAGACACTGCATCTGGATTATGTGATGGCTGCTGCCAACCTCTTTGCCCAGACCTATGGGTTGACTGGCTCTCAAGACCGAGCTGCCGTGGCCTCACTCCTGCAGTCAGTACAAGTTCCAGAGTTCACCCCCAAGTCTGGTGTCAAGATCCATGTTTCTGACCAGGAGTTGCAGAGCGCCAATGCCTCTGTTGGTAAGGGTGTTTGGCCATTTGGTCAGAAGTCACTGCCCCATTAGTCCTTTTCTAGTACCTTCCTTTGCACCTCCCTCCCCCTGAAAGGAAGACAATCTGTTGGGGAGTTCCCACTCCAGCACCCAGGAAAACAAACTTGGTTCTTGCTTGGTGTGTATTTGCCTTGGTTTTTATTCTTTTCTCTGCCTCTCCTTGATACAGTTCATCTAGGGGGTATGATCTCCAGCAGGGATCTCCTCTTCTGACTCTTGCCCACACTTTGTCTCTTCCAGATGTCCCATGTCTCCCCATCCATGCATCCCTCCCACCCTGTTGCTCTGTATGTCTTCACCCTAATGTTGTCCATCCTAATTTAGTCCCCCTGCCTTCCCTTTTGGATATCTGTAATATATTCATAACTCTGTATACTGCCCCCCACCCCCCATGTTGACCTTCCCTCTTCTCCATCTTTCTGAAATATCCGCTGTTTCCTGTTTTCTGTGTATTTCCTTTAGCCTTTTATTCCACCTCCTCCGCAGGCTCCCTCTGACTTTCTTCTCATATGTTTCCTCCTCCCTATCTCATCCTCCATCTTGCTTCTTTTCATATATTCTCCACCTTCCTCTCAGATCCTTCCTATATATTCATGCTTGTATACTTCTCCATACCCCCACCATGTCTTCTGTGTCTCCATATATAGTATCTACCCAAGACTGACAACCCCTTTTATCTGATTACTCCACCTCACCTCCGCTTTCTCCTATGGTCTTTATTTCTATTCCTGGTGTCTCTCCAGATCTGGATAGCCTCTTCTTCTGCACTTTTCAGGTTTGCTCTGTTCTGCTCTGGCTTTCTGGCTTTCCCTTTGCCCCTTCATTCTAGGATATCTCTCCAAATTCTGTATGTAACTGAATTCCTTTTGACCTACTTAGGCTTTCAGCCTCACTCCATGCATCTAAAGGGTTGTGTTTTTCTCTTTGTACAGATGACAGCCGCCTTGAGGAGCTCAAAGCCACATTGCCCAGCCCAGACAAGTTACCGGGATTTAAGATGTATCCCATTGATTTTGAGAAGGTGCTTGGAAGGGGCCCTGGATAGGACAGTTGGGGTGAGCTAAGCACAGACAAGGTTGTAAAGAATGGGGATCTAGGAATATGGAGCCAGTCCAGGCCTTTATGGTGATCAGATCATGGGCTGCCACATAGCTTTCCTTCTGATCTGGGAGAGACCCAGCAGGTAATTTGCATTGGAGGATACTTATATCCCAGGAGGCCAGGAAAACTTTTCATCTGATCTACTCCTCTTGCTCAGGATGATGACAGCAACTTCCACATGGATTTCATTGTGGCTGCATCCAATCTTCGGGCTGAAAACTATGATATTTCCCCTGCAGACCGGCACAAGGTAAGGGGACTCTAGACCTGATGTTCTACCATTTCCAGGCTTGAGTTCCTTACATCCATGCCTGTCTTTAGCCCTTCAACCTCTTACAACTTAGAACTAACATCTTCCTTGGTCTGTTTCCCAGAGCAAGCTGATAGCAGGGAAGATCATCCCAGCCATTGCCACCACCACAGCAGCTGTTGTTGGCCTTGTGTGTCTGGAGCTGTACAAGGTAGTTCAGGGGCACCAACAGCTTGACTCCTACAAAAATGGTTTCCTGAACTTGGCCCTGCCCTTCTTTGGGTTTTCTGAACCTCTTGCTGCACCTCGTCACCAGGTAGGTACCCATATCAGAAGATGGGACTTGCAGTGGAGTGTATCTCAATAAAACTGGCTTTGGTTTGCATTAGACCAGGTCACTAGGTCAGAGTTCCTATAGAAATACACCTGCATGTTTTTTGCAAGAGTACTAAGGTGTAAAGTATGCCTGGTATGTTGAAGGAATAAAAGTCAATAGCTCAGAGTGATTGAGAAGATAAGTGGTAGAAGATGAGAATAAGATTCTCTTCTTGTGGCATAGGACCTTGTCATTCAATTGAAGGTACAGTGCTTACTCAGAGTAACATGGGAGCCATGAGGCTTTGAACAAAAGGTTCTAATCTGACTTACTGGGTTTGCATGAATGAGGGCATTTTCTTGCATTGCAGTACTATAATCAAGAATGGACATTGTGGGATCGCTTTGAAGTACAGGGGCTGCAGCCTAATGGTGAGGAGATGACCCTCAAACAGTTCCTTGATTACTTTAAGGTAAGGCCCTTTCTCCCTTTCATCCCACCTGGAGGATGGGATGTATAGATGATTTTTTGACCTTCCCACAATCATAACACTATTTCCTCCTTCTGCCCTCCAGACAGAGCACAAATTAGAGATCACCATGCTGTCCCAGGGTGTGTCCATGCTCTATTCTTTCTTCATGCCAGCTGCTAAGCTCAAGGAACGGTTGGATCAGCCGTGAGTAGGCAGGCTGGGAAAGGCCCTGTGTTCCTTGCCTTGGGTGGGGAGCCTCAGCTTGGAGCTCTTCCACTCTTACCCATCACCTTTCATGCCCTACCTGCCTCCCTTCCTCTCTTGCTTTGTCTTCCTAGCTCTTAACCCTCACCCCTTTCCCTAGGATGACAGAGATTGTGAGCCGTGTGTCAAAGAGAAAGCTGGGCCGCCATGTGCGGGCACTGGTGCTTGAGTTGTGCTGCAACGACGAAAGTGGCGAGGACGTCGAGGTCCCCTATGTACGATATACTATTCGTTGATCTCTGTGCATTCCCCCAAGCCCCAGTCCTCCTTCCCCAGATCCCTTCCAGTCCTGGTTCCCATTTGGCCTCTGGCAGTGGTCCATCTAGCCAAGCCTGGTATTCCCTTATTACCCAGCAACCCAAGACCCTCTCACCACTGCTTTGTACCTTGTTTGGAATCTAAATCCCAATAAAATGATAATAACCCAGATATAGCCATCCTGGCTGTCTCCAGGGAAGGAAGGAGCATCCTGGAATTGTCTGGCTCAGATAGTAGCCCAGTGGGCTACTCCAGGTACAAGCTTCCTGGGCAGAGAATAATGGGAGTTGATATCTCTTATCTACTCTATGTAGATAAGAGGTACCAGTGAAGTTATATAAACAGGTACCCGGGTCCGTCTGATTTGAGTGATTTGAGCTGGGTTCAAACCCTGTCTTCTCCATGTCCTAACTGCCTCCATCCACTATGAACACACTTAACAGGGCTAAGCAAGGGCTAAGTTAGTGTACTTTGGGCATTTCATCCTTTGGACAAATCCCTTCCCCAGTTTGAAGCACCCAGATTATGGGCTATCCTTTACAGTCAAAGTTCCCCACAGTGCCAGGAATGCCTGTACAGGTATTTCAAGTCCATTCTGAGGAGCCCTGAACAGCCAGTCTAAGGAACACCAATGTGATAAGGCACACTGCAGTTTTTATGGACATACTTGGCTAAGGACATCTTGAGAAGAATGTGCTTTTTTCTGCTTCAGTCTACCCATATGTGCCCCTTGGAGGTTCCCAGGCTTCCTACCTTCCAGAGAAGAGCTGACTGTGGGGCCAAGGAGTAATTGGTTAGTGCAGGGTAGTAGAGGAGTCTCATCAACACCCCCATCAAGCCCAGAGGTGCTGTGCTCCTTCCTTGTCTTGGCTGAGGGTTCCAAACAGTTGAAAACGCCAACCTGACTAGCCATCTCCATGGTAGATGTTTTCCTTCATTGATTTCTGTCTCCAACCTAGCCGAAAACCAGTTTCTCTGTCCTATTTAAAAGCAGGACCCCTCTCCATTTAAGTGGAATAGTTCATCCTGTCCCCAAAGTTGGCCTGATTCCCATCACAGCCTGTCTCCACATCTTACCTCCTGAGTCAGCTCCTGGCCCTAGGCACAGTGTATGATCTTGCCCATGTCTTTGTCCATACTTTTTTTTTTCTTGGCCTGATGTATTAGAGTGACCTTATCCTTTCATATAGTACCTTTTTAGTCGCCAATCGTACCACTTTGGATGACAAAGGTCTTTACCTCTGGTGTCTCGTGGTGGTACTGGCTGTTTAGAGTGAGCAGAGTTTTCCCACTGTCAGCACTTTACTGCTGTTACTTCTCCAGAAGACCCCAGGCCATCTGCCAGTTGTTTCACACCATTCCAGGCAAGCACTGCATGTACTACTCTTTACATTGGTTTTCTGCCATCTCAATTCCTTCATGGGCATTCTGCATACTTCATTCTCTACCTCTTTCATTATAGCTGATTCTCTGGACATTGTAGTCTCTTTACCATCACTGCTCTGGATTCCCTTGTATCTGACATCTTTGTCCATCAATACCAGCTTCTGAAACTATGGTCCATGCCTGTAATCCCAGCACTCTGGAAGTGAATCAGAAGTTCAAGACCAGCCTGGGCTACATGAGACCAAAAAATTAGAACAGCCAGTTACTCCACTAATCCTGGTTGTATCTTGGATTACTACCATGCATACCATTTTACTGCTGTGTGTGTATACCATTACAAAACTAGACTGATAGGGAACAGGGCTCAGCAAGCCAGCATTGGGTCACTATTGGGCCCCCTGTACCTAGCAGACCCAAGAGATAGTGCCTCTTGTGCTGGAACTATTGCCATTCAATTACTCAACCATTTGTTTAGTACTGACTGTGCCAGGCACTATTATATGTATTTGAGACATACATTAGCAGATAAAACATCTCTGTCCTAAGGCTTATGAAACTTCAATAATAAACACAACTAACTATAAGTTCAAGTTGAAGGGCTGGAGAGATACTCAGCAGTTAATAGCACTGGCTGCTGTTCTAGAGGACCTGGATTTGGCTTCCAGCACCAACATACCTGCTCACAACTATTACTATGGTTCTAAGGGATGGGATCCGAATGCCCTCTACTGGTCTGGACACCAGTTATACACATGGTACACAGACATACCTGCAGGCAAAACATCCATACACAAATCATTTTTAAAAAGCTAATCTAACATGGACTAGGGCTGTAGCTATTGCTTGCCTAGCATGCATCAGACTGAGTTCAATCTCCAGTTCTGCATAAAGCTGGGTGTGGTAGTACACACCTATAATTGCAGGACTGGGGAGATAGTTGGAAGAGAATCAAGGGTTTGGGCCAGCCTGGCCTAAGTGAAATCCTGTTTCAAACCAAGCTGAGTTGGTAAGATGGCTCAGCAGGTAAACACCAAGCCTGACAACCTGAGTTCAATCACCAATACCCACATGGTGGAAGAGAGCCAACTCCAAGTTTCCTCCGACCTTCACTTGTGTGCCACAGACACATTTTTAAAACTATTCCATTTATTTAATTGGGGGGGCATGGTATAGTGCACATGTGGAGGTCTCTCCATCATGTGGGTCCCAGGGATGGAACTCAAGCAATTAAGCTAGCCATCCTCTCAGCCTTATGTTTCTTCTTTTGAGACAGGATTTCTATGTAGCCCTGGCTGTCCTAGAACTAGATATGTAGCCTCAAACTCGCAGAGATCCACCTGCCTCTGCCTCTCAAAAGTGCTGGGATTAAAGGGGTGCACATCCATGCCTGGCCTATAAATTTTTGAAAGTTTTTTTTTTAATGTGTCCCAGGTATGTATGTGTTTTAGAGTATGCTATGTGGATGCTTGAGGAGGCTAAAAGGGCATCCTCACTATGCAAAATGATGGACTGAGGTCCTTCTTAGTTTCATATTTTTGTTTGTTTGATTTTTTTTGAGGCAGGGTTTCTTTGTATAGCCTTGACTGTCCTAAAACTAACTCTGTAGACCAGGCTGGCCTTGAACTTAAGGAGATCCACCTGCCTCTGCCTCCTGAGTGCCATCACCATCTGGCTAGTTTCGTATTGTTTAAAATGATAAGCATAGGGAATCACACTCTGATGAGAAAAGCAAGGGAAAAATGTAGAATGAGACATTTGTGTCCATTGGTGTTTATTCACTCCTTGTAATTATGTATTTTACAAGAAGGACATCCCCTGGAGCTGGAGATACAGGTAGTTGTGAGCCACTTGATGCTGGTGTTGGTAACCAAACTCAGGTCTTCTGGATGAGCAGCAAGTGCTTGTAACCATTGAGCCATTTCTCCAGCCCCAGTCCCATCAATTTATATTTTAATTGTTTAAAAGTTGATCAATGAGCTGGGCATTATGGTGCAAATGGGCTGGAGAAGTTGGCAGAGTGCTAAGAAAACCAAGTGTGGTGGCATATGCCTGTAATCCCAGCACTTGGATGGTAGAGACAGGAAGAATCCAGACTTCAAGGTCATTCTTGACTATATAGTGAATTCAAGGCCAGCTTGAGCTACAAAAGACCCTGTCTGAAAACAAAACAACAAAGTGTTGACCAAGACTGTGTATTAGCTCAGCAGTGGAGCACATACAATGTTGGGAATGGACTTTAATACTGCAAGTAAATAAACATCTAAAAATTAAAAACCGCACTTTCAAAAGGCATACAGCCAAGTGGGGATCTGGAATAATGGGACTGCAACAGGATGAAATGAGTGTGGTTATGAGGCAAATTCATTGCAGGCAAAGGGAACAGCAAGTTAAGTATGAAGTCCCAGAGGTTCAACTGTGCCTGCTATATTCAAGAACAACTAGAATTGAAATTCTGTTGTGAGAGGAAGGGTAGGAGATTGTCAGTTAAGTGACAGACCTGATGTCTATCCTAGCAATGAGGACTTTAATGGCTGAAGAAGTCCTTGCCAATAATGAACCTTGCTTGAAAATCCTAACTGGAAAGGGAGGGAGGAGGGAAGGCAGGAAGACTGACCAAGGGAAGCCCAGAAGAGGCAAGGAAGTTCCTGCCGTCCAGTGTAAGGAAGTCTCATAAGGCCTGCAGAAATGTTTGGGATATCATTTTCTAGGGAGAGGAATAAGAGGTTAAGTATGTGCCAATGTTGGCCGTGTAACAGAACCTACTAAGTAAATAAGACTGTGTGGCAGGTCGGGCGGTGGTGGTGCACGCCTTTAAGCTCAGCACTCAGGAGGCAGAGCCAGGCGGATCTCTGTGAGTTCGAGGCTAGCCTGATCAACAGAGCGAGATCCAGGACAGGCACCAAAACTATACAGAAAAACCCTGTCTCGAAATACAAAACAAACAAAAAAACCCAAAAAACAAAACAAAAAAAAGACTGTGTGGCGGGCAAGAACGGGTAATTGAAAGGTGTCAAAAAAAAAAAAATTAGGGGAGCATGTAAGCGAAGAAGCTTCACCCAAGCCAAAGTTCCAAACATGCCCCTCTTAAAGGTCTACCTTTCCTCTCAGCCTAGGTTCTACCACACCAAGAAACTACAGGAAAACCTGGGAATGGTTAAGGGAGGGACCCAACTGATTGAGTGCTCTTTGGACCAATTATATTATGGGATATTCAGAGAACTTCTGAGAGGCGCTCAGAACAAAAAGGCGAGCCCGAAAACCAATAAAAACCCTGCAGAGGAGGCAAGCGAGGGGAAAGCGAGATCACGCCTCTTCAGCTTTGCCACGCCCTTCATTCTTGCTTGGCCTCACCACAGGGAGCAAGTCCGATTGGCTGAGCGACAAATTTTAAAGGGCGGGGCTACTACGTTTCACAGTGGGAAACCAGCTAGAGGTGGAGGGAGGGTTGCAGGGCGGGGCTAGATTGTCCTATCTAAGGTGGGAAAGGCCAATGATAATCCAGGACACCTCGCCTAGAAAGTCATCTCGAGCCTTTAAATTCTTGTTTCCCGAGGCATCACAAAGGACTAGAACTGCTTGGCTCACCTGTTCTTTTCCTCCTTGCAAAAGTCTCGTTTGCCACCATGGGGACGTACCAAGTGAGACTGTAGGGGAAGCAGTAGGTGACTGGTACGCCAGGCTACTGGCTGCTGTTCACCTCGATGCTATTAAAATTCTGGCAAGATCAAAACTGACTACTAACCCACCTCTACATCCCCCTGGCGCCGTTCCGGGGCCAACGCCACATTCCCCGGTGGGCACGCAATGGCCGCACCCCCTCCCGCTGCAGACAGGTCTTTTGGTACACTCAGCCCGAGGTGAGTCTCCTCCTTCCTCCTTGCCAGCGCGTGCGTGCGCATGCGCGAAGCGCGGCGCGCGCGGCTGTTGGGCCGCTGGCTGTGGGGCCCTGGGATCCGCTGCGTCTCCGCGAGCAGTCCGCTTTGAGTCGCGAGCCGCCGTGAACACCCGGATTCCAGCGGGCGCTTGCGAGCACGGGGGCATCGCCCGCAGCGGCCAAGCTCATGGCCGGCTGAGCGGGACGCCGCCTCCGCCTCAGCCGCCGCCGCCGCCGCCGCCTCTTCCTCCTCAGCCGGCGGCGGCCCGGGCCCAGCAGCCATGGCCGAAGACTACTGGGACGGTCGCCTGCGGCGAACTGGAGGAAAAGGAGGTCGCGCGGCCTTATTCCAGGCCGCCGCCCCAGGCGCCGCCGCGCCGGCCCCGCGGCTCTGAGGTTACTCGCGCGCCCCCTCCGGTGAGCGTGTCCTCGATACTTAGGGTGGGGGCTACTCTTCCTAGAGAACCAACCCGATCCTAGGCGTGCTAGGACCAGAGTTAGGGGGTTCTGGGCTGCTTGGCTGTCAGATGCCCCCTCCCCCTCGAGTTTCCCAGAATGCACCGGGGGGTCATTTGGGGCCTCCCTGACCTTGGCCCCGCCCTGGGCCCCTGTCCGGGAGCTGAGGATGGGAAATGCTGTGGATCCTAAGGGGGAGAGGGGTGATAAAAGGACTAGAGTTACGGAAATGGAATGATAAAGTAGTGGTGAAAGATTCAAGGTTGCTAAGGGGATAGTAAAAAGCCTTACGACTGTGTAAGAGTTCAGGCCCAGTGAGTGCTTGTGGAAGTGGGTTGCAGGGCCATGAGGGACGCGAGGATGTATAACGGGGGCGGGGGGGAGGAGAGGGGGCAGTCCAAAAACATGCTAATGGAGATTAGGGCTGCAGAGAAGCCCAGTGTAAATGGAGAAATGGTGGTAGAAGTACCAGAAGGTGGCCAATAGAGTTAGGGTTCTGCGGCCCAGTATGTGATGATGAAGGTCAGGATAATGTTAATATTGTGTTTGTCCAAGGGATTAGGGGTGGCATCTTTTCTGGAATCCGGGTGTGTTCATGGAGGTAGTTGGACTCAAATGTTGAGTGTGTGCTGATGACGGAGGGTCATGGTAGAAAGGGTATATAGATGTTGTAATAAAGATCTAGGTAGTGTGGAACCCAGTATATGCCATTGCAGGCAGAACTGTTGAAGGACCTGAGGGTGTGTGTAATGGGGCGGGGTGGTGGAAGGCAGGCCTGTACTATTGGGTACCATAAGTGTGCATACATGTGTATGGGAGAGTGCCAGTATATGAAGTATATGGCGCTCAGCACACCAAGGTTCACAGTGAAATGTGACGACAGAGAATGTGAATTTCCAGAAAGTATGGGGTAGTACTATATATGAAGTTCTAGAGCAGTGGTTATCAACCTCTAGGTCACTACCCCTATGGGGGTCACATATTAGATATCCTGCATATCAGATATTTGTATTATGAGCCACGACAGTAGCAAAATTATAGCTATGAAGTAGCAACAAAAATAATTTGAGATTGGGGGTCACAACATGAAGAACTCTATTAAAGGGTCACAGCATTAGGAAGGTTGAGAATCGCTGCTCTAGAGGCTGCTACTATGGGTTTAGAACTACACAGACACTTAATGTATGCTATTGGGGGATGAGAGCATAAAGTAAAATATGCTGATGAACATCAGAACACTGTGAATACTGTGTTCTTCCTGTTCATGGGCCATTGAAGTGTGTTGAATCAGGGAGTGCTACAGGGGCAGATTTGGGGGGGGGGGTGGGAATCTAGTGTGTAGTGGAAGAAATAGAGCTATGAAGGAAATCAATTGTGAACCAAAGGGTTAATATTAATAGTAGGGGGTGGGGGTTGAAGCAGAGGGGATAGGAATAGGTGATGTGTAAAGTGTGCCAAAGTGAATTGGAGCCATGAAGAACTCAAGTGTATGTTAATGGGGGTCAGGGTTAAATAGAGGAGCTATAAATGAGGGTCAGTCTGATATAGAATAGTGTGTTTGTCCCTGGAGAATAGTAGGGCTAAGTAAGGATTCAAGGTGTGCTAATAGGGAGTCAGGACTGGGTGAAGCCTGATGTGTGCTAGTAGGGGTCAAGACAGAGTGAAAATTAAGTTTGTGCTGAGGGAAAGAACAGTATAGTGGAAGTACAGGACAGAATGTATGTTAGTGATGGTCACAACTGTAAAGGTAAGGGCTAGAGAGATGGTTCAGCTATTAAGAGCATATACTGCTTTTCCAGACTACCAGAGTTCAGATCCCAGCGTGCACATGATGCTCACAACTGTGAAGGGGCCTGAGTGTTTAAAAAAAAAAAAACTGGTCAGGGATTGTACAAGGTTCACTATGTACTAATGTGACTCAGAGCAGTGTGAAGGTCCAGAGAATGCTGATTTAGGTCAGCTGTAGAGCACCTTGAGTGCATGTTAATAAGGATCAGAATCCAGAGGGGACACTATGTTACTGGGGTAGGGCAGTGCTACAGAGAGGCTAAGAAGTGTCGAGGCTAGGAAGGGACTCAGAATATGGTGGCGACAGGAGTTGCTTAAAGAGGGCAAATACATACTAACAGTTTTGAGTGCTAAAGGGAGTTAGAGGTAAAAAGAGAAATCATGAATGTTAATGGGAGTTAGGTGTAGTGAGGGCACGCCTTTAATCCCAGCACTGGGAGACAGAGGCAGGCGGATCTCTTGAGTTTGAGGCCAGCCTTGCTTACAGAGTGAGTTCCAGGACAGGCTCCAAAGCTACACAGAGAAACCCTGTCTCAAAAAAAAAAAAAAGATGTAGTGAGAGCCTTCTTGAGGATCTAGTGTGTGCTTAATAGAGGTCAGGGTAGAATAGAATGTGTTGGCGTATTAGAGTATGACAACTGTATTGCTCAGTGGTTGGAATTGGTGTGAGTGCCCTGGTATGAGAGTTGCCTGGGGACAGGTCAGTGTGTCTTTTTGTGGGGGAAGTGCCAAGAAGGACAAATACCATATAGTTTTGGAATTCTTTTTTGGTTTTTCGAGACAGGGTTTCTCTGTGTAGCTTTGCGCCTTTCCTGGAGCTCGCTCTGTAGACCAGGCTGGCCTCGAACTCACAAAGATCCTCCTGCCTCTGCCTCCCGAGTGCTGGGATTAAAGGTGTGTGCCACCACCGCCCAGCAGTTGTGGAATTCTATTTCCCGATTCTTGCTCCTTCGCTTATTCTGAAGTCTGTAAGCTCAGAAACTGAAATTATGGTATTTAAGTTTTGCTGCTCATAAATACTTAAGTGTATCTGATTCTAAGGGTCTGTCCCCCTCAAAGTGTTGTATAATATCCTGTCTTAAAATCCCCCAAAAGATGAGTTCTGGAAAATGTCCAGTCATTGAGGGTTCCAGTTTGTGGTCATAAATTAATTCATAGCTCCCTTCCCATCCCTCATTTTCTTAGCCCCTTCCCTTATTCCTGTCACCACATACAAAATAACTGAGTATGAATGTCATATGGGGACAAAAGGAAGTCTGAGAGCTGGCCACTTTCTAGACCTTAGATCCAGTGTTCAGCCTCCAAGGTCAGAGTTTTATGGTATTATTCTGGATTCTTTGTGGGTGGATCTTACCCTTATCTATCTGAGGTTTCTTCTGCTAGGCTGACTCTGCCTCCCTTCTAGAGGTAGCAGGCAGAAGTGAGAGTAGGAACTGCTGGAGTAAGCACTTTGTTTCAAGGTAACAGATGAACCATTTCTTTACTTGAATCCATCCCTCGCCTTATCCTCAACCTCCTATCTAGCTCTACTTCCCTTGGGCCCTGGGCCATCTCAAGACATGCTGTGAGTACAGATGGTTCCTGAGCCAGGTCTTTCCCCTCCTTGCTGGCCCAGAGCCCAGGAATAAGCAGAAGAATGCTGACCTAATCCTTTTGGTACCCCCATCCCCTCCATCAGCCCATCTAGGTCATCTTCCTGTCAATTCTAGCATCCCTGGGTGTCTTCTTTGGGGTAGTCTGTGTCTGGGACTCACCTCAATAAAGGTTGGTCCTAGGCTCTCAGCCCCTTTATTCACTGCTTCTGTATGTACTTTTTGAGCTTCTACTCAGTGTCAGTCACTATTCCAGGTTCTTAGGCTATAGCTATGGCCTCAACATACAGAAATTACCCTGGTGGAGCACATCTTCTAGTTACAGCGGTGAGAAGACAGTAAAAAAAAAAAAAAAAAAAAAAAGAAAGAAAAAAAAGAAAAGAAACCAATAAGTAGATGGTATTATTTCTGAGGTGGTAGTGAGAACTAGGGGACACGTTGGCAAGGTGTGGGAGCTTAAGACTGAGACTTTAAATAAGGTAATTCATGGAAGCCTCATGAAAAATGCGATATTTGAACAATGGGCTGCAGAGGATGGGGAGTGAAATATTTTACAGTCTTCAAAACAACCAGTGTATAGATCCTGAGGTATAAACTGTTGGGTGTGGTGCAGAACAGCAACTAGGAATGATCAAGGTGAGACCAGAGAAGTAATGGGGGTGAATGAATTATATTCGACATATGGGCCACAGTGAGGACTGCTGTGTTTATTTGGGATGATAAGGAAGATGTGATATATTCTCTAAGGAGAAAAGAAATATGACCTAGCTTTTTAAAAACCTGGATTTGGACCCTGTGGATTCTAACCCTATCGAACCTTTCTAGCAGCTCTGAGGATAGCTGCTGTGTGTTGAGACATACCCCCCCCACAACTGCATCCAGTGGTTGGGCCTTTGCAGCCCTCCCCCTATTTGGATAGAGAAGTGGGGTGACCCATTAGTCACCATGACAGTGGTTGCTGGGGGAAGTGAGAGGGTCCCTGTGGGCCACAGGGAGCATTCTGCCTGGCAGTTGGGGGCAATGTGGGGCTGGTGCCATCGAAACATGCCATTCTATGGGCGCACCCAGGACCTTGTCACTAGTCCTTTGGTTTTAACTGAACCCCTTGTCCCAACTGTGGTTGCGTCTGTCACTACTGCTGCACCTGAAGATAGCTGCTGTGGAGTCCTATGCTCCCACAGTGAGACTATTGCCCTAGAGACCAACAATCTACTGAGTGGACCCTTGTCCTCAGCCAGCCACCCAAGTCTTAGTACCCAGGTAGACTACTTAGGGATGGGCTAACAATAACAAAGGGCCCTATCCATGCTAAATTTCCAAGTATCTGTAGTGGTTGAGTGGGCACTGACATGTTCTAGGTTGTTGTGGTCTTTCAGGGACCCATGCTGATCAAGCAGGTGCTAATGTGGTCCCCATTTCTGTTCATGTCCCCTGTTCAGGTTGCCATGGATCGGATGAAGAAGATCAAACGGCAGCTGTCAATGACACTCCGAGGGGGCCGAGGCATAGACAAGACCAATGGTGCCCCTGAGCAGATAGGCCTGGATGAGAGTGGTGGTGGTGGTGGCAGTGACCTTGGAGAGGCCCCTACCCGTGTTGCCCCTGGGGAGCTTCGCTCTGGACGGGGCCCACTCAGCTCTGCACCAGGTGAGTCCACTTTGATCATTCTCTCTCCCTGCCCCAGCTCCCAGATACTACCTCCCAGTGCATTCCTTAGACTCTTGTTTTCCTTCCTTTTTTCATTTTCTCCCCCTTCCCTGTCATCCATTTCTAACACTTTCTGTACCTCCTTCCTTGATTTTCTATCCAGGCCCCGGGCGGGAGGAATGATACCTTGCCTATTGCAGCTGCCCCAAGGTTCTCTGCCTTTTTCCTGCACTCTGTGGTGGCCCTCTCAGTCTCATTGGGTCTGCCTTCTCAGGGCTCTCAATACCTGTCACCACTAGCCTTCTGACCCATGGGCATCTACCATCTCAGCTCATCTCTGATGGAGTATACTGTACTAGATGACCATGCCCCTTCCATATCTGTCCCGGGCCCACCTGGATTTCCTAGTCTGCTCTAGGGGCAATGTATACACATGGATATGATGAAGGAATGTATTGTTTTGGGGGCAGGAGGGAGTGTTCTTGACTCCAATGGCCTGGCATTTCCCTCTCCCCACCACCAGAAATTGTGCACGAGGACATGAAGATGGGGTCTGATGGGGAGAGTGACCAGGCTTCAGCCACATCCTCAGATGAGGTGCAGTCTCCAGTGAGAGTACGCATGCGCAACCACCCACCACGGAAGATCTCCACTGAGGTACTTGATTCCTGTCCCACTGATGGGAGAGTTGGAGAAGGAGGTGGAGCTTATGATCATGCTTCTCTTTCATCTTGGCTGCTAGGACATCAACAAACGCCTGTCACTACCAGCTGACATCCGGCTGCCCGAGGGCTACCTTGAAAAGCTGACCCTCAATAGCCCCATCTTTGACAAGCCTCTTAGCCGGCGCCTCCGCCGTGTTAGCCTGGTAAGCATCTTTTTGTCTACCACCTATCCCACTCTCCCAGTGCCCTGCTCCAGCCTGCTTCAGCGTACTTCCTTTACTCCACAGTCTGAGATTGGCTTTGGAAAACTGGAGACCTACATCAAGCTGGACAAGCTGGGTGAGGTGAGACAATCAAAAGAGGACTGTGGTGAGGTCAGTATGAACTCCATGCAACCTCGTTACACCTCTGCTGTCGTACTTCCTCACACTCCAGGGTACCTATGCCACTGTCTACAAAGGCAAAAGCAAGCTCACAGACAACCTTGTGGCACTCAAGGAGATCAGACTGGAACATGAAGAAGGGGCACCCTGCACTGCTATCCGGGAAGGTACAGACCCCATCCTTAGACTTTCTTGACTCCATGACACACACACTCTCTGTGGTGAGTAAGGATTCAAAGACTGGGGTTTTTCGGACCTTCTCTCCTTACCTTTGCAACATTATGGCCTTCATGAGAGTGCCCACCATCTATATACCCAGGTAATAATCAAGGTAATTAGGGATCTAAATGGATCAAGGAAGGTGAATTAATTACAAATTATGGTGTTTGCTTTCATTCTTCGAGCACTCCTTAAAGTATTTAGAAAATCACTTGGAATAGATTTGAATTACACAAAAAGTGAGTATAAATTCCAGCCTGTGTGCTTAGGTTTGGACAAGACCCCTTCCCAGAAAGCAAAAGCAGATTGTGAAAATATAGTGTCACATGAAGTTGGGGCTGTAGTCCCACACTCTTGCTTGGTACTCTTGTCTAAGCCTTATTTTCTGCATATGGACCATTGAGACACACCTACTTCTTAGCATATTGTAAATCAGAGCTAGGTGCTCTGAGGCATTACCCTAAACTGCACAGGGAAAGAAGGAAACATCTAAGCTCATATCTGTCTGGTCCTTATCTTTATTTTGAGGATGGGGCTCTCACTGTTGCTCTATTCTGTTCATGCTTTCTACAGTATCCCTGCTCAAGGACCTCAAGCATGCCAACATCGTCACACTACATGACATTATCCACACAGAGAAGTCCCTCACCCTTGTCTTTGAATACTTGGTAAGGTTGGATAGCAGTAGACCCCAGGGAGGTGGGAAAATGGCCAGGAGCCATAGTATGTGACTCTTGTTCCTGTACTACCTCTTTTGTCCTCAGGACAAGGACCTGAAGCAGTACCTGGATGACTGTGGGAATGTCATCAACATGCACAATGTGAAAGTGGGTGTGGGACAGAAAGCAGGATTAGGAGGGGCCCCCCCACTCACCCACTCCTGTACAAATCTCCCAGGAACAGTCTTCCTGTATGATGTTTTTACTGGGAGCTCTTGGAGGGCATTGGGAGCCTGTCATCTTTTCTGTGATAAGACATTGGGCTCAGTTTCTGTTTGGGAGGGAGCAGTTCCTGCCTGCTGCCAAGTAATGGGCTAGTGGATATCTTTTGACTTCTGCCTACCATTCCTGGGTCTGCAGCTGTTCCTGTTCCAGTTGCTCCGTGGCCTGGCCTACTGCCACAGGCAGAAGGTGCTACACCGAGACCTCAAGCCCCAGAACCTACTCATCAACGAGAGGGGAGAGCTCAAACTGGCAGACTTTGGTACCATCAGCTTCCCCTTTCTTCCCTCTGACTCCTCAGCCTTAATCTCCAAGCAACTCACTTCCCTATGACCACCCAGCTTCATTCCCCTTCAGCCTCTCCAGACTTTGATTATGGCAGGCATTCTTAGTCCCAGTTATACTCTATTCCAAGCTTTGCCCACAGCCTCCTCATTCCAGCTGCTCTTTTTTTTTTTTTTTTTTTTTTTTGCCTCCCAGGCCTGGCACGTGCCAAGTCAATCCCTACTAAAACATACTCCAATGAAGTGGTGACATTGTGGTACCGGCCCCCTGATATCCTTCTCGGATCCACAGACTACTCTACCCAAATTGACATGTGGTGAGGAGAGGTGGAAGTGTGGAAGGGAATGACTCCCCAGCCAACTTCCCCTACTCATGGTGCCTTTCTTGCCCAGGGGTGTGGGCTGCATCTTCTATGAGATGGCCACAGGCCGGCCCCTCTTCCCAGGTTCCACAGTGGAAGAACAGCTGCATTTCATCTTCCGAATTTTGGGTGAGGAGGAAGTTTGTGCCTAAGGAGCTGTGGGGACATGCAGGAAAGACCTGAGATGTTTGGGGTAACTTGCTTGTCTTCTATACTAGGAACCCCAACTGAGGAGACATGGCCAGGCATCCTATCCAATGAAGAGTTTAGAACATACAACTACCCTAAGTACCGAGCTGAGGCCCTTCTGAGCCATGCACCCCGGTGAGGCTGATGGGTAGGTGGGCATTAGGGGCCAGAATGTCTGAACTCAATGTAAAGTGCATCTCCTTATCATTGTGTTAGACTTGATAGCGACGGAGCTGACCTCCTCAACAAGCTGCTACAGGTGAGACCATCTTTGGAGGCCAACCTTAACAGGGATGGGGTTCCAAGTGTAGGAAATGGGACCTTCCCCAAGGGCAGGCTCTGAGGAGGGCAGGTCAAGAGACCTATGTTGAAAGTAACAATATACCAATACAGTCTCTTCTGTCCAACTCAGTTTGAGGGTCGCAATCGGATTTCTGCTGAGGATGCCATGAAACATCCATTCTTCTTCAGCCTGGGGGAGCGGATCCACAAACTTCCTGACAGTGAGTGTAGTTGGGGAATGAGTGGGTGGCTCAAGTTGGGGCTGTGGAGAGCAGAACCACTGGGATGTAGGGTGCTGGTTTGTGCCATCACTAAGGAGGGAACATCCTCATGCACATGTGGCAGGTTATATCTATTAGGAAGAAATTTTGTTTTCATCTTGGATTCCTTTCAATTTTTATGAAAATTCTCATATAGTACATACAGATGCAATATCCAAAAAAAGTGTACACCACAGGTTTTACAAACTAAGCACCCATATGACTTTCAGACAGTTCAAAACCGATGGGGGAGGTTCCCCTAAAGCTTCCTTATACTGTATTTGGCATTCCCGGCCCCTTCCTGTAATAATAGAGCTAGCTGGGGGATTCTTTTGAGGCAAGGTTGTGCTAGGTAGCCCTGGCTTGCGGTGTGGTTTGAGACAGATATTCACGTGAATCAGGTAGACCTTAGGCTTGCTATGTAGCTTAGGATGACCTTGAACTCGTCTTGCCACCACCTCCCAAGTGCTAAAATTAGTAGGTGCATGTTGCCACACCTGGTTTTCTATAAAGATTTTTAAAAACCTCATTTTGGTGGGCTGCTGTTTTTATTTTGGGGGATACTCTTATCCTCTTCACTATTGTTGCCTAGGCTAGCCTGGAACTTGTGACAATCCTCCTGTCTCAGACTCCTAGTAATTGAGATTACAGTCATGAGCCACTATGCCTGGCTTAAAAATCTCAGCACACAGAAGAAAGAGGAATGTGGATTTCTGTCAATTCAAGGCCAGCCAGGTCTACATAGTGAGTTCCAGCAGAGCCAGGGTTATAAAGACCATGTCTCAAAAGTAAAACAAAGGTTCATTACACAAAAAAATTGCTGACCTTTCATATCTACCCATTATTAAATCCCAAACCACCACATTGCATGCAGATTTGTAGGTAGTATTTATATTAACATTATTATACCTGATAAACTTAATACATTTTTTATCTCATGCAGTGTTCCAGTAGTAGTCCATGTCCCATCTTTAGTTACAGGCAGTTTGATAGAAGAAAGTCAAGCTTCTCAAAGAAGGAGCAACTTGTTCTAATTCACTCAGTGAGGCCATGTGAGTTTTGTTCTGGGTAGACTCACAGGTCATCCCCCACTTACATGTCTCTTTATCCACAGCTACTTCCATATTTGCACTAAAGGAGGTACAGCTACAAAAGGAGGCCAGTATTCGGTCTTCTTCCATGCCTGACTCAGGTATGTGTGGCCCTCCCCTCCTCTTGCTTCACCCACCTGTCTGCTTATCCACTAACAGCCATTCACTCTACTTTCCCCTGCAGGCAGGCCAGCTTTCCGTGTGGTGGATACGGAGTTCTAAGCCAAGTTCTAAGCCACAGACCAAGGCCCCAGCAGGCAGCAGCTGGAGGGATTGCCACACCCCTCACAGGGCAGCCCCCATCTGCAGTCCTCCCTGCTTGTTGCCTGCCTACCTGCCTGAGCCACACTTTGCTACCAACTTGTCCCCTGCCACCTGCCTAAACACCCAACTACTGGCCTGGCCTGTCAACCCATCCACTGGCCTGTCAAGTCAACCATTGGCCTGTCTGCTGGGTGCTAACAAAGCTCTCACCACTACTTTGCTTGATGTGTCTCTGTCTTGGTAGTTGCCGGCGGACAGAATGGCATGTCAGTCTCCCACACTAAGGCTAGGCCTTCCCCTCTTCATCATGCTCTCCCCCAGGACCACTACCCCATGGCCAGCCAGAGGTTTGGAGTTTGCCCAGGCCAGGGCCCTTGATTGACTTTGAATAGAAGGTGGTGATGCCTTGGGTCTGAGGCATCCTCTGCCTGATTTCCCACCTGTCCCACCTGCCTCTGTATGGGCCTTCTTTTTTGTTAGTTTCTTTTAATGTTTTTTTTTATTATTTTTAATGAGGTTCTCACTTTTTAATGCAATATCTCTGTATACAGACTGGCTGGGCCCTACTCGCTGAGTGTTGGCCCTCCTACAGTATTTTGTGCAATGAAGTCCCACTCCCAGCCTTTCAGAGGCAGGGACCCAGACCCTATTCAGATCCTGACCATCACTAGACCCTGGGATTGGCTATGGGAAAGCATGCCTCAGCCACCTTCCTCCCCATCTAGTGTCCCCAGCTATAGGGGGACCTGAGAACTACCAGAGACTGGGAGATGGACATTTGGGGTTCTATTTTTTTCCCTCCTTCAGTCCTGTAGCCGGGGCCTCCTTCCTTCTCAGGGTCTCCCCAGCCCAGCTCTGCCTAGCCCTCATGCCCTGTCCCACTCGGTGCTGTTGAGTAGGGGCTCTGCCAGGAATTGACCAGCTTTGTGAGGAGCCATATATAGTATGTATATGTGCACAAGCAGGGGACATGTGGGAGCTTGTGCCCAGTTGTTATATCCCAATCCATGGGAGGGTAAGGCAGGGCAAGGACAGTCTCCTGGATGGATGGTTTGCTCCCCTTCCTCCACCCTATGCCTTGGGACCCTTAAATGGGGTGGGAGGGCAAGGGAGGGTGCCCTTCTAGTGGGGTTTGGGGGGATTGGGTTCCTGAATGCACCATAATCGCTGTATGAAATATTAAAAAAAAAAGTCTAAAATGAAAAGTCTGGTTGTAAATCATCATAAAGGCAACGGGGCTTAAGCTAGGATGATTACTGGGACATTGGTGAATCCATACCTGGTCCCATCAACTAAAATCATTGGGAAGGAGTTGCCTGGAAGTGTGGTGGAACTATGAAAAAAAACTTGACAGAATTGCACATAGACTGGTGGGATGAGTTGAAGCAGTAGGGCAGACCTACTGGGAATACACAGTGTTACTGGGAATCAATAACTGAGCAGAAAGGAGTTAGATTTATCCAGCAGTGTGGACAAGCCTGACAGAATGGAGGCAGAAAGTATATATAAGTTGGAAGAAATTTGGAAGGCCCAGTATATCCAGAATGGTATAAGGCAGAAAGATCCAGTATATCTATATGTCTGGCTGACACTATGAAGAGGCCAATTAGAGAATGAAAGAGTAGATTTTTGACCATTGCTTATATAAAAGGAATCTTTGAATAGACTTAGAAAAGTTCAAGAGTGAAGTCATAGAGCCAGAAGTTTGGACTACTGGCTTGGTTTCTGGAAATTCTGGAAATCATCTGTATGGTGAAGTTTGCAACAGCTTGAGCTTTGGAGATGGTTCAGTTAGTAACATGCTTGCTATTATGCAAGCTTGCAAGCCTGAATTCAGCTCCCCAGCACTCATGATTAAAAAGCTAGATATAGCCAGGTAGTGGTGGTGCATGTCTTTAATCTCAGTACTTGGGAGGCAGAGTCAGGTGGATCTCGGTGAGTTCGAGGCCAGCCTGGTCTACAAAGCAAGTTCCAGGACAGCCAGGACTGTTATACAGAGAAACCCTGTCTCGAAAAACAAAAAAACCTGGGTGTAATGGGTATTTGTAATCTCAATACTGGGGAGTAGAGACAGCAGAATCCCTGGAGCTTGCTGGCCAGCCAGTCTAAAGAACTGGTGAACTCCAGGTAGCAGACCCTGACTCACAAAATAAAGTGGAGAGGAATTGAGGATGACACCCTTTGTTGACTTCTGGCTTCCACATCTTTGTACACACAGCACACAAACAGTGGCATAGCCAAGACTTAGCTTCAAGTGAGAATAGGGCCTTAATTTCCTCTGTCCATGAATACTTCCATCCCACCATCTTGGGAAGAGCCAAGAGACTTGTAAGCAAAAGGGGTGGGCAGGCCCAGGCAAGTGCAAGTATTAGCAAGCCTCAGTGGCTGTTTATGGAAGCACAGCAGTGGTGACCTAATGAACCTCTTAATCACTGTTCTTGTAAGCACTTACAAATCTCAGTTTGAAACTACAATGTGCCACAATGGCTGTCCAGTCCCAGAGTTGAAAAAGTACAGTCCAGTGGTAGTAGTGTACACCTTTAGGGAGGCAGAAGCAGGCAGATCTCTTAAGTTCAAGGCCAGCTTGGGCTACACAGGGAAACCCTGTCTCAAAAAAAAAAAGGTGGGGGGGACATTCCCATTTCTGTCAGTTTTGTAATGGATGGGATATCCACAAATTCCTCAGCAGACATCCTATGCCCATTCTTAGGTATGGGAAGAGATTGGCCCCTGGAAGGTGAAGAAACCAGCTCCAGGGATGGGGAGGAACAGATTGCAGAGAGGCAATAAAAGTCAGATTCAGATGGGTTTAAAGATCAGCTATCTACTTGTGCCAAACTCCATTTTAATACTTCATGTTCTTTGGGGGTGGGGAGCAAGTTAAAGGAGTTCATTCTTTTTCCTTCAGGGCTCATGTAATGAAGTGACCTCATCTGTGTCAGGTTGGATTAGAGGATAGAATCATACTAACAGACACCCCACCACCACTATCAAACTCCCTACAGAAGCTAACTGAAACTGAGGTAAATTAGATCTTGTGAGAATGAGGAGGGTTGAACTGTGCAAGGAGACATGTATGCACATGTGTTTATGTAGGTATGGAAAGGCAAGTCTTAAAAGTTTGTTCTTGCCTGTGTGTACTATTTGTTAATAATGAAGGCAATCACTAAACTAGCCTCAAAGTCATGATCTTGGGGAGTTTGTGGGTTGTCAGCAGGTGAGGATGGCCAATAGAAAAGTAGGTGAAGTACAGAGAAAGTCATCACCAACCTGTAGGGCTGAGAGCCCTAATAGAAAATTGTAAACAGCTTAGTAGGATGTTTCTACACCAGAGACAACCTCCCCACTAGAGGATATCTGGTAATGTCTTCGAGGTACACAGCTTTTGTTGTCTTGAGGGTTGCCACCACTTTCTAGAAGAAGAGGTCAGGGCACAGGTTAATATCCTACAGTGCTGCCACAATGAAGAAATTAAAATAGTGCTGAAGTTAAAGTCTGGCCTAGAGCCTGGCACACCTGTAACCCTGTACTCCTAGCATTCGAAAGGCTAAGGCAGGAGGATCACCATGAGTTCAAGGCCAACCTGAGCATATTCAGAATTGAGACCCTATATCAGAAACACAACAAAAGAAACCCTGGCCCGTTCAATGGTTCTCAAATGTTTGGCTTCAGATTCCTTTATATAAAGATTTGAGGACACCTAAAGAATTTTTGCTTATTCCAAAGTACCCTCTGGGTAATTCCATTATACATGCATGATTATGAGAGTGAAGATACTGCAGAAATAGTGTTGACTTAGTGAAACCCCCAAGAGGGTTTCTTGAGCTGATAGCCTGTGACCACGGTTTGAGGATCTGCCTGGTGTTTAAGGTCACAGCTCTGCAACTAGGTCTGCACTGCTACAACACATCCTAGCTGGGGACAAATGATTTGGCATTTCTGGCTCTCAGCTTTCCCCATTGTTAATCATGGGCCAAAAAATACAGTACCTGCCACCTGAAGCATTTATTTAAGTCCAACAAGTCACTTAAATTGGGCATACTGGCTATTTGTTATGCCTCCAACAAACACATGGTTTAGAGCTGACTTCAGATTTGTCTGGTGAGTAACTCTAGTTCAGGAAGCTGAGTGTTGAAGTGCATGCCTGTAATCTACACTTTGGAGGCTGAGACAGTTGGATCAAGGCAAATCAAATGCTAGCCTGGGCTTCATAGAGTTGGGGACAATTCTGGGGAAAGACAGATCTCACACACACACACACACACACACACACACACACACCCTAGTTCAGGAAGGCAAGCCTTCCAGCTGTGAGGCTCTCAGGAGGTAGTAAACTTTTTGTATTTTATTTAAAAAAAAAAAATAGAGCGGGCAGTGGTGGCACAGGCCTTTGATCTCAGCATTCCGGAGGCAAGAGGATCTCTGTTTGAGGCCACCCTGGTCTAGAGAGCAAGTTCCAGGACAGCCAGGGATACACAGAAAAACCCTATTTCGAAAAAAACAAAACCAAAAAACCATTTTACTTTATGTGTATGATGTTTTCGTTTTCCCTATATGCATGTATCTACACCTTTTGCATTCCTGCTGATCCCCTGGAACTGGTGTTTGCATGGTTGTGAGCCACCATGTGGATACTGGGAATTGAATCCCCATCTTTGCAAGAGCAACACGAGCCCTTAACCACTGTAACATCTCTCCAGCCCCTACATTTGGTTTTGATGGATGAGAAGAGTAGTGCAATGAAAGGTAATTCTAGTTAGGCTAACAAAAAAGCTTTCACAGTGGGGGCCACAGTCCTCAATAGAGCAAAGGTCAGGAAGACTTGCCATAAGCACTCTTTATGAGACCCTAAACGCACATATTTGCTCATCTTGAAAACCTTTGGCCTCCACCTTCCATAAGACCTTTTGACCTAGTGTTAGAATTCCACAAGGCACTAGTGTCTTAGTTCCAAACTGGAGGGTTAACCCCTGGTATTAGTTGCACAGATCACAGCCCACCACTCAATTTCCGTCTAATTGTGACGTTTCCAAGATGGCAGTAGCCCCCTGGTTGTTGGGGGGCTCTGCTTCCGTTTCCGGGACAGAATCCGGAAGTGCCAGTTGAGGGTCCTCTTCCTAGCTTCAGTTGCGTCGGCAGTTGGAGGAGGGCGGACGGTGATGGCGGCGGTCGCAGCGGACCCAGCTGCAGCTGCCATCCCGGCCTCCTCTGAGGAGAGAGACAGACAGCGCGAGGCAATGCCAGGCCTGGACGAACAGTGGCGCCAAGTCGAGAATGGGCGAGAGCGTCCACTGCGAGCTGGCGAAAGCTGGTGAGGCTGGGCTTCAATGAAGCCTTGGCCAAGGGAACTGTGGGGGCGTTAATATCCGCGGGGTTCTTAGAAGCCAAATTCTGAGGAAGAAGCAGTGCGAGGCGGGGAAGGGGCTTGGTGGGCCAGCGGGAGATGGGGGGCGTGGAGGTACTAGTGAATGAACGTTTGGGGAAGAGGCGGGACCTGAGTGGGGCAGTCAGCCGCCTGAGGACAAAGTGGGGTTTGTTTGTGACAGAGGTGGGGCGTGAGGGAAATGGCCTTGGAGGTAGAGGACTGCATCTTTCGGGGAGGGGTGAGAGGGGACTGCGTCTCGGAACCTGGAGCCTGGAAAAGAGGCTGGCTCCGTACTTAACGCGGGGGCGTGGCGTGTGTTACGAAACGTTGCGTCGGTTGCGAGGAACGGCCTACGAGTACTTGGAGCGCCTGTGAACCAGACGAGCTTGGTGGCGTCAGCTGAAGAGCAACTCCATAGCCTATAGCTGTGGGCCGAGGGGCGGAGGGAGTGGTGGTATGGGGAGGGTGCCTGGCTCCTGGGAACGAGGCTAAGGTCTGAGGTGGGGCAAACTGTGGAGGAGGGGCGGTGCCTAGGGCAGAAAATGGCGCCTGGGAAAGAGCAAAGATTGTGACGCGATAGTTTTTGTTTGTTTTTTAAATTTATTATAGCCAAGGCCTCCTTCCTAGGACAGCAGAAAGTGCAGATGATTACAAAGGAAGGTTCTTTGAGAATTTTTTCTATTTGATAATATTTTGTAATCAGTAGAAAATGGTTATTTAAAAAGAATCCACAGCTTTGACAAATTGTCTTTACTGATTTAAAAAAAATGCTAATCAGTGCCTCAAAATTTACTGCTTCCGGGTTCTTATTTCTCCGAGTTGCGTCTCGTCTTTTAAATTGTGAAATTCGTAAGACCTACAAAGATTATAGTATAACATTTTACATAAAGTGATGGACATCCTCCTGAAAGAAATGGTTTGTATGCTTCAAAAATGGCAAGGTGGTGAAAGACAGATGGTGAAGAACTGTTCCAGATTGAAGGAATTAATGCAGTTTAACAAGTCACAACTAAATGCAACATGTGATCCTCAGCTGGATCCTAGAACAAGGAAAAATAAATTATTTTTAAAAATCAGGGTTCTTTCTCATAATTTATTTCTCTTTCACTCTAAATTTCACTGGAAAAATCGATGAAATTTGACTAAGGCCAGTAGATAAAATATTACTACTGATAATTTCTTGTTTGTGATAATTGTAATGTGTTTATGAAAGAATATCTCTTGTTTGGTGAAAAATACATATTGAAAATTTAGGTACAAGGAACCATAGTATAAGCAACTTATCAAATGATTGAAAAACTAGCATATGTAAAAATGCACATGGAATAGATTATGGAAATATTGGTCATAGAATGCAAAGTTAGACAAGAGGAACAAATTCAAGAGATCCATTGTACAAAATGGTAATAATAGTTAATAGTAATCTGTTCTATACTTGGAAATTGCTTAATAGATTTTACATGTTCTTACCCCCCAAAAAGTGACATAATTGATATGTTAAGTAGCTTTGTTTTAGTGTTTGCAATGTATATGTCAAAATATCATGCTGTATACCACAAATGCACACATTTTTTGTCTATTTTAAGATAAATAAAAATAACCCAAAATTGATATGGAAAAAATAAGAATAGAGCAAATGGGTAAAGTGTGTTAGATTTAGGGAATCTAAGGGCATACAGAGAAGTCTTTGTATTATTTTGCCCCTTCTTTTTTTGGAGACAGGGCCTCTATTATGTAGCCCTGGCTGTCAGGGAACTCACTATGTATACCAGGCTGGCCTTGAACTCAGAAATCTGGCTGAGATTATATGCATGCACCACCATGCCTGGCTTCCCACCCCCCATTTTCAGTGGGTTTATTAGAAAAAAATTGCAGTTTTATGTGTAGATTCATCACCCATGTGAAGATTCAGAACATTACCTTAAAAAATCCTGTGCTCCTCTCATATGGAAATTCCCCTCCCTGCTTCATGAGAAACTGTTATCCTCAATTTTGAATTAAAGGGCTCTTTTCACATGTTTCATTATCATGAAAAGCTTTTCCACCATTCATATTTACATACATATATGTATGTATGTGTGTGTGTATATATATAGATAGATAGAGAGAGAGAGACAGAGACTGTGTTTATGAATAGACTGGATGCATACTGTGAGCCCTTATATGACATAGTAAATGGTATCTGTATGATGTAATTTGAGACATTAACCTTGATCTGTTGGTTATAGCTCTGTCTTCCAGGTTTTTCAAATGTTAAGATGCCATTCTTCCGTTAAGCAGTAATTTTAAAATATATATATTTAAATATATGTATATATCATATCCATCTGTTCCCCAGGATGTCCAACAACTTCCTTTCTCATGCAGTATAAATGGTAAAATCCTGAGTGACCTGCAAGGCTTTTAGAGGCTAGTACTCTACTTCCATCTAACTTTTTTTTTCTCTAATCTCTCATTACCAGCCCATCAGTTCCTCCCTCTTAGGGCCACCCATATTAGACTGTTGCTGTTCTTTACATTTTAGGGCCTTTTCCAGGTTTTCCCACTTTACAGAGTTCCTAAATAACAGTGCCAGTGAAATGTGTACACATTATTGGGGAGATAAATTGCAATTCCAAAACTGGAGTATATAATGATATTTTTCTGCCATTATATCATAGTTCTCCAGCAAGGAATAGCCTCAATCCATCCTGAAAATAAACAGTAAGTAGACTGTTTTTGTAGCTCATTTGGAGTTGTCCAAAAAGTCCTCAAAGCTTTGGTTCCTTTCCATTGGTAGATAAGACATGAAATCCTGTCTTCTTTGCCAATAGTCTTTAAATTACTCTGCCAGTAGTGGATCTTCTTTGGGATGAGGAAGATGTTTGGAACTAAATAGAAGTGGTGGGTATACAATGCTGTGAATGTACTAAATGTTAATGAATTGTTCACTTTAAAATGGGTTAATTTTATGTTAATTTCACTTCATTAAAAAAATTACCACACCAGTGTTGGTTGAATATTAAAGCCAATTTGTTTCTCCTGTTGGAATAGTTATAAAGCATTTTTGCCAAGCTCCACTTTTTGATGCTTATCTAAATTAGGTAAGAGCAAAGTATCTCAAAGTTCTATATGGGTTTGCTGCCATAGTTAGGAAATATGTGTTTATAAAGCATTTGAACAAAAGGACTAGCTCCAAGTTGTGCATCTGCGTCAGTATTATCTGCACCTCCCACCCTTGGGTGGGAGTAGTCTTTAATGATTAAAGTAGATTGTCTTTAATGATTAAACTTCTTAGATGCATTTATTTGGGGGCTGGGGCACACCATGTGACTCAATGTACTGGAGGAGGCTAGAGAACTAGTTGCAGGAGTCAGTTCCCTCCTTCTACTGTGTAGATCCTGGGGGACCAAATTCAAGTCAGCCAGCTTGGTGGCAAGCACCTCCATCTTACCCACCCTCCCCCTTATTTTTTGATACAGGGCTTCTGATTGAACCTGGAGGTCTGTTTCAGCTAGACTAGCCAGCAAACCTCTTATATTCTGTCTCCACTCCCCCGAAAGTACTGAGATTACCAATATGCCAGATTTTTTGCTCAGTTTGTATGTAGATACTGAGCATCCAAACACAGCAAACACTTGACCCAGCCCTAAAGGGCTTATGTTTTGAGACCACATTCAAAACTTTAAAAAGGTAACTTCCTTAGAAAATTTTAGTTCTTGTGACAATGAATTATCTACACATTTAAATCAAGGATAGTTAAGAAACCTTGGGCAGATTTGTACAGGGTACAGACAGCTTCCTAACAGAGTAAGCAACTGTGGAGTTCTTTATTTGTTTGTTTGTTTTCTTTCGAGACAGGGTTTCTCTGTGCCCTGGCTGTCCTGAAACACGCTCTGTAGACCAGACTGATCTTGACCTCAGAGATCTGCCTGCTTCTACTTCCTGAGTGCTGGGATCAAGGGTATGTGCCATCTCTGCCAGGCCCAGCTGGAGTTCCTAAGTAAAGGAAGAAGGATAGCTAGGTTTAGAGAGGTGCACAGTATATGAAGAGGACATTAAGAAAGGTTGAGGAAAGATATTTACAGTAATATGGCTAATCCTACATGATCAACTGTACTTAGGAAGATAAACTTTTATTTTGAAGTCTCACACTGTAGCTCAGACTGGCCACAGACTTGTGATAGTTCTTTGCTAGCCTCCAAAGTTCATTTTTTTGATGTGTCATTTTCAAAAATATTTTAAATAGGAAGAACTTGGAATGCTAACACATACTTGTAGGTTCTTTAATCCCAGCACTAGGGAGGTAGAGACGGGGATCAGCAAGTCAAGGTCAATGTAGGCTACATGTGAAGTTGTTTTAAAAAAAAGTTGGAAAAAATAAAAATTTACAAAAATTTCAAATTGAAACTTCCCGGTGGTATAGCACATGCTTTAATGCCAACACTCTGGAAGCAAAGGCAGGCCAGGTCTACAAAGTGAGTTCCAGGTCATACAGTGAAGTCTGTCTCAAAAAAATTGAATGAGCCAGGCCGTGGTGGCTCATGCCTTTAATCCCAGCACTCGGGAGGCAGAGGCAGGCGGATCTCTGTGAGTTCGAGGCCAGCCTGGTCTACAGAGCTATTCCAGGACAGGCTCCAAAGCTACAGAGAAACCCTGTCTCAAAAAACCAAAAAAAAAAAATTGAATGAATATATATATATATATTCTTTTATGGGGGGGAAAACAACTTTGTGTTATCTCCCAGAGATAATTTAGGCATAAAAGAACATTTTTGCCAAGTTTGGAAAGACAGATAAGCAGTACTTAAGAGAGAGAGATGGTCATGGTGGCTCATTTGTGTGATTTCAGCATTCAGGAGGCTGAAGAAGGAAGATTGCCTCAAGTTTGAGGCCAGTCTGGGAAGAGTATTTAGAAAACAAGATGGGCATGGTAAAACAGCGTTTGAAATTCTAGCACTTGGGAAGCTAAAGCAGGAGGGCCATGAGTTTGAGGCTATCCAGGGCAACATAATGAGTTCTAGTCCAACTGTGGAGCTACAATGTGAAACTCAGGCGGGCGGTGGTGGCGCATGCCTTTAATCCCAGCACTCGGGAGGCAGAGGCAGGCGGATCTCTGAGAGTTTGAGGCCAGCCTGGTCTCCAAAGCGAGTTCCAGGAAAGGCGCAAAGCTACACAGAGAAACCTTGTCTCGAAAAACCAAAAAAAAAAAAAAAAATGTGAAACTCAGTCTCAAACAAAACATTATAAGCAAGACAAGAAGTATAGTTAGTTTTATAAGAATATAGTAGTAAAGATTATTAGGTGCTTATGGTCATCCTCCTTACATAGTTCAAGGTCAGCCTGGGCTACATAGGACCCTGTCTCAACAAAAGAGATGAATTAAGAGTATGCAGTCAGACATTGATGGCGCTTGCCTTTAATCCCAGCATTCTGGAGACAGAGACAGGCAATCTCTGAGTACTAGGCCAGCCTACTCTATATAGTGAGTTCCAGGACAGCCAGGGCTACAAAGTAAGACTTTGTCTCAAAACAAAAAATAGAATGTAGGGGCTGGAGAGATGGCTCAGTGGTTAAGAGCATTGGCTGCTCTTCCAGAGGACCCGGGTTCAATTCCCAGCACTCACATGACAGCTCACAACTGTCTGTAACTCCAGTTCCAGGGGACCTGACACCTCCACACCAATGTACATAAAATAAATTTAAATAAATTATTTTAAAAAAATAGAATGTAAAAAGGGGGCAGGAGAAATGGCTCAGCAATTAAGAGTACATACTGCTTCCAGAGGTCCTGAGTTTGGTTCCCAGCACTCATATAGGTGGCCTACAAACACCTGTAACTCTAGCTCTAGGGAATTTGATGTCCTCTTCTTACCTCCAAGAGCCCCTGAAATGTGCACATACTCAAACACACGTACATAATTAAAAGTATGAAAAAGAAAGCACTAAAGCCAGGCAATGATGCCGCATGCCTTCATCCCAGCACTTGGGAGGCAGAGCCAGGCAGATCTCTGTGAGTTCGAGGCCAGCTTGGTCTACAGAGCGAGATCCAGGACAGGCACCAAAACTGCACGAGAAACCCTGTCTCAAAAAAAAAAAAAAAAAAAAAAACCACTAAGAATTGGTAATAATTTGGCAACAAAAGATGACTATAGTAATTTTATATAAAAGACCCAAATCTTAATTATCTTTTGGTGTGTTGACCACAGGATAATGGGCAGTAAAGAACTTACTAGTAAGCCTTTATGTGTACTTCAACTTATTTAAATAAATTTGATAGAGCAATGTTATATTTATCACCTGTAACTTTTTTAAAATTGTTGTGCGGGGTGGTGGTGATAGGCTGGTGATAGGAGTAATGAAAGAATTTACTAAGATGGAAAAAGGCACAAGCAGAGAGTTTATTATGTAAGAGGTGGCTTTCATTGAAGCAGGAGTGTTCTGTGCAGGCAGTTAAGCAGTGTTTCAATGATGCAGTGCCCTGTAATTGGGGTTTATGGTAGAGTTAACTCTTTCTAACCAGGTAACAGTCATCAGTGGCCTTGCTTTGATCCCATCCTGCCCTGAGTCAGTACTACTTTGTTCTGAGGATATCTGTCCCAGAGTGGTGTCTACATTTATTTCCCCTGTTTTTATGTGATTAAGTCTTACTCTAGCCTAGCCCACATTCAAAGCAGTTTTCCTTCCAAGTGCTTACCTGGCTAGGGGTGTGTGTGTGTGTGTGTGTGTGTGTGTGTGTGTGTGTGAGAGAGAGAGAGAGAGAGAGAGAGAGAGAGAGAGAGAGAGAGAGAGAGAGAGAGAATTCAATTTAAGACCTCTTGTATGCTAGGCAAGTGGTCTACGATTAAACTATATTCCCAATCCTAAACAAACTAAAGTTTTGCTACAGAGTGATTTTAATGTTAAATTTACATTTAAAATCTACTTTTTAAGAAGTTGAGAGGCTAGAGAGATGGTTCAGTGGTTAAAAGGGTGTACTGCTCTTGAAGAAGACCCAACTTCAATTCCCAACACTAATATCAAGGCAGCTCACAATTGCCTTTGGCCTCTGTGAGCACTTACACTCATGTGCACATGTCCACCCACAGACACGTAGGGATACACATAATTAAAAATAAAATCTTGTTTTTAAAGTTGAACCATGCCTCCCTTTGCATTGAAAATATTATTAACTAAATTCACTCTACTTCATAAGAGAACCTCATAAACTGACTGTAGAGGCCAGTAAAGCTGGAAGGAGGAATGATGATGTACATGTTGGTAGGTTGAATGATAGATTTGTGGCATGAGCTCCTAGGTGGGAATGTGTGTTTTCCTGGAACGAATGATATGGCATGGTCTGGGGAGTGGAGAGGGTAATGTAGAGTCAAAAACCAAAAACACACAGAAATTCAAAGCCAAGTGTGATATATTTCTGTAATCCTAGCATGGAAGCTGAAGCAACAAGTTCACTGCCAGCCAGTACTGTGTAGTGAAACCTTGTCTCAAAAGAGACCCCAAACCAAATTCATAGCATAGCTGAAAATGGGGGTAGGTACACACCTTTTACTCCCAGCATTTGGGAAACTGAAGCAGAAAGATCTGGAGAGCTTGAGGCCAGCTTGGGCTACATATATAGTATATTTCAGGCCTGTCTGGGTGTTACAAGACTTCATTTAAAAAAACAGAGGTTAATGAATGAAAAAAAACGAGTAATCTAATGTCCAAATATGCATTTCACTGAATAAATTTTGCTTTTCACTTATTGTTACATGTTGCTGAAAATTTTCTTCTTGAATTATAGTGGATTGATAGTTAATTCTGCAAGTGATGAGAAGTTGTATAGCTAGCTCGTAAATAATCATATGACACCCTTGTCTGTCTGGGTTCCAGGTTCCTTGTGGAGCGACACTGGTATAAACAGTGGGAGGTGTATGTGAAAGAAGGGAACCAGGATGCTAACACCTTTCCTGGCTGTATCAACAATGCTGGGCTCTTCGAAGGTACCAAGCTTCTGCCTCTCCCCATCAACCTTGTGCTGGAGTTATGATCCTTTCTGTCCCCACAAGTGACCATACACACATTCTCTATGCTTAGTCATTGATGGAGTGGCCAGAGTTCCTTTCTTAATCCATGCTTTGCTTTGTCCACACCCCTTACCCCCTTTAGATCAGATAAGCTGGCACCTCAGGGAGGGACTGCTAGAAGGAGATGATTATGTGCTGCTCCCAGCAACTGCTTGGAATTACCTGGTCAGCTGGTATGGCTTAGAAGATGGCCAGCCTCCTATTGAGCGCAAGGTATATGGGTGGGGCAGATGCTAGGGTTGTATGTTAGTTTTTTATGGGAAGTTGGGGAGGAGGAAGACCATGTAGGCTCAGGGTAGGTCCAGAGTTGTGTGTACCTGTATTCCCCTGTCAGTTGGGTGAGTTTATGGGTGTTGGTACCCCTCTGCCTTCACAGGTCATAGAACTTCCTGGAGTCCGAAAGGTGGAATTATACCCAATAGAGCTGCTGCTTGTCCAGCACAGTGATATGGAAACAGCTCTTACCATTCAGTTCAGCCACACTGATTCTCTGGGTAAGTCTCAGGGCCTCTGGAACAAATTGCTGTTTCTAATTGTGAGTCACACAGTGACTTGAGGATGTGTGGGGATCAAGTTAAAGCATCCTGAGAAGGCAGCAGTCAAACTGGAAGACTAAAGTGGTGGTGGACAAGTTGAGCATAGGCACTGGGTGTCTACTGGAGTCCAGAGAGGATGAGCTATATTCCAGTTGCTTGAGTGGGGTGGAAAAGAGTGTTTATTTACTGGGAGGGTCTCAAGTTCTGAGTGTGTTAAGTCTGAAAATGAGCTAAAGCTATCAAATGGATCAGTATTCTGGGGCCCCAGAATATATAGTCATGTTCCATGACCCTCCACAGACCTAGTCTTGCAAACAGCTCGGGAGCAGTTTCTGGTGGAGCCTCAGGAAGACACACGCCTCTGGATCAAGAACTCAGAGGGCTCTTTGGATCGATTGTGCAACACACAGATCACACTACTTGATGCCTCCCTTGAAACTGGGCAGGTAACAATGGGGAAGTTTTCTCTGTACAGGTAGCCTAGTGGACAGATATCTGGCAGTAGTCAGATCAGGGAAGGGCAGGGTGCCCTTTAGGCCTTCCATTAATACTTCTCTTTTTCCTTTCTCTACCTCTAACCCAGTTGGTCATCATGGAGACCCGAAACAAAGATGGCACTTGGCCCAGCGCACAGCTGTGTGGCATGTGAGCCCTCGGGGTGTCATGCAGAGTTGGGGCACCCCACAGTAGGCAGATAAAACCTATGAGTACAGAGCACCCACCTGTAGTAGGCCCTTTAGCTCATAGGGTTTCTCATCCAACCCCAGGAACAACGTGCCAGAAGAGGATGAAGAATTCCAGGGCCAGCCGGGCATCTGTGGCCTTACCAATCTGGGCAACACGTGCTTCATGAACTCGGCCCTACAGGTTGGGCCATGAGATCATGTCTGGCACAGCTACAGGGGTTAGGTACTGGGGACAGAGCTAGGGGATGGTGGGGGAATGCTGATTATAGTACAAGGGGTCAGGTTGAAAGCCAAGGCTCCATGAATCTGATCTGATGTGCCCACATTTTCTCTTGAAGTATCAACGCCTTCTCCCTCTACTTGCTCCCCATTCTCCCTTCTTTCCTTTGGCACTACCATTTCCCTCCTCCAGAGATACTGACATCTTTCCCTGATACTTTTACTGCATTCACACCGCCAACCCTTCCCCTTCTCTCTCCCATTTCCCTCTCCTTCCTTTTTCTGTTCTCACTTGGGCCACCTCACCTCTCCTCTACCTCTTTCACTGGGCCCTACTACCACAGTGCCTCAGCAATGTGCCACAGCTTACGGAGTACTTTCTCAACAACCGCTACCTGGAGGAGCTCAACTTCCGGAACCCTCTGGGCATGAAGGGTGAGCTTGCTGAGGCCTATGCAGATCTGGTAAAGCAGACTTGGTCTGGCTACCACCGCTCCATTGTGCCGAATGTGTTCAAGGTGTGACTCAACCCCCTGGTCTCCCACCTTCCTTTCTCTTGTTTCTCCTAACTCCTGCTCACTCTACCATTTGACTGTCTCCTCAGAACAAGGTTGGCCATTTTGCATCCCAGTTTCTGGGCTACCAACAGCATGACTCACAGGAACTACTGTCATTCCTCCTGGATGGGTTACATGAGGACCTCAATCGAGTCAAAAAGAAAGAATATGTTGAGCTGTGCAATGGTGCTGGGCGACCAGATTTGGTAGGCTACCCATTAGAGCTACATGGCCATGGCCTTAGGAGTTCTCTGGTTTCCCTGATCTACCTAACATCTTACCGTTTCCTCAGTTCCCCTACCTTGACCTTCACCCCAACCTTAGTCATAGCACCATGTCTGCTCCCATACCTACCTCAGAGTTAACCCTAATCAGGCTCCTGTCCTTCATAAATCCCAGATCTGACAGTAAACATAGGTTCCAGATAGACCTAGCTGTCACTCTTTCCCTAAAACCCCTATGAATCCACCCCCAACCTTTCCCTCTGCTCCTAACCCACCATGACACTTGTCAACAGGAAGTGGCTCAGGAAGCCTGGCAAAACCATAAACGACGAAATGATTCTGTGATTGTGGATACTTTCCATGGCCTCTTCAAGTCCACTCTGGTGTGCCCTGATTGTGGCAATGTCTCTGTGACCTTTGACCCCTTCTGCTACCTCAGTGTGCCACTGCCTGTCTGCTCCAGGAGGGTCTTGGAGGTCTTCTTTGTCCCCATGGATCCCCGCCGCAAGCCAGAACAGGTAAGGGTATGGGAACACAATGAGGGACATGTCAGAATTTGATTACTTTCCTCAAGGTTTTTTGCATTAACCTACCATAAGCTCTTTTCATCTTCTGTGGATGTTATTTCTCCCTCAGCACCGGGTTGTGGTCCCCAAGAAAGGCAATATTTCAGATCTGTGTGTGGCTCTGTCCACACACACAAGTGTTGCACCAGACAAGGTAAGACTTTGCAGAGGGAGGCTGGGTAGATAGGATTTAAAGGAAGAAGGGCCTTGCACACTGACGGTTCCCATGCCCCTGTCCTGTTCCCAGATGATAGTAGCTGATGTCTTCAGTCACCGATTCTATAAGCTGTACCAGCTGGAGGATCCTCTGAGTGGCATCTTGGATCGTGATGATATCTTTGTGTGAGTGACAAGACTAAGAGGGGTTAAATAGAGGGAGCTCCCTCCTTTTGTTTTGCCTTGCTGGGGATGGAACCCAGAAGCATGTTAGGCAAGTACTCTTAGTCCAATATTTATACTCATAAATAAATAAAAGTATAGAGAGACAGGGGCAGAGAGATTGTCTCCCTGTGTAGCCCTAGCTGACCTGGAAAATGTAGCTCAGACTGTCCTCAGATTTAAAAGATCCACCCACCTCTGCCTCCCAGGTACTGGGATTAAAGGTATATACCGCTATGTCCAGCAATATGCTCCTTTTGAAATGTATCCATTTTGTGGGTGCTGGAATTAGAATCCAAGCTCCCTGCATGCTAGGCAAGTGCCCTACCACTGAACTATGCCTTGCTTTCCACAAGAGTTTTTAAACTTTGGGCAACTAAAAACTAAACAGTGCTTTGTGAATAGAAATTTTCTTTGTAAACCAAAGTGTTTTCCACAGGAAAAGTGTTTTAATCCTTGTTTTTTATTAACCTCCTCAGTATTTCCATGTTACCAAAGCTCTTTCTAAAACAGCACATAGACAAAGTACTATGAAAGTCATCTAGTAGTTCATAAAGTACCAAATATTTTACAGATTTTTAGGCCCCTTAAAATATTTTGGGAAAAGGATAGACAGATTACTCTGATTAAGAGTACTGGCTACAAACGAACGGAAACACATGAACTATGAACCAATGGCTGAGGGGTCACCAACTGGATCAGGCCCTCTGAGTGGGTGAGACAGTTGATTGGCCTGATCTGTTTGGGAGGCATCCAGGCAGTAGGACCGGGTCCTGTGCTCATTGCATGAGTCGGCTGTTTGAAACCTGGGGCCTATGCAGGGTCGCTTGGCTCGGCCTGGGAGGAGGGGACTGGACCTACCTAGACTGAGTCTACCAGGTTGATCTCAGTCTGCGGGGAAGGCTTTGCCCTGGAGAAGATGGGAATGGGGGGCGGGCTGGGGGGAAGGTGAGGGGGGCGGGCTGGGGGGAAGGTGAGGGGGGCGGGAGGGGGAAGAACAAGGGAATCCGTGGCTGATATGTAGAACTGAATTGTATTGCAAAATAAAAATTTAAAAAAAAAAAAAAGAGTACTGGCTACTCTTCCAGAGGACCCAGGTTCAATTTCCAGTACCCACATGGAAGCTCACAACCATCTGTAACTCTAGTCTCAGGGGCTCCAATGCCCTCGTTTGGCCTCTGCAGTCACCAGGCACACATTTGATACACAGACATACATACAGGCAGAATACCCATACACATAAAATAAGAATGATAAAATATTTGGGGGAGGCAGGCAAGATGGCTCAGTGGGTAAAAAAACTTGCACAAGCTTGACAACCTGAACCTGTGGTGGAGGGAGGGAACTGACTCCTGAAAAATGTAGTCCAACCTCCATGTGTGTCATGGCATGTGTATACCCATACTCAAAAACACACACTAATAATAAATGAAAAAAAGAAAACCCTACACTTTTTTGGACTGAGGTGAATGAATGGAGCAATTGGAGGGCAAAGTTAGGGAATCTTTCTTGTGATTCCTTAGTCAAAAATAAACTAATCATCCCCACCCCCACCATACACACACAGATATGAGGTGACCGGTCGGATTGAACCTGTTGAGGGTTCAAGAGATGATATTGTGGTTCCTGTTTACCTGCGAGAGCGCACCCCATCCCGAGACTACAACAACTCCTATTATGGTCTGATACTTTTTGGGCACCCTCTCCTGGTGTCTGTGCCCCGGGACCGGTTCTCCTGGGAGGGCCTATATAACATCCTGATGTACCGGCTTTCGTAAGTACCACTTTTCTAGGGTTGGGGAGGTGGGTTTGAGTGAGGTCAACACTCAGACTTGGTTTCTGAGTTTGGCACATCCAAATGACAGTTCAAATTGAACATGGCAGAAGAACTTCCAAGGCTTTTTCTTTTTCTAAACCTCTGGCTTCTCTTTGGTACTGGGAATACAGAGGTGAACAAGATAAAGTAGAGACAATTTGCTGGGCAGTGGTGGCACACGCCTTTAATCCCAGCACTTGGGAGGCAGAGGCAGAAGGATCTCTGTGAGTTCAAGGCCAGCCTGGGCTACAGAGTGAGCTCCAGGAAAGACACAAAGCTACACAGAGAAACCCTGTTTCAAAAAACCAAAAAAAAAAAAAAGAGAATTTCATTTTGTATGTAATTATCTAATTATCTCTACAGAAAGACTTGGATGTATTTTATTTTCATTTTTATTTATTTATTTTTTCTATTATCAGCTTGATACAGTACAAATTTTTATCCTAATAGTGAAATGTTTCTGAGGCTTGCCCAGTAATTGAGTAAAACCAAAACTTATTGTAAGCCACAGTCATCCTAGGGTCCCCCCGCTATGTAGCCTCCCTGGTTCTGTGGGTTGTAGTCTGATTGTTCTTTGCTTTATATCTAGTATCCACTTATGAGTGAGTACATACCACGTTTGTCCTTCTGGGTTTGGGTTACCTCACTCAGGATGATTTTTTCTAGTTCCATTTACCTGCAAATTTCATGCTGTCATTGTTTTTCTCTGCTGAGTAGTACTCCATTGTGTATATGTACCACATTTTCTTTTTTTTTTTTTTTTTTTTTTTGCTTACAAACTGTATGGCCGTGGCAGGTTCTTTTTTTTTTTTTTAATTTTTATTTTGCAATACAATTCAGTTCTACATATCAGCCACAGATTCCCTTGTTCTCCCCCCTCCCGCCCCCCTCACCTTCCCCCCAGCCCGCCCCCCATTCCAATCTCCTCCAGGGCAAAGCCTTCCCCACAGACTGAGATCAACCTGGTGGACGTGCTAGAAACCTCATCCAACTACTGAGGGATCTGGATGCAGAGATCCATGACTAGGCCCCAGGTGGATCTCTGGGAGTCCAATTAGCGAGAATGAGGAGCGTTTATATGAGAGAGAATTGTTGAGACCAAGGTCGGATAAAGCACAGAGACAAATAGCCAAACAAACGGAAACACATGAAATATGTACCACATTTTCTTAATCCATTCTTCAGTTGAAGGGCATCTAGGTTGTTTCCAGGTTCTGGCTATTACGAATAGTGCTGCTATGAACATAGTTGAGCATGTATCTTTGTGGTATGATTGAGCATTCCTTGGGTATATGCCCAAGAGTAGTATGGCTGGGTCTTGAGGTAGATAGATTCCCAATTTTCTGAGAAACCGCCATACTGATTTCCACAGTGGTTGTACAAGTTTGCATTCCCACCAACAGTGGAGGAGTGTTCTCTTTGCTCCTTAGACTTGGATGTATTTTTACTAGTAGTTTATTCTTGTATCTAAAATCCAGAGTCCTTACCATGGAAGGCAAGCAAAGCTACATTATCTGGATTAA
Source organism: Peromyscus eremicus (assembly GCF_949786415.1). Classification (NCBI taxonomy): domain Eukaryota; kingdom Metazoa; phylum Chordata; class Mammalia; order Rodentia; family Cricetidae; genus Peromyscus; species Peromyscus eremicus. The sequence goes on along the minus strand of NC_081439.1, from coordinate 1,382,066 downwards.
TTTCTCCTACATTCTAATTCAAAAGTTCATCCTTGCCAGGCGGTGGTGGTGCATGCCTTTAATTCTAGCACTCAGGAGGCAGAAGCAGGCAGTTCTCTGTGAGATTGAGGCCAGGCTGGTCTTCAGAGCAAGTTCCAGCACAGTCAAGGCTATTATTACACAGAGAAACCTTGTTTCAAAAAACCAAAAAAAAAAAAATGCCTCAAAATAAAAAATTTTCAGATAAGGGTTGGGAATGTCGCTCAGTGTTGAAGCATTAGCTTAGCATTCTCAAGACCTAGGAAGGGAAGAAAGAAACCTGTGTATGTGTAAGTTTACCACTGACTTCTTTACCATACCCAAGTAAAACCTTGGGGTGCCTTACTATCCTTGTGCCCCTGCCTTGGGAGTCTTCTCTGCTCTGTTACAGGCGCTACGTGACCAAACCCACCTCAGATGAGGACGATGGGGATGAGAAAGGTGAGGCCACAAGGAGGTGAGAAGGGAGAGAGGCCCAATAAGGATGAATGTATCTTACTTTGTAGGGGTAAAGGGCTGAGGAGCAGTAGGTTTGGGGGATATGTATGACCCATACAGGGTCCCTCAGGATATGTGTTGAAGCCCAGTTCCCTGGAGTACCCACATTTCCATCCCTGATGTCCTTCTCATCCTAGGTGATGAGGATGATGATGACAACGAAGACAGCAGCAGTGATGAAGAAAAAGAGGAAGTGCCTGGGCCTTCCACTAGCAGTAGTGTCCAAGAAACAGAGCAGGAGCAGGCTGGGCCCAGCTCTGGGGTCACCAGGAGATGCCCATTCCTCTTAGACAACAGCCTTCACACATCTCAGTGGCCCCCAAGGCGACGACGAAAACAACTGTTTACTCTGCAGACAGTGAATTCCAATGGAACCAGTGACCGGACCACCTCCCCTGAGGAAGTTCAAAGTATGTCATTTGCCTGGGGTTTCAGATAGCAGGAGGAAGGATCTTTTAGCAACAGAAACATAACCTTTTCCTCTGAACCCCTAGCTCAGCCATACATTGCCATGGATTGGGAGCCAGAGATGAAGAAGCGTTACTACGATGAAGTGGAGGCTGAGGTAAATGGAAATGGGACCCTAGGGATAGGAGACCTTTGCAGCTCACCTCAACCCTTTATGCATCCTCCCCCCTAACTTCAGCTAGGAACAGAGCCAAGAGATTCAGGTCCAGGACCGGCCTGGTCTTGGCACCTCCACACTTCTGGGAGTGCCATGACCTCAGGTTCTGACTCACTTGGTCTGTGATTCCACACTGCCCTATTTTTCTTGACCTTCCTCATGCCTGATCCTCTGGACACTAACTCCCCTCCCCAGGGCTATGTGAAGCATGACTGCGTGGGCTACATGCTGAAGAAAAGTCCAGTGCAGCTGCAAGAGTGCATCAAACTCTTTACCACTGTGGAAACCCTTGAGAAGGAGAACCCTTGGTGAGGGCCTGGCATGGTCAGGAGAGATTTCATGAGTGGTACTAGCTCAGAGCCTTTGTTTAACAGAAATACTCACAAACAAGAACAAATGAGAGTACCAGGCATACTGAAAGTCAGAGCATCCTTTACAAAATGAAAGCAAGTGGTACATGCCTGCAGTCTCTTAGTGAAGCTGTCTGAGAGGGAGAGGGAAGGAATGAGAAGGAAGCTCTGTAGGCCAGATGGTGTGCATGAAGAACACACAAGGCAGGTGCTCAGAGTGTCTGTCCATTCCTGACTTGGGTTCTATCTGTAGGTACTGTTCCTCCTGCAAGCAGCACCAGCTGGCCACCAAGAAGCTGGACCTCTGGATGTTGCCTGAAGTTCTCATTATCCACCTGAAGCGTTTTTCGTTTTCCAAATTTTCTCGGGAGAAGCTGGACACCCTGGTGCAGTTTCCTATCCGGTCAGGAGCCTTTGAGAGAAAGGCTGTGTGTGGGAAATGGGAAGGTACAGGTGGACCCCACCAGTATTTACTGTCTTCTCACCCACAGAGACCTGGATTTTTCTGAGTTTGTCATCAAACCAAAGAATGAGTCTGCTCCAGACCTGTACAAATATGATCTCATCGCAGTTTCCAATCATTATGGTGGCATGCGTGATGGACACTGTATGTGCCAGCCTTTGGGCAGGGAAATGCCCTGGGGGTAGGGGGTTTCACTAGGGGTCAGGATGTACCCAATATGTGACTAGGTATATTGGCCAGAGACAAAATTATCAAGGCAGGATGAGCATAAAAGTAGATGTGGATACCCCAGAGAGCCAGGAGGGTGTTAAGAATGGCTTTTTGTTTATTTCAGATACAACATTTGCCTGCAACAAGGACAGTGGCCAGTGGCACTACTTTGATGACAATAGTGTCTCACCTGTGAATGAGAATCAGATTGAGGTATAGCTTCTGTATCCCCACTTGGCCCCCTTTCCTATTATCCCCTTCTGACTTCCAAACTGACCCATGGCCTCTTCCCACAGTCCAAGGCAGCCTATGTCTTGTTCTACCAACGCCAAGATGTGGGTCGACGCCAGTCCCAGACTGCTTCATCTGACACCCCGGCTTCTCGGGCCTCTGATTCTACACCCAACCCTGAAATCATGGATGTTAACTAGGGGCGCTGGAACTACCACAGAGAAGGAAGCCCCTTTCACCACTCCCTCATGTCTCCCCCAACCCTTACCTGTGTTCATTGCCCCCAGGCATTGCAGGCTTAGTCTGTGGCTACTGTTTTCTTGTACCGCTGTATTACTCTCTCAGAAAGAAGAGGCCCTGTGCCCCTTGCAGTGTGCCCCTTCCTGTGTGTGCCCGTACAGCAGTGACTTCCCCTCTTAGTCTTATTTATGCTGCCCCTTCCCATCTTTTCCTTACCCCAAAGTGTTCTTAGTAGCTGATAAGGGGTTCACATGAACACAGAGTGTATTTTCTTATTGACACCATATTCCTTCTGCTGTGTTAAATATACATAAAAGCTCCAGTCTGTCCCACGCTTAACAGTGTTATTGTTTTTTTTCTCTATGTACTTACTGTTTTCTTCCCTACGTACATAGGTCTTTGTTCTGCGTACTTATTGAAGATCAGGTGTGGTATGTGGTTGATGTTGTTCTGAGTGGGTTTGTTGTTTTTGAGACAGGGTCTGTCAATGTAGCTTTGGCTGTCCTGGAACTCCCTGGGTAGACCAGGCTGGCCTTCTTTCTACTCAGAGATTGACCTGCCTCTGCCTCCCGAGTACTGGGATTAAAGGCGTGGCTACAACACCTGGCAGTTTTGAGTGGTTATCAATCACCTGTGCCATAGGTGCTGCCTTTCAAAAGCTTTTAAAATACTTGCTGTAGGGATTATATGGCTAGCTTGGAACTTGCTATATTGACCAGGCTGGCCTTGAACTTGAAGCAGTCTTCCTGTCTGCCTCCTGAACACTAGGATTACAAGCATGCATTACCACATCTGGCTCCAAGGTGTTTTACAAATATCAACTCCTGCCCTCATAGTAGACTCTTGCTAAAGAGTCATCTCTAGTTTCGGGAAAACAGGTACAGAAGTAAAGGAATGGCTTTTTCTATCAGCTTATCTGTATATTAGTCTAGATTCTTGAACTGAAGATCTTTTGAGGGATCTGAAATGTACTACAGATAATATACTGAGGACACATGTGGAAGTGACAGGCATAGCTGTGGGCAAACATTGTTTGGGGGCATAAAGATACTCACTGACCACCACTCAGGTTCTAATACTACCCTCTGAGAAGACTGTCCTTAGAAGAAATATGAAGGTAGTATACCTGGGCCAGATCGGCCAGCTGTTTCTATTATCTCTGGGATTGGTCCCCTGTCCCACCAGGACCACAACCCCCACTAGGAACTTGCCCTCCTATCTCCCCAGAGAAAAGTACAGTGGGATTATTTGCCAAAGGACATGACTGAATAGTCAAAAGATTAATGTGAATACTGAACATCCCTCATAGGATGCTGCCCAGGGGAGCCAATCATCACCTCTGGGAACATCTGTGGGTGGAATAGACAGGATAAATGTGTGACATCTGGATATAACTAAGCTACCTAGCCCTAGTGAGGGAGGGAATACTGATTAGTGGCACCCAAAGAGCTATTCCCACTGTTTGTGGTGGCCTGGCAAAAAAGTAAAAGAAAGGAGACATACAACTCAGGAACAGCTAAGTGGAAGACATGTAGAGGGTGAGATATGGGGAGTGGGCACCTTCCAGACCCTTTATGCATATGCTTACTGACCAGAAGCTCTCTAAGCCTAATATAGGGGTGCTTACAGAAATTCCTTTACATAGGTAAATAGACATAATTGCCTAAATCACTGGCTATCGGTGATTAACTTAATCTCCAGCCCTCTCCCCTACCTAGGGTGGTGGGGACTGAAAGTCTTGGTTGCTTTTTTAGAGGTGAGTGAGGGGGTGTTGAGAGAATCTCATATATCCCAAACTTATTATAATCTCATATAATCTCAAACTTATTATGTAGCTAAGAATGACTTTGAACTCCTGATCTTCCTGCTGGGGTTCTGGTCATGCACCACCATGCTAGTCCTAAAGTTCCAGTTTTCTAACCACTAGGTTATTTCCTATAGCAATGAGCCCCTATTCTGAAGCTATTTGGGGACATGCCAAGGGCCACCTCATTACTATAAACTCAAGTATGCTTGAAAGGGCTTTTTATGAACAGTGGACTCCTCCCACACTGTCACTGAGGAAAAGGAAAGAAAGGAATAAAATGTAACATTGGCCATGGTAGCACATACCTGGAACCCCAGAGTTTTAGCTCTATGCCACAATCAAAGGTCAAGAATATTATATCACATCATTATTATTATTATACAGTGATGTTCTCTACTAGTTAATATCTTTATTAGTTCTGAATCTGTTGATTTTTTAATATTATTTTATTTTGTGTGCAGTGTGTGCGCGTGCGCGTGTGTATGTGTGTGCATGTGTGTGTGTATGTGTGTGTGTATGTGTGTGTGGGGGGGCATGGCACAAGTGGAGGTCAGAGGACAATGTTTGAGAATCAATTCTCTCCAACCATGTGGGTCCCAGGGATTGAACTCAGTCTTGGTGCAGGTGAGTTTATCTGCTGAGCTTTATCAGCTAAACATGTTTTATTTGTTTATTTGGAGACAGGGTCTCACATTACAGGCTAGCCTTGGTCTGTTTGGTTGTTGTTTTGTTGTTGTTTGGGGGTGGTGTTTGTTTTGTTTTTGATATATAGGGAACATCTCTCTACATATCCTTGATTGTCCTGGAACTAAGTAGACCAGGCTGGCCTTGTCACAGAGATCTGCCTGCCTCTGCCTCCTGAGTGCTGGAATTAAAGGTGTGTACCACTATGATAGGTTAATATCCTCTTGCCTTTACCTCCCAAATATTGAGATAACGGTGCCTGGTCTGGTCTGGTCTGATTTTTTTTTTTTTTTTTGAGACAGGATCAAATGTAGTGCAGGCTGGCTTAGAGCTCACTATGTAGCTGAGGTTGAATGTTAGCTCCTCTTGCCTGCACCTCCCAAATGCTGAGATTACAAGTGTGTGGGTGGCACTGTGCCTGGTTTGAGTTGATTCTTGTATATGGTATGAAATGAGTATCATTTTCCCTCATGTCTCTATCCACTTTCCCAGCATCATTTATTGAAGCGACTGTCCTTTCCCATTGCCTGTTCTTGACACTTTTGTCAAAAATTTACTTGTCTGTAAGGATGAGGACTTCTTCCCAGGCTCTCTTGCTTCACTGCTCAGTAAGTATTTTTATGCCAATACTACACTCTACACAGTACACTTTTGATGTGCTGTGCCTTTACAGCTATTTTGAGATAAGGCAGTGTAGCGTTTTCAGCTTTGTTTTTTTTTTTTTTCTCCCCTCAGGGTTATTTGGCCACTCAGAGTCTTTTGTGGTTCTATATGAATTTTAAGATTGTTTTATCTATATGTGTGAAGAATGACACTGGGATTCCCATAAGGATTACATTGAATATGCAGGTCTTGAGAATTATATTTTCTTAGCAAGAATGTAATCTTTTCAGGTATTACTGTTAAGATTTGTTAAGTGGGTCCAAAAAGTGCTTCGTTTGGGACTGAGGTGAGAACTTTCTGAGTTCTCTCTGTGGTGACTGTAATTATTAGTGTGTTCTGTTTGACTGGTGACATCAACACTGCTGCTACCCACATGATGCAAGCACTGAGCTGTCTCCTAGAATCCTTCTCTGTGAGCCAGGCGTAGTGCTGTGCTTCAGACCTGTAGTTCCTGCACTTAGAAGGCCGAGACAGGAGCATTGTCTCAAGTTCAAGACCACTCTGGGCTGTATAGTGAGTTCTAGTAAAGCCAGGGCTACATATAGAGACCCTGTCTCAGGGCTGGAGAGATAGTTCAGCAGTTAATAGCATGTATTGCTCTTCCAGGGGACTAGAGTTCAATTCACTGCACCCATTTCAGGCAGCTCACAATCATCAGTGACTCCATGTCCAGGGAAATCTGAATGCTTCTGGCACCTGCATGTATGTACACACACACACACACACACACACACACACACACACACACACACACACACAGAGAGAGAGAGAGAGAGAGAGAGAGAGAGAGAGAGAGAGAGAGAGAGAGAGAGAGAGAGAGAAAATTAGGTCTAGGTGTTTGTGGCACATGCTTTTAACTCAGCATTCAAGAGGCAGAGGCAGGAGGATCTCTGTGAGTTTGAGGCCCACCTGGTCTACATAGTGAGTTCCAGGACAGCCAGAGCTATGCAGTGAGACCTTGCCTATATTTATCAGTTCATCAGTTTACTCCTCCACCCCTACCCCTAGACTGCCTCTGCATCCCAAGTACTGGGATTAAAGGTGTGTGCTATGATGCCTGGCTCAGTTTACTACTTTTTAGCACTATCACACTTTTAAAAATTCTTTCTTAGTTTTTTTTGAGACAGAGTCTTTCTATGTAGCTCTGGCTGACCTGATACTCAATATGTATTCCATACTGACTTAGTCTTCTGAAGCTGGGAATACAGGTGTCAATCACTGTGCCTGGCTTAAATTTCTTTAAGTTGAAAAAAGATAATGTACTTGTGAAATGTTTATAGCTTTTTTGTGACCTGATAAATCTTTATTTTATTTTTTCTTTCTTTCTTTCTTTCTTTCTTTCTTTCTTTCTTTCTTTCTTTCTTTCTTTCTTTCTTTATCTGGGGGGGGGGAGTTCGAGACAGGGTTTCTCTATGTAGCTTTGGAGCCTATCCTGGGACTCACTCTGTAGTCCAGGCTGGCCTCGAACTCACAGAGATTGGCCTGGCTCTGGCTCTGCCTCCCAAGTGCTGGGATTAAAGGCGTGCGCCACCACTGCCCAGCTAAATATTCTTATTTTGTGTTTTTTTTTTTTTTTTGGTTTTTCGAGACAGGGTTTCTCTGTTTAGCTTTGTGCCTTTCCTGGAACTCACTTGGTAGTCCAGGCTGGCCTCGAACTCACAGAGATCCGCCTGGCTCTGCCTCCCGAGTGCTGGGATTAAAGGCGTGTGCCACCACTGCCCGGCTATTTTGTGTTTTTGAAGTAAGTTTTCTCAAAAGGTCTCACTGTGTAGCCCATGCTAGCCTCAAGCTTGCATCAGTGATCTTCCTCCCTCACTGTCCCAAGTGCTGGCTACAAACTGTTCAGAAGGGTAGTTTTCAGTACTGGGGCCGGGCAGTGGTGGCACACACCTTTAATCCTAGCACTTGGGAGGCAGAGGCAGGCAGATCTCTGTGAATTCAAGGCCAGCCTGGTCTACAGAGTGAGATCCAGGACATGTTCCAAAGCTACACAGAGAAACCCTGTCTCGAAGAAAAAAAAAAAAAAGGATAGTTTTCAGTACTAGGGATCAAACCTAGTGCATTGTACTTGCTATACATGTACTCCATCACTGAGCTAATATTATGGCCCCAGCTCACCTTCATCCTTTTTTGTTTTTGAGACAAATTCTCCTTATAGCCCAGGCTGGCCTGAAGCCAGAGATCCTCTTTCCTTAGCTTGTCAAAGCGTGCTGGGGTTCCAGTAGTATGTTACTGTACCCAGCTAAAATATGTATTTGAAAATCAAATCTGGCTTGCATCTACCCTGGCAACCAAAATACTTTAATAATTATTTTAAAAATATTTGTACTAATATCATAAAAAATGATGTTTATAGGAGTTCGGAAATTACAGACGGCTTCTCGTGATTCTTCATGATAATACTCAGGGATGTGGTGTTATCTTGTCCAGTTATGTGATGATGAAGCTATTCTGAATTTTGCCCAAGAGCAGTTAGCAAGTAAGTGATATCTTTAACAAGATGTTCCTTCCAAAGCTACATTCTTTCCACTCCTGTCTTCTAAAATGTGCATTAGAGCAAGTTTGGTGTTTATAGAAAAAGAAAATGTTTTCAACTTCTGTTAATAATATGTATAAGCTTTAAAAAACTTAAATGAAAGAAAATAAATGTATTCCTGTTACTTGAAGGGTGAGCCATGTTGGTAGGGCAACTTTCTAGAGGTCACTTAATTATTTTAGGTCATCTCATTCATTAGCTTTACTGCTTTCCAACCTACTCTATGTGATTGATGCCACTCTGCTTTGAGAATGGTTCTTCATCATGGTATGGCAAGGCATGGATGTAGCAGTGTAGTAGAGATGGCTGACTTACTAGTTAGTGCTGCTGGCATTAAGTTGGAAAGTAGACAAAGCTGTTTTCTCTAGCATCACTCCTCCAAATTTCGGCTAGCTGTTCTTGTATCTTTGTCTTAACCCACAATCAAGACAATGGAGGTTATTATTCTGTTGCTGAAGAAGAGACTGGACTTGTTCATTAGCTGCTACAGTGTAGTCATTCATATTGCCTGTGCTGAGCATTTCTGGAGACTCCCATAATGAAACCAAAGAGCCCTCCCCTCTGTTCTCCCCACCTCCTCAACCCCACTCTTAGCGTTGGGATGAAACCTATGGCCTCCTGCATGCTAGGCATAAACTGTTTCACTAAGCTACATCCCAGCTCCTGCCTCTCATTCATTCATTCATTCATTCATTCATTCATTCATTGAGACTGGGTTTCTCTGTGTAGCCCTGGCTGTCCTGGAACTCACTCTGTAGACCAGGCTAGTCTAGAACTAGGGAGACTGCCTGCCTCTGCCTCCTGAGTGCAGGGATTAAAGGCGTGCGCCACCATGTCCAGCAACTCTCACTTTTAAAAGCTGATGTACTGGAAGCTGGAGAGATTGCTTAGAAGTTATAAATACTGAATACTCTTGCAGATGATCCAGGTTCATACCCATATGGTCACTCACAACCACCTGTGACTCCAGTTCTAAGGAATCCAAGTCAGCCTTCTGGATTCCAAAGGCATCAAATATACAATCAGTGAACATACATACATACAGGAAAATACTCATACATGTAAAGTAAAATTTGAAAAATTGATATATTGAACCCAAGGTCTCATGCATACTAGGCAAACACTCTCTAGGGCTCTATCCCAATCATTTTAAAATGTTTTATTTTGAGGCCCACTAAGTTGACCAGGCTAACCTTGAATTACTCTATAGTCTGCCTTGAACTTTCAATCATCCTGTCTCAGTCTCCTGAGTAGCTAGGATTACAGCTTGCCTTACCAAGTCTGGCTGCCTGCACCTCCCCCTGCCACCTTTCAAGAGTTCTCAGGTTGACTTTGAACTGGCAATCCTCCTTCCTTTTCATCATTTGCTACTAGTATGCACCACCACAACTGGCCACCTCTCAGTTTTTAAAACAGAGACACTAAAAGTTTCAGATTGTACCATTGTGGAAACAGCTAGTGTTTGAATATAATATTTTTATTCACAAAAATAGCTAAATCACTAGGCCGGGTGATGCACACCTGTGCTCCCAACGGTTGAGGGATGAATGCAGGAAGATCAGGAGTTCTTTTAAAATTTTTATCAAGTTTTCATTTTTGTTTTGGTTGTTGTTTTTTTTGAGACAGGGTCTCAACTGTGTAGCCCTGGCTGGCCTGTAACTACATTTGTAGACTAGACAGGCTTTGAATTCAAAGAGATCTGCCTGCCTCTGCCTCCCAAGTTCTAGAATTAAAGGTGTACAACTTATGCCATCATCCATAACAATTTATTTATTTCTTAAAATCAGGTCATTTTCAGTTACATTGTGAGTTTGACATTTTTGACACCCTGTCTCAAAAAACCCACCCAAATAACAAACAACAATAACAAACAAAATAGCCCCAGCTGGGCTGGAGAGATGGCTCAGCAGTTAAGAGCACTGACTGCTCTTCCAGAGGTCCTGAGTTCAATTCCCAGCAACCACATGGTGGCTCACAACCATCTGTAATGAGATCTGGTGCCCTCTTCTGGCTTGCTGTCATATATGCTGTATACATAATAAAAAAATAATAAAATCTTAAAAAAAATAGCCCCAGCTAATATAAGTACATGCTGTAATCTCTGAAACTGTGAGGCATGAGCAGGAGGATCTCATGAGTGAGACCAGCTGGGCATAGCAGACTGTGTCTTAATAAACAGCATAAACAAAAAAAAGATAAAGATTATTTTGTGTGTTTGGTGAGTGAAGAGAGTTTATAATAAAGATATTGCAGTGTCTATATAAGTCACCATATAATGGGGGAGACAATGGCTCAAGAGACATCTTATACCACCAAATAAAACCTCCAGTGCAAGGAATAGGTTACATCTTGTTGAGTCATTGGCCAAAGGGTCCCTCAAACATCACAGGCTATTGCCTAGGGTATTAGTTACCCTCCACAACCTAACAGTTAAGTCTCTATTGCTGAAGACAATACTCATGTAATTGAACATATAGAAATAAAGCTGGTGCCCAACTAGTAGCATCACCTCTACTGACTAGCATTCATGATGCTAGAAGGTACTTTGCATACTACCTGGAGAAGAAAAGTAATCATCAGTATCACACAGCTACAAATCCTTTGACCTACAGCTGTGACCTGCCTGCAAGATCTACTGGTGCAATAGTGATACAAATGTTACGGGAGTAACCACCACTCTTTGATTGGATTTAAGGCCTGCTCCATGAGATGGAACCCATCCGTCCGTCCGTACCTTAACCTGCTAGACTAGATAGGTAGGTAATGGGCCTAGGGAAAAACTGCTAAAGGAACATAGCAATAAAATGACTCATATTGCTGTCCTCATACATCAGAGCATCACTTGACCCTCATCAGAGAAGCTTCTTGAAGTAGATGGTAATTAACTCAAAGACCCATAACTGGACAATGTACACAGAGAGAGAGAGTCCTAAATGGTCTTTATCAAACCCCTCCCCTCAAAGCTTAGAAATCTTTGAAAGAGAGGAGTGGAAAGATTGTAAGAGCCAGAGGTGGTGGATGACTCCAAGAAAGCAATGTCACCCAGACACAGTAGGACTGATATACATATGAATTTACAAAGACTGCGACAGCACAGCACATAGTCGCACAAAATCCCAGCACTGAGAAGGGAAAGTAGACACAAAGTCTCACCCCTAACTGAGAAGGTATTTGCAATTGGCACTTCCTGGGAACAGGTAAGTGAATCTCACTGGGTATATCAACCACACTCCAGGGCATACCCCATGCCAACACAAAACAGACTCAATGTTTTGGTTCATTTTTCATTATTTTATATTTTTGAGCCAGGTTTTCTCTTCGTAGCCCTGACTGTCCTGGAATTCGCTCTGTAGACCAGGCTGGCCTTGGACTCAGAGATCCTTCTGCCTCTGCTTCCCAAGTGCTAGGAATAAAGGTGTGCAGTTTGAGCCCCCAGTTTGGGCCTTTTTTTTTGTTTTGCACTTTTTTTTGTCTTATTGGTTTGTTTGTTTTGACCTTTGTTTTGTTTTTGAGAAGGAGGGAAACACGAAGTTGAGTAGAAAGGGAGGTGGGGAGAATCTGGGACGAGTTGGGGAGGGGAAAGAATATGATCAAAATATATTGTATATAAAATTTTTAAGTAAAAAAAGATATTACAAATTAGGCATTAAAATACAGTTTTAATAAAGCTTGTTGGTGATTAGCCAGGAGACCACATTATCGGAGGAGGATATCATCTACTATCAAGTGGATTACTTTTGTTGGATTTACTGAATTAGACAGATGACAGGGAAATATGTCCAGTGCATAAATTACTTGTAGCTAATTACATTTCATGCCCTCATCATAGGGGAGATGGGAACACATGGGGAGTGTGAGCAGAGTCCACAGCTGTTGCTAATTTCAGGGACCTTTTTGATGGAAGCATAGACAGTTTTAATTTTTCTCAATGCTGTGATCCTCCCTCCTTCCCTCCCTCCCTTCCTTTTCTCCCTCTTCCCTTCCTTCCTCCTTCCCTTCACTCCTTCCTTTACTTCTTTTTTTTTTTTCACTTTTTGACAAGGTCTCTTGTATCCCAGGCTGGGGTCTCTTGTATCCCAGGCTGGCTTCAAACTTATTAAGTAGTGGAGGAGAATAATCTTGAACTTCTGATCCTTTTGCCACTTTGTGCCCAGTTTTTGCAATGCTGGGATTGAATCCAGGTGTGCTGGCCCGGAACTCACCATGTAGCCCAGGCTGGCCTTCAGAGTGTTGTTATTACAGGTATGAGTAACCACACTGGTTGTTGTTGATTTTTTATTATTAAATTTATTCATTTATTTTACATCCCAATCGCAGTTTACCCTCCCTCCTCTCCTCTCATTCCCTCTCCCTCCCTCTCCTCCCTGAACCCCAATCCACTCCTCCTCTGTTTCTGTTCAGATAGGTGCAGGCCTCCCATGGATATCAACAAAGCATGATATATCAGGTTGAGGTAGGACTAAGTTCCTCCCCTTGTATTAAGGCTGGACAAGGAAACCCAGTATTAGAATAGGTTCCTGGAAGCCAGCCAAAGCGTTAGGGCCAGGCCCGGCTCCCACCACAGGTAGATCAAGCTACACAGCTGACTGATGGAAAGAGATGCAGAGATCCACAGCTGAGCACTGGGCTGAGCTCAGGAATCCTGTTTTTTGTTTTGTTTTGTTTTTTGTTTTGTTTTGTTTTTTGTTTTTCGAGACAAGGTTTCTCTGTGTAGCTTTGTGCCTTTCCTGGAACTCACTTGGTGGCCCAGGCTGGCCTCGAACTCACAGAGATCCGCCTGGCTCTGCCTCCGGAGTGCTGGGATTAAAGGCGTGAGCCACCACCGCCCGCAGGAATCCTGTTGAAGAGTGGGAGGAAGGATTGGATGAGCCAGGGGGTGGGGTGGGGTCAAGGTCATTACAAGAGAACCCACAGAAACAACTAACCTGGGCTCATAGGAGCTCACAGACTCTGGACCAACAGCCCGGAAGCCTGAATGGGACCGACCTAGGCCCTCTACATATGTGTGACAGTTGTTGATTTTTTTTAAGTTAGAATTTTGTAAATATCTTCAAGAAATCAGCTCTAAGTCTGTTTTGAAAGTGCAGTGTGTGTGTGTGTGTGTGTGTGTGTGTGTGTGTGTTGCTGGGAACTTAACACAGGGCTTTGCTCATGCTAGAGAAGCACTCTATCATTGCACTACCTCCCCAGTGTGAATACCATGTGAGATGAATGGCTGCATTGAGCTGTTGTAACCTCACAACAAGGCTGCTTTTTCTGAACAGCCGGCTGGACTCAGAGCAAGGTCGCTGCTGCCTCCAAACAGAACAGGACCATTATCTCACCAGAAATAGTTAATAACAAGCTCCAGTTGCAAAATATGGATATCAGTTTAGTATGAGTGATTGTGCTGAGCCCTTTTTTATTTTATTTTATTTTTTTATTTATTTTTTTTTTTTGGTTTTTCAAGACAGGGTTTCTCTGTGTAGCTTTGGAGCCTGTTCTGGAACTCACTCTGTAGCCCAGGCTGGCCTCGAACTCACAGAGATCCTCCTGCCTCTGCCTCCCAGAGAGCTGGGATTAAAGGCATGTGCCACCACCACCCGGCCCCTTTTTTGATTCTTTACTCTCAGGACAAGACCACCCTTTCCCAAGGCTAGGCTGTTGCTAACCACAGTAAGACCCAACTGCAATTATTCCAGGGCTCCACAACATAATGCTCCATATTGCCTATATAAGCCCCCCCATGGTAAGCAGCAGCCCCTACATAGTTTCTTTCTTTCTTTCTTTCTTTCTTTCTTTCTTTCTTTCTTTCTTTCTTTCTTTCTTTCTTTCTTTCTTTTTGGTTTTTGGTTTTTCGAGACAGGGTTTCTCTGTGTAGTTTTGGTGTCTGTCCTGGATCTCCCTCTGTAGACCAGGCTGGCCTCGAACTCACAGAGATCCGTCTGCCTCTGCCTCCCAAGTGCTGGGATTAAAGGCGTGCGCCACTACTGCCCGGCCGATAGTTTCTATCTGCCTTGCCCATTATACATGTAGCTAATACATGCTACTTCTGTCTAGATGAGTTCTTTTACAGCCTGTACATCATTGGCCTACCAACATGGTCCCTGATATGGCACCCATCAGACTCTTCCTCCTTTTTTGGCTTTCTGGGACAGATTGGCCTTGAACTCATGATCCTCATGCTCAAAAGTGCCAGGATTACAAGTGTGTGCTACCAAGCCCAGCTATAAGCATAACATTTATTTATTTATTTTTGAGAAAGTCTCATGTAGCCTAGGCCTGTCTTTTTTTTCTTTTTTCTTTCTTTTCTTTTTTGAGACAGGGTTTCTCTGTGTAGCTTTGCACCTTCCCTGGAACTCACTCTGTAGCCCAGGCTGGCCTTGAACTCACAGAGATCTGTCTGGCTCTGCCTCCCGAGTGCTGGGATTAAAGGCATGTGTGACCACCACCCGGCTGAATGATGACTTTCTTATCCTCATGTCTCCACCCTCCAAGTGCTTGAATTACAGGTATGGGATACCACATGCAGTTTTATACTAGGTAAGCCCTCTACCAGCTTAGCTACATGACAGTCCCAATTTTAATTTTTTGAAAATAAATAGTTGTGACCCTGGGATTGAACCTGTAACCTTTCACACACTATGCAAACCTTCTACCACTGAGCTATTTCCCAGTTCCCTTTTCTTTTTTCAGACAGGCCTTCATTCTGTAGCTCAGGGTGGCCTGGAACTTGTGGCACTCTGTGTACCTCAGTCTCCCATGTGCTGGGTTTACAGGTTTAAGCCATCATGCGTGGCATTCCCAGCCATTTTAGTTTTGTTTTTGTTTTTGTTTTTTTATTTGAGATGAGTCTTGCTAAATTCTCCAGATTAGCTTTGAACTATAGCCTTCAGTAGCTTTGAACTTTCAATATTCTTGCCTTCCTGACAAATTTTGTTCCTTGTCTCATTGTGTAGACTAGGCTGTCCTAGAATGCCCAGAGATCTGCCTGTATCTGACTCCAGAGTGCTGGGATTAAAGATTAAAGGTTACTATGCCAACCTATTTACTTTTTTGAGACAGTGTTTCATATAGCCTAGGCTGGCATCAGATTTTCTATACAACTAAGGATGACATTGAACTCCTGATCTTCCTACCTCCACCTCCCCAGTATTAGAATTACAGGCACACAGCACTCCTAGTTTGTCTACTTTTTGTTTTATTTTATTTTTAGTACTAAGGATCAAACTCAGAGCTTCACATATGCCAGGCAAGTACTCTACCAGTGAGCTATACCGTCAGTCCTGGAGTACAACTTCAAAGAGTCAATAGTTTTATTATTCATCTTTATTGAGAACGTAGCCTCCCAAAGTGCTTTGAATATTTAGAGCATTACTAGATGCCAGCATTAGAGATAAAGAAATGATCCAATTTCCAGAGCTCAGTGATGTTATCAAAATAGTGCTTGATGTATGATAGACCTCATTCTCAAATGTCACACAGTCTGCCTCCTTCACCTGCAGTTAACATTTTCCAGCAGTGTCTTCCACATCATCTTGCTTAAGGGGACAGTCTACTCAGATGTGGCCTGCCGCCTATTCCTGATTTTCCTTTCTGGCCTTGGTCTGCAGCTGTAGAAGAAACATGTCGAATGATGATGCTCTCAACACAAACATCTTGCTGCTCTGAGTTTTCATGGTTACAAAAGCACAAATGAAACCGCAGTGTAACCTAAACTTCATAGAAATGCATTGTCAGATTGCTTAGTATTGTGTGTATTTTAGCATTCTAGGAAGAATATAGTAACAATGGATGCATTATTGAGCAGTAAGAAACAGTAAGAGCTGGACACGTGATGGCTGGCAGTCTCTATTGGAATCTCTGTTGATTGTGCATATGCCTTTACTCATTGTGGTAAATCTTATTTTGAAATATAAATGATTTCATGTTCCTGAGCATGCATTTGGATCATCAGTTATTTGTGTTCATGGTGACTCTGCTGTTTCTGCTCTGGGATCTTGTCAAAGCCATGGGGGAGGTAGCTGGAGACACAGAAGATGGATGACCCACTTTAATCTTTTCTGGAACAAACAAGATGATTACTTCAGAAAAAAAGAACTGCCCTATCTGCTTCTCCCCACCACCTGAAAGCTTTTCTTAGTGATGAGTACTACCCATCTGTGCTGACCTTGCCCTTTGACCACTGCTGTCAGGCCGAGCCTGCCTTTACAGTTTAGTGGAGACTTCAGAACGCCCTACACTGAAGCGAGTCAAGGCTAATCTCAATAGAGTAAGTTTCAGTTGTTTCCTGCTTCTTGATGACCTCCTTGGCTAATGTTAAGAGCTTAGAATCTAGCCAGGTGGTGGTGACACATGCCTTTAATCCCAGCACTGGGGAGGCAGAGGCAGGAGGATCTCTGTGAGTTCGAGGCTAGCCTGGTCTACAGAGTAAGTTCCAGGACAGCCAAGGCTACACAGAGAAACTCTGTCTCAAAAAATAAAAACACAAAAGAGGTTAGAATTTGCTACTGAGCTCCTTCATAATCCATAATGTGGCTAATTGGAGGCATCTTGGGGTTACAATTAATACAGACAGTTATAGAGTCAGGCCACCACATCTGCCGAACACAAGTAGCCAATCAATTCTCTTTCTAGTCTACTAGTTTTCATGTTGTTAAAAAATGAGTTGATTACATACCTCACTTGACAAAGTGCTTGTCTTGCAAACACAGGACCTAAGTTCAGTCCCCAAAACCCATGTAAAAAAAAGTTGGCATGATGGTGCATACTTGTAATCCTAGTGCTGGGGGAGCTGTACACAGGTATATCCCTGAGGCTAGCTGGCCAGCCAGCCTAGCCTATTTGGCAAATTCCCGGCCGGTGAGAGACCCTGTCTTTTTTTTTTTTTTTTTTTTTGGTGATGCATGCCTTTATTTATTTATTTATTTATTTGTTTGTTTATTTATTTATTTATTTATTTATTTTTGAATGCCAAATGCCATTTATTGAAGGAGGGAGGAGGTCTTAAATACAGGCTTACAGCACAATGGGAGAACCCCAGAGGGCAGAAGTTCGCTACTGATGTTTTACAATCTTGCATCTAAGCTGTTGATGCCCAATATGCAGGATACACAGACAAGGAACTTCCCTTAAGTATTCAAGGGGGTGGAACCCGGCAGGGAATCAGCATAGGGAGGACATCAAGGTCAAGGTCAGCAAGCAAGGCAACAGTTACCCAAAACGGGGGCCAGGGACCTACAGGTCCTCCTTTTACTAATAAATGAGCTTCTGACTTAGGTTGCATGGGACGTCAGCAGGTCACCTTACCCATGATGCCTGCCCAGGCCACACAGACACTCTATCTTAGGTTGGTGAGTGCCTCCCAGACATTACCCGGAGAGACTCTGTCTTTTTTGTTTGTTTTTGTTTTTGTTTTAAGATAGGGTCTCCCTACATAGCCTTGGCTGTCCTGAAACTTATTATATAGACCAGGCTGGCCTCAAACTCACAAAGATTTACCTGCCTCTGCTTCCTAAGTGCTGGGATTAAAGGTGTGCACTGGCATGCCTAATGAGACCCTGTCATAAAACAAAACATGGGGTTGGGGATTTAGCTCAGTGATAGAGGGCTTGTCTAGCAAGCGCAAAGCCCTGGGTTCAGTCCTCAGCTCCGGAAAACAAACAAACAAAACATAGCGACAATGAATGTCCTTTGACCCGCCCCCCCAGACCCTCCCCCAATACTGATGTTCTCTGATGAATTTGCCAACATCACATGGTCATCACCCTGGTGGACTGTAAAATATAGGTAATAAGAAGGATCCCTGGGATGGAGGAAGAACTCTGTGGCCTACCAGCTGTGGAAAGGATGTGGCCAAAGGAAGCATGATTTTACCCTTCGAATACTGCTGAGGACCCTGGGCTGAATGAGCCACTTGAACTATTGCCCCAGAAAATGCTGCTTTTCTTAGAGGCTTTTTGCTTATGAAAGACACCTGAGCAACCATGCAAAAATGTCAGTTAGCCACTTTTAAAAATTATTGTGGAAAAATAATGCTTTTGTTTTCTTTTATTTGAGCCAGAATCTCACTGTGCAGCCCAGGCTGACACTAACGTAGACTCAGTCTCCCCAGTAGGAACTCCAGGTGAGCATCACCATACCTGGCTGATGCTTTGGATTTGAATGCCTCCATCACAGCTTTATTTTCACCAGAAACCCTAGGCTCTCCCATATTAACGCCCACATTCGCTCTCACATATTTTTCTAAGTCTTTGCTATGGTGTTCAGACCCAGAGAACTTTTTGTTGTTTTGAGAAAGGAGCTCAATATGTAGCTCAAGCGGCCCTTGAGTTATTGACAATCCTCCCAATTTATGCCTCTCCAGTAACATTTTGTTTTGCATTTGTAAAAACTCCCCATTTTCCCCACCAAATTCAAGCACCAAAGTTGCTCTTTTACAGATAACATGTAGCATTTAGCATGCGTTCCTCTCCTTAGTTAGACCTTAAAAATAACTTCAGCCTTTGTCCTGCTCTATCTGTCATTCTCAGCTGCTTGTTTGTTCACTGGCCCCAAAGTACAGCAAAACAGCTTGCTGCTCTTTTAAAGGGGGCATACTGATTTTTTCTCTTCGAAACAGGGTTTCTCTGTGTAGCCCTGGCTATCCTGGAACTCACTATGTAGACCAGGCTGGCCTCAAACTCAGAGATCCACCTGCCTCTGTTTCCTGAGTGCTGGGATTAAAGGCACCACCACCTGGCCTGTGATTTTTTAAAACAACTTTTTGTCACCCCAAAAGTTCCAGTGCATGCAACAAAGACTGAACTGGTCAGGGGAGAGTTTGTGGTACAGAAATAACATCTTTGTTTATTCTACCAGACTGCTAGAGGGGATACGTGAAATGCAGCAGGATTGTGATAGGCCTTAATTTGAAGCAAAGTTTAAATTACATTAATTTTAGCTTTATTGTTGCATTTGCTTTCAAATGATTTTAAAAGAATAATTATATTTAAAATGTTAAATATAATTCAAATTATTCAAAAAATAAAAATTCAAATTCAAAATAAAATTTAAAAATTAAATATAATTCAAATAATATATTAAAATAATTCAAATTATATTTGAGAAAATAATTCAAGTGTATTTTAATTTTTATTTACTTAAACATGTATTTCAGTTGTGGTTTTACATTTATTTGTTTATTTAGTGAGAGAATGCAAGAGTGTATGTATGTGTATGAGCATGTGTATACCATTTCGAATGTGTGGAGGTCAGGGTGTAGTCAGTTCTTTCCTTCCACTATGTGGGTCCCAGTATTCCAGCTCCAGTCATCAGCCTTAGTGGCAGGCACTTGCTGACATGTTTGTTTGTTTTGAGATAGGGCCTTATACTCACTTTGTAGCCCAGGCTGGCCTCAAACTCATGGAAATCCTCCTACCTTATCTTCCTAGGTGCTGGGATTATAGGCATGCAATCCCCCAACACATACACACACAGTTACTTATGTTGTTTTTAAGTCCAGAAACAATGATGCCAATTTCATCTAGAATCTTTATGACTCAGCATATCAAGGAAAGACATCAAGAACAGAATTAGTCTAGATGTTTCCGTACTACACACCAACTTCAGAGAAGGAGATTTCGTGGTCCTCTGGCCACTGTTGTGCTTTAAGCGGCATGTGCTTAGTAAACTGGGACCCAAGCCAGTTCTCTTACCTCTAGTGCTTGTATGGATTATACTCTGATATGCACAAAATTCCAGGAAAGACTGTAAGTGATGAGAAAAACATATGGTGGTGGGCAACAAAAATGGATTAATTCCCTAGTGTTTACAAAATATAAAATGTCAAAGGGAAGATTCAGTCTGAACATGTTCTCCTTGATCTATAACTATATAACTGGAACTTAATGTTTACACTAACTAAAAGGAATATCCAATATGAAATGTCACCCTACGGTGTCAAAAGTGAGGGGAGCATATTCATTTCAATAGGATTTTAAAATAGACTAGGCTGGTGGTGTATCTTGGTGATAAAGCACTTACCTAGTATGTACAAGGCCCTAAGTTCCACCATCAGTGCTGGAATGAAATGTCAGTGCTGAAATAAAATGAAATAAAATAAAACAGGACAGGTAAGATGGCTCAGTGGGTAAAGGTGCTTGCTGCTAAGCCTGATGACCTGAGTTAGATCTCTGGAACCCATATAGTGGTAAACCTCTTCTGGCCTTCTTAGGTGCCAATCATGCACATGGTGCACAGACATACTTGCAGGCAAATACACACATTAAATAATAAAATACATTTAAAAAATTTCAGTGTGCAAAAGTTGTATTTGTGTTGACCATGTACAGACTTTTCTCTTATTGTTCCCTAAACAATATAGTAGAGTAACTGTATATCACATCTGCTTTGTATTAGGTATTGTAAGTAATCTAGAGAGATTCTATACAAACCCTGTGCCATTTCATCAAAGGGACTTGAGCATCTGGGGATTTGGCTATCCCTCCCCCAGCAATGTTACCTGTCAATTATATCATCAGGGAGAGCTAGAGTCTTGTGAACCCCTCCCATCTAGCTACTGTTAACTACCTATCTGTCTGGTAGGGCCTCATGTTACCATCCCTCCTCCCCAATCCACCATGCAAACTTAATGGGCAAGTCTCATGCAGGTAATCATAGCTGCTGAGATTTCAAGAGAACAATGGTCATGTGGTGCCAGGAGGACAGTGTTCTGCAACAGTGAGAAGAAAAGCAAGCACTTAGAAACTTTTCATGATCATGAAAACATTCATCTTTTGGAGCATAAATTGTTCGATAAAGTTAATTTTATTGACAAAGACCTAAGTGAACATGTCAGAATTTAGTATGTTGCTTCTACTTTAATTGAAACAATTCACATTTATCAAAGTCCACCCCCCCCAAAAAAAAACATCTCTACCAAGACTCAAGAGATTCATAAGAACACTATGCCAAGAAGGCAGATGTTGGGCTGGGGATGTAGCTCACTTGGTAGAGTGGTTGCCTAGTAAACATGAAGCTTTGGTTTCGACTCCCAGTACTGCATAAACCAGGCATGGTTGCATGCTTGCAATCCAAGAATTCCAGAGGCAGGAGGATCAGAAGTTCAATGTCATCCTCAGCTACATATTGAATTCAAGGCCAGCATGGATAATATCAAACCCTGTATGACAAAAGGAAGGAAGGCAGGGAATGAGAAGACAGATGTTGAAAAACATAGCATAAGGCCAGCCTCGGCTGCATGGGGTCCTGTACCCAAAATAATCTAATGAACAGCCCTGTCCTGAAATGAAAGTGGTTATTTCCAGTGTTTTGCTTTTTAGTCAGCTGTTGAGGTTATGTCTGTTATGTATCTAATTGGAAGTTGCTGAATAACTATGGTGCAATTTTAAGTTTCATTGATGTGTACAATTGAAAACAACAAAGAAAATTAGCTTTTGGTCCTAATCTCCCTCTTCAAGCCCCAATAGGAATTTGAGCATGCAGCTGACAGGGGGAGATCGATAGCCTCAGAACACAACAGAGATTGAGAACTAGATCTGGCAAGGCACAAAGAATCCATGACAAAAAATGTACACCAAGGCATGTAGTAAAACAGCTCCCCTAACATTTGTGTACAGAGAGAAGGGTTATTTGTGCACTATTCATTACACCCTCTAAAATTACCAGAGCTATAGATCCCATTGAATTTTTTATTTATTTTATTTTACATTTATTCATTTATATGTGTGTCTCTTCGTGTGTGTGTGTGTGTGTGTGTGGTGGGGGGGCACAAGCATGCCACAGTGCATATGTGGAGGTCAGAGGACAACCCATAGGTGCTGTGGGATGGTCTGTTTGTCAAGTGTGTTGCTGATTGGTCAATAAATAAAACACTGATTGGCCATTGGCTAGGCAGAAAGTATAGGCGGGACAAGGAGGAGAATAAAGCTGGGAAGTGGAAGGCTGAGTCAGAGAGACACTGCCAGCCGCCACGATGACAAACAGCATGTGAAGATGCCGGTAAGCCACGAGCCATGTGACAAGGTATAGATTAATGGAAATGGATTAATTTAAGAACAGTTAGCAAGAAGCCTGCCACAGCCATACAGTTTGTAACAGTTGATTCTTTCCTTCTAACAGGACAGTCTTGGGAACTGGAATAAGGTCATCAGACTTGGAGCAAGCACTTCTGCTCTCTGGACTATCTTGCCAGCCCTATAGGGTACATTTATAGGGCATACATTTTTCCTTAAGAATGAAAATTTCACCAGGTGGTAGTGGCACACGCCTTTAATTCCAGCATTCACAAGGCAGAGGCAGGCGGATCTCCATGATTTCGAGGTCAGCTACAGAGCTAGTTCAGGACAGCTAAAGCTACACAGAGAAACCCTGTCTCTAACAAACAAACAAACAAACAAACAAACAAAAAGAATGAAAATTTTATGCCTTGATTTTGTTTAATGCAACAATATGTTACAAATGTGGAAAGGGGAAAATAATTGTAAACTAGTGGGGTGATTCAGTAGAAGTAAGATCTCTGTCTAGTGGCTGGCTGTTTTGTTTCTCTGATCTTTCAGCATTTACCCACATATCTGACTCCGGGTTTTTATTATTAAGACCAATTAGAATTCATACTACAAACTAGAGACTGAGTAAATACATTCTTTGTCATGGCTCACAACTCCTTAAGGAGTTAGCTTCTGATGAAGAAAAGAAATAGTTTTAGTCCCATGTGTGAGATTTTGGACAAGGAATCTGACAGTTTGGTGTCTCCATTTCCAGACTTGCAAGATTGAATAAGACTATGCACCTATTTGATTTAGTCTGTTGTTGGCCTAATCAATCTTCAGATATTCTTTTCGCTGTAAACTGCGTGTGACCTGGGGCTAAGGGTGTAGCTTAGTGGTATACCACATGCTTATCACATACATTAGGCCCTGGGTTTCACCCCCACTACTCCCTCTACACAACAGAGTCTTAAAGACAAGGTCTCACTATGTAGCCCTGGCTGGCCTGGAACTCACAGAAATCTACCAGCCTCTGTCTCCTGAGTCTTGGGATTAAAGGCCTGGATCATCATGCCTGGCTTAAATATCTTCTAAATTCTATCTATCTATCTATCTATCTATCTATCTATCTATCTATCTATCTAGTCTATCGTGTGTGTTTCTATGTGTGTGTTCGAATATTCATATGCCATGGTGTATAAATGGAGGTCAGAACACAATTTTTGGGAGTCTGTTCTCCTCTCCCAAAATGTAGGAATGTAGGGTTGTAGGGACTAAACTCAGGTCATCAGGCTTGACAGCAAAGGCCTTAACCCACTGAGCCATCTCACCAGTCCCCCTCCCCTGTTCTGTTGGTGACTTCTTGGGAAGTTATAAAGAAATATCTATTGACCTCAGATAGAGAGGGCACCATACCAAAGGAGGATTCCATTTGAGGTCAGCTTGGATGAACTAGCAAATTTATTGGGTTACTTACAGGAGCTTGGGCAATTCAGAGCAGCTGTACCACTAGGGTATGGGGAGGTCCCCAGATTACTCGCCAGCAGCTGTACCATGGAAAAGTCTCATTATAGTCAATTGTTAATTTCTTCTGTAGTAGCCAGTGGAATCTCAGGGAGGGGAAGGGCCTTGAGTGGCAGTCTTTCCAGTACTCTCTCTGTCTCTATCTCTCTGTCTCTGTCTCTGTCTCTCTCTCTCTCTCTCTGTCTCTCTCTGTCTCTCTCTCTCTCTCTCTCTCTCTCTCTCTCTCTCTCTCTCTCTGTGTGTGTGTGTGTGTGTGTGTGTGTGTGTGTGTGTGTGTGTGTGTCCAGTGCCCATGTAGGCTAGAAGTGGGCATTAGATCCCCTGGAACTGGAGTTACAGACAGTTGTGAACTGCAGGTGCTGAGAACTGAACTCAGGTCCTCTGGAAGAACAGTACATGCTTTTAACTGCTGAGCCATTTCTCCATCATTTTTTTGAGACAGGTCTCACTAGACCACCCAGGCAGGACTTGAAGTCTTGGTTTTCTTGCCTTAGCATCTTGAATAGCTGAAATCCCTTCTTTCTTTTTCTGGTGGTTTTTTGTTTGTTTTGTTTGAGACATGGTTTCTCTATATAGTCCTGGATGTCCTTGAATTCTCTCTGTAGACCAGGCTGGCCTCGAACTCACAGAGATCCGCCTGCCTCTGCCTCCCGAGTGCTGGGACTAAAGGTGTGCGCCACCACCGCCAGGCTCTTTTTCTGATATTTTGAGACAGGGTTTTACTGTGTTAGCTCAGGCTGATCTTGAATCTACGGTGTTCCATTTACCTCAGCTTCCCAAGTATTTCTTATTGAAAAATTTCTAGGAAATATACAGTTATGGATTCCCATTTTCATTTTAGAATCTTTTTCATTACACACCATGTTTGAGCTCCCAGTGGGTTCTTGACTTAAAGAATTCCATCCCTTGAGGGTGTTGATTTATCAAGGCAATTCAACACAGGAGGCCACTGGGGGAGGAATTGTAGGAAAAGGTGACAATGGAAAGATGTTTCATCAAAATGCCAGATCGTGTGGAAGCACATCCTCCTTTACATTGACGCACATGGATGTCAAATGGTCAAGTGGTTCCTAAGCAACCATGCAGAGGCGGTTGCTAGGCCAGCTGATCACTTGCCCATGGATTAAGCTTGACAGATAGCATAAGCCTGCATACAGACTGCTTATCACTTAAAGAGACACTGTAGATGAGTGTCAGCTCCCACATCCTGTACCACAGAGTAACACTGAACTGAGGAGGAGGCCATGTGACAGACAGCACAGGTGGGTGGGTAGCTCTGTCACAGAGGCCAACTGTGAATCATAGCCATGCAGTTTTTTAATAGCCTTACACAGAAGCCTACTGTTCAACTCCAAGTGTGCCAAGAAAGCAAGCCCGGAGTCTCATCAGAGCCAGCAAGACTAGTGAAATACTGCTTTGTGGTGGCTTCTCATCAAGCCATGTTCAAGGGAAAACTGTTAAACTGTTCTAGAAAGATTCCTATAGGATGCCCAGCAAACCTTTCCCTGCCTGGACTGTAAAGAGATGAGCAAGGTCATAAAGCATCATAGCCCATTCCCCTGCAGCTGCATTCTCCAGCCATCTGTCTATCAAGAATTCTGTTTAGTAGTTGAGCATGGTGTAATCCCAGCACTTGGAAAACTGAGGCAGGAGGATTCCCAGAAGTTTGAATCCAGTCTAGTGAGCTTGGGTACAAAGTGAAACCCTGTCTCAGAGAGAGAGAGAGAGAGAGAGAGAGAGAGAGAGAGAGAGAGAGAGAGAGACAGAGAGAGAGACAGAGAGAGAGACAGAGAGAGAGACAGAGAGACAGAGAGAGAGACAGAGAGAGAGACAGAGAGACAGAGAGAGAGACAGAGAGAGAGAAAGAGAGAGCTTTTTTAGCTTTTAGAAAGCATAGGCCAAGCTGGGCGGTGGTGGCGCAAGCCGGGCGTTGGTGGCACACACCTTTAATCCCAGCACTCGGGAGGCAGAGCCAGGCGGATCTCTGTGAGTTCGAGGCCAGCCTGGGCTACCAAGTGAGTCCCAGGAAAGGCGCAAAGCTACACAGAGAAACCCTGTCTCAAAAAACCAAAAAAAAAAAAAAAAAAAAGCATAGGCCAGCCCATTGGACCACCAGATGTCCCAATTAATTGTACCACTAATCAGATAAAATCTTTTCTATTTGTTTTAGGAGACATTAGATGACAATAACTGTGGCAAAGACCCCCTGAGTAGAATGCTAAGACCTGCCTTGAAGATAGAGCACTGCCATGTCCTGGTCTAGAGCCAAGCCAGCTTACTCCAGTGCCAGTGAGAGGTATTCATAACAGTGTACAGTTCCACCCCACCTCCAGCAGAAAGCCTAGGATGATGTGACTTCCCAGCACTGTTTGCATTCTTTGGGCTGGTTTGTGTGTAGCAGTCAAGTAAAGGCCTGAAGCCCATGATCTAGGCATCAAGTGATCAGGATTTGTGAGTACTATGTAGCAAGAACCTGTCTTTTCAGGTGGGGTCTCAGAATCAAACTCAGGCCTCAAATATAACAGGAAAGTACCCTACCCCTGAGCTGTTCCTCTAGCCTTGTACCATTTATTTCAACAGGAATTAACCTATCTAGTATCCATTGTGACAAACAAACCCTTTGAGGGACTGGAGTATTTCTAAAGGGAACAATGTGCTAATTTGTGTCCTCCCAAACCCCTAAGGCAGTAGAGTTAGAAAGTGAGGTTGAGGGTGGTTAGGGAGTAAAGCCATTTTAATCATCCCATGGCAGATTCCTGATCTCTTCCACCATGTGAGGGAATAGGGAAACACCATCTGTGATCCCTCACAAGATAACAAATTTAGCAGGGCATGCTGGCACACACCTTTAATCCCAGCACTTGGAAGGCAGAGGCAAGTAGATGTCTGTGAGTTCAAGGCTAGCCTGGTCTGCAAAGTGAGTTCCAGGCCAACCAGGGCTACTTAGTGAGACCCTGTCTTGAACAAACAAAAATCCATACCAAATCTACCAGGGCCTGGATCCCAGCCTTCAGAACAATGTATGTTGTCCGAGCTCTTGGCATATATATGGTGGTAGTTTGTTACAGACAGCACAGCTCCATCACGGTAGCCTGCTCATAGTAAACTGGAAAAACAGGATCTTGTTGACCTGGAGGTTAGGACAAATTTAGCAAAGTATTCTTTTCCTTTGTTGGTTTGTTTGAGACAGGCTAGCTCTGAATTCACAGCCCTCCTGCCTCAGACTCCTGAGTGCTGGCCTTCAGACATTTCCCACCTTGTTTGGCCCACCAAAGCATTCTGAGATGACAGGACAGCACAGGCATCCTGTAGGAGGGAGCCAGGAAAGACCCTCGGGGAGATGAGTCAGGGAGATGGCTGAACTGGGAAAAGCACTTGCCTGGAGGAACTGCTCTGTGGTCAATAGAGTGACCCTGCCTCCCAAGCTGGAAAGCAGGAACCAACTCCTCAAAGCCTTTCTCTGACCTACACACACACACACACACACACACACACACACACACACACACACAAACTCCTCAAAGCCTTTCTCTGACTTACACACACACACACACACACACACACACACACACAACTCCTCAAAGCCTTTCTCTGACTTACACACACACACACACACAACTCCTCAAAGCCTTTCTCTGACCTACACACACACACACACACACACACACACAACTCCTCAAAGCCTTTCTCTGACTTACACACACACACACACACACACACACACACACACAACTCCTCAAAGCCTTTCTCTGACTTACACACACACACACACACACACACACACACACACACAACTCCTCAAAGCCTTTCTCTGACCTACACACACACACACACACACACACACACACACACCCCTCCTCAAAGCCTTTCTCTGACTTACACACACACACACACACACACACACCTCAAAGCCTTTCTCTGACTTACACACACACACACACACACACACACACACACACACACACAACTCCTCAAAGCCTTTCTCTGACTTACGCGCACACACACACACACACACACACACACACACACACACACACACTGATAAAAGAGAGACTGAGAGTGTCTTCCTTGTGCCAACTTCCCCATGTACTAGGGTTGGTGCTCGCCTTTTGCAGCCAAATATTCAGTGTGGCTGGGATCCTCAGCAAGCTTATCTCCACAGGACCTGTTTAGGTTCCTGAAGTAGCAGGAATTCCTCTCAGCATCTCTTCCTCCCCTCTCCCCTTCCCTCTCCTCCTCCCCTCCCCTCTCCTCCTCCACTCCCCTCTCCTCCTCCCCTCCCCTCTCCTCCTCCACTCCCCTCTCCTCCTCCCCTCTCCTCCTCCCCTCTCTTCTCCCCCTCCCCTCCCCTCCCCTCCCCTCCCCTCTCCTCTCCTCTCCTCTCCTCTCCTCCTCTCCCCTCCCCTCCCCTCTCCTCTCCTCTCCTCCCCCCTCCCTCCCTCCCGCTCCTCTCCTCCCCTCTCCTCTCCTCTCCTCCCCTCCCCTCTTCTCCCACCGTCTCACTCTCCTTTTCTCTGTAACTCAGGCTGGTCTACTACTTGTTATGTATCTGAATCTAGTCTTCAACCCTTAAAATATTGAACTTTTAAAATCTATGTCTGTGTGCATATGTGTGTGGGTGCATTGCCACAGTTGTGGGAGTAAGGGTCAGGACAACTTGTTGGACTTGGTTCTCTTCTCCTGTGTGGGCTCTGGGGACTAAACTCAGCTCATCGAATTTGACAGTAGGTACCTTTTCTTGCTCAGCCATCTCCCAGACCAAGGTCTTGAATTCTTAAGCCTGCCTTTGCCTCCCACCAAGCCAGATTGCTTTCTTTCTGTCTCTCTTTCCCCTTCCCATCCTTCCTCTTTCCTTTTCGCTCCCTGGTCCCTCTTCCCCTCCCTCTCTCTTCCCCTCCCCCACCACTTCCCTCCTTTCCCAGTGCTGGAGGTGGAACCCCAAACCTGAAGTATTCGAGGCAAGTACTCTATTGAAGAGCCACACTGCAACCCTAATGACTTCCTCTTTGTGTATCTTGCAGCACTGTGGAAATCTCCCCCACCACCATGGGTGCCTTATCCAGAGCCCATTTTGCAGTTATCACTTCACACCTATGAGCACCAACTGCCCAGACCGACAGCAGCATGCCAGCTGAGACTCTCTTACCTACTATTTTTTGGCCACTTCAAAAGCCTGGTGAGTGCTTTCCACAAGGTACACTTGGAAAGGACAAAGGCACAGAGTGCTTTCAAATTTTAAATGACATTTTGTGTGTCCCTGTGTGTGTCTCTGTGTGTGGGGTGTGTGTGTGTGTGTGTGTGTGTGTGTGTGTGTGTGTGTGTGTAAGGGGGTGTTGTGAATGCCATGGCCTACATGTGGAGAGTAGAGGACAACTTTCAGGAGTTGGATCTCTTTCTATACCTTGTGGGGCTTGGGGATCAAACTCCGGGCATTTAGTTTGGCAGCAAGTGTCCTACCCCTGAGTCATCTCACTTGCCCTAGGGATGTTTTTTGAGACTCTCACTCTATAGTCCATGCAAGCCTAAAACATTATGTAGCTCATGGTGGCCTTGAACTTGTGGGTGCTGCTCTTCCCTCAGCCTCCTGAATGCTGAGATTACAGGCATGAATCACCACTACTAGCTTAACTTTTAATTCTGAAGTAATGAATAAATTCATACAAAGTTGCAAAAACATATAATGCAGAGAGGTTCTATGTCTTCACACAATTATAGTAGAATATCAAAAACAGGAAATTGCACTGGGGTAATGTACCAATTTTATTGAGATTTAATCTATTTTTAAAGGTAGCCTGTTGGTTTTATTTATTTTTGTATTTATTTTATTATTATTAGTTTTTGAGACACTATGTAGCCTTCTTTTTTATTACTAAATTTATTCATTTATTTTACATCCCAATCGCAGTTTCTCCTCCCTCCTCTCCTCCCATTCTCTCCCTCCACCTCTGCTCCACCCACACCCCTAATCTATCTACTCCTCTGTTTCTGTTCAGAAAGGTGCAGGCCTCCCATGGGTATCAACAAAGCATGGCATATCAAGTTGAGGTAGGACTAAGTTCCTCCCTTTATATTAAGACTGGGCAAGGCAAGCCAGTATGAGGAGTAGGTTCCCAAAAGCCAGTCAAAGTGTTAGGGACAGTCCCTGCTTCCACTGCTAGGAGTCCCACAGGGAGACCAAGCTACACAACTACAACTATCACTCATATGCAGAGGGCCTAGGTTGGTCCCATGCAGGTCCCATGCATGATGCCTTCTAACATTGTCTTTTTTTTTAATTCACCCAGAATAATTTCCTTGAGATTCAGCTAAGCTGTTGCATTTATCAATAATTTTTGTCCAGTTTATTGCTGATTGTATCCTGAGCAGGGGTGCACCACTTCTCATTTCTCACTGAACACTTAGGTAATTCCAGTTGGAGCTATTAGGACTAAAGCTACTAAGGTGGTATAGTGATGGAAGGGTGCAATGTAATGCTAAGTCGTGTGACTAGTACATGCTTGGTTTTGTAAGCTGGTTAATTTGTGTGGAGGATGGGGTCGGAGGACAAGTTGTAGCAGTTGTCTCCCACCCTGGGGGCTGGCAGTCCCACTCGGCGGTTGTCTCAGCAGAAAGCACTTTTATCCACTGAAGCTGCCTCACCGTCCCACATGTTTATTTAGTTTTACAAGGAACTAACACATTGTCTCCCAGCCTGTAGCTTGTCGGTTCACTCTTTCCAGAGAATCTCTCTCTGGGCAAACACTTTACAGTGTTTGTTTTGTTTTGTGCTTGTTTTATAGTACTCAGAACAGAATTCAGGAGAAGATATCTACCACAGAGCTACAGATCAAGCCCACATTTTGTTTGGAAGCCCAGTTTATCACATTTTCCTGAATATTTTCTCCTAGGTTTCCATCCCCTTTGAGTATAAAACAGTTAATTATTGATCTTTTGGAGGAATTTGATACATTAATACCATATTACGAACTAGCCATTGTTCAAGTGCTGCTGAGCTTTATGCACAGGTTCAAAAGAAAGGCTCTTGCTGAGTGTGATGGCACATACCTTTAATCTCAGCACTGGGGAGGCAGAGGCAGGTGGATCTCTGTGAGTTTGAAGCCAGCCTGATCCCTATGAGTTTGAGGCCAACCTGGTCTACATAGTGAGTGAGTTCCAGGATAGCCAGAGCTACATAGTGAAACCCTGTCTTAAAAAAAACTAAAGAGACGGGCGGTGGTGGTGCATGCCTTTAATCCCAGCACTCGGGAGGCAGAGGCAGGCAGATCTCTGTGAGTTCAAGGCCAGCCTGAGCTACCAAGGGAGTTCCAGGAAGGGCGCAAAGTGACACAGAGAAACCCTATCTCAAAAAACCAAAAAAAAAAAAAAAAAACTAAAGAGAATAGAGAGTATCAAAGGGAAGAAATTGCAGAAGTGGGTGGGGTCCTTGGGAAAGTGTGCACATTTCCAGATGTTTACAACAGCAGCTGTCCATGCTGCTAACTTTTTCATTCACAATGTTTATTTAAGATTAGTGGTATCTGTTTTTGCCTTGTTTTTAGCCTTGAAGGATTTTGACTAGGTACATGAAACACATTCCTGGACTTCTGCCCTTTTAACTTGTTCTTGGTCAACATCTTGGATACTGTACAAAGCTGTTCAGGCTCCAGGTGACACCATCTGTATAACTTCCCTTCCCTTTGGGGTGTGTGTGTGCATGTGCCTGTGTGCGTGCGTACGTGTGTGTGTGTGTGTGTGTGTGTGTGTGTGTGCGCGCGCGTGCATGTGTGTGTGTGTGTGTGTGTGTGTGTGTGTGTGTGTGTGTGTGTTGAGGCAGGGTCTAGCTCTGTAGTCCAGGCTGGCTTGGATCTCTTGCTAATCCTACTACATGAGCGCTTCAGGCATGCACTACCATATTTGGCTTTCTTGAAAAGTTTTGAAGTGACTGGGGATGGTAGTACATGCCTGTAATTTCAGCACTCAGGAGGCAAGAGGTGGGGTGAATTTCTGCGAGTCCAAGGTCAGACTTGTCTACATTGGAATTTCCAAATTAGCCAGAGCTACATAGTGAGACCCTGACGCAAAAAGTAAACTAAAATAAAGTGTGTGAAGTGTTAGGACTGGAGGTGTAGTTCAGTGCTTATCTGCCGTAGACAAAGTTCTGGGTGTGATCCCTAGTAGTCTCCCCTTTTTTGGCAGGACAGTTTCCCTATACAGCCCGGACTAGTGTCTAACTCTTAATCCTTTCCCATTTGCGTCCCAAGAGCTGTCAGTGATTAGAGGCTTCTAATCTTCCTCAGGGCAATTGTATACGGAATTGTATTTGAAATTTTGATTGTTTTTATGTAGAAACCCTGTTGATTTTTGTGTGTAATAAAACTTTATTAAAAAAAAAAAGACTACCCCATATTTGGTCCAATTCAGCTTGCTGGATGCTACATTAAAAAAAGCATAAGAACTCAAAGCGGACATATTTGAGGACACCACCTCCTCTTTTTTTTTTTCCTTCTTCCCTCTTCCCCCACCCCCACATCTTCTTCCTTTCCACCAACAAGGTCTTGCTATGTAGGCCAGGCTTCCCTCTAACTTGAGATCCTTCTGCCCCAACCTCCTAAATGCTGTGTGTTTACAGCTATGCCCCACTATGCTAGGTCTTCAAGATTCCTTCTTAAATGCAGATATCCATGATTAGTAAATGACCAAAAATGACAGTTAATCATCTTTGCCTTTTAAAATATTTCAAATTTTTTCAAATGCATGACTGTCACATGGTTACTTTTAGGTCAGAGGTATGCAATGGGCTAATTCTTGTTTTCTTGGATAATCTGTAGCAATTGGGATTTTTTTTGAGATAGTCTCATGTAGGACAGGATGGTTTCAAACTTATTGTGTAGCTAAGAAACTTCTGTTTCTCCTGATGTCAGCTCTCTTGAGTGCTGGGATTACAGGCATGTGTTACCATGCCTGGTGGTATGCAGTGTTGGGCATCAAACCCAGGGCTTCGTGCATGCTAGGTAAGTGCTCTACTGGTTGATGTACAGGGGGTGAGGGAAAAGGAAAAAGTGGGTGGGGGGTGGTGCCTGTCTGGAAGAAACGTGGTAGAAGACACAACTGAATTTTCGACATGAGTTCTTGCTGTGTTGTCTACACTAGTCTTAAACTTCTTGGCTCAATGGTCTTTCAGCCTTAGCCTTCTGAACAGCTGGGCCTATAAGTGTGTGCCACCATGCTAGGATAGAATCTGAGTCCCTTTTAGGTAGCTCCTAATCAAATGAAAATAATCAGATACATTTTCTCCTTAGACAGAAGATTATTCATGGCTAGAAATGTCTGTGGCAAAGCCCCTTTGCCACGTGTTGGTTCTGACCTTCACATGCTTTACTAGGCCAAACCTCATCTGGTCCCCTAGGTAAATGACAAGGTTTTCCTGGTGTTTTTGGCTTCATGTTTGGAGGTTGCTTGCTTCTTCAGCATCTAGGCTTGGCTACATTAGGCAGAAGGAAACACAGGGAGCAAGTTAGCCCATTGGCTTTTCCCCTGCCACACAGGGGTTTCAGCCGAACTGAGTGGGAGAAACAGGCAGGGATATGGCTACTCCATCTTCTCCAGGAACCTCATGGTGAGGTGCTAGAGTTTGTCAGTGCTGGCTTGCTTGACGTGGTTCTTTGCATCAACTGATCTGATCATGTGATTTTTCTTTCTTAACCTGCTGCTGAAACAGATTTTACAAAACTGATGCTGATGTCTCTGTAGATTTATTTGCTGAAAACATTTCAACAAAAAACAAACAAACACACGAATCCTCTTTTCTCTCTCCTTTTCTTTTAATTGAGACTGAGTCTCATGTAGTCTAGGTTGACCCTGAACTTCTACTCCTCAAGTGCTGGAATTTTAATGTACAATGTATGGGGGGGTTAGTTGCTGGGTTTTTGCATTTTAGGTCTTTGTTTTAATATAAGTTTTCATATAGCCCAGGTTGGCCTTGAACTCACTATGTAGCACAGCAATACCTGGAACTTCAGATCTTCCTGCCTTCCCCTACCAATTGCTGTGCTTACACAATGCTCCATTGCACTTGACAACAATTTCAAATTTTCTTTCTTTTCTTTTTTTTCTTTACCTTGCCTTTCTTCCCCACCCCTTTTCATTCTAAAGACAGAGTCTTACTATGTAGCTCTGGCTGTCTTGGAGCTAGCTATGTAGTATAGACCAGGCTGGCCTCGAACTCAGAGATCTGCCTGCCTCTGCTTCCCAAGTGCTAGGATTAAAGGTGTGTGCCACCACTGCCTGGCTTATTTATTTATGTGTGGAGGTCAGAGGACAACTTACAGGAGTTGGTTCTCTCTTTTTACCATGTGGGTCCCAGGATTAAGGTCAAACCCTTGAAGACCCTGCAGAGGACCCAGGCGCAGTTCTGGTACAACTCAGCAGCAGCTGTAATTTCAGGTTCAGGGAATCCAAAGCCCCCTTGTTGCTTCTAAGGACAGTGCATTCACATGGTGCACTTACATACATGTAGGCAAACACTCTTATACACAAAATAAAAAAATAAATCAATCTTAAAACCCCCAAATTAAGTAGGCAGTGTGGCTCACCCTTATAATAGCAGCACTCAGGAGGCTGACAGAGGTCAGCATAGGCTACATAATGACTTCCAGGCCAGCCTGAGCTACAGAGTGAGAATTTGTCTGAAAAACTTCCTGTTTCCTCGGTGAGACTTGATTTCCAATCTGAGAAAATGAGGACTTTTCTGGGACTGAGGGGCTCTTTCTCCTTCTTTCCTTTATATGGACTTGTGTTGATGATTACAGTGCCTTTGATTGTAATGCACTAACCATAGGTTCTATCTCAGGTTTAAGGCCAAATTGTTTGCCTATACCACACACACACACACACACACACACACACACACACACACACACATGCACACACACAGAGGACTCTGATCTGTGCATGCAGGCAAAATACACGTACACATAAAATAAAATAAATAAATCTTTTTTTAAAATAAATCTTTAAAAAAATCCAAGCCAGGCGGTGGTGGCGCACGCCTTTAATCCCAGCACTTGGGAGGCAGAGGCAGGCGGATCTCTGTGAGTTCAAGGCCAGCCTGGGCTACCAAGTGAGTTCCAGGAAAGGCGCAAAGCTACACAGAGAAACCCTGTCTCGAAAAACCAAAAAAAAAAAAAAAATCCAAAACTCACCAGGTGGTAGTGGCATAAGCCTTTAATCCCAGCACTCAGGATGCTGAGTCAGGAGGATCTTTGTGAGTTTGAGGCCAGCCTGGTCTACAGAACGAGCTCCAGGATAGCCAAGGCATGCTGCCATGCTCCCTACCATGATGATAATGGACTAAACCTCTCAAACTGTAAGCCACCCCAATTAAATGTTTTCCTTTATAAGAGTTACCATGAGGGCTAGAGAGATGGCTCAGGGGTTAAGAGCACTGACTACTCTTCCAGAGGTCCTGAGTTCAATTCCCAGCAACCACATGGTGGCTCACAACCATCTATAATGAGATCCAGTTCCCTCTTCTGGTGTTCAGGCAGAACACTGTATACATGATAAATAGATAGATAGATAGATAGATAGATAGATAGATAGATAGATAGATAGATCTTTAAAAAAAGAGTTGCTGTTGTCATGGCGTCTCTTCACAGCAATGGAACACTAGCTAAGACAGAGTGCTGGAGATTGAACTCAGGTCATCAGCCTTGACAGTAAGCACTTCCATCTGCTGAGCCATCTCAGCTCTCAAAGAACTTCTTGGGCCGGGCGGTGGTGGCGCACGCCCTTAGTCCCAGCACTCGGGAGGCAGATCTCTGTGAGTTCGAGGCCATCCTGGTCTCCAAAGCGAGTTCCAGGACAGGCTTCAAAGCTACACAGAGAAACCCTGTCTCAAAAAACCAAAAAAAAAAAAAAAAAAAAAGAACTTCTTAGACCAAAGTGGCTTTTAGCACATGGACACTCAGGAAACTGAGGTAAGAGGAACATGAGTTTGAGACTAGCCTGGGCTACATAGCAAGAGCCTGTGTCAAAACACAAGATGAACAATTTTATACTTCAAAACTTGGCCACAGCGCCAAAGAGACACAGACACAATTTTATTAACAAAGCAGAAAGTGTCCTCAAAGTATCTTCCACAGCATATTCCACAGGTTGGTGGATGAGCACATTCTGTTCTAGCCACTCCCTAGATCCTGAGGGCTATCACTTTGGAAGACTGATGCATGTTTCTTGGTTCCTGTTATCCCTAAAAATGCTGGTTTTGATATTACATTAGCAAAAGTATCCACTTTGAATCGAGCTGGTTTTGGCAAAATGCATATAGACAAATCCTAGTGTAGAAAGCTCCATATGTACTGTTAGACAAGGTATATTTCCAAACAAATAACTAAAAGACTGGATTTCTGTGATATCTTCAAAGAAGTAGTTCCAATAGCTTAACTTCATTTTTAAAATGATAGATCAGTTTTTAGTGTAAGCCTGTAATCTGAGCATTTGGGAGATAGAGGGAAGAAAAATCAGGAGTTCAAGGTCATCTTCAGATACATACCGAGTTTGAGGCCACCACTGGACTATGTGAGACCCTATTTCAAAATTTAAATTTTAAAAAAAGAGGCAACAACATAGTGGGGTGTAGTGGCCCACCTTTAATCCCAGCTCTCGGGAGGCAGGTGAATCTCTGAGTTTGAGGCCAGCCTGGTCTATATAGCAAGTTCCAGGACATCCAAGGCTACACAGAGAAAAGAGGCAACAATATGGCCAGTGTCATTATACAGTGTTATAGGATTTGCAACTGAGGTTTGATAGTTTCTAGATTGGATAAACCCTCTGAGGGACCCTACATTAATATTATTTTATTGGGCTGGCAAGATGGCTCAGTAGGTAGAGGCACTTACTGATGAGGTCGACAACCTGAGTTCAGCTCCACATGGTGGGAGGCAAGAACTGACTTCTGTAAGGTACTCTCTAACCTCTGCACATGTGGCACTCCCACTCACACAAAATAAATAAACCACAATTAAATATAGTTTATTTAATCACTTAGTTTATCAACATTGCTGTTTTTCAAACTATCCCAAAACCAAAAACTAAGCTTTATCAGATTTTGATTCATGATTGTTTTTATTTATTTACTTATTTCTGTGGTACTGCAGATTGAACCCAGGGCCTTGTATGTGCTAGGGAATTGCTCTACCCACTGAACTACATTCTTAGCCTCTTTAGTATTTTTAAAATTTGAGACAGGGCCTTACTAAGTTGTCTGGGCTAGCCAGAACTCCCTATGTAGAACAGGATGGCCTTGAACTTGTGATTCTTCTGCCTCAGTCTACTAGGTAGCTAGGATTATAGGCCTGAACCATGGGGACTAACTTCTTATTTTTGTTTGAGAAATTGCCTGTGCTGGCCTCAAATGTCTAGGCACAAGGGATCCTCTTGTGTTAGCCTACCAGGTTTAAACCTTGTCTTATCTCATCATCTCATCTTCTCTGGTCTGTCTTATCCCCTCTCCTTCCCTCCCCTCCCTCTTCCCTTTTTCTTTCTTTAAAGTGGAACAAGGCCTCAAGTATTCCATGCTGGCCTCAGACTCACTGCATTGCCCATTTTGATTTCAATTTCTGATACAATCTTCCTGCCCCCACCTCTTAAATGCTGGGATTATACGCATGTACCATCACAACCAATCTGTGAGGTGTTGGGGACTTCCAGCATGCAAGACAAGCACTCTACCAACCGAGCTACACCCTTAGCCCAGCTTCCTATCTTTTAAAGCTGTTTGTTCAGTTCATGCTGGTGTGGGGGGGATGCCAGGGTTGTTCCAGTCCTCACGGTTGCACAGCATGTGGATTTTCTCTCCATCATTCAGATTAGTAATTCCTCCCGCCCTATCTTCAAGATCAACTCATTTTATGTCCTATTTATTTTGTCACTGAGCGGCTCACTTGAGATGTTGTTTTGTTTGTTTTTAAGTTTTGTTTTGAAACAAGATCCTACACTGTAGCCCAGGCTGCCCTGGAACTCAGACAGTACTCCTGCCTCAGCCTCTCAAGTGCTGGGGCTGTTTTAAGTTTCACTTACTTTTTTAAAAATTGAGTCATTTCCTTTTGCTTCTGTTTTGTATCTCCTGGTGAGGGTTTCCATTTCTTCATTTATTTGTCATTCTTTATTGAATCGCTTTTGCTATTATACTTTAGAAACTTCCTCACATAGCTCTAGCATCTGATAGGTCTTGGCTTTTTCTTTTTCTTTTTTTTTAAGATTTATTTATTTATTATGTATATAGAAGAGGGTGCCAGATCTCATTGCAGATGGTTGTGAACCACCATGTGGGTGCTGGGAATTGAACTTGGAACCTCTGGAAGGGTATTCAGTGCTCTTAACCTCTGAGCCATCTCTCCATCCCCAACTTTTTCTTTTAATTGCTTAGTGAATCCTGATTTTCTTTCACAGCAATAGAACACTGAACAAGACAGAAACCAATGGCACTTTACCTCGATAATCTCTCTCTCTCTCCAAGACTCAGGTCCACTTCTCTTCAACAATCTCTTTTCTTGTGCTGGGGAATAGAACCCAGGACCTTGAATCCATTAAGCAACTACTACTCTATCAGTGACAACATCCATATTCTATGCACTGACAAGCACCATATACAAACCCCCCAGCAATTTCTTTCTGCCTCCAGACTGCTGCAATAATTAACACTAATGTTTGTGGTTCAGAAGGCCCATGAAAGGTAGGCCTGGTGCCACATGCCTGGAAACACATCACTACAGAGACAAATCAGGAGCATTGCAAGTTCCAGGCTAGCCTTCAACACATGAGAAGAGTCTGTTTCAACAAGCAAACAAAACAAAAACAGAAAAAAGAGAAAATGAAACACTTACAAAGCCTATGTAGATGGTTGGCTTAAAAAAAATTAGTTTGTGTGTGCCCACATTCGAGTGTGTGTGATCCAGGTGTGACAGTGCAGGGGCCCATGTGCCACAGTGCATGTTTGGAAGTCAGAGGATAACTTTCAGGAGTTGGTTCTCCCCTTCCATGGTAGGTTCTGAAAACTGAATTTAGGTTGATGGACATGTGAAGTGAGCTTTTACCTAAGTCATCTTGCCTGCTAGATTTTTTTTAAAAAAATAGAGAGCAGCTCTCATTATATTGCCTAGGCTGTCCTTGAACTTGTAAGCTCAACAAATCCTCCTGCTTCGGCCTCTGGAGTAGCTGGGCCTACAGATGTGCATTCCATTGTGTCCTGATTGCATTAAAACAACAACAAAACAAAACCCCCAAAACACTTCCGAGTTCATGGATATGGCTCAGTGGAGCACTTGGCAAGCTTGATTGAGTGAGGCCCCCGATTCTTTCACTTCCAGTGTTGGATTAATTTTGCTGATATCACATGGCTAGGTTGAGGAATTGGGTGTGCTTACCCCACAACTACCATTTAAGTTGTACTGTTTCTTCCTTAGGAACATTCCTGCAGTTATATGTGCTGAAAATATCCATCCTTACAGTAATTTCAGCAACATCAGTTCAAATCACTTGGATGTGTATCTATCAGATCAATAGGACAGGCTTTGAACGGATAGCAATTGCAGTGAGGCACTGTTGCTAAGGCACTATGGGTCTGATGTAAAGTCAGTCTGGCTATCAGGAGCAAGTCAGGCGCCTCCTGTGGCAGGCGCCATTTTACCACAAAACCAATGGGCCAACTCTTGGCAGTAGTTACAGTTCTGGTGCACTGTAGTGGCTTCTAAACAACATAGGACCCTCTGCTTTGTCAGAGAGCAGATGTGTGTTTTACCTTACTT
Source organism: Peromyscus eremicus (assembly GCF_949786415.1). Lineage (NCBI taxonomy): Eukaryota > Metazoa > Chordata > Mammalia > Rodentia > Cricetidae > Peromyscus > Peromyscus eremicus. The sequence goes on along the minus strand of NC_081439.1, from coordinate 1,342,465 downwards.
CCAGAGGAGCTAAGTGGTATAAATCCACTTACATAGATAACAAGAAACTTCCCTTGGCAAGCAGGAGTCTGGACTCTCGGGGTGAACTAGCTACCCCTGCTGGTAGAGTCGCGGTAACACCAGAGCCAGCTCTGCTGAGGCTGAAGCTCGAATTTTTATTTCTGTTTTGCTTTTCCTGTCGTTCCTGGTGTTGGGGATAGAACTCAGGGCCTCCACTATCCCAGACAGTAATTAGGCCACTGGTTCATACCTGTAACCCCCAGACTTTGTAAAACAAATTTTGAGACAGGATGTGTCACTGTGTAGCCCTTAAACTTGTGATCCTATTCTCCAGCAAGCAGGCTTCACCACATACTAGACTTCCTAATTTTTTTCCTAAAGATTAATTTCTTTTTATTGTATATGTATTAGTGTTTTACCTGAATGCAATGTCTGTGCACCGTGTGTGTGTTGCATCTTCTGTAACTGGGTTGTACACCCCCATTCATGTGCGCTGGGAACCAAACCTAGGTCTTCTGCAAGAGCAACAAATGCCCTTAACCGCTAAGCCATCTCTACAGCCTCTAGACTCTCCAATTTCTGACGATTCAAATCATCATTCAAGGAATTATAAAAAGAATCCCAACTGTTTGGGAGACTGATGTAGCACTGCTAGTTCAGGGTTTTCCTAGGCTACAGAGTGAGTTCAAGGTCAGCCTGGGCAACTTAGTGAGAACCTGTCTCAGAATAAAAAGTAGAAAGAGGGCTGACATATCCTAGTGTCAAAGCACTTGCTTAGCCACGTGTGAGTTCTAGCTTCAAGCCCCCTCAAAATCACACTTCTTTATTGACGTTGTCAAGATCCCTAGTTAGAAAATATTCTTTAGCCGGGCGGTGGTGGCACATGCCTCATCCCAGCACTCGGGAGGCAGAGGAAGGCGGATCTCTGAGTTGGAATCCACCCTTTTCTACAGAGTGAATTCCAGAACAGCCAGGGCTACACAGAGAAACCCTGTCTCGAAAATAAAAAATAAAACAACAAAACCAAGGCCAGCTTGGGCTACCGAGTGAGTTCCAGGAAAGGCACAAAGCTACACAGAGAAACCCTGTCTCAAAAAAACCAAAAAAAAAGAAAAAAAAAAAGAAAAAAAAGAAAATATTCTTGGTATGCATAAATTATGAACATGAGTCTTTAGGTTATAAGTGGTTATTAATACAACTTTCTAAATATTTAAAAAATTACAGGGGGCATTTGTTTAGGGGTCAGATGCTCAGATGGGTTTCACTGAACTGACAACTTGCAGCTGGGATCATGGAGTACAAAATTATAAGGCCAAGGTACTAGGTGGATAGATAGATAAATCATCCTGTAGTCCTATTCTCTCTCTCTCTCTCTCTCTCTCTCTCTCTCTCTCTCTCTCTCTCTCTCTCTCTCTCTCTCATGTGCGTCTACATTTTGGAGATAAGGTCGTGATACGTTTGCTCAGGCTGGCCTTGAATTCTCAGGCTCAGCAATCCTACCTCAGCTTCCTGAATAGAATACAGGAGACTACAGAAATGTGTGACCTGATTTTCCATTTTTGACTAGAGATTGTTAAGTGAGTTTATGTTTGCATGTGTCTGTGTTCACCTTAGAACTAGTTATACAGATGGACACTTATGATTTGTACACTTTTCTGATAAGAGCTTCAACAAAAGCTTAAAAATCAACTTAAAGATAGGACATTAGGGAACTAGCGAGATGGCTCAGTGGATAAAGGCGCTTGCCTCCAAGCCTGATGATGTGAGTTTGGTCTCTGAATCTCATAAGCTGTTTTCTGACCTCCACATGCATGCCATGGTATGCATGCCATCCTTCACATACACAAAATAAATAAAACTTTATAGTGAGAGAAGAGAGTGGGACAATTAAAACTAACAATTACAAAAAAAAAAAAAGCCATGAAGAAATCTGATACTAGCCAGGCAGTGGTGGCTCATGCCTTTAATCCCAGCACTCGGGAGGCAGAGGCAGGCAGATCTCTGTGAGTTCAAGGCCAGCTTGGTCTACAGAGCAAGTTCCAGGACAGGCTCCAAAACTACACAGAGAAACTCTGTCTTGAAAAACAAAACAAACAAAAAAGAGTTTGAACCCAGATATCCTGGGAGGGTAGATAAAGCTGCTCCCAGAAACCATAGATTATTAAACAAATGTCCCAGTGCCAGGGGTAGGCTATCTCCCTATGAGTTGCTGGTCAGGAAGGTCCCTGAGGCCCCAACAACATAGGCAATTGCCACTGCTGTTTGTTTTTCAGTAGAACTAGATGATCAGACTAAATTTTGAAGATGTTACTTGCCTTAGTCATAGGATAGAAATCAAGATGGAACTGGCCTGGAAGTTTCCTCCATGCTGTCTAGCCCTCACAGTCCTAGAAGGTGCTATATAGGCTGCTAGGGGTGAATATGATTGAAATACATTATGGACATGAATGAAAATGTTATAATAAAACCCATTATTATGTGTAATTAATGCATATTAATAAAACTTTTTTTTTTTTTGGTTTTTCGAGACAGGGTTTCACTGTAGCTTTGGAGCCTGTCCTGGACTAGCTCTGTAGACCAGGCTAGCCTTGAACTCACAGAGATCCGCCTGGCTCTACCTCCTAAGTGCTGGGATTAAAGGTGTGCGCCACCACTGCCCAGCAATAAAACATTTTTAAAAGACTGAAATAGCTGGGAGTAGTGGTACATGCACTTAATCTTAGCATTTAGAAGGCAGGGGCAGGCAGATCTCCGAGTTTGAGGCCAGCCTGGTCTACAGAGAGAGTTCTAAGACAGCCAGGGCTACAAGATTTCTCTGTGAGGAGTGCGTACATCAGTCCCACACAGGCTCCCTGGTTGGTTGTCGGTTCAGTCTCTGTGAGCGCCTGTGAGTCCAGGTTAGTTGATTCTGTGGGTTTTCTTGTGATGTCCTGGACCTCTCTGGCTCCTACAATCTTTCTTCCCTCTCCTTAACAGGATTCCCAGAGCTCGGCCTATAACGAGAACTATGGGGGTCCAGCCCCTCAATAGTCCCCTCCCAAGGTCCAGGAACAATCTACAACCAGCTGATAATTAATCTTTGGTGATAGGAAATGAATCTATGTACACGAAACTCCTTAGTCCATACACTTTATTCTTCTGCGTCAGTTCTCTCTCTACACAGCTTCTGTTCTGCTCTCACGCCTAGCTCCTTTCTTGCCTGATTTCTCTCTACATTTATCTGCTGACCCCTTGAAGTTCTAACTTAATTCTCTCGTATTAGTTCTGCCCCATCTAGGTTCTCATCTAATTCCTTCCCATCTTAGCTTCTCTCCCATCTCCTTCTTTCTCATCTTGTTCTTCCCCATCTGGCTCTTCCTCATCTTTCATCTTGTTCCTCTAGTATTCTCTTTTAACCCTTCAATCTAGTTCTTCTCATTTAGTCCTTTCCTCTCCAGTTCTTACCCATCTAATTCTTCCATTCTCTTTTTTCCTCTCTTTCTCCTCCTCTCAGTCTCCTTATTCTCTCCGTTCTCTCCAAGTCTCTCAGAAATCCAGTTACAAACCCAAGCAATAGCAATCCTCTGGCCAAGCAAAGTCACCAGACTTGAATTCTTATGGGGTCATAAAGGCAGGTAAGTATTTTTCTCAGGCAGTGACCACCAGGCTTTCTTTTACAACCCAAAATGGGAGTGATAAAAAAGGAAGTCAACTGAGTGCTAATGACCAGTTAGTATATCAAAAGTGGGATCTATGTGCTCAGTCTACATTCCTAGAAGTGGTTAGGTAAGAAGTTAGGGGTCTATTAGTAAGGTTGTATAAGAAAGGAGGGTCTTGGGGCTGGAGAGAGGTTAAAAGAACCGGCTGCTCTTCCAGAGGTAATGAGTTCAATTCCCATCAACCACATGGTGGCTTATAACCATCTATAGTGAGATCTGGTGCCCTCTTCTGGTGTTCAGGTATGCAAGCAAGCAGAACACTATATACATAATAAATAAATAAGTTGTTTTTTTTTTTTTAAAAAAGAAAGGAGGGTCTTACCCTAAATTGCACAAGAAATAAAGCTATCTGCTTGACCTAGGAGACAGGTGTTTCATTTGGCCTTGGATGCTTGATGGACGTTTTAGATAAATACACTGTTAGGAGTTCTTGGAAGCACACAAGAAAATCATTTTAGGAACCAGCTAATACATATTTTATATTATATAGTATATATACGAAAGCTAAAATATCACCAAGACTTCTTAAGCCATGGCTTGACCTTTGGAGAAGTCATTGACTTTCCAAGTAGTAGCTTTTGTGATAGTAGCTGAATTCCATTACGTTCTCCTTCATCTAGCAGCAGACCTAATGTTTGGCTGTGGGTCTCGGCATCTGTTTCTGTCAGTTGCTAGATGAAGGCTTTCTGATGACAATTGGGATAGTCACTAATCTGATCACAGGAGGTGGCCAGTTCAAGCTATGTATCCACTTTTGCTAGGAGTCTTAGCTGGGGTCATCCTTGTAGATTCCTGGGAGTTTCCCTTGTGTCAGGTTTTCTGAGGAGGTAAATGACTTGGGAAAATGTGAATTATTGCAGATAATTTACCAGAACATTCCTGTGGCACTATAATTAGCCCCTCTAGTCCGTCCTAACCCACGTTCCTTTGCTGTAAGACTTTGTTGCAACCACCAGTTTTTCTCACTCCACACATTATTGGTCTCACCCTCTCATGCATGCTGTTGCCATGTCAACGAAGGGTCTCTTCATGTTGTTATTCATTGCCTTACTCTTTGAAGCTCACAATAAGTATTTACCTATGGGAAGTGAATGAGTCTCCTGTCAAGTAGTTCCAGGAAATAATTTTACTTTCAGAAGCTCAGAATGGGTATTAGCATAGTAAAGGCTTTACATGTGTTTAGTAAAAATTTCTCTAACTTCTTTTACCATGGAGTACTGTCTTTCCTCCAGCCTCACTGTCAACATTCACTAATGTCTCGGTGTGAGGCAGGAGAGGAATGTTGGAACATTAGGTATGTATGAGAAGAGACAGAGAAGTTCCTCACCCTGGGATATTTGTTATCTGTGGAGCAGGAATTCCAGCACAAATTGACTGCTTCAGGCCTTTCTCCCTTCCCAGCCACAAGCTTGCAATTTTCTAGGAATTTCGCCCAAAGCTCCACTAACAAGGAAAGGACATGTACAACCTAGTGCTTTTTACTTTATCAGATCATAATTCTACCTGGAGCATCTCTGGAGCCACCTCACACGTACCTCTCTTATCAAACAAGGTGGGGTGTTGGGAGATGGCTCAGTGGATAAAAGTGTTCGCTGTTCAAGCCTAATGACCCAGTTCTCATGCCTGGAATCTCAGAAATTCATGTAAAAATCTAGATAAGACAGAGCACATCTGCAGTTCCAACACCCCTACGGCAAAATGGAAGGTGGAAACAAGAGTATGACCTGGAAGCTCCTGGGCAGGCCATCTAGCATGAAATATGCACACAGTCTAGCAGCAGAAACAAAGCCAGACCTTTAAGGAGTTCAGGATAAAGGTTTTGCATATATTTAGCCAAAATTCATAAGTCACACTGACATCAGATTGGCTGACCTCAAGGTACACAGTGATTATGCTATTCTCACTAGTCCAAAGTAAGGATTACTTTTGTATTTCTTCCCCCCCACCCCCACCCCCGAGACAGGGTTTCTCTGTGTTGTTTTGGTGCCTGTCCTGGATCTTGCTCCGTAGACCAAGCTGGACTTGAACTCAGAGATATGCCTGGCTCTGCCTCTGAGTGCTGGGATTAAAGGCGTGCACCACCACCGCCCGGCCACTTTTGTATTTCTTTAATGAAAAGTTTGAATTCCTTAACAGAGCAATCAGAATGCTTATCAATTGCCCCTGTCCCAGCTCAGATGCCTCCCTTCTCATCCTCCATTTTTTCCACCTAGAATTTCTCTTCTCTTTTGTGTGTGTATGCATATGTGATATGTCTTAATGTGTGTGAAGGGGACATATGTGCATGTGTGGAGGCCAGAGGAAAAAAGTACATCACATGTACTTCTATATCAACTTCTGCCTTTTTTTTTTTTTCCGAGACAGGGTTTCCCTGTGTAGCCCTGGCTGTCCTGAAACTCGCTCTGTAGGCCAGGCTGGCCTTGAACTCAGAGATCTTCCTGGCTCTGCCTCCTCAGTGTTGGGATTAAAGGCCTGCACCACCACTGTCCGGCTCAACTTCTGCCTTATTAAGACAGGGTCTCTCACTCAACCTGGAGCTAGGCTAGTGGCCAGCAAGCCCCACTGATTCTATCTCTGGTGCTCATAACATTGGGGTTGCAGATACATGTTTACATAGATGCCGTGGATTTGAACTCAAGTCCTGGTGCTGGTGCAACAAGAGCCGTCTCCACATTTCCATTCTTTTTTTGTTTACTTGTTTTCTTCTTTGTTTCTTGAGACATGGCCATGCTATTATAGCTTGGGCTGGACTTGAACTCAAAATCCTTCTGCCTTTGCCTCCTAGTACTTGTATTACACACAGGTACCACCATTCTGGGCTCTGCCTAGAATTTTATAACTATCCTTATAGATTAGTAGAGTCAGACTTCAATTTGAATCCCTGCTTAGTATCTGTTCTAGTTTCATTTCTGTTGCTATCATAAAATACCCTGACCAAAGGAAATTTATGGAAGGAAGGAATTGGTTTAGCTTATAATTCCAGGCTACAGTCCATCATTTTGGGGACATCAAGGCAGAAACTCAAGCAGCTAGTCACATCACATTCAGTCAAGAACAGACAGAATAAGGGTGTGGATCCTGGTTGCTTGCTTGTCCCGGTTCCCCTCTTGCCTGAACTTCATGCATGCTAAGCTCTATCACAGAGGCAACACCTCCGCCATGAGTCTTATTTGAATGTTTTATTTTAGTAGTCAGTTACCCAGTTTAGATATAGCATGCAGGTTTTGACCTAGTTTTTGTGCTGTGTTCCATTTTAAATTTCAGAGTCTTTGTGGTATTATTTTTATCTGCTTGGTCTATCTGGTGATTTCTGGGCTCCCACTTGATGCCTACATGAGTGGGAGCGATTTCTATAGCCCAGACAGGTCTCTGGGTATTTCATGGTGAAAGAATATGATAAGATTCTTTCTTCCCAGGGCCTTCAGTCTGCCCAGATGTCTCAACAGAAAAGGAAGTCCCAGGGCCCATGAGATTGTTCAGCAATAAAGATGCTTGCTGTAGAAACCTGAGTTCAAGCCAGGTGGTGGTGGTGGCGGCGGCGGCGGCGGCGGCGGCGGCGGCGGCGGCGGCGGCGGCGGCGGCGGCGGCACACGCCTTTAATCCCAGCACATGGGAGGCAGAGGCAGGTGGATCTTTGTGAGTTCAAGGCCAGCCTGGTCTACAGAGTGAGATCCAGGAAAGGTGCAAAGCTACACAGAGAAACCCTGTCTCAAAAAAACAAAACAAAACCATAAAAAAAGAAACCTGAGTTCAATCCCCAGATCCCATAATAAAGGTGGGCAGAGAAAATGAACTCCATAAACCCTAAAGCTGTCCTTTGAAAACACACACACAGAGTTGTGTGTTATTGTTGTTGTTGTTTTGGGTTTTTGAGATAGGGTCTCTTTATATATTTCTGGCTGTCCTGAAACTCACTATGTAGACCAGGCTGGCCTCAAACTCACAGAGCTCTGCCTATCTCAGTGACAAAAATTTTGTACAAAGAAAAGAGACTCCTAGCCTTCATGTTCAGGAGGCTTTCTGGGTCAGGATGCTTTACTGTCAGTGAGTCCCCCTTGGTTTTGTCTGCCTGTCCATCCATGTACCTCTAGACAAGAGAAGGTTTTCCTGAGCTAGGATTCCTGCTGTGACTGGGTCATTTGTCTCTTTCTTACTCTAACCCTATGCTTCCGAAGGGAAAAGAAAGTCTCAGAAACCTCAGTTCTTCAAGGCAATAGAGATTTCCCAGGCATGGTTTCTTTCCGGAGCAGTGGCCCTTCTGTAGTTTCTACTTTCTTGGAGTCTTTGCTGAGTGAGGGTAATCTTGGGCCCAGTGAAAAGGCAGAACACCTCTCCTTATTATTGGGTTTGGATGTGGGGCTTGCCTCCTTCAGTAGTCATAGGGACTTCCGTTGACCTTGGGGAGGAGCTTGTCTATTTGAGTAGCCCTTTGTTAGTGGGATAGAATCTGAACTTGAATTACTTTTGGTTGAAGCTACCAGTTTGAACACTGAATATTTTTCAGGCTCTGAATAGCTGTGGGGCTCTCAGCAGGGGTTGGGGAAACCAGCTCTACCTCGGTGTAGTGCCAATATGTGGCTGTCAAGCCTTGGAGCAGTCATAGCATTCACCAGCCCCAAGTCCTTGTGTGTGTGTGTGTGTGTGTGTGTGTGTGTGTGTGTGCGCACACGTAGGCCAAACGTCTATGTAAAGTATCTTTCTTTTTTAGTCATGCTTAACTTTATTTGTTGACATACGGTCTCTCACTGAAACTGGACTTCACAATTTGGCTTGGCTAGCTGACCAGCAAGCTCTGGAGATCCTCCTCTTTTTGCCCATGCTGGAACACAAGTTTTACAGATGCATATGACTGTGCCTGGCTTTTGTGAAGCTGCTAGAGAGCCAGACTCAGGCCCTCATTGCTTGCATAGCAAGCACTTTACCCACTGAACCATGTCCCTACCTCCTCCAGATTGTTTATCTGTGCTTCTGACTGGCCAGTTCCTACTCAGGGCTCCCACAATCTCCTCTTTGGGTTCTAATACGCAGCCATTCCAGGTCAGTATGACATATACACTTTCTCAAAAACAAGACAAAATATATAACCTCCCTCAAAACAAAAGAAAAAGAAACAGAAACCATCTTGGGGACAAGAATGAACAGCTTCTTAATGATTAACCTGTTACTCACCAAGAATCTCTGCTCTCTTGTCAACAGTGTGTGGAATGTGCTTGTTCCTCATCCCTTGTCTTTTCACAAAAGAAAAAACCCCACAAAGTAGAGGGTTGACTACATAATGTCTCCGGAGACAAACTGGCCATTGATCTATATCATACATGGTAAAAATCTCCTTAACTACGAGATAAAGATATTTTTCGTGGTCAGTGATTGAACCCAGGCCTTATACATGTGACACAAATGTTCTATCACTGAGCTAGTCCCAGGTTTTCCTTACAAACTTTTTTTTTTTCTTGAGACAGAGTCTCTCTATGTAACCCTGTCTGTCTTGGAATTTTGTATGTAGACCAGGTTGGCCTCAAACTCACAGAGATCCGCCTGCCTCTGCCTCCCAAGTGCTGGGATTCAAGGCATATGCAACCACCCCTCAGCCATTAGAATGGCTTTTTTTTGTTTTGTTTTTTTCGAGACAGGGTTTCTCTGTGTAGCTTTGCGCCTTTCCTGGAACTCGCTTTGGAGACCAGGCTGGCCTTGAACTCAGAGATCTGCCTGCCTCTGCCTCCCAAGTGCTGGGATTAAAGGCGTGTGCCACCACCACCCGGCTAGAATGGCTTTTAAAAGAAAAATTGAGACAGGTTTTTGCTAACTTAGGCTATCCTCGAACTCACCCTGTAGCCTATGAGCTGCAGAATAAGACAAGGCCAAGCCTTGTTCTTGTTTGTACAAGCTGATAAACTGTTATAAAACCCAACCCAGCTTTCATGATGAAGCTTCAAATATTAAAAAATAACAAAATAAGGTCAGGTGTGGTGGCACATGCCTTTGATCCTGACACTCAGGAGGCAGAGGCAGGAGGATCTCTGTGAGTTCAAGTTCAGCCTGATCTACAAAGCAAGTTCCAGGACAGCTAGGACTGTTACACAGAGAAACCTTGTCTCAAAAAACCAAAAACCAACCAAGCAAACAACAACAACAACAAAACAAAAAACAAAAAACAAAAAAACCAAAAAAAAACAAAATGTCTTAACCTACAGATAGGCATGAGCTTAATCATGAGACCTTGAGCAATCTCATAAAGGAGTTAGATATGAGGGCACCAAGAGAGCTGAAGCTGCATTTTGGAAGCTGTATCTCCTGAAGGTCAGAATGCCCTTTTATGGCTTACTGTTCTTTTTTTTTTTTTTTTTTTTTTGATTTTTCGAGACAGGGTTTCTCTGTGTAGCTTTGTGCCTTTCCTGGAACTCACTTGGTAGCCCAGGCTGGCCTTGAACTCACAGAGATCCACCTGCCTCTGCCTCCCGAGCGCTGGGATTAAAGGCGTGCGCCACCACCGCCCGGCCGGCTTACTGTTCTTGAGGCTGCAGATTGCTGGCTCCTGCTGTAACTGTCATGGCAGATATGAAGGTATTCTGTAGAGATGTTTGCGGCTCTCCCCTTTGTCTATCAGACTATTGAAACAACAGATCCCAAGGAATGAAAATTTCCCCAAGAATCTCATGCTGGAAGGGAAAGACTGAAACCCTAGTGCCAGCCTGGGGAGGTCCGTGTCTACTAGGAAGAGGCTTTATATAGTTCTGACAATATATATATTTCCTGGCTTTCTGTCACCTGTCCTATAAAATTATAAGGCTGCTGTAGAACAAGCGGAGAAAAACTAAGAGTCTTTTTCTCCCATGTTTGGCCAAGTTGTAAATAAATCCATTTTTTTTTTATCAGTTTGCTTCCTAATTTCTCCCCAACACACTGTAATAATCTTTTTTTAAAACTTAGTATTAGCTTACAAAATAAAAGATTTACTTATGGCATTTTCATACATAGTTTTAGTTGATTCTCCCCTTCCCTCCACTTCTCTCCTTCGTTGATTCCCCTGCCCCACTATACCCTTCCATTCCCAGTGGTTTTTTTTTTTTTTTTTGGTTTTTTGAGACAGGGTTTCTCTGTGTAGCTTTGTGCCTTTCCTGGATCTCGATCTGTAGACCAGGCTGGCCTCAAACTCACGAGATCCGCCTGGCTCTGCCTCCCAAGTGCTGGGATTAAAGGCATGCGCCACCACTGCCGGGCTATTCCCAGTGTTTAAGAAGCGGTACATCTGTGCATCTAAGTGCCCACCCCAATAACACCACTCTATCAAAAACCATGGTGCCAGGGCATTTCCCCACACATATTTACTAATGAAGGGTCAGTATCCTCAAAAGCCCTTGGTTTCTGGCTGGTGAGATGATGGCTTAGTGGGTAAAGGAATTTGCTATCAATTCTGACAACCTTTGTTTGGTTCCTAGGACCCATATGGAGGAGAGAAAGAACAGTGTTCTCTGGCTTCCACAGATGGACCTTGGTGAGGGAGCACAGTAACATGCACACACACACACACACACACACACACACACACACACACACACACACTCAGTGAATGCTAAAAAAAATGCCTTGGTTTTATTGTAATATTATTGACATTGTAACTTTAACCCCCTCTTGTGGCCTTTTCTAGAAGATCATAGGAAGTAATACCCTTAAAAGGCAATCCAGTCAGCTGTGATTTGGGAGGAGGAAAGGGTCACCTTACCTTCATGAATATGCCACACACATCATAAATATTCATTAGGACACTCTTCTACTCCACAATGAACTGTTCTAGTACCCACTTTGGGACACCCAATTCCCACCTCTGGAGTTCAGACTTTGCTTTTCTAAGTAAAGTTGGGCTTAAACTATCTGTGTCTTTTGATTAAATTCTTTCCTTTGAGAAGACAAGAACTTGGAAATCCCTTAACACAAGCGGGTCTTGAACCGATAATCCTCCTGCTTTAGCCTCATGGGCTTCTAGAACTACAATCCTGTGCTACCAGGCCGTGCTGAGGCTTCTGAGAATTTCTTTTTCCTTTCTTTTGAATTTTTGAGACAGGATCTTTCTATATAGCCCTATCCGGCCTGGTATTTGCTATGTAGCCCAGGTGTTATCAAAAGGGTTCCAGGATAGCCCAGGGTACAATGTCCAGGTTTATTGTATCATAAGAATTGGACAAGATATGGTATAGCAATAGTGAAAGTGTAGGTTAAAAAACATGAAAAAAAACATGAAAAAAACCCCATAGATTTACTATAAGCAAGAGTAAGATGCTGGGCATGGTCACTCACATGAGGCTGAGGCTGGTGTATCACCAGGTGGTCCAAGACTAGCCTAGATTCCTGAGTTTCAGGATTGCCTGGGCTACTTGGAGAGAGAGAGAGAGAGAGAGAGAGAGAGAGAGAGAGAGAGAGAGAGAGAGACTGTTTCAAAACAAAGCAAAATTAAACAACAACAAACAAAAAAACTCATGTAGACTATAATATATGGGAGGAGGCTTTCCGCAAGCACATGGCTTGAGAGCCTTGAGTTCCTTCCCAGCGGAACCTCACGGGTAGAAATAGTGTGGATCCTTAACCTGACTAACAGATGCATGGTTACATAATTTATGGGTGATATATCCTATATTCTAAGCATATGTATGCCCAGTCATGCATATGTGTGAAACGTTTAGCGGGGGTTTTCCTGACAGGTCATTTCAGGAACAGACTGGCCTTCACGGTACTCATGCTAACTTCTGGCTTAAGCTACACTCATCTCTCTCTTTCTTTACCAGGAACTATCTGACCTCAAATTACCCACAGGAAGGAGGTACTGGGTGTGGCCCTAGAATGGAGAAGTGCTTCAGGTTGCTGGGCTGTGCCCAAGCTTGCCTATCCTACAGGCAAGCCTTGATCTAGAGGCAGTCCTTTTGCCTCAACCTCCTGAGTGCTGGATAGGATTACAGGTATGTGCTACCATACACAGCTAGGCTTTCTTTCTTTTCTTTTTTTTGGTTTTTCAAGACAGGGTTTCTTTGTGTAAGTTTTGGTGCCTTTTCTGGATCTCGCTCTGTAGACCAGGCTGGCCTTGTACTCACAGAGATCTGCCTGGCTCTGCCTCCTAAGTGCTGGGATTAAAGGCGTGTGCCACCACCTCCCGGCTAGGTTTTCTTAAAAATATCAACTTCTTCAGAGTTTGAGACCATCTTGGACTACACAGTTAGCTTCAGGCTAGCCTAGGCTACATAGCCAGAACCTGTCTAAAAAAATAATGCTGGTATAGTGGTGTATACCTGTAATTCCACACTTGGAAGGCCAAAGCAGGAGATTGCCACAAATTCAATATCAGTTTCTACATAGTGAGTTCCAGGCTAGCTAAATCTACACAGTGGTGTTGCTGGAGAATTTCTCTCCAGCTCCCGCCAAGTCCCGCCAGTCCCAGAGCCCACTTATAAAATAAACATACAGACTCTTACATTATTTAAACTGCTTGGCCATTAGCTCAGGCCTGTTATTGTCTAGCTCTTACTCTTATATTTAGCCCATTTCTATTAATCTTTACTTTGCCACATGGCTTGTGGCTTACCGGTACTTTACATCTTCCTTGTCCTGATGGCGGCTGGCAGTGTCTCTCTCTCTCACTTTCCACTTCCCAGAATTCTTTTCCTTGTCCCGCCTATACTTCCTGCCTAGCCAATGGCCAATCAGTGATTTATTTACTGACCAATCAGCAACACATTTGACATACAGACCATCCCACAGCACTTCCCCTTTTCTTTTCTTAAAAAGGAAGGTTTTAACTTTAACATAGTAAAATTACATATAACAAAACAATTATCAAGCAAGAATTACAGATACAATATTAAAGAAGAGATCCTATCTATCTTATATTTGTGAGTTTAAGGTTTTATATCTAACTTATCTTTTATTATAACTAAGGAAAATTGTAAGTATCTAGTCTTTAACCACATCAAAGACCTCAGAAGGATATACTACTACCTGAGAAATGGAGAAGGATATAAGCAACTTTTAGGAGTCTTGTAGGGTAGACAGAGACAGCTGGCAGCCTGGACAGTCATTTAAAGTTCTCTTGTAAAGTTGGGGCATCTGTCTTTAGCCCACAGGCCTAGAGTCTCTTATTCACTTTTCTCTGTGTCCTGTAGAGTGTCTGGCAGTTTTCTCTGCAAAGCAGGAACCTGAAGGACCATTTTGTCAAGCAAAGTTCAGTGGTCACCTTTGTATGGGTCCTGCATGTCCAGTTGATCAGGCAGTCCAGGCAAGAACAGTTTCTTGCCCAAATGGCTATTTTTGTCAAGGTGAAGATAAACTCCGTATGGAGTGTCTTTGATGCCCATCCTCCTCTCTGAAGTAAATCGGTGCTGTCAGGAGCAGACATGTCTCACTGTCCAGAAAGTCTAAATTTTTAAAACATTTTAAATGCCATATTCTGTAGGTCTTTGAAGTGTTTGAAGACTACCTGTCTATCTGAAATATAACTATGTATACCTAGAAGACTTAACTAACATGGCTACAAATATGATTATAATAGATGACTAATTATTAATCTATTTTTTAATTATCCATTATAATTTTAAATGAGTTACATAAACATAATACCTCAAATAAGAATAGAAATATATATACAGTATAACAAAATTAAGTTTAAACTTGTATCAATAAACTAAAATCTATAGCGATGTAAAACATTTTAAACAAGTTGTTACTCTTTAAAAGTAGGTTCATTAATCTACCCTTTCATCCTATCATATCTAAACTATCTCCTTTTTTTCTTTAGAAAGAGATTGTATTTATAATCAACCTGCTTTAAATAAAAATATTGGTTTTTCTCTGTCTCACACCAGAGGGCTCTTCTGATTTGGGACACAAGAATCTCTTAACCATTTTTTTTTGAGCAATATGTCTGGGTTTAGAGGGGGAGTGAGCCAATTCCATCTCTAAAGCCAGCTTGGTATATTTGGGAATTTGGGCGTAGCTTCTCTTACTACTTCCTGCTGGAGGGGGGCGCTGTATCTTATGGGGACACAAAGAAAATTTTAGGATCATGGAGTAGTCCATGAGGCTGTATCGTCTGAGCCAGTTGCCTTGAAACCATTCTGGATGTTGAGTCATCTGGGCCATGGTGTCATTGGAGACCTTTCAGGGGGTCTTGGCTGGTCAAACCTGATGTATCTTAATCTGGAACAAATCCATAGTCTCTGGCTTTCTGTGGAAACAAAAGCAGAGACTCTTTTCCAAAGCAACATATCCTTATATCCAAATTTTGAAGTCAAGGTACCTTTAAAATATACATTTTGGCATAACTCAACAGCTTTTACAATCAAATGTTTTTCTGCAGTTACGAATATCAAAGAGAACATAATCCAGATTCTCTGTGTGGTAGTCATCTTTACGTGGCTTATTTTTTTATATTAGCTTGAGCCTATTGCTTTTAAACTGCAGCCTTCTAAGCCTGAAATGGCGCAGTGGCTGCTGGCTCCGCCCACTTCAGCTTCCCAACATGGCGGCAGTCCGCTTTCCGCCAGCTCTGGGAGCCATAACTCTCAGAAATAGTGGGTCTACACTTTTACCAAAGTAGCGTGTAGCCCAGAAACCTCTTTTTTTTGTTTTGTACTAGCAAAGGCTAAATTCACCACACAGTTTAATGTGTTACTTGCAGAGGCCTCATTCCCACCATACTGCAGGTCGAGAGCGCACGCTAGGAACCCGCCAGTAGCTCAAACCGGCAGCTGCCGCTTATTTGAGAGAGACAATTAGGAAGCTGTTTTTAGGTCCGTTTTAGAATCTTTTTTCTAAGTTTTTAGGTGGAAACTCTTGCCACCACGTTGGACGCCATTTGTTGCTGGAGAATTTCTCTCCAGCTCCCGCCAAGTCCCGCCAGTCCCAGAGCCCACTTATAAAATAAACATACAGACTCTTACATTATTTAAACTGCTTGGCCATTAGCTCAGGCCTGTTATTGTCTAGCTCTTACTCTTATATTTAGCCCATTTCTATTAATCTTTACTTTGCCACATGGCTTGTGGCTTACCGGTACTTTACATCTTCCTTGTCCTGATGGCGGCTGGCAGTGTCTCTCTCTCTCACTTTCCACTTCCCAGAATTCTTTTCCTTGTCCCGCCTATACTTCCTGCCTAGCCAATGGCCAATCAGTGATTTATTTACTGACCAATCAGCAACACATTTGACATACAGACCATCCCACAGCACAGTGGGACTTGTCTCAACAAAGCCCCAAACAAAGCAAAGACAAATAGCAAAGTCTGCTGTGGAATATTATTTTAACTGGGCAAAGATGTGTTACATTTGTTTATGCTGCAGAATATCACTTTAACTGTGTAAAACTGTGCTGTATTTGTTTATGCTGCATTTGTTTAATTATGTAAAGATATGTTGCATTTGTTTCATCTTGCCTGCCTAAGGCACCTGATTGATCTAATAAAGATCTGAATGGACAATAGCTAGGCAGAGAAAGGGATAGGCAGGGCCAGCAGGCAGGAAGAATAAATAGGAGGAGAAATCTAGGCTCTAGAGAGAAGAAGGAAAATAGAACGAGAGAGAAAGAGAGGGAGATGCCCAGGGCCAGCAAGCCAGGCAGCTGCCAGCCAGCTAAATGGAGTAGGACATACAGAATGAAAGAAGGTAAAAAGCCCAGAGGCAAAACATAAAGAGAAACATGTTAGGTTATAAGAGCTAGCAAGAAATGAGTATAAGGTCAAGCATTCATAATTAATATTAAGTCTCCTTGTCATGATTTGGGAACTGGTTGGTGGCCCAAAAGAAAAAGCCTGCTACAAAAGTCCTCAAAACAAAATGTCCCAGGCCTTAGAGATAAGGCCTGCTGATTATAATAGTAATCCTCTGCTGAAGCCCTGGTTTTAGGACTTTTTTTTTTGATAAGGTCTTACTATGTAACTATGGCTGTCCTGGAACTCATTATGTAGACCAGGCTGTCCTTGAACTCACAGAGATCCGCCTGACTCTGCCTCCCAAGTGCTGGGATTAAGATGTGTGACACTACACCTAGCTTAGAGAATTTCTTAAAAAATTTTTTTAGATTTATTTATTGGTATGACTGTTTTGCCTGCATGTATATCTGTGCACTGAGTGCCTGCTGGTGCCTGTAGAGGTTAGAATAGGCCATTGGATCTCCTGGACCTGGAGTTACCGGTAGTTATGAGCCATCACCTGGGTGCTGAGAACAGAACCCAGGTCCTCTGAAAGAAGAATTGTACCAAGTCTTTTTCTGTCCCTGGAAGCTAGCTCCCAAATAACTACATGGAGACTTCTTATTAATGATAAATGCTCAGCCTGTAGCTTAGGCTGGTTCCTAACTAGCTCTTACAACTTAAATTAACTTATTAATCCACATTCTACCACATGACTTTTACTTCTATCCCATTCTGTCTGTTCAACTTGTTTCTCATCTGGTTGGCTTCTCTGCCTCTCTTCTTCCCAGAGTCTTCTCTATGTCTGGAAGTCCTGCTTATACCTTCTGCCTAGCTATTGGCCATTTAGCTCTTTATTAAAACAATCAGAAGGTGCCTTGGCAAAGACACATCTTCACAGTGTACAAAAAGATTATTCCACAACAATAATAAATACTCTTAACTGCCTAGCAATCTCTCTATCCCCTTTAGAGGAGATTTTTTTTTTTTTTTTGGTTTTTCGAGACAGGGTTTCTCTGTGTAGCTTTGCGCCTCTCCTGGAACTCACTTGGTAGCCCAGGCTGGCCTCGAACTCACAGAGATCCGCCTGCCTCTGCCTCCCGAGTGCTGGGATTAAAGGCGTGCGCCACCACCACCCGGCAAGAGGAGATTTTTAAAGAAACAGATATGTGCATTTCTCCCTTTTGCTGTCCACTACTATCTTTTATCACTTGCAAAATTAGTGTGTTTAATAGGCATACAGGAGTATAAGTTTGAGGCAGATCTCAAAGAAAAGACACAAAAGGCTTTGCTCTCTCTATAGATGTCATTTACAGGCCTAGGAATGCAGCTCAGTAGTAGAGCACTTGCATAGCATGCACAAGACCCTGGCTGAAAGTCCATTGTAAGCACTGAAAAAAATAAAGTTTTGTGTGATGGTTTATACATATAATTCCAGCACTTGTGATACTGAGGCAGGATAATTGCCACAGATTTGTGGCCAGGGCCAGACTGGGATACATAAGGAGTTCTAGGACAGTCTGGGCTACAGAATGAGACCCTGGTTCAAAGAAAACATGATATTTCCTACAAGGAGACAAGCTCGAAGACCTAATTTTTACTGAGCATAGTGCTGTGTGTGGTGTCGATAAATGTTCCTAGAAAAAAGACAGACCAGTTTGACTGTTCTGCAAAGGATGACAAGAACTTCAGAGATTGTGGAGAGGTTGGAATGTTGTAGGGGGGCCCAGGGCCTACTCACAAGTTATCTTGGGTTATCTTGGCTCCTTGAACAGCTCTTGTCCTCTTTGTGTAACCTAATATCCTGTGGCTAGCACATGAAACCTTTGGGGAATGCATTAACTTAACATACCACTAGCTTCTACCAATCCAAAAACTAGAAATGTCATTAGATGTCACTTGAGGCCTCTAAGCAGAGTTTTCACCAGTTTGCTGTGACCTGTCTACCCGATGGACCCACCAATGTATTTGAAAATGTGATAATTTACTACATCATATTGTGTCTCAAATAACAATTATGGGTAGTGAGATGGTTTAGTAGGTAAAGGCACTTGCCACACAGCCTGAGGACCTGAGTTTGCGCACCTTGACTCATGTAAATTGGAAGGAGAGAATCACCCCCACAAAGTTGTCCTCTTGCCTCAAATGTGCTCCATGGCATGCACATACCACATGTCATACAAACACACACACACCAATAACAAATAAAATGAAATTTAAAAATTTGAAAAAGTGTCTCTGTAACAGAAAAATGAAACAACCTGGGGTCCAGGTCCCCTTTTCAAAGAACCAGGTAACCTATCTCACAGCTAAATTAACACATATCTATTTCCTGGTCTTTGTTTCATCTTTCCTATAAAACTGTAACACTGACAGAGAGAAGACAGAGAAATTAAACATCTTTCTCTCATTTGGCCAAACTGTAAATAAACTTTTTTTTTTAAAAAAAAAAATAGTTTCTGTTTCCAAATTTCTTTAGAACACATGGTAATTGAGGCAGTGAGTTTATGAGCCTCAGTGGTGCCTGGTATGTGCTATAGATGTAAAATGCATGTTCAGATTCACAAAATAAATGCCAGCTGTCTCATTAAATATTTTGAAAGGATAGATGTGATGTCCACTCCACAGGAGAGAATTCACATCTGATACTGGAAAACTTTGCTAGTCAGGTGTGGTGGTGTACCCCCAGGGTAAAGGCAGATAGATCTCTGAGTTCAGGCCCATATCTACTTTCAGGCCAGGTAAAGCTACATAGAGAGACCATGTCTCAATAAAAGCTCCTTGTTTTGAAGGTCTTGGATCCTCTTGCGGAAGTTACTGCTGTTGTTTTGCTAAATGGATATGATGTGCCTGTCAGACTTGCCTTATTAGTAACCATATTTATGCCCATAGAGTAGTGTTGCTGTCTACTCTTGTCAGCCAAGCTTCTTTTTGCAGTGGTCAGCAGTGACTACAGATACTCATGACTGGTCAAAGTACTTGAAATAAATGACTATTGAGTGCTCATCCCTAAATGGGACATCTATATCACACTCTCCAAAGCTCAGGGAACATTATGAAGGGATAGACAAAAAGAATGCAAGAGTAGAAGAAATGAGGCAATGGTGTGGAACATTGACTTCCTGGCAGGACATAGCAGTTGTACTTTTGAACTCACAGCAGCTGTTATTACCTGCACAGGATCCCCACAAGACTGTGCTCATCAACACCCTGTCACAGCAAGAGGAGGGGCTCATGGGGCCCACCCCTCTCTGAAGATCTGTAGGCAGATAACATTTTTTTTCAGTGGTGTAAGCACTGCTAAAGTGTCCTGTGGCAACGCATTACGACAAAAGTACCTCTTACATTCCAAGAGAACTTTGGATGAACCTCACAGCCAGAGTTAATAGTAAACCTTGAGGTTACTTAAGACTTAAGACTGGCCAGATGGTGGTGGCTCATGTCTTTAATTCCAGCACTTGGGAGGCAGAGGCAGAGGCAGAGGCAGAGGCAGAGGCAGAGAGGCAGAGAGGCAGATCTCAGTGAGTTTGAGGCCAGCCTGGTCTACAAAGTGAGTTCCAGGACAGCCAGGACTACTATTGCACAGAGAAAACCCTCTCTTGAAAAACAAAACCAAACCAAACGAAAACAAACAAACAAACAAACAAAACACAAGACTTAAGACTGATCCACTACTGTGTATTCAGCCTGTTTGCTCAACCTACCTTTAAGAGAACAATGTAGTTGGGTGTAGTGGTATACACCTTTGAGTCCAGCACTTGGGAGGCAGGAGCAGGTGGATCTCTGTGAGTTCAAGGCCAGCCTGGTCTACATAGAGACTTTCAAGATAGCCAGGGCTACATAGAGAGACCTTGTCTCAAAAAAAAAAATGATATTTGCATCCAGTGCAAACATCATTCCCTTACTCTAGACTTGTGCCATGATGTCTGTGCCCCTTTAGGCTATGTTCGGCCGCCTGCCTACATTGGACCACAGTGACCTCTGTGATATACACATCAGACAACTTCATATTTGTTAGGGAGTCTAGAATCTGATTCCTACACGGACATTGGTGAGCTACAGCATTTGGTCTGCAGTCTTTCATGTTTTGTTCTCGCTTCCTAGCTTCACATAGTGACAGGGATTAGTTGCTACCTAGTAATAGCTCACTATTACCTATCATAGGCTGAAGAAACTAGAACCAGCCTCTTGCAGGCATTGGCTGTTTGTATCAACTGCCTTTTCACTTTGCATAGCAACAGGAGCTTCTTACTAGCAACAGCCTGCTACTTCCTCTCACGGGCAGCCACAGATCCTACTTCCTCCTCTCGCTCCTCCTCTGTTTTTTCAAGACGGAGTTTCTCGGTGTAGCCAAGGTTGTCCCCTCTGCCTCCCTAGTATTGAGATTAAAGGTGTGTGCCACCATGCCCAGCTCAGATTCCTCTTCCTCTTCCTCCTCCTCCTCCTCCTCCTCCTTCTCCTCCTCCTCTTCTTCTAGTTTTTCGAGACAGAATTTCTCTGTGTAACAACTCTGGCAGTCGTGGATCTAGCTCTATAGACCAGGCTGGCCTCGAACTCTTGAACTCACAGAGATCCTCCTACATCTGCTTCCCAAGTGCTGGGATTAAAGGCATGTGCCACAACTGTCTGGCCAAGATCTCATTTCTTATTTGTAGCTTTTGACCAGCTGACTCATCTGTGAGACAATCTCTTAGGGCTCACTCTCTCTCCTTTTCTTTTTTTGTTTTTTTGAGACAGGGTTTCTCTGTGTAGTTTTGGTGCCTGTCCTGGATCTCGCTCTGTAGACCAGGCTGGCCTCAAACTCACAGAGATCCACCTGGCTCTGCCTCCTGAGTGCTGGGTTTAAAGGCGCGAGCCACCACTGCCTGGCTCTCTTTCTCCTTTTAAGAAAGGATTTCATGTAGCTGGGCAAGGCTGGCCTCATGTAGTCACTATATAATTCTGGCTAACCTTGAACTTCTTTTCATCATACCTTAGCCTCCCAAAAGCTAAGATTACAGATATGATGCAACAGGCTTAGCTAAAATGTTGCTTAAAAAATATTATGGGGCCTGGAGAGATGGCTCAGTGGTTTAGAACATTGGCTGCTCTTCCAGAAGATCTGAGTTAAGATTTCTAGTTCCCACGTAACAGCTCACAACCATTTGAGGTCTGGTCACTGCGGATTTGGCACCCTCTTCTGCCCCCTGAGAGCATTGCATGCATGTGGTGCACTGCTGTGTGCAGGCAAGGCACCCATATACGTAAAATAAAAAGAAAAGAAAAAAAAAAGTTATTGGGGTAACAAGTTCTGGAGAGATGGCTCAGAGGTTAAGAGTGGTTGCTGGTCTCTCAGAGGACCAGAGTTCAGTTCCCAGCACCCATATTAAGGTACTCACAACTGCCTGAAACTCTAGCTCCAGGAGATTTGATTCCCTCTTCTAGCCTCCTCACACACTCACAAGCACAGGCACACACTAACATGAACTCTCTCTCTCTTCCCCCCCCCCCCCTCCCCATCCCGCCCCCCTTCTTGGCCAGTGAGCTGGCTCAAGAGGTAAGGGCACTTGCTACAAATCGTGATGACTTGAATTCGACAGGACCCACATAGTGGAAGAAGAGAATTCCCACAAGTTCTCTGACCATCACACATATGTCATGGCACACACACACACACACACACACACACACACACACAAAATGTAATAAAATATTATTTATCTTATTCCTTAATTACCCGATGAAAGAGGAAAATGAAGCAACATCACCAGTGTTAACTGTGCTTATTTCCATCTTAGAATTACTTTAGATTGTAGTACCAGTATTTGGGAAGTAGAGGTGGGAGTTCAAGGCCAGCCTTAGATGTATAGCAAATTGAAGGATAGCTTTGCTAAGCAAGACCTTCACCTTTTGGAGAGGCCCACAGTGCCAAACACCTTTGCTAATAGCTAGTGAGGAGCTGAGACACCTAAAGCTATGTGCATGAAACAGCTTATTGAGCCAATGAGTTTATTTGGGTTTGTTTACAGAGCATAGGTAATCCCCAAACAACTATATCATCACAAGGTCCTACCTTATCATAGGTGCTACATCATGGAGTTTCCTTTTCAGTTAACTTTTCATTTTCTATACACTTTAGCATCTCCCAAGATCATTTCTAGCTGAAGGGGAAGGAAGGAGTAATAGTTTGAATCCCAGGTGAGGGTCTTGTAAACTTTCCCTCTTCCATCTACTAGAGCAGCAGTAGTGTCGAATGACCCTTTCACAGGGTTCGCCTAAGACCATTGGAAAACACAGATATTTACATTATGATTCATAACAGTAGCAAAATCACAGTTATGAAGAAGTAACAAAAATAATTTTATGGTTGGGGTCACCATGCATGAGAAACTGTATTTAAGGGTTGCAGCATTAGGAAGGCTGAGAACCACTGCACTAGAAGATGTCAGTAGCTCCATTACCATACTGTAGACCTGGCTACCACTATATTGTTTTGCTGATTAGTGAGTGGCCATGGCTAGCTGGCTCAGATATTCTATATTCCAAGATGACGGTGGAGTAAATGTGTATTAGGCTTTTTTTTCCATTGCTGTGACAAGACACCACGACCAAGGCAACTTATAGAAGGAAAGGTTTATTTAGGCTTATGGTCCAGATGGCTAACAGTCCATCACCATCAAGATAGGGAAGTGTGGCAGCAGGTAGGCATATCAGCAGAAACAGCTAGGAATGACAGGAGGCTTTGAAACTCTCAAAGCCCACCTTCAGTGACATACTCCTCCAATAAGGCAACATCTCCTAAGCCTCTGAAAATAGTGCCATCAACTGGGAAGCAAATATTCAAATGCCTGAGACTACAGAGGACATTTCATTCAAAACACTACATAGTAGAGTAATACAACACTCTACCATTACCCTCCAGCTCTTACATCCTTTCACCCCCCTCTTTCTAATGTTCTCTGAGCACTGGGCTGACATGCCACCTCAACAGCCACTCAATTCTCAGTTGTGAGTCTCTTTGGCAACTACTACCTATTTTAAGAAGTTCTCCATAAACAAGGTGGTAGTATTCTATAGGTGTAAGCACAAATGTTTAGAAGGTAATTTTATAGATATACCACGTTTATTATTTTAAAGCAATTGCTTTACCTCTAGGGCCACAAGTTTTTGTCTAGATGTGGTGGTTTGAATGAAAAATGTCCCCCATAGGCTCAGGTATTTGAACACTTGGTCCCCATTTGGTGGGCTGTTTGGCGAGGTTTAAGTTATGCACCCTTGCTGGAAGGAGTCCATCACTGGGATGGGCTCTAAGATTATACAGTCCTATATCAGTTTGCTTTCTCTGCTTCAGCCACCATGCCCACCACTTGCTATCATGCTTACCTGCCCCAATAGACTCATACATCTGGAACCATAAGTCCAAATCAACTGTTTTTTCCATAAGCTGCTTTTGATCATGGTGTTTTATCATAGCAACAGAAAAAGTAACTAATACACCTGGCTTATAGTGCCATACATGAATTCTTTCTTAACAGGTGGGACTTAAACTCAACCAGAAAGTTCCTGGTTGTACCCAAGACAAACACATGTTCTTTTATTCTCATCTTAATTACTAATATTGACTTTCAGGTCGCACATTACACATAGTCCATGCCTTTACTGCATCTGTGGCACATCTTGTCCAGCATTTTGATTGTGTCGCACACAAAGTCTGCAACCCAGTAGGGTTGTTGGGGATAATTCTCTCCCAATAGCCTGTATAGAATTTTCTTGCACAATGAAATCTATCCAGCTAGGAGGGAGTTTTGAGCTAAGTCCTATACTGATTTCTCTTAGTCCTGCAACCAAGCATGCCGCATCTTCAGCAATCAGGTTTTACTTACTATTTAGTTCTGTCTGGTATTGTCATCAGAAACAGATGAACATATTTGTAGCTTTCCAAAACTAAATTCACAAGGTATAGTGGTTTCATTGGCAACATTTTGCCAGCTACTATTGCTTTCCTTGATAGTTTTGTCCAAGATAAACACAGGTTCTTTTATTCTCATATCAGTTGCTAGTACTGACTTTCAGTCATACATTACACATAATAAGTAAGTACATCAATAAATATACATATATGTAAGTTATAGAGTGATTATACAGGTATGAAGAGACAAAGCAGCCTGAGAGTCCAAAGCTGAAAGAAGTGCAATGGAAGGCCGGGTGGGCGGCGGCGGCGGCAGCGGCAGCAGCACATGCCTTTGATCCCAGCACTTGGGAGGCAGAGCCAGGTGGATCTCTGAGTTCGAGGCCAGCCTGGTCTACAGAGCAAGATCCAGGACAGGCACCAAAACAACACAGAGAAACCCTGTCTTGGAAAACCAAAAAAAAAAAAAAAATGCAAAGGAGTCTTTGGGATGAGACAACCAACCAGTTGCAGGTCTCTGGAGAGGCTGCTGCTGCTGCTGCTGCTGCTCTTTCAGGGTCCCAGGTTGTAATGGATCTGCAGAGTTGAGTTCAACTGAAGAGGAAATGGGACAGGAGTAGGAACAGATGAATAAAATGGGTGGATGGATGGATGATAGGTCTAGACAGCAGAACA
Source organism: Peromyscus eremicus (assembly GCF_949786415.1). NCBI lineage: Eukaryota > Metazoa > Chordata > Mammalia > Rodentia > Cricetidae > Peromyscus > Peromyscus eremicus. The sequence continues at coordinate 1,317,536 of NC_081439.1, read as the reverse complement.
GGAGCTTTGGAAGATGGCAATTCAAGTATGTCATGTCAACAGCATGGGCCAAGTTGAGCTGAAACCCCTGGGATAATTAACTGGTCTTTGACACACATACTGGGTGGTCAGTAAGGGGCTGTTACCACCACACTGCTGAATGTCCATCTCTTTTTGGAGTCTAGGTGAGTGTAAGGTAACTGACTACACAATCCAAAGCACTTTGGCAATGCAAGTGTACTCCTTTAAGAGTCCCACTGGGACCTTGTGTGATGGTGGCACAGGCCTTTAATCCCAGCACTTGGGAGGCAGAGGCAAGTGGATCTCTGTGAGCTCAAGGCCAGCCTGGTCTATGGAGTTACAGGACAGCCAGGGCTACACAGTGAAACTCTGTCTTGAAAACAAAAACAAAACAAAACAAAACAAACGAACAACAAAATTCAACCAAACGACACAACAAAAGAGTCCCACTGGGTGTTTACTTCTAATATGAGTGGTCCTGTTCTGTATGGTCAGGGCACAGACTCACATTCTTTTTTGTTCATTTATTTCTTTGGGTTTTCAGTTGTCTTTGTACTCAGTTTGTAGCCCAGGCTGGCCTCAAACTTACAGAGATCCTCTGGCCTCTGCCTCCCGAGCGCAGCAATTAAAGCCACCACTGCCTGACTTTCAGGCTCACATATATTCTTATGAGAAATGAAAAAAATGAAACAAAACAAAATAAAATGACAAAAACAAAACCATTACTTAAAGTGATATACTTGATGAGCAAAGTGTAATTTTTAAGAAAAGGATACAATGTTGAACACATTTTTTAAATTAAAGTATAATCACATCACTTCTCCTCTTCCCTTTTCTCCCCTCAACCCCTCCCTCAAATCCCGCCTTGTACCCCCTCATCCCTCTTAGCTTGATGGCCTCTTTTTTTTTTTTGACTTATTTATATGTATATAGTGGCTGTTTGAAAAAAAATGACTCCCTGTGGTGGTATTTTATGTTAATAAATAAAGTTGCCTGGGGTCAGAGCTATTAGAGCCATAGCAAGTGCGTGGCAGTGGTGGTGTATGCCTTTAAGGACCTGGAGGGCGGTACATACAGGCAGTGACGAGGCAGTCACATGATTGGGTTTACAACCAATCAGAAGCCAGAACAGAGAGACTACAGAGACAGACACACAGGAAGGAGGGCTCCTCTTTCGGAGAGCTCTCTTGGCTGAGGAGGATCCCTGAATCAGGAAGGGTGAGGCTCTTGGCTCTGACCTTGGCTTTCTTCTCTGAATCGGCTGTGTTTTCTGTCTGATAAAACCGTTGGCTACATCTACACTGAATTACATCTACAACTCCCAAAAGGAGCAATACTATTAGGTGTGGCCTTATTGGAGGAAGTGTGTTACTGTGGGGGTGGGCTTTGAGGCCTCTTTTACTCAAGCTTCCCTCAGTGTGACTGTCAGTCAACTCCAGCACCATGTCTGCCTGCACGCCATCATGCTCCCCACCATGATGATAATGGACTGAACCTCTGAAACTGTAAATGAGCACCCCAATTAAATGTTTTCTTGATAAGAGTTGCCATGATCATGGTGTCTTTTCACAGAAATAAAAACTCAAACTAAGACACACACACACACACACACACACACACACACACACACACACACACATATATATATATGGACTAAATGGACTAAACTTCTAAAACTGTAAAGCAGTCCCAATTAAATTATTTCCTTTATAAGTGTTATTCTGGCCATGGTGTCTTTTCATAGCAATAGAACACTGACTGAGACAAGTCCAGAATTCACAGTCCCTGGAGCTGACAGTTCCCTGCTGGGAAGAGTAAACCTGAGACAAATGAGATGCAGATGGTTGAGTACTGAAGTCTCTATTTAACATTTTAAAGGTGAAATTCCCCTTGAGAGAAAATATAGCATATTTTGAGACAAGGGTTCATTGTGTAGCCCTGTCTTGGAACTCACTATGTAGATCAGGCTGGCGTTGAACTCAAAGAAATCCACCTGCCTCTGCCTCCTGAGTGCTGAGATTAAAGATGTGCGGCAACTATGCCCGGCCCTCTAATATGATTTCAATAGGCCCATGCAACCCTACAGTCCCCATTCATCAAATAAATTTATAGAGTGACACTGTACTGGCTAGTTTCATGTCAACTTGACACAAGCTGATGTGATTTGAGAGGAGGGAACCTCAATTGTGAAAATGCCCCCATAAGATCAGGCTGTGGGTAAGCCTGTAGAGCTTTTTCTTAATTAGTGATAGATGAGGAAGGACCCAGCCCATTGTGGGTGGTGCCATTCCTGGGCTGGTGGTCCTGGGTTCTATAAGAAAGCAGGCTGAGCAAGCCATGAGGAACAAGCCAGTAACTGTACTCTTCTATGGCCTCTGCATCAGCTCCTGCCTGCAAGTTTCTGCCCTGTTTGAGTTCCTGTCCTGACTTCCTTCAGTGATGGACTATGTGTGGAAGTGTAAGCCAAATAAACCCTTTCCTCCCCAACTGCTTTTGGTCATGGTGTCTCATCATAGCAATAGAAACCCTAAGTAGGACTCTTATTGACATTATACTATTAGAAACAAGTTATGTGCCACATGGGTGGAGATACTAGACAGATAGTGCAATTCATCTATCCATCCAGGTTCACATCAACATTCGTTCTTAAAATAGACTCAAAAACTGCTTGTAAAATGGAGTTTTTCAGGGCAAAGCACAGTTTTCAAAAGTAGTATTTTATACAATATGGAGTAACTTAGGGCAGAGTACAGCCTGATTTCAATAGGTCTAAGCAACAGCAATGACAACAGTCTTCATCATTTTGGAGACCTCAGGAGCTTCCCTAGCCAATTCATAAAGAGATAATTTATCCCTGGGATTTTCATTTAACAACCTATGGCTTCTGAGAGTATCTTTTCCCACCCACATAGGATACCTTCTTTCAAATGCTAACTGCTATTTTTACTGCTTTAAATACTTTCCCAAATCTGTAGACGAATTTCTAAACAGTCTTATTAAATAAGAAACACAGCTGGGCGGTGGTGGCGCACGCCTCTAATCCCATCACTCGGGGGGGGCAGAGCCAGGCGGATCTCTGTGAGTTCAAGACCAGCCTGGTCTACCAAGTGAGTTCCAGGAAAAGGCGCAAAGCTACACAGAGAAACCCTGTCTCGAAAAACCAAAAAAAAAAAAAAAACAAAAAAAAAACAAAAACAAAACACACACACACACACACACACACACACACACACACACAGAGCCAGATACAGAGGTTAATAGCCGAAGAGATCAGAGCAATAGCCACGACTAGCCTTAGCTTACCACCAGCAGTAGCTTCCACAGAGAGAACTTCTTCCTGCGCAACCTATGTTTTTTATTGCCTTCCTGTTCTGCCTTCTCATTGGCTCTAAGCCCAGCCACATGACTTCTTCGTCACTGCCTGTCTATACAGACCTCCAGGTCTCTATGGTTGGTACTGGGATTAAAGGCTCATGTCACCACACTTGGCTGTGTCCTTGACCGCACAGAGACTCTGCCTACCATGTAATCAGATTAAGGGCGTGGGCTACCACTGCCTGACTTCTGTTTATGGCTATTTGACCTCTGATCTCCAGGCAACTTTATTAACATACAAATAAAATATCACATCTCAGCACAAATAAAATATCACCACACAAATCTGCAAGAGACTCATAGGTTAGCGTTAAAACACTTAGGTAATGAAATCTTTTTACAGGAATGAGAAGGACATCTGAGTGCGCAATGGTATCCATTTCAAAAAGTGTCAATTGGTTTCAAGAGTCAGCAGCTAAAGGTATGCTAAGAAAAATGTTAGTAAGGTCTAGTACAGCATGAAAGGATGTCATCACATGTATCTATTGTTTCCTCAAAAGAATAATGTTCAGTATTATGCCATGGATAGCAGGAACTACCATGTCTAGCTCTCTATAAGCAGTTTTGCCACATTATAATATGGCATTGCCAAAGGACAATCATTCGTAGCCTCACCTCTGACAGGTTTAGTGGGGCCAACTCAAGCTGCTCAGCCTGCCTGAGATCCAAAGGGGAATGAGGCCATGCTCATTCAGGTTCTAAGGGTCCACAGACATGGGGCTGGCCATTGCCTTTCCCTCAGCCACTCCTGGCTCCTGTGATAGCCCCTGGCTAGGAAAGCAGTTTCCATCTTCAGCATATTTTTTTTTAAACAGGAAATACATGTACATCATTTACTTTGGGGTCATAATTGCCCATCCTTGGAACAAGCTTAGTTTTTTTTTAGAATTATTTTATCATTCATGCCGTCTATGAATTGTTCTTTAGGCTTTAAAACAGTGAGAAATGTTTTCAAAGATGGTAGCCTGCCAAGAGTAAGGATTCCATAAACCTGCCCCATCTTGTGAAACTCGTGTACATGCCTGTTTTCTCAACACCTAGATGTCAAACATTTCTGTGATTTAACTCTCTCACACATGCTTGCTATGAATTAGCCATTTGGTTAGATTGTGAGGTCAAGCTTCCACCAATAGGGTAAGAAATGGTCACTATCTGTATTCAAATAAGAAAGAAGTGACTGTCTCACCCCAATGTGCTTGTTTCCCCAATTTCTCTGTCTCTCTGTACAACACTGGGAATATTCTTTTACAACAAAATCTTCTAAGAGCTAACTAGCGAATATTACTTTTTTTTTTCCTTTGGTTTTTCGAGACAGGGTTTCTCTGTGTAGCTTTGTGCCTTTCCTGGAACTCACTTGGTAGCCCAGGCTGGCCTCCAACTCACAGACATCCGCCTGGCTCTGCCTCCGGAGTGCTGGGATTAAAGGCATGCACCACCACCGCCCGGCGAATATTCTTTCTTAAGAACTCAACACAAGCCAGGTGGTGGTGGCACATGCCTTTAATCCCAGCACAGGAGGAAGAGGCAGGCACATCTCTGTGGGTTTGAGGCCAGCTTGGTCTTCAAAAGTGAGTTCCAGGATAGCCAGGGCTGTTACACAGAGAAACCCTGTCTTGAAAAACAAAACAAAACAAACACACAAAGAAGGAACTCAACACAAATCTTGCTATATTTGCCTTTGAGAAACCAGATAGAACCCCTTTTCTTTGTTGCCTTTCCTTCATTTCTTCTAGATTCCTTTAGCACTTTACAGAACACATATATATGTCAGAGCCAACATATATGCTGGTCTAGGTCATTCAGATCTACCATGTCTCCTACTTCATAAACATCACCTTCCACCAAGGGACTCAGCAAAGCCACTAAATCCCCACACCGGCCTAGATATCCCTGCTGAAATCAACTTCTTTTTTAGTTCTCTAGTGAACATTGTCCTATTCGACCTGGTGAAGTGAGCATCAAACACCGCCTCTGCTATGGTTAGTGTTGGTTGTCTACTTGACAGGATCTGGAATCATCTAGGAGACAAAGTTTCAAGCACACTTGTGAGAGGTAATCATGCTTAGGCTAACTAAGATTGGGAAGTCAGGCAGGCAGAACAGTGGGCGGCGGCCGAGACGCAGTTGTAATAAAGACCAGAAACTGAGCTATTACCTGCTGAAGAGTTAGTGAAAACAAGCTCTTAATCAAGAGCTTGGAACAGGGACACCTTTAATCCCAACACCCGGGGAAGGAGCCATCTCCGTGGGACGGAACCAGAATGGATCTGAACACTCTGTCTGAGACCAACCAGGGCCCAGCTGCTGATCCTGCGAAACCCAACAACTTTGAGGTTTTGGTGAGACTACCCTGCTCAGCTGAAATCCATCTGGGAGAGGATTCAGAATCCTACAGTCTGCAGTCTGAGGAAACAAGATCAGCAGAGGAGTTGACGAATGAGCAAAAAACGTGACCTGAGAACACAGAAGGCACCGCCCAGCCACCGAACCAGATCACCAGAATTGTAAGTATACACTTCACTGACTAAGAACAGGTAAGCTCCCATCTCCAGACCAACAGAACAGGTCTCTAGCCCCTAGACCCTACCCATCGGAGGCCCAGAGACCTTTCCCTGCTCCCCCACCAAAAAAACCCCCAAAAACCAAAAAACAAACAACAAAAAACTAACCCCTATGAACCTAACAACCACTGAAACCATAAGCACACCCTACACCAACTGTAAACAACTGCTCCCAGAGACAGAACCCACTAACACTGATTTGACTAAGCTGCTCCCGAAGAAACAGAGCCCAACAGCACCAATTTAACCAAGAACTCCTAGTGAACCAAGACTAAAAATTAGAACAAGAGAGGCACCTTCAGACACAGACTCTGCCTGCACCAAGCAGAGGAAGAGATGAGTAGACGCCAGTGCAAAAATACAGGCAACAACATAAAGACCTATATGACAACATCAGAACCTAGTGATTCTACACCTGCAAGACCTGAACATACCAAGGCAGAAGAAACAGAAGAAATCAATCCTAAAAATGACTTTAAGAAGATGATAGAAGCCGGGCGGTGGTGGCGCACGCCTTTAATCCCAGAACTCGGGAGGCAGAGCCAGGTGGATATCTGTGAGTTCGAGGCCAGCCGGGACTACCAAGTGAGTTCCAGGAAAGACGTAAAGCTACACAGAGAAACCCTGTCTCGAAAAACCAAAAAAAAAAAAAAAAAAGAAAAAAAGATGATAGAGGACCTTAAGGAAGAAATAAAAAATTCCCTTAAAGAGGAAATGAAAAACTCCATTAAAGAGGAAATAAAAAATTAAAGAGGAAATGAAAAACTCCCTTAAAGAGGAAATAAAAGATTGTCTTAAAGAAATGGAAGAAAAAAACAAACAAAAAATTGGAAGAAATCAGAGAAAGCCAAGAAAAAGTAATTAAACAGATGAAAGAAACATTCCAAGATCTGAAAAATGAAATTGAGACAAAGAAAACACAAGCTGAGAGAATGCTGGAAATAGAACTCCTGACTAAACAAACAGGAACTACAGAAACAAGCATAACCAACAGAATGCAAGAGATGGAACAGAGAATCTCTGACACTGAAGACACAATAGAGAAAATAGATTTGTCAGTCAAAAAAAAACCACTAAAAACAAAAAAGTCTAACACAAAATGTCCAAGAAATTTGGGACACCATGAAAAGACCAAATCTAAGAATAATAGGAGAAGAATACCAACTCAAAGGCACAGAAAATATATTCAACAAAATCATAGAAGAAAACTTTCCTAACCTAAATAAAGAAATACCTATGAAGATACAAGAAGCTTACAGAACACCAAATAGGCTCGATCCAAAAAAAAAAAAAAGTCCCCTCGCCACATAATAATCAAAACACTAAACACACAGAACAAAGAAAAAATATTAAGAGCCGCAAAGGAAAAAGATCAAGTAACATATAAAGGCAAACCCATCAGAATAACACCAGACTTCTCAATAGAGACTATGAAAGCTAGAAGGTCCTGGACAAATGTTATGCAGACACTAAGAGACCACGGATGCCAACCCAGACTATTATACCCAGCAAAACTTTCAATCACCATTGGTGGAGTAAACAAAATATTCCATGATAAAACCAGATTTAATCAATACCTGTCCACGAACCCAGCCCTACAGAAAGCACTAGAAGGAAAAATCCAACCCAAAGAAGCTAAACACACCCATGAAAACTCAGGCAATAGATAATCCCACACCAACAAACACCAAAGAAAGACAACACAACACAACCACAAAAAAATAACAGGAATTAACAATCACTGGTCATTAATATCCATCAATATCAATGGTCTCAACTCACCTATAAAAAGACACAGACTAACAGAATGGATAAAAAACAGGATCCATCCATCTGCTGCATACAAGAAATACACCTTAACTTCAAAGACAGACACTACCTCAGAGTAAAGGGCTGGGAAAAGGCTTTCCAAGCAAGAAACCTAAGAAACAAGCTGGTGTAGCTATCCTAATATCTAATAAAATAGACTTCAAACTAAAATCAATCAAAAGAGTTAAGGATGGACATTACATATTTATCACAGGAAAAATCCACCAAGATGAAGTCTTGATTCTGAACATTTATGCCCCAAATACAAAGGCACCCACATTCATAAAAGAAACATTACTAAAGCTTAAATCACACATCAAACCCCACACATTCTTAGTGGGAGATTTCAACACACCACTCTCATGAAAAGACAGATCTACCAGACTGAAACTTAACAAAGAAATAAAGGACCTAACAGATGTTATGACTCAAATGGACTTAATAGATATCTACAGAACATTCCATCCTAACACAAAAGAATATACCTTCTTCTCAGCACCCCATAGAACCTTCTGAAAAATTGACCACATGCTTGGTCACAAAACAAATCTCAACAGATACAAAAAAATTGGAATACCATGCCTTAAAGTTAGATTTCAACAACAACAAAAATTATAGAAAGCCTACAATCTCATGGAAACTGAATAATGCCCACCTGAAAGATCAATGGGTCAAGGAAGAAATAAAGAAAGAAATTAAAGATTTTCTAGAATTCAATGAAAATGAAAGTACAACATACCCAAACTTATGGGACACTATGAAAGCAGTGTTCAGAGGAAAATTCATGGCTCTAAATGGACACATAAAGAAGATGGAGCAATCCCATACCAATGAATTAACAGCACAACTGAAAGCTCTAGAACAAAAAGGAACAAACTCACCTAGGAGAAATAGATGCCAGGAAATAATCAAATTGAGGGCTGAAACCAATGAAATAGAAACCAAGAGAACAATACAAAAAAACAATGAAACAAAGAGTTGGTTCTCTGAAAAAATCAACAAGATAGACAAACCCCTAACCAAATTAACCAAAAGGCAAAGAGAGAGCACCCAAATTAACAAAATCAGAAATGAAAAGGGAGACATAACAACAGACAATGAGGAAATCCAGAGAATCATCAGGTCAAAAACGTGTACTCCACAAAAATGGAAAATCTGGAAGAAATGGACAATTTTCTGGATAGATACCACATACCAAAATTAAATCAAGACCAGATAAACCATTTAAATAGACCAAAAGCCCCCAAAGAAATAGAAACAGTCATCAAAAGCCTCCTAACCAAAAAAAGCCCAGGACCAGAAGGTTTCAGTGCAGAATTCTACCAGACTTTCAAAGAAGAACTAATACCAATACTCTTCAAATTATTCCACACAATAGAAACAGAAGGAACACTACCAAACTCTTTTTTTATGAGGCTACAATTACCCTGATACCCAAACCACACAAAGATGTAACAAAGAAAGAGAATTACAGACCAATCTCCCTCATGAACATTGATGCAAAAATACTCAACAAAATATTGGCAAACCGAATCCAAGAATATGTCAAAACAATTATCCATCACAACCAAGTAGGATTCATCCCAGGGATGCAAGGGTGGTTCAACATATGAAAATCTGTCAATGTAATATACCATATAAACAAACTGAAAGAAAAAAACCACATGATCATCTCATTAGATGCTGAAAAAGCCTTTGACAAAATCCAACACCCCTTCATGATAAAGGTCTTAGAGAGATCAGGAATACAAGGAACATTCCTAAACATAATAAAGGCAATTTACAGCAAGCCAACAGCCAACATCAAATTAAATGGAGAGAAACTCAAAGCGATACCACTAAAATCAGGAACAAGACAAGGCTGTCCACTCTCCCCATATTTATTCAATATAGTACTAGAAGTTCTAGCTAGAGCAATAAGACAACAAAAGGAGGTCAAAGGGATACAAATTGGAAAGGAAGAAGTCAAACTTTCACTATCTGCTGATGATATGATAGTATACATAAGCGACCCAAAAATTCTACCAGGGAACTCCTACAGCTGATAAACTCCTTCAGTAAAGTGGCAGGATACAAGATCAACTCAAAAAAATCAGTAGCCCTCCTATACACAAATGATAAAGGGCTGAGAAAGAAGTCAGAGAAACATCACCCTTTACAATAGCCACAAATAATATAAAATACCTTGGTATAACACTAACTAAACAAGTGAAGGACCTTTTTGATAAGAACTTTAAATCTCTAAAGAAAGAAATTGAAGAAGATATCAGAAAATGGAAGGATCTCCCATGCTCATGGATAGGTAGGATTAACATAGTAAAAATGGCAATCTCACCAAAAGCAATCTACAGATTCAGTGCAATCCCCATCAAAATCTCAACACAATTCTTCACAGACTTGGAAAGAAAAATACTCAACTTCATATGGAAAAACAAAAGACCCAGGATAGCTAAAAGAATCCTGTATGATAAAGCAACCTCTGGAGGCATCACCATCCCTGACCTCAAGCTCTACTATAGAGCTATAGTAACAAAAACAGCTTGGTACTGGTATAAAAACCGACATATGGACCGAATTAAAGACCCTGACATTAATCTATGCACATATGAACACCTGATGTTTGACAAGCCAAAACTATACCATGGAAAAAAGAAAGTATCTTCAACAAATGGTGCTGGCATAACTGGATGTCAATATGTAAAAGATTACAAATAGATCCATTTCTGTCACCATGCACAAAACTCAAGTCCAAGTGGATCAAAGACATCAACATAAATCCAGTTACACTAAACTTAATAGAAGAGAAAGTAAGACGTACTCTTGAACGCATTGGCACTGGAGACCACTTCCTAAATATACCACCAACAGCACAGACCCTGAGCACAACAATTAATAAATGGGACCTCCTGAAACTGAGAAGCTTTTGCAGGGCAAAAGACACAGTCAATAAGACAAATACAACAGCCTACAGAATGGGAAAAGATCTTTACCAACCCCACATCTGACAGAGGGCTGATCTCCAAAACATATAAAGAACTGAGGAAACTAGACATCAAAATACTGAACAATCCAAATAAAAAATGGGCTAAAGAGCTAAACAGAGAATTCACAAAACAAGAATCACAAATGACTGAAAGACATTTAAAGAAATGCTCAACATCCTTAATCATCAGAGAAATGCAAATCAAAACAACTCTGAGATACCACCTTACACCTGTCAGAATGGCTATGATCAAAAACACTAATGACAGTCAATGTTGGAGAGGATGTGGAGCAAAGGGAACACTCCTCCACTGTTGGTGGGAGTGCAAGCTTGTATAACCACTGTGGAAATCAGTATGGTAGTTTCTCAGAAAATTAGGAATCAATTGAACTACCTCAAGACCCAGCCATACCACTCTTGGGCATATACCCAAGGAATGCTGATTCATATCACAAAGATACATGCTCAACTATGTTCACAGCAGCACTATTTGTAATAGCCAGAACCTGGAAACAACCTAGATGCCCTTCAACTGAAGAATGGATTAAGAAAATGTGGTACATATACACAATGGAGTACTACTCAGCAGAGAAAAACAATGACAGCATGAAATTTGCAGGCAAATGGATGGAACTAGAAAAAAATCATCCTGAGTGAGGTAACCCAAACCCAGAAGGACAAACATGGTATGTAGTCACTCATAAGTGGATTCTAGATATAAAGTAAAGAACAATCAGACTACAACCCACAGAACCATGGAGGCTATATATGTTGCATCGGAAACCCTAGGATGACTGTGACTTATAATAAGTTTTGGTTTTACTCAATTAATGAGAAAGCCTCAATGAAACATTTCACTATTAAGATAAGAATTTAGGGGTTGGGGATTTAGCTCAGGGGTAGAGCGCTTGCCTAGCAAACACAAGGCCCTGGGTTCGATCCTCAGCTCCAAAAAAAAAAAAAAAAGAATTTATACTGTATCAAGCTGATAATAGAAAAATAAATAAATAAATTAATTAATTAAAAAAATAAAAAATAAAAGAAAAATTTGAACTATTTAAAAAAAACAAACAAACATATTTTACTAAAGTAAAAAAAGGGGGAACTAGGGACTCATCATTCCTCTCCACATTCTATTTTTTCCTTGTTTTATGTATTTTAAATGTTTTATCAGTGGATTCTGCTGGAGTATCTGCTGCAGATAAGCACTGGAGGGCTCCTGTTGCAAATCACCCTCTGGAACAATGGAAGGATCTTTCTACTGGCACTTAGAGGAGACCTGATCTGGTGTTGGTGTGGGCCTAGGGTTCTGTTTATGTCTTTCCTCAGGACAATGAGGTTCCTCTTTGCATTCCTGAGCACTGTGTGCACCCTGTGGCTGCTGCTGAAGCCCAACATGGCAGAGACCTATTGGGCCTTCATGAAAAACTCTCCTCTTCTGATGCCAGTGGGGATTGAGAGCCCAATATGGCCAGCTTTGGCAAGCATTAAAGTAAGCCTAGGAACTGTAGCCATGTGGCTGGATTATTCAGAAAGTAATGTATGGTACCTGCTTTTTCAAGTATGTTTGAGAACGTGTCACCCAGACACCTTGGAGATTAAGTATAACCCTAAAGGTCACTGACCTCCATTTGTTAACAGTAGCATGCCAGCTAAGCCTTTTCATTTTCACAATCCTCTTCAAGCTGGTGTAGTACCTACTTTTCAGGAGTGGCTCTGTGCAACATTTATTGGCCTCCTGAAATTCATTTAGCCCCCCCTTTGAAGATACCTTAAAATTTATGAGCTTGAATGTAGCCATTATAAGACCATTGGTTATGCTCCTTATGAGCTCCCTGTTTTTTCTTTATGGTTCTTAGTTGTTCTTTTGCAGAGCTGCCAGCTTAAGTCCTGCTGGGATCAAGAAAAATGGGCCTTGATGGTTCATGTTCCTAGAGTTGTATCCATGCCAGTGGATGCTCACACGCTCCAGAAGAGAATTTGACATCGCTGCTGCTGTTGTTGCTGTTATAGCAGTGGTGGCCACCGCTGCTACTATTTCTGGGATTACCATTTCATAATTGCTTACTACAGCTAGCATAGTGGAGACCCTGGCAGCAAAAGTAGCTACCACAGTTAATCTTTCACTCTATTGGGCATGATAAATTTAATTCAATAGTTATATTCATTTTGATTGGCTTTGAAAATTATAAATTTATAAACTCAAGTTCCATTTGTTTTTGGGATACAATCTTACATGGACTCCAATTTGCAGTAAGGCTTGTTAAGGAAGGGAATGGCTCAGTTGCCTTTAGCCTACTGGCTATGGGTGGGTTAGGACTTCTGTTGGTCTTTTCTGTGTCGAACACAGAGATTGCAAGCCCAGTGCCACTTTGAGATCTTTGGCAGCAATTAACTCTGCAGCTCACACGATTGAGCCTATATGATAATGAGTATTCAGAGACGGGTAATTCCTGGGGGGGGGCGCTCACCAACCTAAGACAGAGTGCCTGTGTCGCCTGGGCAGGTGTCTCCATGATGGGTAAGGTGACCTGCTGACATCCCACACAACCTAAGTCAGAAGCTCATTTACTAGTAAAAGGGGGACCTGTAGGTCCCTGGCCCCCATTTTGGGTAACTGTTGCCTTGCTTGCTGACCTTGACCTTGATATCCTCCCTATGCTAATTCCCTTCCGAGTTCTACCCTCCTGAATGCTTAAGGGAAGGTCCTTGTCTGTGTATCCTGCATAATGGGCGTGAACAGCTTAGATACAAGATTGTAAAACATCAGGTAGCGAACTTCTGCCCTCTAGGGTTCTCCCATTGTGCTGTAAGCCTGTATTTAAGACCGCCTCCCTCCTTTAATAAACAGCATTCAGCATTAAATAAATTAAAAAAAAAAAGATTAGAAGACCCATCCAGTAGTGGTTTGAATAAGAATAGCTCCCATAGCCGGGCGGTGGTGGCGCACGCCTTTAATCCCAGCACTCGGGAGGCAGAGCCAGGTGGATCTCTGTGAGTTCGAGACCAGCCTGGGCTACCAAGTGAGTTCCAGGAAAGGCGCAAAGCTACACAGAGAAACCCTGTCTCGAAAAACCAAAAAAAAAAAAAAAAAAAAAAAAAAAAAAAAAAAAAAAAAAGAATAGCTCCCATAGATTTAAATGTTAAATCATCATGGAGTGGGACTACTTAAAAAGAATTAGGAGTCCCTGCTTATGCCTTCTGTGGATCCCACAGACCATCCCCCTACCTTCCCTTTGTGACTCATCCTATGTCCCAGATCTCAACCTAGGTGGGCAGATACCCCCTGCTCAACCACAGGCCATATATGCCAGAAGACTAGCTTCCAACACCAGCAAGCATTCCCATGAACACACCAGCCAAGCAGACAAATAAATCAGGCAACATTCAGCAAACACACTCTCTGAAAATCCAGAAAAGAAACAGAAACCAAGGAAGGAAACACCCACCCAAATAAGACAAACCCAGAAATCAGCACCTAGACCTATAATAAACCCCAAACCCAGATGCCCAGATGCCAGCATAAGAACACAATTAGTAACAGCCAGTGCAATATGTTTCCACCAGATCCCAGGGATCCTACCACAGCAGATCCTGAAAGTCCACCAAGATGACACTTCAATTCTTTCTTTTTTTTTTCCCAGGCATGGTTTTCCTTTTATTGAATAGATCTTAAGTAAGTCCAATTAGAGAGCTGTTGGTTACTGCCAAGGTATGTGTGCCACTGCTGCACCCTTAGAGTTATTGTGACACTCTGGTTATTAATGTGGTTCATAAGTGTCACAGTTGGGTAGGACTGTTCATTGCCTCCTTCCTTTGGAAGCTTGCATGGTGGCTTCTGGTACCATGAAATCTAGTCCATGGGGGGTGGGGGTATTCAAGTCTGTTCCAGCTCAGAAGCCTCTGGACTCAGTTTCTGAAGTGCAAGGTGTGTCTTCAGCAATGACACTTCAATTCTTAACATCTATGCCCCAAACACAAGGGCACACCAGTTTGGGAAAGAAACACTACTACAGCTTAAATCACACATTGACCCTCACACACCAACAGTGGAAGACTTCAATACCCCACTCTCATGACTAGATAGATCATCCGGAAAAAACTAAACAGAGAAATGCTGGAGCTAACTGACATTTTAAACCAAATTAACCTAATAGATTTTTACAGAATATTTCACTCAAACACAAAAGTATATACCTTCTTCTCAGTACCTCATTGAACTTTCTCCAAAACTGACCACATAGTCAGACACAAAGCAAGTCTCAACAGATACAAGAAAATTGAAATAACTCCCTACACCCTATCAGACTACCATGAATTAAAGCTGGATATCATCAACAACAGAAACAACAGAAACTTTACACACTCATGGAAACTGAACAACTCTTTCCTGAATGAAAAGTGGGTCAAGACAGAAATAAGAAAGACTTCCTAGAATTGAATGAAAATGAATGCACAACATACCCAAACTTATGGGACACAATGAAAGTCATGCTAAGAGGAAAGTTCATAGCACTAAGTGCCTACATACCATATTGGGAAGCGTAGTCATGTTGGGACTGTCCTACCCTTGGATGGTTCAGCTTTAGTTGCATGCTTTGTTATCTAAAGCCAGGGTCATGTAATCACTTCTCTTAAACTTATCTTTGATTCTGTCATACCCCACTATGCTACACTTATGTTTCCTTGAGTGAATGAACAAATCTCTCTTCACTTCAGAGAGGGCAAGAAAGACAGACCGAAATATGGTTCCATCAAAGTCCAATTTGACGAACCAATGAATTTATTGGGCTTATTTACAGGGCACAGACAAATAATTCCGGTTACTTTCCAGAGTACATGTGACTTTAAAACAGTTGTATCACTAGAGAGCCCCACCCTATCATGGGTGATGATCTCATAGAGGCCATAGAGGCTTTTCTTTTCTTCAGATAACCTTTCATTTCCTACATACTCTAGTATCTCTCAAGATTGCATGTAGCTGAGAATAGGGGTGTTGTGCCCAGATCGAGAGGACCCCCCAAAGACCGCCATGGAGACTGAATCCCATATGTAAAAGCAAAGAGCCTTTAATTTCAAGCTCGGAGCTTGGACTCTGTCCCACACAGCAGTGAGAGCAGAGAGCCCAGAGCCTAGGCAGGGTGGGGCTTTTATCATAGAAGAGGTTAGGGTGAGGGGATTTCCAGGGTTCAGGACCCTGATTGCTGACATTTGTCTAAGGGTATAGGGAATATTTGAAATGTCAGGTATTCCCTCTTAGATGCAAGCCTCACTGGGCATGGTCAGCTTATGATTTTTCCTGGGTCCAAGTGTTGCCTGCTAGAAGCTGTGTCTGGGCCTCTAAGCCTGTCATGGCAGCTGTGTAGTCAAGCTATTTTGGGAACCCCCACAGAGGAGGGACATGAAGGGGTAATATCTGGAATTGCAGGTGAGGGTTTTATGAGCAAACCACAAACTGTAAGGAAGTTCACAGGTAAAATCAGGGCTTTAGGCTGCAGATATAGAGACACAGTTCAGTTGTAGAGTATTTCCATAAAACCAGGGTTCTATAGATGGAAGATAGCTTTGCAATTTGGGAAGGTTTGTTTTCCATGATTTATTATGTTATGGATCAAATCAGAAGCAAAGAAGATCCTTAAATACCATTATTAACAGTGCCCTAACAGGAACCATTCTAGGAAAAGAAATGGGCTAGTGGCTCTGGCTGGGTCAGCCATTTTGGGTGGTATTCTAGCTTTAATTGAAGAAGCTCATATCTTTTGACAAGATTTACCTTTGCATACTTCCCCAGTGGCCCTCAGTTTACTGAAGACCAATCCCAATTGCCTTGTCAGTTACCATCCTCACTTTTGGAAAATATGGACAATGTCATCAGAGCTTGTTTCCCAGCATTTCTTTACCTGAACAAGCTGTAGTTCAAGAAGAATTTAAAAAGATCAGGCTACAGTCTGGTGTTTTCTTGTGGTGGAGGCTTCGTTTGGGTTTCTGTATTTTTTTGTTTTTGTTTTGAGACAAGGTGTCTGTCATTCTGTAGCCCATGTTGGACAAAGACTCACTATGTGTTCAGGGTAGCCTTAAACTCATAACCATCCTCCATCTCAGCCTCCAGAGCAATCAAGTATGAGCCACCACATCCAGTTTACAGTCTGCATTTAAAAACATATGTGGGAGCTGGGAATGTAGTTCAGTGGTCAAACACTTGCTTAGCATGCTGCCAAACGAGCACTGCCCAAATCAATGTAAAGCAAAAAACCAAAACCATAGGAAGGATAGTTGTAACCAAATAGGCCATGAAGAGATGGTTAGTATTTTTTCTATTTTTAAAACATTTATTATATTTTAATTATGTATATGTATGTATATGCACAAATGTGGGTGCCCATGAAATCCAGAGGAGTCAGATGCCCTGGGGCTGAGTTACAGCCTGATGTGGGTGCAGAGAATTGAACTCAGGTCCTCTAGAAAGGCAATACTCACTATTAGCCACTGAGTCATCTTTTAAGCCCCCACTTTTTTTTTATAGGAACATGGAGGAGAGACAAAAGATACTGCATTCTTTGCATCCACACTTGAATCAATTTATGATCAAAATAAATATCTAATATCATTTAAAGAAAAATATATGTATCCAACATTGTTGTTGCTTTTTTAAAAATGATAAGTGGCGCTGGTTACCGTACAGAAAGGTCATGAGACATGAGCCACGACAAAACCCAGTATCGGAGCTTTATTAGGGGACAGGGGACAAAAGAACCAGGCCTGGAGAAGAAGCACATGCAGAGGGCAGAGAGAGGGAAAGAGAGATAGTGGGGGAAGAGAGAACAGAATAGAGATGAGGGGGAGTCTGTGTTGGGCTCTTTAAGGATTCCCGTGCACATGCGCAGGTAGGCTTACGGAGCTACGCCACACATGCACTGATTGTGTGAACACACCGCGGGCACACAGCACTAATCACCAGTGTGCACTGACGACATAAGATGCAAGACCCCTTGCTTAGCTCCTGAACTGTTCTTGTGTGGTCATGCAGCTGGAGCAGGGGCAGAATCCTAACAATTGGGACTCCACATGTATTTGTTTGTTTACTTATTATTATATGTATATACATATTATGAGGGGGCACATACTCCACAGTATTGTATATGGAGAACAGAGAATAACTTTGTGGTGTTGGTTCTCCCATTCCATTAAAAATATTTGTTCTAGTTGGGTGGTGGTGGTGCACGCCTTTAATCCCAGAACTCGGGAGGTAGAGCCAGGCAGATCTCTGAGTTTGAGGCCAGCCTGGTCTACAGAGCGAGATCCAGGACAAGCAACAAAAAACTACATGGAGAAACCCTGTCTTGAAAAGCCAAAAAATTGCTTTATTTTATTTGTAAATGTGAGTGAGTGCATGTATGTATGTGTACCACTTGCATTGCTGGTACCCACAATGATCGGAGGTGGGTGTCAAATCCCCTGGATCTGAAGTTACAAATGGTTGGGAGCCACCAAGTAGGTCCTGGGAACCAAACCCATGTCCTTTGCATGAACAACCAGTACTTTTAAACACTGAGCCATCTCTCCAGCCTCCTTTCACTCCTTAAAAAAAATTTTTTTTTATTCATTTTACATAACAACCACAGGTCTCCCTCTCATCCCTCCTCCCACTCCCCCCACCTCCCCTGTTTCACTCCTTCTTTTATTAAAGTCAGAATACCGGGCTTGCATAGCAAGCACTTTTACTCATTGAACCATCTTGCTGGCCTGGGGTACTCCATTTCATAAAATAAGCAATAATGAATATAGAAGGTCAAATAGGTATAATAACATAATAACAATGTTATTAATAACAAATAGGTATAATGACATAATAACAATGGGTGATTTTAGTCTCCAACTCTCATCTGTAGATAAGTCATCGAAACTAAAAATCACCGAAGACAGCAGGGGCGGTGATGGTGCACATCTTTAATCCCAGTGCTCAGGAGGCAAAGGCAGGTGGATCTCTGTGAGTTTGAGGCCAGCCTAATCTATAGAATGAGTTCCAGGACAGCCAGGGCTACACAGAGAAACCCTGTGTCAGAAAAAAAAAATCACCAAAGACTCCTTAGATTGAGATACATGCAGCACATACATTTTTCTCAGCAGCTGTGGAACCTCAAAAATAGATCATAGGCTGTGTTGCAGTCAACAGAGCTGAAAGGAGTTGGAGATCTGAAGACATCAGACATGAAGATGCAGAGTTTGGAGTTTGCCCAGTTGGTTTTCAGTCTTGTAATACAAACATGCACTCACTCACACTTACATATAAAATAAAGCTTTTTTTTTTTTTTTGCTTTTTCAAGACAGGCTTTCTCCATGTAGTTTTATGGTGCTTGTCCTGGATCTCCAGTATTTTCTCATTGTGCTCCCTTTCCTCCATTTTGGAACAGTAATGTATATCTTGTGCCATTATATGTTGGAAGTATGTGATCTGTTCTTTGATTTTGATTTTATAGGGTATTACAGTTAAGAGATTGCATGAATATCAGAAGAGACTTTGAACTTTGGACTTTTAAATATGTTGAGACTGTGATAGACTTTGGGGACTTTTGAAGTTGGACTGAGTGCATTTTTGCATTATGATATGGCTACAAGCCTACGGGGGCCAGGGAGTGGAATGTGGTGGGTGAATGATCCCCACGGGCTCATAGATTTGAATGCTTAGTAACCAGGGAGTGGCACTATTTGAGAAGGATTAGAAAGATTAAGAGATGTGGCCTTGGAGTAAGTATGACTTTTTGGAGGAAGTGTGTCACTAGGGGTTGGGCTTGGAGGTTTCAAAAGGTTCACACCACGCTCAGCATTTGTCTCTGCCCTACTTCTTGTGGATCAGGATGTAAAGCCCTCAACTCCAGGGCTGTGCTTGATAGCATGACCATGCTCCCCTCTATGATGACAATGGATTGACCCTCTGAAACTGTAAGCAAACCCCAATGAAATGCTTTCTTTTGTGAAAGTTGCTGTGGTCATGATGTCTCTTCACAGCAATAGAACAGCAATTAAGAGGCTGCATACCAAGTCTTACTAAATATGAAAGAACAGAAATAGCCTCTTCTATCTTATCATATCATAGTACAATAAAAATTGAAATCAATAGCAAGAGAAAACACAAAAACAACATAAATACATGGAGACTAAGAAATACACTCTTCATTAACAAATTGGTCATTGAAGAAATCAGTGAGGAAAATTTCAAATTTCTATAAAGAAATGAAAATGAAAGCACAACTTACCAAAACTTTTGAGATGCAGGAAAAACAGTTTTAAAGAGGAAAGGCTAAAGTGTATATTTACATAAAAACCCAGAAATATCTGAAATATTCTAATGATGTTTCTCAAGCTCCTAGAAAAGAACAATTCAAAACCAAAGCAATAGGTAGATGTCTTGAAGTAACGAAAATTAGTGCAGAAATTAATGAAAATGAGACTAATGGGACAATATACAGAATCAGTCAAAGACTTGATTTCTTGAATAAATAAAACAGATTGACAAACCCCTAGGCAAACTAACTGTATTAGGTACTTGTTTCTGTGACAAAATACCTAACAAGAAGCAGCCCACGGGAAGAAGAGTTTATTTGAGTTTGCAGTTTGTAAGGATAAAGTTCATTACAGTGAAGAAGTCATGGTGAACATGAGTGTGAGGTGGCTGGTCACATCATGCCCACAGTCAGGAAGAGGAGAGTAGTAAGTGCTGATATTAGCTCCTTTAAAATTTTTTAAAACATTATTTTGTGTGTACCTATGTTTTGCCTGGACATATGTCTGTGCACCATGTGTGTGCACTGCCACCGGAGGCCAGAAGAAGGTTTTGGATCTCTTGGGACTGGAGTTACAGACGGTTGTGAGCCACATGTGGGTCCTGAGGACGGAACCTGGGTCCTCTGGAGGAGCACACAGTGCATCAGTTCAATCCTCCTTTTTCTTTTTTATTGAGTTCATGACCCTGGCTTTGGAATAGTGCTGCCCAAAGTTAAGGTGGGTCTTTCTACCTCAATTAAAATAATTTAGATAATCCCTCATTGCCATGCCCAGAGGCTTGGTTCCTGGGTGATTCTAAATCCTGTCAAGTTGAGAATCAATATTAAACATCATAGCTCCATCCCTTGTTCACTTGACACACAAATACATCATTTAATTTTTAGATGTATTTTATCTTATGTTTATGAATATTTTGCCTGTATGTATGTATATGCAGTATGTGTGTGTATTGTGTTCATGGAGGTCAAGAGTGGGCATTAGATACTCTGGAACTGAAGTTACTGATGGTTGTGAGCTACTGTGTAGGTTCTGGGAATCAAACCTGGACCCTCTACAAGAGCAACACATGCTAACCACTGACCCATCTCTTCAGGCTCCAGAAACACATCACTTTTATATTTGGGGTTGTGTGCTTAGCCTTTAATGGCTGAACCATCTCTCCAGCCCAAACATATCACTTTTTCTCTTCTTGTCCCTATAGGATCATGACCATTTCATAATGCAAAATGTATTAAATCCAAGTTCAAAAGTCATCATAGTCTTTAATACTTCCAACATGTTAACATGCCAAAATCTCTTCTGAGATTCAAGGCAGTCTGTTAACTGTGTCCTATAACACCAAAAACAAGTTACATGGTTCCCATATACAAAGGCAGGAAGTAAACATTCATGTTCTAAAAGGGAAGATGTTGCAGAATATTTGTATACTCTATGAAGTTGTGTTGCTGTAACTGATGTAATAAAGAGTTGAGTGGCCAATAACTAGGCAGGAGGTATAAGTGGGACTTCCAAGGACAGAGAGGACTCTGGGAAGAAGAAAGGTAGAGATGCTAGGAGATGAAGAGTAAGCAGGATGTACAGGAGGAGAGGTAACAGCCACAAACCACATGGCAGAATGTAGTTTAATATAAATGGGTAATTTAAGTTATAAGATCAAGTTAGAAACAAGCCTGAGCTATAGACTGAACTTTCATAATTCATAAGAAGTCTCTGTGTCATTTAGGAGCTGGTGGGACAGAGAAAGACTTTTTACAGGAAGAATTAGTGTGTAACAAGGGATTGCAGGACAAAACAAAGAATAAAACACAGCAGACAAACATTAAACACCGTAGATCCATAATTGGAATTATGGTAGAATCATCTGGACTCCAAAGAGCTTTAGTAGCTCTACCTCTCAAGTTTTGATGTCTGAAGCATTCATAGCCTCTCTTGTGGGCCAGTACCACTCAATGGGTGTCCTGGAACAGGAGTTACAAATGTTTGTGAGCCACTGTTTGGGTGCTGGGAACGGAACGAACATCAGTTATCTGTGAAAGCAACACGTGCTCTTGATGGCTGAACCATCTCTTCAGCTCTGCCTTCTAATATATTTTAAAGGTTAACTTATAGCTATTACATTAACATATAAATCTGGGACTCAGTGGGCAAAGGCACATACTCCAGAGCCTGGCAACCTAAGCTTGAGCTCTTGGATCCACATGGTAAAAGGAGAGAACTGATTACTAAAAGTTGTCCCCTGACCTTGACACACATGCCATGGCATGCACACATCCACACAAAATAAATAAGTAAAAGTGTACAAATTTTTCTTGAAGATATAACACTATTGCTTATGCCCTCCTCCTCCAAAAGCAAGGTTATCAAGGTTTTTATCTTGTCCAATTTAAACTGAGAAAATAAAGGCCATCTAACAACTAAATTGTTGCTATCTACTCAGCCTGCTTAAAAACCTTATAATATTCAGGTTAGGGCTGTGCCTTTGAGATCTAAAATCTCTACTTATAGTCACAGTCATGTCTTTAAAAGTGTAGATTGTAGATGAAAAACTTCTTAAAGCTAAGAAAAGGCAGATAAACAGTCTAAAAGTGACAAGTAATACATCTAAGTAAAAAAAATAACATCTTTAGAGTTTCTTTAATCTGTTTTTTAGGGGATGGTGAAAGGGCTCAGTGGTTAACAACATTTGCTACTCTTGCAGAAGAGCTGAGTTAGGAGTTCAGAGTTCAGGCTCACAACTACATGTTACTTCAGCCACAGGAGATATGAGGCCCTTTTCTGATCTCTTCAGGTACCCATGCGCGCACGCACACACACACACACACACACACAATACATCTTTTTTTTTTTTTTCGAGACAAGGTTTCTCTGTGAAACAATCCTGGCTAGCCTGGAACTTACTCTGTAGACCAGGCTGGCCTCGAACTCACAGAGATTCACCTGCCTCTGCCTCCTGAGTGCTGGGATTAAAGGCATGAGCCACCACTGCCCGGCACATCTTTTTTTTTTTTTTTTTTTTTAGGTTTTTATTTATTATGTATACAGTGTTCTGCTTGCATGTATGCCTGCAGGCCGGAAGAGGGCACCAGATCTCATTACAGATGGTTGTGAGCCACCATGTGGTTGCTGGGAATTGAACTCAGGACCTCTGGAAGAGCAGCTGATGCTCTTAACCATTGAGCCATCTCTCCAGCCCCCATAAAATACATCTTTAGAAATCTATTTTAAACTTTATTTTATTGTTGTGGTATGTATATGTAAATAATGTGTATGTATGTGTATGTGTGGGGTTGCATGTACCATAGTGTGCATGTGGAAGACAGAGAACGACTTTAAGGAATTGATTCTATCCTTGCACCTTCATGTGGCTTCCAGGGATTGTGTCGAGCCTGTTAACAGTCAGCTGGGTGAGGGCGTGCGATTGTAGAGACAATAAAGAAGACAGAAAAGAGTCCAGAGGACTGCTGGTCAATGCCTAACAGCCCCGAGTCTATTTCTTTCTTTCTTTCTTTCTTTCTTTTTTTTTTTTTTTTTTTTTTTGGTTTTTTGAGACAAGGTTTCTCTGTGTAGCTTTGCGCCTTTCCTGGAACTCACTTGGTAGCCCAGGCTGGCCTCGAACTCATAGAGATCCGCCTCTGCCTCCCGAGTGCTGGGATGAAAGGCGTGCGCCACCACCGCCCAGCTCCGAGTCTATTTCACAGCCAGCTTATATACAGTCTTGAAGGACAGAGGTAGAACAATGCACAGCACAGGCATTCAACCACTATCTATCCCGTCCTTGAGTCAAGGAGCAGAGAGTTTCATTTTCTATCTCAATGTACCTCCAGCTGGTATCAGCAGCCTATGTCTAGCTAGATAGTGTGTTCATTCCCTTGGGCTAATCAGGACTTTCTCACAGCCCTTCAAGGAGACTCTGCGGGCTAATCAGGAACTTTCTCACAGCCCTGGAGTAAGCAAGCTTGAACTCTATTGACTCAGAATAGACTTCAGATTCAAACTGGGAAACTGGGTCAGTTGTGGGCTCCCACAGGATTGAACTCAGGTCATTACATTTTTGAAGCAAATGCCTTTACCTGGTGATCTATCTCATTGGCCCTTAAATCTGTCTTTGTATGTGGGTATATGTATATATTGTTACTTGTGCTAATGTTTTTATATTGTTTACATAGCATCAAACTGGCTTATAAGTAAATGGTCATATACATTTAAAAAATTAAGTTAGTCCACATGCCTTTTAGTTCATAGCATAAGCAAAATTTTAAAACAGAAAGTATAAATAAATGAATAAATAAATTCTCAGTCAAGACGTTATTTGGTTAGTTATTGCCTTAACTCTGATCCCACAAGTGGTCTAAAATAGTCCCTATTGCCTAGATAAACAAACTAGCTCCTAGGACATGCTAGGTCTCTATAAGTTCTGGAATCCAAAGATAAGGACAATTACTTAGCCCCATGCTTTCAGTTTTATTTAATCCATATGCTTCAAAAAAGATTTATGTTTTATCAAGATAATTGCTTAGTTTCTACTAAGTGTGTCAGGCCTCTAATTAAAAAACATGAGTGTTGAGAGAGTCAAGATTTATTTAAAGTTCTGTCTCTGTCAAGCTTTATGTAAGTGTCATATGGCAATTAAATCTTTATTAATTAATTAATTAATTTGTTTATTTGTTTGTTTTTGTTTTTACATCCTGACTGAAGTTTCCATTCCCTCCTCTCTTCCTAGTCCCTCAACAGAGCCCCCCTTCCCCCATCTGCTGTGGGATGGTCTGTATGTCAAGTGTGTTGCTGATTGGTCAGTAAATAAATCACTGATTGGCCATTGGCTAGGCAGGAAGTATAGGCGGGACAAGGAAAAGAATTCTGGGAAGTGGAAGGCGGAGAGAGAGACACTGCCAGCCGCCATCAGGACAAGGAAGATGTAAGGTACCAGTAAGCCATGAGCCATGTGGCAAAGTAAAGATTAATAGAAATGGGCTAAATATAAGAGTAAGAGCTAGACAATGACAGGCCTGAGCTAATGGCCAAGCAGTTTAAATAATGTAAGAGTCTGTGTGTTTATTTTATAAGTGGGCTCTGGGACTGGCGGGACTTGGTGGCGGGAGCTGGAGAGAAATTCTCCAGCAACACCCATCCATTCATTTCTTTTCTGTTTCTCTTCAGAGAGGGGCAGGCCTCCCATGGATATCAACCAACCATGACATATCAAGTTGCAGTGAGACTAGGTACCTCCTCTCCTACTAAGGAATTAAATTTATTTTTATTATTTAAAAATTTTTTTTTTTTGTGTGTGTGTGTGTATTGGTGTGGGAGGGTGCCTGCAGGGGCCATAAGGGTTGGATTCCCATAGATCTGGAGTAACAGGCAGTTGTGAGCTACTTGGCATGGGCACTGGGAACTAAATTCAGGTCCTCTTTAAAAGCAGTAAGCACTTTTAACTACCAAGTCACCTCTCCAGTCCATCTAAAATTTAAAATACAATCAATTCTTCAATACTGGTGAAACTGCTGATTTTCTGGGTGCTCAATCAGCATACTTGGAGGTCAATAGCAATGAAGATATAGGGACTAAAAAAACCAGTCAATATTTTGGTCAGTTATATGCCAGGGAATGATAGAGCATCTCTAAAAGTGCTCTGGCAAGTCATCCGTCCTCTTGATCAAAAAATCCATGGGGCCCCAGAAATTGCACTTTACAAGTGTACATTCTACATCCTAATGTATTCTGTAAACCATGTTTTTCAACCTATGCTGAACTTGTGACCCCATGATGTATATCCACCCCTTTGCCTTGCTAAACTCCTGAACCTGTAATATATGATTGCTCTTTTGCCTAAGAAAAATGTGTCTTCCCAGATACCTTGGTAACTGCCCTTCCACATGATGTATTCTTGCACTTATCTACCCCACAGACAGCCTTGAGCCCTGAGTCCCTTACTCTTCTGTCCAGGTGCTAACAGCCAATTATCTCGACAGCTGTTTTCTATCAACCCTGACCCTTCCCCATAAAAAGGGACCTCAAAAGCCAGTAAAGGGCTGCTCTCGGAAATTCTCTGAAGAAGCAGACTGGCCAGTCTAAATACAGCTTGATTAATCAGACAGCTATGGAAATGGTTTCTTCTCAGGTATAACGCTATCTACACAAGGAAGGAAGCAATCCTGAAGACACAGTGGAGTGCTCCCCCTCCCCCACTTCTGGCCAGGAATGGAGAGAACACCACTCAGAACGTGAGCTTTGCTTTCCTCTCAAGCCATGGTGACTTCTCTAACTTTTACCAAGACTATTTTGAAACTGCCTTATTCTGCAGCCACTCCTCTTGAGGTTCATTGTATTCTTTGCCCTCAATTTTCTTGACAGTGAGGGTAGATTCCCTTTCCTCTTTCTTTATGCTGATATTTGGGTCCTTGTAGTTGTAGAATGTGGTACTGAGGACGGATAGAAAGGCTAGTGACAAGGGAAGAGAAGGATAGGAGACAGAAGAACTTATGCTCCCAGGATTTGTTTTGCCTCTTCTGCTGAAAAAAAAACAGGAAACTTCAACTCATGAGGCAGAGGCAAGCTAATCTGAGTTCAATGCCAGCCTGGTCTACAGAGTGAGTTCCAGGACATCCAAGGCTGTTACACACCTGTCTCAAAAAACCAAACCAAACCAAACCAAACCAAAACGAAAAATACAAAAAAAAAAAAAAAAAAAGGAAACTTCATATGTCACCGATAAAGCTCAAATTGCCCATGGAGATAATAGATGTTTTCCAAAAGACAGCTTGTCAAAGACAGTAAATAAACTGTTCTTACTTAGGACAAAACGATGTATGATTTTGAATTTCTAGTATTCTCCTCTCTTTTCTAAATCTAAACAATATCCTGCCCCCATTCAACTTACAACTTTGTTTACAGAAAGATAATCTAAAGCGTTTGTGTCTGTGCAGGAGGGTAAGAATGCCAAGGCTAACTGTGTGGAATTGGTTCTCTCCTTTCACGTTGACATGGGTGCTGGAGATTGAATTTGGGTCATCAGGCTTTTGTAGCCTTTCCCCAGTGAGCCATCTCACAGATGAATCCACAAGTTCTACTTTAAAATATCTCCTCTCAAACAGGGCATGGTGGTGCAGGCCTTTAATTCCAGCACTTGGGATGCATAGGAAGCCAGATCTATGAGTTCAAGGCCAGCCTGGTCTACAGAGCTAACGTTCCAGGACAGCCAGGGCTCCACAGAGAAACCCTGTCTCAAAAAATCTTAAAAATTAATTTAAAAATCTCCTCTCTTGACAGATACCATGCCTAGTTTATTTTCATAATAAAAAAATATTTTTGCTGGGGCTGGAGAGATGGCTCAGCAGTTAAGAACACTGGCTGCTGCGGGGTGCTCACCAACCTAAGACAGAGCACCTGTGTGGCCTGGGCAGGTGTGTCCATGATGGGTAAGGTGACCTGCTGACGTCCCATGCAACCTAAGTCAGAAGCTCATTTATTAGTAAAAGGAGGACCTGTAGGGTCCTGGCCCCCATTTTGGATAACTGTTGCCTTGCTTGCTGACCTTGACCTTGATATCCTCCCTATGCTAATTCCCTCCCGGGTTTCACCCTCCTGAATACTTAAGGGAAGTTCCTTGTCTAAGTATCCTGCACAATGGGCGTTAACAGCTTAGATGCAAGATTGTAAAACATCTATAGCGAACTTCTGCCCTTTGGGGTTCTCCCATTGTGCTGTAAGCCTGTATTCAAGACTTCCTCCCTCCTTCAATAAAGGCATTCGGCATTAAAAAAAATAGCTGAGGAGCCCCCTTGAAACTGGACCAGGCCCTCTGGATAAGTGAGACAGTTGATTAGCTTGAACTGTTTAGGAAGCCCCCAAAACAGTGGGACCAGGACCTGTCCTTGGTGCATGAGCTGGCTTTTTGGAACCTAGGGCCTATGCTGAGACACTTTGCACAGCTTTGGTGTAGGGAGGAGGGGACTGGACCTACCTCAACTGAATCTATCAGGCTGGGCTGACTTCCCAGGGGAGACCTTGCCTTGGAGGAAGTGGGAGTGGGGGGCAGATTGGGGGGGAAGGCTGGGGGTGGGAGGAGGAAGGACGGGAAATCTGTGGCTGATATGTAAAATTAAATTAATTATAAAATAAAAAAAAATTTAAAAAAAAGAACACTGGCTGTTCTTCCAGAGGACCTGGATTCAATTCCCAGCACCCTCATGGCAGCTCACAACCATCTGTAATTCCAGTTCCAAGGGATCTGACTCCCTCTTCTGGCTTCCATAAGCACCAGTCACACACACGATACATAGGCATATATGCATTGGGAAAAAAACCCTCATACATATAACAAGATAATAAAAAGAAATTAAAATGTTTTATTTTCTTTCTCTTTCTTTCTTTCTTTCTTTCTTTCTTTCTTTCTTTCTTTCTTTCTTTTTTTTGAGACAGGGTTTCTCTGTGTAATAGCCGTGGTTGTTTTTTGGAACTTGCTCTGTAGACCAGGCTGGTCTCAAACTCAGAGATCCACCTTCGTCTGCCTCCCAAGTGCTGGGATTAAAGACATGTATCACCACTACACCATTACCAAGCTTAAAACATATATATATATATATATATATATATATATATATATATATATATATATTTGGCCAGGTGGTGGTGGTGTACACCTTTAATCCCAGCACTCAGGCGGCAGAAGCAGATGGATCTCAGTGAGTTTAAGGCCAGCCTCGTCTACAAAGCAAGTTACAGGACAGCCAGGACTGTTATACAGAGAAACCCTGTCTTGAAAAGCCAAAAATTTTTTTTTCTGTTTTTTTATTTGTATGGGTGTGTTGCCTGCATGTATGTATGTCTGTGCACCGTGTGCATGTAGTGTCTGCAGAGGCTGGACGAAGGTATCAGATCTCTTGGGACTATAGTTGTAGAGGACTGTGAACTGCCATGTGGGTACTGGGATTCAAACCTGAGTCCTTTGCAAGAGCAGCCAATACTGCTGAGCCATCTCTCCAGCCTCATTTCTTGTAATTTTTTAAAAATTTATTTTATGTATGTTGGTGTGAAGGTGTCAGATCCCTGGAGTTGCAGACAGTTGTGAGCTGTCATGTGGGTGCTGGGAATAGAACCCAGGTCCTCTGGAAGAGCAGCCAGTGCTCTTAACCACTGAGCCATTTCTCCAGCGCCCCATTTCTTGTAATTTTTGAGATTGGGTCTTACTAAGTTGTTCAGCCTGGTCTTTAATTTACTCTGTATCCCAGGCTGATCTCAAAGTTACAATACTCTTCCCTCAGCCTCCTGAGTAGCTGGAATTACTGACATGTGCAATTCGGCCCAGCCTTTTTTATATAGGAAAAGAAAATGGCAACAAAAAAATTTAGAGACATTCTCCTGAGTGACACCCTCATGTGTAGAATAATTGTACGGTAATAAATTCACCTAATAATAATAATAATAATAATAATAATAATAATAATCCATTTTGTGGGGATTCAACATAACAATGAGACATGTCACACATGATAGGAGAGTGAGTGCAGGCTCAGATGAACTCTACATCTACATGTGATGGTTCCAAGAACTAGGTCCTTTCTACTTGGGAAAAACTGTAAAATCTTTGTTTCTTTTTCTCTCATTTGAGACAGCCCTGAGACATTCTTCTTGATATGCTTTCTGCCTTGAACTGGATCATAAGAATAAAAGGCCTTGTTCCTGTGAACTGTGCCTTTGTCGGATTCTTCTGATAAGAGAGCATAAGAACCCTGAGATGCGATTTGAACTTGAAACCCTGACATCTGCCAAAAGAGGCCTGTGAATATCTAATTAAAAGACTAGCTATGGCCGGGCGGTGATGGCGCAGGCCTTTAATACCAGCACTTGGGAGGCAGAGCCAGGCAGATCTCTGTGAGTTTGAGGCCAGCCTGGTCTACAGAGTGAGTTCCAAGACAGGCACCAAAGCTACACAGAGAAACCCTGTCTCGGGGGTGGGGTGGGGGGTGGGGGAAGACTAGCATGATGGCCAATATCTACAATCCCAGCATCAAAGAAAGATGTGAGGATCAGAAGATCAAGGCAGGATCAGGTAGCTGTCTTAAAAACCAAAAGAAGAAATTTAAGAAAGAAAGTAGGAAGGAAAGAAAGAAAGCATGGTTTGCTGCTCATTTTCATCAAAGTATGTTTATAACTCTTTTTTTTTTTCCATCAGCAGTGTGCTGGAAAACACAAGTTATTTGTACCAGAGGCTGTTAGCGGTTTATCACTTTTGACTATTACCTTTTATGGTGGTTGTGGAGATTGAGGGAGATTCAAATCTCTTTCCTAGCAGTTCTGGCCCAATTAGAGGGTACTTGATCATCTTGACTGCTTCCTCCCATCTTCTCCAATGGTATCGTCCACACGGATGCCTGACTTTACCCCCTCATCCCAGTGGTACCTTTCAAGGAGGGGATTGTACCATCTTGACTCCTACCGGCTCTTGCTCAATTTGTCTCTATATTAGATTAGGATACAACTCGGTGCTCACGGATAAGGGGATTCCTTTTGCTTAGCTAAACTCTGCACATGCACAGACCTACAGAGTGCAGTTCCTAAGACGATCTTCTTCGGGCAGCTTGCCTTCGAGAGGGACGTGAACGCCACCGCACCCCCCCCCCCCCCCCCCCGCGCCCCCTTCCCCGCCTCGCCCCGCCTTGCCTTCTGTGAACCGCCAGCTGTACGGAATAGGTGTCAAGATGGCGGCCCTCACAGAGAACTGTCTTGGCGCGGCCATGCTTGTCTCCTGATAACGTCACCCACAGCCAAAGTCTCTGCAGATCCCTAAATGCTCCTTGTTCAATGTGAGTAGACTGCAACCATTCAGCCCTTATGATTGTGTGCAAAAATCAAAGGCTCTAGAAGGCGCAATAACCGGGCAAGGACAGGAAACGGAAATGCGGTTTAAGTCTCTTGGCGCGCAGCGCTAAAATGAGTGCTAGAGGGTTTTTGGCATGAAAGTCACTCAGCTGATTTTCAAATGATGTCTTTGTTGCATTTGTATGTGTGTGTGTTGGGAGGTGAGAAACTGCCAATTTTTTATGACATTGGTGGGGAATGAAACCGAATGGAAGTCTGTGTGGATAATAAGGACCTCTGGGGTGTTCAGGTTAGCTTCAAACATCGATTTTTCTTCATCAATCTCTACAGAAGCATGCTAATTTGTTGATCCTCTTTGATGTGCTTTTGTTTTCCCTCCCTCCCTCCCTCCCTCCCTCCCTCCCTCCCTTCCTTCCTTCCTTTTTGAGACTGATTCTCAGTGCTACCATGTCTGGCAAGCCTCTATTTTCTGTTTCCCTAAATTTTGACTCTTAGCTGTACTATTTTAATCTTTTGCTAACTTATAAATTGAGTGTCAATTATTAATGTTCAGCCTTTATTTTTTTTGGTTTTTGTTTTTTTTTGAGACATGGTTTCTCTGTGTAGCTTTGCACCTTTCATGGATCTCACTCTGTAGACCAGGCTGGCCTCGAACTCACAAAGATCGACCTCTGCCTCCCGAGTGCTGGGATTAAAGGCGTGCGCCACTACCGCCCAGCTAGCCTTTATTTTAAAAACAGTAACAACACATACTTCTGCTTGAATCTTTTCTAGCCTACAATACCAGCAATGGGAGGCTGAGACAGGAGGATTGCTGCAAGTTTGAGGCCAACCTAAGGCTACACAGTGAGATAAAACAAAATCAATCTAGCAGTATTTTGTATACATCATCTTATCATTGAGCTTTATGGTCAATCCTATTGACTGATTCTTTTTAAAAATTTTATTATTTCTATAGACAGGGGAGCTCCTGCCAAAGGGCAGATGAGGAGGTCAGAAGGCAATGTGGAGGTCAGAGGACAACTTTGTTGAATTGGTTCTCTGTTGAATTGGTTCTCTCCTTCCACCTTTACACGGGTTTCAAGATTGACTCAGGTCATCAGTCTTTTGTCACACCTCACCTACCCTCGTTGATTTTTTGATGTACTTTTGGGAGGGTTGACTATTATTATTGTTGGCATGGAGTTTTGCTAGCCTATTGGTTCAAGTAATACTCCTGTGTCTCAGCCTTCCATGTAGGTAGGACTCCAGACATATGCCTTGCTAAGGTCTGACATTTTTTACAGATCGACTTATGCTGTGTCTATGTGACTATTTTGCATTTGTCAATTTTGGTCTTTTTAAATTTTTTTTTAAAAATAATTTATTTATTTTTATTTCATGTTCATTCATGTTTGCCTGCATGTATGTAAGTATGAAGGTATCAGATCCCCTGAAACTGGAAATTACAGTTGTGAGCTGTCATGTGGGTGCTGGAAATTGAACTCAGGTCCTCTGGAAGAGCAGCTAGTGCTCTTAACTGCTAAACCATCTCTTCCACCCTTGTTTTTTTTTTTTTTTCCAAGACAGAATTTCTCTGGGTAGCCTTGGCTGTCCTGGAACTCAATCTGTAGATCAGTCTGACCTGGAACTCACAGAGATCTGCCTGCCTCTGCCTGCCAAGTGCTGGGATTGAAGGCATGAGCTACCACTGCCAGCCTTGTTTTTTCCCAGTATCAGAGCTTTTTAGGAGGATGCGGGGAAGGAGGCATTGGGGGGAATGGGGGCATGGGACAGAAGAAAGTGTGGCCAGGCCTGGGAAGAGACACATGAGAAGGAGAGAGAGGGGGAGGAGGAGAGAGCAGAAGGGGCCTTGTTTGTTTTTAATTTAATTTAATAATAGAAAGGGCCTTTCTGTGTACCCCGTTTTGTAGTGCTGGGATACAGCTGTTTTGTAGTGCTGGGATACAGATGTGCACATATGCACTACTATGGTTGTTCTTTCTAGCTTTTTATATGTATGAATGTTTTGCCTGAATGTATGTCTGTTGATCACGTGCACCTTTGGTGCCTCAAGAGTCCAGAAGAGGGTGTCAGATCCCCTGGGACTGGAGTTACAGGCAGTTGGGAGCCCCCTGTGTGTGCTCCCTGTGGAAGAGCAGCCAGTGCTCTTACCTGCTGAGCCAACTCTCCTGCCCCCAGCTCATTTTTGTTTTTAAAGAATAGACTTCTGTAATTGCATAGGTCCAGCTCCTGTAGCAAGTTTATTCTTTTTTAAGGTCTAGAAAAAGATTTATTTTACTTTTAATTCTGTATATTTGTCTGTGTACGTGTATGCCATATGTCTGCAGGTGCTCTCAGAGACCAGCTGGATTTACAGGCAGTTGTGAGCTAGGAACTGATTTTTGGGTTATCTAGATGAGCACTGAGTACTCTTAACAGCCATTTTAAGAGCAAGTGCTCTTAACTGCTGAGCCATTTCTCCAGCCCTGCAAATTTATTGCTATTTTATTATTTACATTAATATTATAATATTTAAGCATTGTTTATTATATGTATTGCTATTTTATGAATGGATTTTAAAAATCATTTACATTTTCCCGTAACTATTATTGAGAAAAAAAATACTCTTCTAGCCAGGCGATGGTGGTGTACACCTTTAATCCCAGCACTTAGGAGGCAGAGGCAGGAGGATTTCTGTGAGTTTGAAGCCAGCCTGATCTACAGAGGGAGTTCTAGGACAGCCAGGGCTACATTGAGAAACCCTGTTTGGAAAAACAAAAAAACAAAATAACAACAACAAAACATGCTGTTCTAATATTATCTTGTATCAGTTCTTTATCAGTATAAATTAGGAGTCCTAGTAGCCTTTCAGCAGAGCCTGCTAGATAATCCCAGCACTAAAAAGGCAAATGCAGGAGGATCACCACAAGTTCTAGGCCTGCTTGGTTTACATTAGTGAGTTCTAGGCCAGCCAGGGATATGTATTAAAGACCCTGTCCAAAAGGAAAAAGAAAAAAATCATGGAGCTAGAGAGGTTCAGCCATTAAAAGCACTTGATGCTCATGCTGAGGACCTGGGTTTGGTTCCCAGCATCTACATGCAGCTCACAGGAGTTCTGATGCCCTGTTCTAGCCTCTGTGGGCACTGTACACATATGTACATGCATACATGCAAATAAATACTCATACACATAAACTAAAAAGAAATTAAAGATCATATCACTGTCAAAGAAAGCTGCAATTATAATTTCTTCTCAATATTTACTCTGATCATATCATATAGAATTTACAAAACAATGTTGAGTTCTAGTGGACATTTCTTTTTTTTTGTAGGTGGGTTTTCTCTGTCCCACCAGTCAGTTCTGTCCTGCCAGTTGGCTCCCCAAATAACCACACAGAGACTTATTATTAATTATAAATACTTGGCCAATAGCTTAGGCTTGTTACTAACTAGGTCTTTCAACTTAAATTAACCCACATTTTCTACCACATGGCAGTACCTTTTTTTAGTACAGCATGTTCATCTCCTGCTTTCTCTGCATCTGACTGGTGACCCACATTTCTTCTTCCCAGTGTTCTCCCAGTTTGGCTTTCCTGACTAATCTCTATCTGCCTAGCTATTGGCCAGTTAGCCCTTTATTAAACCAGCGAGAGCAATACACATTCAGAGTGTACAAAAGGATTATTCCACAGCATTTTTTATTTGTTGTTTTTTGAGACATGGTCTCATTATACAGACCTGATTCACCTAGAATTTGCTATGTGGATCAGTTGGTCTCAAACACATGGAAATCTGCCTGTTTCTGCCTCCTGAGAGCTGGGATTAAAGACATGTGTCACCAGCTGGGCAGTTTGAGTTTGAGGCCAGCCTGGTCTACAGAGCGAGATCCAGGACAGGCACCAAAACTACACAGAGAAACCCTGTCTTGAAAAACAAAAACAAAACAAAAAAACAAAAACAAAAACAAAAGATATGTGCCACCATTCCTGGCCTGGTCATTAATTTGTCAACTAACTGGTTAATGAATTGCAGTGCTGGGGATAAAACCCAGGGCCTTATGTATAATAAAATAATGCTGTACTATATTGAACTACATTGCAGCTCATTAAAAAAACAAAATAAAAACTTCTTTAATTGTGTAAGCCCATCCACTTTAGAAGTTTATTCTTTTTTTTTTAAGTGTGTGTGTGTGTGTGTGTGTGTGTGTATTGTTAGGAATTGAATCCAGGGCCTCATGCTGACTGACCTATACCTTCAACCCTATTTACTAATTTTACTAACAGCAGCTTCATCATTCTGCTTTTTGGGCAATGTTTCATAAGTGATTTTTGCTTCATATGAGTTACTTAGTTCTTACCTGATTTTAGTTGAAAATTTTAAAGATTTATTTACTTATTATGTATACAGTGTTTTGCTTGCACACCAGAAGAGAGCGCCAGGTCTCATTATAGATGGTTGTGAGCCACCATGTGATTGCAAGGAATTGAACTTAGGACCTCTTAACTAATGAGCCATCTCTCCAGCCCTTTGTTTTTTTTTTTGTTTGTTTGTTTTTCGAGACAGGGTTTCTCTGTGTAGCTTTGCACCTTTCCTGGGACTCACTTGGTAGCCCAGGCTGGCCTGGAACTCACAGAGATCCGCCTGGCTCTGCCTCCCGAGTGCTGGGATTAAAGGCGTGTGCCACCACCGCCCGGCTGTTTGTTTTTTTAAGACAGTGTTTCACTATGTAGCTCTGGCTGCTCTGAACTCACTATGTAGATCAATCTGGCCTTGAATTCACAGAGATCTATCTGCCTGCCTCTCCCACCCTAGTGCTACCATGGCACTACCATGCCCGGCTTAGTTTGAACTTTTATTAGTAGTAATAGTTGCTGAATTGTATAAGATGTTTTATTTTTATTTATGTTTTTTTTGAGACATGGTTTCTCTGTGTAGTTTTGGCGCCTGTCCTGGAACTCACTCTGTAGACCAGGCTGGCCTCGAACTCACAGAGATCCACCTGGCTCTGCCTCCCAAATGCTGGGACTTAAGGCGTGCGCCACCACCGCCTGGCTTCTTGCTAGATCTTATAACTTAATTTAACCTGTTTCTCTTCACCCGTATTTTGTCTCAGGGCTTTTTACCTTTCTTTCATTCTGTATGCCCTACTCTGTGTCTGTCTGTCTGGCAGCTGCTTGGCTGGCCGGCCCCGACATCTCTCTCTCTCTTTCTCTCTCATTCTCTCTCCTTTCACTTCTCTTCTTCCTCCTACTTATTTTCTCTGCTGCCAGCCCCACTTATCCCTCTACTGCCTAGCTATTGACCAATCAGCTTTTTATTAGACCAATCAGGTGCCTTAGGCAGGCAGAGTAAAACAGCAACGCATCTTTACATAATTAAACAAATGCAGCATAAACAAAAGTAACACACCTTTACATAATGAAAGTAATATTCCACAACATAAACAAATGTAACACATCTTTACATAGTTAAAGTAATATTCCACATTTCCTCCTTTTTTTGTCTAAATAAAAGGGAAGGGTTTTAACTTCAACATAGTAAAACTATATACAATGAGAACAATTATCAAGTAAGAATTATACTTACAATATCTAGTTCATTTGCATTTGGCAAATTCAGAGAAAATACTCTGTTATCTGTCCTATCTTGGTGAGTCCTAAGTTTTGTACCTAATTTATCTTCTATTGTAACTAAGGAAAACTGTAGCTATAACTATCTAGTCTTCAACTCCATCAAAAACTCCAGAAGGATATAATATTACCTGAGTAAACAGAAAACACAGATCAAGCAACTTCCAAAACCATAGAAATGACAGAGAAATCTGGCTGCCTGGACATTCTAAGTTTCCTCTGCAACACTGAGGCACCCATCTTCAACCTACATGCCTAGAATATCTTGTAGACTTTTCTATGAAGAAGGAATTTTGAAGGACTGTCCCTGCCTTGTCTTGGCAAACTTTGGCAGTCTTTTTCCTTTGTGTCCTGCAGAATATCTGACAGACTTCTCTATGAAGCAGGAATTTTGAAGGGCTGTCCTGCCTTGTCTTGGCAGAGTTTGGCAGCCACTTTTCTTTGTGTCCTGCATGTCCAGTTTGGACGGTATACCATTGTAATTTTTTTGTTTACTCTTTGATCTTTGGGGTCTGCCATCCAGCTCCCAAATAAATCCATGGAGACTTATTCTTTCTTATGAAGAATAAGAAAAATACCCTCTTAGTCAAGAGTAGTTTGCCTTATCTAGGCCCTTCAATTGGAATGATGGTCTCTTCTTTTTGGGACCCCCTGTCTCAGGAAAAAAAATACTGGGTTCACATGAGTAAAGTCTCTGAAAAGACACCTGAGTTGCTTCTAGCTGCAGCTGACAGCCTGGCTGGGTCAGGGCAGGGGCAGCTCCTAATGGATGCACCAGAGAATAATGGGCTCAGCTCATTCTGTTGAGTTGAATATTGTAATCCACCCACAGTAAATCTCAGTTGGTGGTGTTTAGCTCTGTGAGGTCAGTGTGTGAAATGACATGGTGTGGTGGTTTGGATGAGAATGGCCCCCAGAGGCACATATATTTGAATGTTTGGTCCCCAATTGAGGTGTGGCCTTGCTGGAATAGGTGTGGTCTTGTTGGAGGAGGTTGTGTCACTGGGGGTGGGCTTTGAGGGTTCCACACCAGGTCCAACTTCTGGTTCTGTAGGCAACTTT
Source organism: Peromyscus eremicus (assembly GCF_949786415.1). Classification (NCBI taxonomy): domain Eukaryota; kingdom Metazoa; phylum Chordata; class Mammalia; order Rodentia; family Cricetidae; genus Peromyscus; species Peromyscus eremicus. The sequence continues at coordinate 1,280,035 of NC_081439.1, read as the reverse complement.
CAGATCAGTGTGAGCTTTCATCTACTGCTCAAGTGCTGTACCAACCTGCTGCCATGCTCCCCCCACCAAGATGATCATGGACTAGCCCTCTGAAACTGTAAGCAAGCCTCAGTTAAACGCTTTACTCTATGAGTTGCCTTGGTTGTGATGTGTCCTTACAGCAATAGAACAGTAACTAAGACACATGGATGGTGTCGTTTTAGGGTTTCTTTCTTCTGTCTCTGTAGACTCATTGAACTTTACAACTTATTAGAGGCTTGCAGAATCTTCTGCACTCTTCAGCTTTGGAAGTAGGGGCTGAGGTCCTGGGTGAACATGTCAGCGAATGAGAAATCACCCCAGAGATTTCCTGCCTTGATTTCAGAAGAACCCAGCAGATCAGCTGAGGTAAGAAGTACCCCCCCCTCCCTCCCGCGCGCGCGCGCGCGCGCACACACACACACCATTTGTTTTTTTATTTTATTCTTTTTCTTCTTTATCAATGCTGGGGGTGAAGCCCAGGGCTATAGGCAGGTTCCAGAAATGCTCTACAACCCTGCTGCATTCTTGGGCTTGTTGTTTCTTTAGCTATTTTTTGTTTTGTTTTGTTTTGTTTTTTGAGACAGGGTTTCTCTGTGTAACAGTCCTGGCTGTCCTGAAACTTGCTCTATAGGCCAGGCTGGCCTTGAACTCACAAAGATCCACCTTCTGCCTTCCAAGTGCTGGGAATAAAGGTGTGCGCCGCCGCCACCATCACCACCACCACCACCTGGCTTGTTTTGTTTTCAAGTAGAGCTCTGTTGTATGATATTAGTACACTATGTAAAGATGTATTGCTGTGATTGGTGTAATAAAAAGCTGAATGGCCAATAGCTAGGCAGAAGGTGTAAGTGGGACTTCCAGGCAGAGAGAGAACTCTGGGAAGAAGAAAGGTAGAGTTGCCAGACAGACACAGAGGAAGCAGGGTGGGAAGTATGGAGATGAGATAATGAGCCACGAGGAAGAACGTAAATTAAAAAAATATGGGTTAAGTTATAAGAACTAGTCAGGAACAGGACTAAACCAAAGCTGAGCTTTCATAATTAATAAAAAGTCTCCATGTCATTATTTGCAGGCTGGCAGTCCCAACAAAAAAGTACCACTACATTTATCACTCCAACATGGGGCATGACCACACAGACAGAGAAGTCACGCCAGCAGGCACCACTGCAGTCGCCACCTGGGCCTCTCTGTGAGCACTCACAACAGTTGGTTGCCACTCATGGGAACTCAGGAAAGTGGGCTCAGCAACTTCCCAGAACTTTGGTGGTAAATGTGGCTCCTGCTGGTACCCACTTGCATGAGACTAGGCTCCTAGGGAACTGAGGGGAGTGAAGCCAGCCACCAGAAGTGCACAGTGGAAGCCCTAGCTGCCACCTAACAGTTTAAGATTTGTCTCATGTGGTCAAAAAGTGTGTCAGGCACTTACTAAAGCCAGGTCCAGACACAGAAATCCTCTAAAAAGGTACAGTATACTTAAAAAAGGTGCTTAGGTGCTGAAGAAAGAAAAGAAAATGGGTATAAACAGTCATAAAAAAATAAATAGCTTAAAAATAAAAAAGTAAAGTCTTTAAAGAGAGAGTAAAGTAATATATGTAAAAAAAAGCCACATAAGGATGGGAAATACCATAACATAGGGCATGTGGATCATATACAGTGCTTTGTTAACTTTAAATATTTTAAATGCTAATAAGCAAAAATGACAGCTACTGAGAGACATTGGATTGTGAAAAGAGCTGCCAAATTAAACCAGCCTGTATATTTTGGGGATGTTTTAACTTTAAAATGGAAGTCAGAAAATATGTTGTGTTGGGGGAGAGGTTTTGCTTTTGTTTTTACAGGAAACAAAAAGCTATGGATTTCTTCAAAGTTAATAAAGATCCGATTTGATTAGGAAAGACCTTCTGAGGATCTTAGTTGCAGACATAAGGGAGGAAGGCAGAAAAGACTATAGGACAGGTGACATGTATGCTGATCTCTGCATGGGAATAGCTCTGAGACTGGATGAGACATGATAAATCTTGTTAGCTACAGAGTCCTCATGACATGCCACCCTTTCAAATGGCATGGATAGAGAGCTATATTACAGTTTGGTTATGCAGTTGAAATGGACTTATAAAGTTGACAGATGCCTTTTACCTGCTCAAACATAGAACAAAAAATCATCTTTAGCTGACTTGTACACACTGCTCATTCTATACTTGTGTTAATACAGATATATATGTTACCTTTAAAAGTTTGTGTATTTTCAGAAAAAGAAATGACCAGACACCAATAAAGACAAATAGCCCAGGTGATCCAGCCCCTTAGAATGCCTCTGTTGAAGTTTCCTCAAAATTCTGCATCTAGAACAACTTCAAAGCTGCTAGCTGGGAGGGTTCAGCCTCACAGACTACTCTAGCTAGGACTTCAGATAAGCCCTGTACTTTTTCATTGCACAGAGACTGCACAACAAATGTTACATCTAGTTTTCCCAGGACTTGACCATTATCTCAATTTTCTCAGGGTTCCCTAAAGATGCCAATGCCCCAAGGCAACAGGAAGTAATTTAAAGAACATGATGCCCACATTCCCAAGAGGTGGGATAGGTGGTTTTGGTCATTCTGTGGGTTATGGATGTTTGTCATCATTTAGGGGGTTTGGTTGCAAATTGTTACTAGTCATGGTAAGAGAGTAAACTAATCAAGGAAGGTTAGATTCCTTTTTTTTTTCTTTTTGAGACAGGGTTTCTCTGTGTAGCTTTGGAGCTTGTCCTGGAACTCACTCTGTAGAACAGTTTGGCCTTGAACTCACAGAGATTTGCCTGCCTCTGCCTCCCAAATGCTGGGATTAAAGGTGTGCATCACCTCCACCCAATGAGGAGGTTAGATTCAATGATCTCTTTCAGAAAAAAAATGGGGATATAGAAATTATAGAATTAAAGGGTAGATTATTGAATCTACTTTTAAACTAAAAAAAGCAACTGTTAATCTGAAATATTTTATATTGGTGTGGATTTTTGTGTATTTATGCAAATTTAAGGGTGTTAGAACACATTCTATATATATGTTTCTACTCTTGTTTAACGTATTGTACCTATACAGCTCATTTAAAAATGTGATGTAAAGTTCTAGTCTTTGGAAGCTATTTAGGATAATAAAGAAACACAGGTTAGTAGTTAGTTATCTATAACAAACTTATAGTTATGTTAGGCATGCTTTGAAGGTCAAACATATATTTTACATAGATAGATGGTCTTCAAACCTACAGAATATAGCATTTAAGATATTTTAATAACATAAAGCTTTTCATGACAATGAGACACTGCTCCTGGCAGCATCAGTTTACTTCAAAAAATGGATGATGGACATTGAAGAAATTCCGTATGGAGTTTGCTTTCTTTGTGACAAAGTTAGCCACTGGGCAAGAAACTGCCCTTGCCTTGACTGCTGACAGTATGCTGTCCAAATTAAACAAGCAAGACACAAAAGAAGGCAACTACCAAACTTTGCTAAGACAAGGTAGGACAATTCTTCAAAATTCCTGCTTCATAGAAAAGTCTGTCAGATATTTGATGCCTTTAGGTCGAAGATGGATGCCCCAATGTTGCAGAGGAAACTTGAATGACTGTCTAGGCAGCCAACTGTTTCTGTCATTTCTTACAATTTTTGGAAGTCGTTTGTTTGCACTTCCTGTTTACTCAGGTAATATTATATCCTTCTCAGGTCTCTGATGGTGTTGAAGATGAGATAGTTATAGTTATAGCTTTCCTTGTTAACCAAATTCAGAAAAAAAAAACTCACAAGAGATGTAAAGTGTATAAGATTGAGAGACATGCCGGGTGGTGGTGGCGCACGCCTTTAATCCCAGTACTCAGGAGGCAGAGACAGGCAGATCTCTATGAGGCCAGCCTAGGCTACAGAGTGAGTTCCAGGGCAGGCGACAAAGCTACACAGAGAAACCCTGTCTCGAAAAACAAAAACAAACAAACAAACAAAAAAAAAAAGATTGAGAGACATAAAAGCTAAAGTTGTTTAAGAAAATGTTATAATGTCTAAAAGGATATTTTAAGGCTGGTAATATAAGATATGATAGAACGTGAATTAGATACAAAACTTTGGACTCACCAAGATAGGATAGATAATGGAGTATTTTCTCTGAATTTGCCAAATGCAAATGGACTGGACATTGTGAATGTAATTCTTACCTGATAATTGTTCTTACTGTATATAGTTTTACTATGTTAGAGTTAAAACCTTTCCTTTTTATTTAGACAAAGGGGAAATGTGTGGGATATTTGTACATTGTATGAAAATGTGTTGCTGTTATTGGTGTAATAAAAAGCTGAACAGCTAATAGCTAGGCAGGAGTTATAGGAGGGACTTCCAGGCAGAGAGAGAACTCTGGAAAGAAGAAAGGTAGAGTTGCTAGCAGACAGAGAGAGGAAACAGGAAGTGCAAGATGAGAGATAACACCGTGTGACAGAATGAAGATTAATATAAATGGGTTAATTTAAGTTGTAAGAGTTAGTTGAGACAAGCCTAAGCTAAAGGCCACCCTTTCATAATTAATAATAAGTTTCTGGGTCATTATTTGTGGGCTGGCGGTCCAAAGATAGTCAAACAAAAAAGCTTGCTACAGAGCTCAGCATAGATTTATTAAAGAAAAGTGAAAAAGAACTCCCAAGGGTGGGAGGGGATAGAAAGGAGAATACTCTGTTTGGGGTTTTTGAGACAGGATCTTGTTATGTAGCCTTGGCTGGCCTTGAACTCATGGCATTCCTTTTGCCTCAGTCTCCAACGTGCTGGAATCACAAGTGTGTGCCACCATATCAGGGTATGTGTTTCTTTCGAAGTAATTATAGATTCAGTTGCAGTGTGTGGTTTACTCAGTTTCCCCTAGTAGTAATCCTGTGAAACCTTTGTAGATCATTTCTTGGATTCTCACATACAGAACATTTCTATGGCCACAAAGATCTCTCCTTTTTTTCCCATGCTGGGGGAAGGAATCTATGTGAAGTTTATGCAAGTACTCTATTACTGAACTGCACCTGTATCTCTTATTTTATCTTTAAAAGCCAAGACCACTGGGTGGTGGTGGTGCACACCTATAATCCTAGCTCTCAGGAGGCAGAAGCAGGTGGATCTCCATGAGTTTGTGGCCATCCTGGTCTACAAAGTGAGTTCTAGGACAGCCATGGCGGGTACACAGAGAAACCCTGTCTTGAGAAACTAAAAAAAGAAAAAAAAGGGTGTATATATATGTATATATATATATGTATATATATGTATATATATAATAAAGTATTTATCTATTTATTTTAAAAAAAGCCAAGACTACTTCCTGTCTCTTAATCCCTGACAACCATTAATATGTTCTCTAATATAGTACAGATGCATTATTTCAAGACTGTTATATAATCAGATCATGCACTATGTGCTTTTTGGGGATTCATTCTTTTTGCTCTGAATAATTCTCTATAACTTCATACAGATTGCTGTATGTGACACAGTAGATTGTTCATTCTTTTTTTTTGGTTTTTTTTGTTTTGTTTTGTTTTTTCGAGACAGAGTTTCTCTGTGTAGCTTTGCGCCTTTCCTGGATCTCATTCTATAGACCAGGCTGGCCTCCAACTCACAAAGGCATACGCTACCACCACCACCGGGTGTTCATTCTTATTCTAAGTAATATTCCATGGTGTGGATAGAACACATTTTAGCCATTCATTGGTTAAAGAACATCTTAGTTGTTTCTATTGTACACTGCAAGGGAACAGTAGACTACTTGAGCTAGAGTACCGAGGAGACATAAGAGGAATATACCGGCCAGGCGGTGGTGGCTCACCCCTTTAATCCCAGCACTCGGGAGGCAGAGCCAGGCGGATCTCTGTGAGTTCGAGGCCAGCCTGGGCTACAGAGTGATTTCCAGGGAAGGCGAAAAGATACACAGAGAAACCCTGTCTCAAAAAACCAAAAGAAAAAGAAAAAAAAAAAAGAAAAAAAAAGGAATATACCTATCATTTGCAGTAAAGTGGATGGAACTGAAGGACATTATGTTAAGTAAATAAGCTAGATGTGGGAATTCTACATATTCTCTTACATGTGGATGTTATAAAGGTTAATTGGAATGTACAATAGTGATTAATAGAGGCTGGGAAAGGTAGAGAGAAGAGTATGTACAATGGAAGATAACATAGCCAGTACCCAAACACAATTAGATGGTAATCTTTTTTTAAATTTTTTTGCAGTTCTCAAACTTAATATTTAGCTGAGAACAACTTTGGACTTCTAATTTTCTTGCCTCTGCCTCCCGAGGATTACAGATATGTTAGGATTACAGATATGCATCACCACACCTAGTTTTATGGAGCACTGGGCATAGAACCCATGGCTTTGTGCATTTAAACAAGCCACATCCTAGACCCATAGCATACTTTTCTTGTCATACTGTAGTGTATGTAGTTTGATGAATTCACATTCTGTGTTCAAACCTTCCTGTCTTGTGATCTAACTTCATAGTCCCCAGGGTATTATTATTGTTTTGAGATAGGGTCTCTATGTAGTTGAACTTGAACTCTTGATCCTTTTGCTTTTACCTTACAAGTGGTGGAATTATAGGTGTGGGAGACCACACTCAATATTTTCTTTTAGTCTCTGTATAGTACAAGTCAGCCTAGAATTATGTAGCTCAGGCTGGCCTCAAGCTCATATTCTTTCTTCATATAATATATATATACATATGTGATTTATCTTACACAGCTGGAGAGCAAACCTAGGACCTTCTACATTCTAGGCAAGCATTTTAGCATTGAGCTACATCCTCAGTCCTTTTCAATTTCTCTCTCTCTCTCTTTTTTTTTTTCCAAGACAGGGTTTCTCTGTGTAGTTTTGGTGTCTGTCCTGGATCTTGCTCTGTAAACCAGGCTGGCCTTGAACTCATAGAGATCTGCCTGCTTCTGCCTCCTAAATGCTGGGATTAAAGGTGTGTGCCACCACCGCCCAGCTTCTTTTTCTTTTTTTGAATCTGAGTCTTGCTATACCGCCCAAGCTGACCTGGAACTTACTATGTATATCCCACACTGGCCTCAAACTCACAATCCTTCTGCCTCTGCCTCTTGAGTTCTAGGATTATAGGAGTGTGCCACCATACTTGGAAGCTTACTTTATATACCTAATTTTTAGTGTGCGTTTATGTGTGTTGCCATGGTGAATATGTAGAAGTCAAGAGGATGACCTGTGAGAGTTGGTTCTCTCCTTCTTCTGTGTGGGTTCAAGGAATGAATTCAGTTTATTAGGTTTGGTGGCAAAGGATCTTACCCACTGAGCAATCTTGCCAACCTTTTTTTATACATACATACATACATACATACATACATACATACATACACACATACAGTGTGTGTATGTCAAATTATCACATAATACCAAGTAAGTTTGTACAAATAAAATAATAGTCCTATGACATGTAAGGCTCCAAGTTCAAGACATAGCCCTAATACGTGTGTGTGTGTGTGTGTGTGTGTGTGTGTGTGTGTGTGTGTGTGTTTTGTTTTATTTTGTTTTCTTTCAGAGAAGGTTTCCTGTAGCCCAGGCTTACCTGAAACCTGCTATGTAGCTAAGGATGGCACTGATCTTCCCATCTCTTCCTCCTAAGTACTAGGTGCTACTGTCAGTGTAATAATTAGTAAGTTAACATGGTGCCAGAGCTTTTCAGGGTTCCTCCCTAGAGTACAGTATCAAGTAAGACATGGACCAAGGTATCCAGAATGGCTCTTTCCATTCAGCTCCCAATGGGGCTGCACTGAGAAGATTAGTACCTATGTGTTCTCCCTAACTTGCCCCTGCTCTGATCACTGTAGACTGTCATTACAGGGATCTGTGTCATTTGAGGATGTGGCTGTGGATTTCACCCAACAAGAGTGGCACAGACTGGACTCTACCCAGAGGAACATGCACAAGGATGTGATGCTGGAGACCTACAGTCACTTGGCATCTGTGGGTGAGGATGAGTGTGTCTGGGTAACCCCTGGGAGCATATGGTTCCTGTCATGTATGCCACCACTGCAGTTTAGTGATATATTAGTTTTAGATTTAAGAGTTACAGCTGAATGATCAGTTTAGGGCTCCAGGAAGAATGTGTTCTCATGTCCCCAAATGTAAGGTTTAAATGGGCCCCTTCCTTGTGCAGCTCATGAAAGATGTACCTTCCTCCTCCATCAGATGCCCTAAAGCTCAAACTTCTTGACCCATGTCCTGTGCCATTTCCCATTAACAGGCCTCTGCGTGGCCAAACCAGACATGATCTTTAAGTTGGAGAGGGGAGAAGAACTGTGGATATTAGAAGAGGAATCTTCAGGCCGTGATTACTCAGGTGAGTGAGCAAGAACCAGAAACACTGAACACATGGGAAGCCAGACCCCAGGAATTTAGGTCAAAGGGCATCCTATATAATATTTTTCAGGAATCATTTTAGAGCCTTGGGCTCTTTGAAATAAGGACAGAAAGTTTACATGCTTCAGTAAATTAAATTACTAAACGAAATTATCTACCCCAATATTATGCTCACATCTTAGTACTAGTGTATTTTGATGTTTATAATGTTATCTGTTGCACTTACTGATCTCTGCCTCATGTTAGAAATTTATTCTTCCATTTCTTATATTTTTGGTTGTGAGCCTAGCGTTTAACGGCTGAGCCATCTCTCCAGCCCTATTCTTCCATTTCTTAATTGCTGTTGATGTCTTCTGATATCAGGCATCTGTTCATATATTCACTTAATTATCTACCAAAACTTAAAGGACTGTCAAATGTATGCTGGTCACATTCTAGGTACTGGGATCCAGCAGTGAATAAATAATATCTCTATTCTCTTGGAGCTTGCAATCTAGTGAGAGAAGGCATCCAGAAACAAACAAATATGTAGTGTTTTGGATGATGAAAAGAAAAGCAGTCCAAATTAATATAGACAGCCATTGATGTGCACTTTTAGGGACTATATCCATGGAAAGGTTTTTGGTGAGGTCAACATTAGTGTACAAATGTCAGTGAAATGAGAGACAGAGCTATGTAGATTTGGTGTGTTCTAGGCAGAAAATTGTGAATGTTGATCTTTACCTGAGAAATGTATCCTGGGACTAGTGAAGAGGTCTGTGCATTAGCAAGGGGGCAAATTGTAGGTGGATTTCTTTTTTCTTTTCTTTTCTTTTTTTTTTCTTTTTTTTGTTTTTCTGAGACAGGTCTCACCGTACAGCCCAAGTTGTCCTGAAACTTGTGATCCTCCTGCTTCAGTCTCCAATTACTGAGATTACTGGTTTGAATTACTGTGTCTAGCTGCAAATTATAGCATTATAAGACTATGTTAAGTATTTTATATTATGACAGGGGAAGCCATTTGGGGATTTTACATGAATGAATGACACACATCTTGTTTTTAAAGGACCTCTGTCTCTGCTATGTGGCAACAGTTCAATTGGGGGTAATGCCCTTGTGCTGGAGAACAACATTTTTCAGTATCGGAGTATTCAAACTTTGAATCAAAATGTTGATTATAACAGATGTGAGGAAGACTTCCATGAAGAAACAGGTTTTGTTCAACATAAAAGGACTCATACCAGAGATAAAAACTTTGAATGTTATGAATGTGGAAAAGTATACTGCAGGAAATCTAACCTTGTTGAACATCTGAGAACACATACAGGGGAGAGGCCCTATGAGTGTGGTGAATGTACAAAGACTTTCAGTGCAAGGTCATACCTCATTGCTCATCAGAAAACTCACACGGGAGAAAAGCCCTTTGAATGTCATGAATGTAGAAAATCTTTTGGCAGGAAGTCACAACTCATTCTACATTGCAGAACACACACAGGAGAGAGACCCTATGAATGTACTGAATGTGGGAAAACCTTTTCTGAGAAGGCAACCCTCACAATCCACCAGAGAACCCACACTGGTGAGAGGCCTTATAAATGCAATGAATGTGGTAAGACATTTCGTGTCAAGATATCTCTCACCCAGCACCTGAGAACTCACACAGGGGAGAAACCCTATGAATGTGGGGACTGTGGGAAAAACTTCCGAGCAAAGAAATCCCTAAACCAACATCAAAGAATTCACACAGGTGAGAAACCCTATGAGTGTGGACAATGTGGGAAATTCTTCCGAATGAAAATGACTCTAAATAATCATCAAAGAACTCACACAGGTGAAAAACCCTATCATTGTAATGAATGTGGGAAAGCCTTCAGGGTACACTCATCTCTGGGAATCCATCAGAGAATCCATACCGGAGAGAAGCCCTATGAATGTAATAAATGTGGAAATGCTTTCTATGTGAAAGCTCGTCTCATTGAGCATCAGCGTATTCATTCAGGAGAGAAACCCTATGAATGTAGTGACTGTGGGAAGATCTTTAGCATGAAGAAATCCCTTCGTCAACACAAGAGGACTCACACTGGTGAGAAGCCTTATGAATGTAGTGAGTGTGGAAATGCTTTTTATGTGAAAGTGCGCCTCATTGAGCATCAGAGAATTCACACAGGAGAGAGGCCTTTTGAATGTCAGGAATGTGGAAAGGGCTTCTGTCGGAAAGCCCACCTCACAGAACACCAGAGAACTCACTTGGGCCAATCCTTGCTTTGTGCATTGGAGAAAGCTTCTCCTTGAAGAGTCCCTCACTCCCAACACTGGGTCAAGCCCCTAGGGGCATCTAATCAAGCAGAACATGCAAAGCACATTTGCCACTGTGTGGTACTTAGACCGGTATAAAAATGTATCTGATCCCTTTAGGGAATAGCTCATTATTGCTTGTTTTTTTTTGAGACACTTTGTAGCCCAGGCTGGCCTTGAACTTTTGCCATAGTCTTCTGAGTGCTTTGACAACAGGTGGGCAAAACAGTCTGTCTGGCTTTTTTTCATTTGTATTTCTCAATTTAGTGATGAAGTTGAACATATTGTGTGATGATTAGCCATTTAAATATTTTTTTAAATCTGTACTGATTGCTTATATCCTTTGTTCACTGTTTCCTAATGAGAACTTTATCTTTTACTCTCTGGTTTAAATGTTGTTGTTGGTGTTGTTGTTTAACATGTAAGCATATAAAGTCCTCATTCATGTGTTAAAATATCTTCTCTCAGATTACTCAGCTGGTTTTTCAATTTTGTTAACTCTTTTCTTGCACTAAAGATTTATGTTTAAGCTATTGTCTGTTTTAAGGTGGTAATATTTATGTATACTTCCTCAAACATTTAAAATTTGAATCTACTGTGAGATTTTTTTGATATAGTATGGAGCCTGCAATGTATAATACTATATTGTCTTGTTAATTTTTTACAGAAATGGTGTCACATTGTAGTTAAATGCCTAGCAGTTGGCTTGTTTTCAATTGACGTTACCTTCCTAAGATCTGTCCCGGTTGGTAACTTTAGGTCTTGTGCCAGTTATTAAGCTATTCTGTTCTTACTGTAAGTCCACCCTTCTACAGTGTGCTTTGTTACTCTGAAACATATTCTGCCTTGTCAGCTGCTACCTGTTGGAACTTAGCTAAAAAGATTCTGGATACAGCCAGGCTGTGGTGGCACATGCCTTTAACCCCAGCACTCAGGAGGCAAAGGCAGGTAGATCTCTGAGTTTGAGGCCATGCTGGTCTACAAAGCCTAGGACAGCCAGGGCTACATGAAGAAACCCTGTCTTGGAAAAAAAAAGGAAAAAGGATAAAAAGATACTAGATATATACTTTGGGCTAAAGACAAAGGGACTTCATCTTTTCCCCTTCCCATGAGCTCCTTGTTCATCCAAATGTTTTCCCAGAATCACTTCTACACAGGGACAGAGGAGTTCCTGTTGCTCAACAGGATGTTTTATCGGATGCTCAACTCTGAAAGAACCAGCCTTGTGGTATTGCATCTTCTTGAGATAAGCATCAGCTGAATGATGTCACCACCTTAAACCTGTGAGCCCTAGCTATGTAGGACCCCTCCCATACCCTTCTAATTATTATTTTTAATTAAAGATAGGGTCTCATTTTATAGCACAGGCTGGCTTAGAACTCAGGATCATCCTGTAGCTATCTCCCTTGTCTTGGTATCACAAGCATGTTCCTTCTACTTTTAAATAATTCTGATTTCATCCTTTGTTACTGATAATGGATGCTAAGCAGAAAGAGAAAGGATCCTCTGCAGCATCTACTTCCGGGAACCATTTCAGACATAAGAACATGTTAGCTGCCTCTGATACAAACGGCCTGGTCAGTTCAATAATTGCCTGATAGATAAGGAATCTAAAACATTTGTTGTTTTGAGACAGGGTCTCACTATGTAGCTCTGCTTGGTCTGGAACTCATGATATAGACCAGGCTGTACTTAAACTCAGAGACTATAATAGAAAAATCTCTAAGGTATTTGTCATTAATTTTCAAGCACTGGCTTTCCATATTTATAAAAAAAAAATCAACTATCACTGGCCTTTCAATGAGGGATAACAGTCCATAAGCTGCTTGTAATGAATTGCAATGTTAAAGATGAACCAGTGACAGGCAGGGGCTCTAAACTGTTCCAAAGCTAATGAAATCAAAATGTAATCAGACAGCAATAGATATTAGTTATTGCTTCTTTGGCCCAAACTAACAAAACTAGAAGGTAAACTGGCAAAATACATGTAGTTATTATTATTATTTTAGAAATACCGTGAATTCTAGGTCACCCAAAGCAACTCTTAGCTGATTATAAGGTTAACCCAAGTGATATTAAGGTTAAACATTTTCTCCATGGTTGGCCCCAAAGGGTAGAGCTCTGCCTTCATGCCCAAGGCCCATGTCATCTTGAAAAGATGACAGTTTTGTGCCCCTTCAATAAAAACTACAAAGAACAAAGGTTTGCTGGGCAGTTTGGCCCTTAAACCTGCTGCCTTGGTTTCCATGTATTTAAAAAGACATTAGAGACTGGTAAAGGAAATGGATTTATTAAATGTTTGAGCAAATCCCATAGCAAGAAAGACTCCTTCCACCCTTCCTGTAGCATCACTGTAGTTTTGTAGAAGAAATGAAAGAAAATCCAGAAGCTATGCATATGTTAACCGAGATAAGCCATCAAAACAATAGGAAATCTCTCCCCCAAAGGCAGGTTTCTTCTCTGGTGTTTGCACATCAGTGCCTTTTAGTTTTTCCCTTCTCTCAGTATGGGGTTCTTGGGGGTCCATTGTTTTAGGATCCTTGTTTTCAAAGCAGAAGGGAAGGGCACAAATCTCTAACATATTCTCTTACCGGGGCTTCAACCTAGGGTAATGTTGTATGTGACCCTGGTCACTCTCTTTGTTCTCTGCAGTGTGTTCCCCTTGTGCTCTGTTGAAAGTGTAGTTTTCTCCTTTCCCTCTTTCAGTCTCCTGTCAGCTGCTGAGATCTCCAGCTTGTTTGCTGTGTTTTTTTCTCAGACTCCAATAAATTGTCCTTGAGCTCTTTCTGTGTCTTTTAAAATTCTTTTATTTATGAGATCACGAACCTACAAAGGGAACTCTGTACCACTCATCCCCATGACATTACTGCTCTTGCCCAGTGGCTTTCTGCAGTTGCTACTTCCCCGATATCCTAAATGTTCTCATATGTTTGTGTGGCTAACAATTTCATAGCCAGTAAATTTTTTGAAGTAGGTTATCTGTGTTAAAACAACTGATAATGTTTCCTGCTTGGGCTCTAATTGATGCAGAAGGTTTTCAGCTTTATTAATTATTGGACTTTTCCTGCCTTAAGTTGTATATATTACAATGTAAAGGGCAGTGTGAGAAAGTTTCCATTTTCCACAGCCATCATTACTTATTATCAGTCCTCTAAATTTTTAACAAGTTTGTTCATTTACATGTCTATGTATAAACGTTCATAGATATTTCAAAATAGCACGATGTAATATGGTATCTGTGTGCACAAACCATTTTTAAAATTGTGTGTGTGTGTGTGTGTGTGTGTGTGTGTGTGTGTGTGTGTGTTTATGGGTAAGTGGGTACATGTGCTATAAAACTCACATGGAGATCAGGACAACTTTGTAGAGTCTGTTTTCTTCTTCCACTTGTGTGTGGATTCTGGGAATTAGACTCAGGCTTCCAGGATTGTACAGCAAATGCTTTTACCTGCTGATCCACCTCTCTGACCCATAAAACCATTTTTATGTGAGCAATATTCCTTTGGTTTTGCATACATAATCACTATCTTAATTCTCTTCATTATTTTCTACATTTAACCCGGGATCATTTTCCTCTTGAAAAATTATTATACAGACTTTACTCTCATACTGTCATGAGTGCTACACCAGAAACATAGACATATTTGTCTTTCTCCCCTGCCAGAATTTGACTAATAAATTCACAAGTTTTATATGTATATTTTTTAAAGTCTCATAAGTTAGCCAAATATACATTTAAGATGGCATATTTTTGCTGCATATGGAAATTTAGTTGTCCAAAATTCTAGTGGAACAAAATTATGTCAGGTGGGCTCAATGGTCCGCATCCATAATAACTGGATGTCATAATCATGATTTCTTTCTTTTTTTTTGTTATGTTTTTTCAAGATAGGGTTTCTCTGTGTAACAGTTCTGGCTGTCCTAGAATTTGCTTTGTAGACCAGGTTGGCCTCCCGAATGCTGGGATTACAGGCTTGCATCACCACTGCCTGGCTAATCATGATTTCTAATCTTGACACAGCATTAGGTATTGAGTAATGCAGGTTTTGCTAGGTATGGGCATAATCTTTAGTTTTTTACTGCCTGTTCCTGCTCTTTTCCTCAGAGGATGTCCTGTAACTTCCTTATAATTTTATATATAGGTCTTAGTATGATAGTTCAATGAGCTATGTGTTGTTTTCAGTTCTCAAATAGAAATAGTCCTATGAATTTTGGTGCTTTCTGTTTAGATACAGGAGTCCTGATTGTTCCAGTTTTGTCTTTTGCTATCCTTGGCATCTGTCTGTCACATACCACCCCCCAAATGTCAAGAAGTATCTAGTTCACTTTTCTTTTTATTCCAAATATTTTCATATTATCTTCTCATATTATATCTCAATCTAGATCTGTCCATTTCAGTATCCCCAAACCTTGTGAGGCTTCTTACATTCCAGCTTGCTGCTGTTGAGTCCTATAGGGACAGGACTCTTTATGAGTGGTTAGTTGTGAGCCTTAGTAGCTACCTCATGGTTTAAATTTGGATTTTCTTCAAAGGAAGTAATCTGATTAATTAAAATTTGTTTTTTTGAGTTTTTTTGTTTGTTTTTGTTTTTGTTTTTCAAGACAGGGTTTCTCTGTATAGCTTTGTGCCTTTCCTGGAACTCACTCTGTAGCCCAGGCTGGCCTCGAACTCACAGAGATCCGCCTGTCTCTGCCTCCTGAGTGCTGGGATTAAAGGTGTGCACCACCACCACCCAGCTTAAAATTTGTTTTAAATTTTATGTGTATCAGTGTTTTGCTTGCATGTGTGCCTGTGCATCACATGGCTGCATGCTACTTACAGAGGCCAAAAGAAGGCATCACATCCCTTGGGACTGGAGTTGCAGACAGTTGTGAGCTACTATGTGAGCGCAAGGGATTGAACTTGGGTCCTCTGGAAGAGCAACTAGTACTCTTAAGCACTGAGACATCTCTCTAACCCCTGATTTGGTCCATTTTAGAGATATATGTTCATTTTTTCCAGGTTCTAGGATTTATTCTAACTCCTGCCACAATTGGTTTGACTTTTTAAAAAATAATAAGTTGCCGGGTGGTGGTGGCGCACGCCTTTAATCCCAGCACTCGGGAGGCAGAGCCAGGCGGATCTCTGTGAGTTCGAGGCCAGCCTGGGCTACCAAGTGAGTTCCAGGAAAGGCGCAAAGCTACACAGAGAAACCCTGTCTCGAAAAACCAAAAAAATAAATAAATAAATAAATAAATAAATAAATAAATAAATAAATAAATAAATAAATAAATAAATAAATAAATAAATAAAAATAAAAAATAAAAAATAATAAGTATCAGCCACAATCAGAAAAACCCCAGGGGAGACTAGGGTACCAGACAGTGTACTTCAACCCTAACTCTGTTGTTCCCTTAACCCTCTAGGGTTTCTAACCCAAATCAGTCCAACCAGTCCTGGGTACTAGCTACCCAATGTGCAAGTGCCTCCTCCTGGGAAGAGAGAGGACATGTATAGCAAGTGCCGGAAAACCTGGCTCAGGATCAACCCCGTTCCTGTCAGTCAGCTGTACTCCAGTCCATGCCCAGGTCCTCCAGCTCAATTCCAAGGCATACCACTTACTTGGGAGGTGGGACAGTACATCTCTTCAGGATGTAAGCCAGGTAGGTGGGTGCCCTGGCATGACAGTCCCACAGAGGGGCAACCGCACCCAGCCAACCTCCGTTGACAACCGAGGGCAGAGACTACCTTCTCATCCCACCCCACTCCTAGCAAAGGGAGAGAGGCACAAGATTAGGGTTTTCCTCAGAGCCCCAAACCACAAGTACAGAATAAATAACTTAAAAGCGGCAAGAGAGGGAACGGGGCAGGCTTTAGAGGCAGGAGCGCTGAGAGGAACCAAAGCTGGTCAAGGGGAAGGGGCGGCAAGCAGCAGCTGGGAACTCAGGCTGCCCCAGCAGGGCAGGGCTGGGGGGCAGGATGGGGGCGGGGAGAACATGGGGTCACCCCAGGAGGATGAGGCTGGGCCCCTTCCTGGGGCAGGGAATGAGGTAAGAAACATTTCAAATAGAGCAGCACCGTCCCTCTCACCTGGCTGTCCTCACAGCCCTGGGGCAGGGAGGGCAGGGGGCCGCTCTGATACAGGCTCCCTCTTCCTACCCTCCCCTTCCCATTCCTTGAAGCTGTAGAGGCTGGAGGCCCTTTCCTGACCCCCAACAACAAAAGAACAGCTTCTGCTGCCAAGGAGGCCCATGGGGACTGAGGGAAGGGCTGCCCCATGAGGCAGTTCTGGACGCCCACCTCAGCAGACAGCACTCTGCCTGCTGACTCCGGGGACTGGGGACATCTGATAGGACTCTGCACACAGACAGGACACACCAGCCCTGCCCCTCAGCTCCAAGCACCGGACCCATTCACATTGCTGAGGGCAGCCAGGGGAGGCCCCCTCTGGCCTCAGCTTCCAAACAAAAGCCACCTGGGTAGCCACAATGCCCCTCAGCAGGACTCAGTCCAGTTCCTGGGGTGGGGAGCAGGCAGTGGCCTGGCACAGTGCCCAGGTCAGGCCCCTAGCCTCACTGGACATCCAGTAACTCACTCAATAAACAGGAAAAACACCTCCCCATCAAACTTATGTCCAAGGCATAATATGTCCAGGTCTGTGTTCTGCATGCCGAGGGGTCATGCTTCATTGCAGAGGACCCTGACACCCCCCAGGGGCACATAACTGGATCCTTTGCCTGCTTGGCTTACCAAGCTTCCCAAGCCCAAACCCCCAGCAGCTGTCCATATGCCAGGCTATGCTGCCTGGGTGAGGGTTGGGAGAGAGGGCTCTCTCAGTGTGGTAGTTTCAATGTAATAGGCCCCCATAGTCTCATAGGGAGTGGCACTATTAGGAGGTGTGGCTTTGTTGGAGTGGGTATGGCCTTGTTGGAGGAAGTGTGTCACTGGGGGTCGAGCTTTGAGGTTTCCTATGCTCAGGACAGTGTCTCAGTCAACTTTCTGTTGCTTGCAAGATATAAGCCTCTAAGATACCACATCTAAGGCACCACATCTGCCTGCATGCTGCCATGCTCCTCGTCATGATGATAATGGACTGAACCCCTGAACTGTAAGCAAGCCACTCAAATTAAATACTTTCCATTATAAGAGTTGCTGTGGCCATAGTGTCATTTCACAGCAATAGAAACCCTAAGACACTCAGCCAAAGACTCACTGCACTGTGAGTAGGCTCTGCAGCTCTTCTGGCCCCAAGGTCTTGTAGGTGATCCAAGTTGAGTTGCTGTACTTAAAAGGAGCCGAGTTGCTAAGTTCCCCTGAAGGAGAAAAAGAAGGGGAAGGGTGTTTGATGCAGAAGTACAGAGAACCCAGTTTTGTGTTTTAAAGACTTGATCTTTGAAGGGATTTAGGGTTCTTGTCTGATCTTCTCTCCTTGGCTTTCTTCTCTGAGTTATAGGACCAGCCATTGTCATTGATGTTATCATTGTCTTCTTGGTCACTCTCAAATGTGTTCATATTGTTGCTATTGGCAATCTGACGGTTGGTGTTTTGGTTGCTGTCATGACCCGCTCATTCCCAGGCACTTCTCTAGGTGTGTGTGGAGTGGGGGCAAAGCGGGAAGCAGCAATACTGCGGCTGCAGTTGGGGCAAACACACTCCTTGCTCTTTTACTGCTTGAAAACCTGTCCAAAACGTCTAAACTAGTCTGGTCCATGATCTCAAAATCCTTCATGCTCTCAGGATCCACATCATCCAGAAAGAAGTAGCCACATTTGACAGCCCGGTGTGCCTCAAAGCAGAATCCTAAACAAGAATCCTCAACCAGGTCTGCATATTATCTCCTGAGCCTCTAGTTTGTTGTTATCTAGGCCAGACAAAGACATTTTCTTTTGTAAACTCTTCTGGAGACGGCCTCTGACTGCTCACATCACAGCCAACTGCAACAGAGCACAGCCCGCTGCAACAGGGCTCACCCAGGGGGCCGCACTGGGGCTCAGGGATGAGTCCTCTGGCGGTGGTGGTGGCTGTGGCTGCTGCTCCAGAGCTCCATGTCTGTAAGTCCATCCTCGCCTCTCCCCGGGCCCAAGGGGTGGGGGTCGGGCTACCACCCCTCACTTCCCATCTTGCCTCCTAACTGGGAGGCCATGGCTCCTTTTCCTTCTTTCTCGTTCCATCGACGCCCCCTCCTCACCTCACCCCGACCCCTATATCTATATGTTCATTAAGGCTCTTGTGTTTGCTACTCCGTTCTACAGGTATACTAGCTAACAACTGAAGGTTGTTGCTGCATGAAGTTTGTCCTCAGGTTTTACAATTTTGAGCTAGTGTATTCCAAGTCCTCTCCTATGTTTTGAGGCGTTCCTTGTCCCTGGTTATAATCTGTCACTCTCTTCCTGATTATAACTGACCTTGCCACATGGATCCTACCCCAAGGATCATTAAAATTTCATGGATCTTCAGGATGGGATGGTCCCAGGCAATCATCATTACATTGTTTGTGCTACCTACCAGTCATGATAGTATCTGCAGAGATATATCTCTAAATGCTTTAATGCTGTTTGCCCGTGTGACTATCCTGAGCAATTTAATTTTTGTTTTGTTGAGAAATGTGGTGGCTGTGGGCCACATGGCAACCTTCAGCTTTTCTGGTTGGCTACTGGTCTCATATTTTTGAACTGTTGAGTTGCCCCACAGTGTTTGCACCCTACATGTCATGCCACTGCTATTTGTCCACTGTGTTTTCAGTATAGCACATTGGCTCCGAGTATGCTGCTCTCCAGTTACCTAAGTCCCTCCTCATTAACCATAGAGACAGTGTCATTGGCTTGTTTAGGCCCCAGTAGAATCTACTTACCCATATTAGTTTCCATTATGGTTGATGCTGATCCTCCATTAGCAAACTGTACAGTTGGGGTTCTGTGTTTAAATTATTACATTTATTTATTTATTTATTTAGTGTGCACTTATGTGCATGTGCCAGAACATGTGTGGAGGTCAAAGGACAATTTTGGGGAATCAGATCTCCTGCCACCTAGGTCCTGGGAATTGAGCACAGGTTGTCAGGGTAAAGCATCTTCATCCACCGAGCCATCTTTTTTGCCCTGCCTTTGTTTTTTTAATTTTTAGTTTCATATAGTCCATGCTGGGCCTGAGCTTACTGTATAGTTGAGGTCCTTCTTCCTTTACTTCCCGAATTCTGGAATTACAGGTATGTGCCACCATGCCTTGAAACTATAGGGTGTTTTTAACATCCCAAAGGCCCCCACAATGTGTTATATTTATTTACTGTGTTGGAGAGTGTAAGCCACAACACACATGTGATGGTTGGGGACAACGAGCTTCTTCTCCCCTCCCAGGGATTGAACTCAGGCTTGGCAGGCTTGGCAACAAGCACCTTTATCTTATGAGCCATATTGTTGCTGGCTCCCCAACTTTCTTTTTTGAGATAGGGTCTCCTGTTGCCTAGGCTGGCCTCAAACTTGCTGAGGACAACCTTGAACTTCTGTTCTTCTTGCCTCTACCCCATAACTGCTGGGATTACAGGCATGTGCCACCACACCCAGTTTTCATGTGTTCTGGAGATCAAACTCAGGACTTTGTGCACACTCGGTTATAGCACTCTACCAACTGAGGTTTACCCCCATGTTCAAAGCAGAGATTTTGACCTCTACAAGCTCTCCCAGTAGCAGAGTCCACATTAGCCTCACCTTGCTGATAACCTAATAGCCATGAATTATAGGTTCTTTAACTCTTATAAGCCCAATCACAAATGTAGTAGTGCCCTAGCACTGAGCATGCTCTGTACTTCACAGCCTACCACTGCCTATTAGGCTCAACATGTCAACTGCCTCATATTTCTTAGTTAAAATATCTGTCTCATGTTTCTTTCCTTCCTTCTTTTTTCTTTTCCTTCCTTCCTTCCTTCCTTCCTTCCTTCCTTCCTTCCTTCCTTTTTTCCTTTTTGGTTTTTTGAGACAGGGTTACTCTGTAGCCCTGGCTGTCTATAGACAATGTTGCCCCTGCCTCCTGAGTGCTGAAATTAAAGTGGGATTAAAGGCGTGTGCCACCATCTCTCGGTTTCCTTCCTTAGTTCTCCCCCCTCTCTTTCTCTTTGAGACAGGGTTTCTCTGTGTAGCCTTTTCTGTTCTGGACCTAGCTCGGTAGACCAGGCTGGCCTTAACTCAGAGATCGGTATGCCTCTGCTTCCCAAGTGCTGGGATTAAAGGCAAGCGCCACCACCACCCAACTTTCATGTTTCTTAATTAAAACATCTTCCATTGTATATTAGTGTTTCTGCTATGTCTGCTAAACTTATATATAGGTACAGTGTTTGATCTTCATGAAAACTTAGCCCAGTGTCTACCTACTCCACATTAACCTTTAATCTTTCTTTGCTGGTTAGCTATTAGCTACTACTAAATGTAGTTTGTCTTAGGACTGAGGAGATAGCTCCATTGATAAAATGCTTGCCTCAAAAGCATGAGAAGAACCTGAGTTTGATCCCTAACACTCATATAAAAGACCAGCCTGGTGGTGTGTACTTGTAATATTAATGCTGGGTTTGATCCCTAAGACCCACATGGTAGGAGAGAACCAACTCATGCAAATTGTACTCTGAGCTCCATAGATGCACCATGGCACAGGTGCACTCATTAACAAGCAACACACACACACACACACACACACACACACACACACACACACACGAAATAAAATTTTTTTAAATTGAGGACTGACATCACAGAACTTTTCTTCAATGACTTATGGAAGCAGATGCACAGATCTACAACCAAACACCAGGTAGAGATCCAGGAGTCCAGTCAAAAAGAGAGAAGAGGGGTTCTGTGAGCAAGTGCATCAGGATCATGATTGGAAAACCTGCAGAGATGACCAAACCAAACTAGTGGGAACTCATGAAAGTTGGATCAATGGCTGTGGAGCCTACATGGAACTGGACTAGGCCCTCTGCATGGAGAGACAGTTGTGTAGCTTGATCTGCTTGGAGGGCCCCCTTGCAGTAGGATCAGAATCCATCCCTGGTGTATGAGAAGGCTTTTTGGAGCCCACTACCTATGATAGGATGCCTTGTTGCAGCCTTGAGGCAGGGGGAAGGGCTTGGACTTGCCTCTACTGGATGTGCCTCCCCATGGGAGGCTCCTGCCTTCTTGTGTGTGTGTGGGGGTGTTGGGTGGGATGGGAGGGGGAGGGGGAGGGGGTGGGAAGAGGGGAGAGGGGGATCTTTGATTGGTGTGTAAAATGAATGAAAAAAATTTTCTTAATAAAAAAAATTGAGGACTGACATCAGAGGTTGACCTCTGGCCTCCATACACATGCTCACCTAGACACATGCTGCACACATACACATAAAACAGTCTTTATCACACTATTAGCCCTTTTACCCATATATCTCTGCATATGCTGATGTTTACTTGTCCCCTAGAGCAGTATATTAACCTCAGGAACCCCAGCCTTCATTAGACCTCACCATGGTAAAAACAAAATAAAACAATAACAACAACATCTCGTCATGGTTTCAAATGATGTCACATTAGCCACCTCAGCATGATGCTTTTGACCCTCATGAGTCCTCATAGAGATGTCTGCTGATGCTTGATCAGCTCCATCACTCTGTGGAACCCTCTCTAGTCACCCGAAGAGTGGCTTTGGTCTCTATTATGATGCCTAGATTCTGATGGTCCTGTACTGGAATTATGGTATTCCTGACTTTTGCTTGTCTTTGTTTGGGGGAATTTTTTTGTTTTGTGTTTTGGTTGTTCTTTTAATGCCTGATTGTTTTGTAGTCCTACTCACTATTTTTCATATACAATGACTGTTATGGCCTCTTTAGAAGTTTCACGATCTTAAAAAAAGTGTGTGTGTGTGTGTGTGTGTGTGTGTGTGTGTGTGTGTGTA
This sequence comes from Peromyscus eremicus, assembly GCF_949786415.1. Lineage (NCBI taxonomy): Eukaryota > Metazoa > Chordata > Mammalia > Rodentia > Cricetidae > Peromyscus > Peromyscus eremicus. The sequence continues at coordinate 1,257,484 of NC_081439.1, read as the reverse complement.
ACACGAAAGCAGGAGGGGGACTATTTGAGGGAAGAAAGGGGACCAGGCAGCACAGAGGGAAGGTGCTTTGGAGGTAACATGAACAAAATGGTATTTATGTATGAAAATTCCATAAAACCCCAATATTTAATATGTTCTTTAAAGCAATGATAATAAAAAAGAATATCACTGCATCTTACTACAAATCAGAAAGACTCCACATTAAATGGAATATACAATACATGTGGACACCACAATTATTTAGAATTATTTTTAAATGTGGAAACATAAATTATAAAATTGTCCCAGAATGCAAATATGAACAAACTTGAAATAAATGATAAAAAGTTTCAACAAAGAAGACATCGGCAAACATAAGATACAAATTTTAAGAAACAAGGGAAATTTGGAACTGAAAAATATAATGACCCTCCAAACAAATGTAGTCAGGATACTTAAGAGCACTAAGCAAAAGGTTGATGTGGAGATGAGTTTGAAACAACATAGAACTGAATCTCAAAGGAAAACAGGGCCTGGAAAGATTGCTCAGGGGATGAAAAGACTGATTGCTCTTCCACAGGACCTGGGTTTGATCCCCAGCACTCACATAGTGGCTCACAACTCTGAGGGCCACCGTAAAGACACCACTAAAATGGCCACTCTGTAAGTGGAAAAGGAAAAGTTTATCTCAAACTTCCAAGGCTATGTGGGGTGGTATAGAGAGATGGGAGTTGTGGAAAAATCATGTGGGTTATAAGAAGGATGAGGAGGCAGGCGCGGCAGCGGCCCGCAGAGGCAGGCAGGCGCAGTGGCGGGCAGCAGCCGAAACACAGTAGCAATAAAGACCAGAAACTGAGCTATTACCTGCTGAAGAGTTAGTGAAAACAAGCTCTTAATCAAGAGCTTGGAACAGGGACACCTTTAATCCCAACACCCGGGGAAGGAGCCATCTCCGTGGGACGGAACCAGAATGGATCTGAACACTCTGTCTGAGACAAACCAGGGCCCAGCTGCTGATCCTGCAAAACCCAACAACTTGGAGGTGTTGGTGAGACTACCCTGCTCAGCTGAAATCCATCTGGAAGAGGATTCAGAACCCTACAGTTTGAAGTCTGAGGAAACAAGATCAGCTGAGGAGTTGACGAATGAACAAAACGTGACCGGAGAACACAGAAGAAGGCGCCGCCCAGCCACCGAACCAGATCACCAGAATTGTTAAGTATACACTTCACTGACTAAGAACAGGTAAGCTCCCATCTCCAGACCAACAGATCAGGTCCCTAGCCCCTAGGCCCTACCCATCGGAGTCCCAGAGACCAGACAGCTACCTTTCCCTGCTCCCCCACCAAAAAACAAAAACAAAAACAAAAACAAAAACAAAACAAAAACAAAAACAAAAAAAAAAAAAACCTAACCCCTACGAACCTAACAACCACTGAAACCATAAGCACACCCTGCACCAACTGGGAACAACTGCTCCCAAAGACAGAACCCATTAATACTGATTGGACTAAGCTGCTCCCGAAGAAACAGAGCCCAACAGCACCAATTTAACCAAGAACTCCTAGTGAACCAAGACTAAAAATTAGAACAAGAGAGGCACCTTCAGACACAGACGCTGCCTGCACCAAGCAGAGGAAGAGATGAGTAGACGCCCGTGCAAAAATACAGACAACAACATAAAGACCTATATGACAACATCAGAACCTAGTGATTCTACACCTGCAAGACCTGAACATACCAAGACAGAAGAAACAGAAGAAATCAATCCTAAAAATGACTTTAAGAAGATGATAGAGGCCCTTAAAGAAGAAATAAAAAATTCCCTTAAAGAGGAAATAAATTCCCTTAAAGAGGAAATGAAAAACTCCATTAAAGAGGAAATAAAAAATTCCCTTAAGGAGGAAATGAAAAACTCCCTTAAAGAGGAAATAAAAATTCCCTTAAAGAAATGGAAGAAAAAAACAAACAAAAAATTGGAAGAAATCAAAGAAAGCCAAGAAAAAGTAATTAAACAGATGAAGGAAACAATTAAAGATCTGAAAGTTGAAATTGAGACAATAAAGAAAACACAAGCTGAGGGAATGCTGGAAATAGAAATCCTGACTAAATGAACAGGAACTACAGAAACAAGCATAACCAACCGAATGCAAGAGATGGAACAGAGAATCTCTGACGTTGAAGACACAATAGAGAAAATAGATTCGTCAGTCAAAGAAAACACTAAAAACAAAAAAGTCATAACACAAAACCTCCAAGAAATTTGGGATACCATGAAAAGACCAAACTTAAGAATAATAGGGATAGACGGAGAAGAATACCAACTCAAAGGCACAGAAAATATATTCAACAAAATCATAGAAGAAAACTTTCCTAACCTAAAGAAAGAAATACCTATGAAGATACAAGAAGCTTACAGAACACCAAATAGGCTGGATCCAAAAAAAAAAGTCCCCTCGCCACATAATAACCAAAACACTAAATACACAGAACAAAGAAAAAATATTAAGAGCCGCAAAGGAAAAAGACCAAGTAACATATAAAGGCAAACCCATCAGAATAACACCAGACTTCTCAATAGAGACTATGAAAGCTAGAAGGTCCTGGACAAATGTTATGCAGACACTAAGAGACCACGGATGCCAATCCAGATATTATACCCAGCAAAACAATCACAATAGGCGGAGTAAACAAAATATTCCATGATAAAACCATATTTAATCAATACCTGTCCACAAACCCAGCCCTACAGAAAGCACTAGAAGGAAAAATCTAACCCAAAGAAGCTAAACACACCCATGAAAACTCAGGCAATAGATAATCCCACACCAACAAACACCAAAGAAAGACAACACAACACAACCACAAAAAATAACAGGAATTAACAATCACTGGTCATTAATATCCATCAATATCAATGGTCTCAACTCACCTATAAAAGACACAGACTAACAGAATGGATAAGAAAACAGGATCCATCCATCTGCTGTAGATGTAACCAACCGTCTTATTAAATAAGAAACACAGAGCCAATGCAAAGAAGAAAGCCAAGAGATCAGAGCTAAGAGCCTTACCCGCCTGCTGCAGCTAGCCTCTTCAGCCAAGAGACCTCTCTGAAAAAGAGACCTACTTCCTGTCTGTTTCTGTTCTGACTTTTCATTGGTTGTAAACCCAACCACATGACTGCCTCGTCACTGTCTGTCTGTACAGACCTCCAGGTCTTCTATGGTTGGTATTGAGATTAAAGGCGTGTGTCTCCAATGCTGGCTGTATCCTTGAACACACAGAGATCTACCTAGCTCTGCCTACCAAGTGCTGAGATTAAAGGCGTGCACCACCAACACCCAGCTTTTGCTATGGCTCTAATAGCTCTGATCCCCAGGCAACTTTATTTATTAACATACAAATAAAATCACATTTCAGTACAAATAAAATATCACCATAATCTGCTGCATACAAGAAACACACCTTAACTTAAAAGACAGACACTACCTCAGAGTAAAGGGCTGGGAAAAGGCTTTCCAAGCAAATGAACCTAAGAAACAAGCTGGTGTAGCTATCCTAATATCTAATAAAATAGACTTCAAACTAAAATCAATCAAAAGAGATAAGGATGGACATTACATATTTATCACAGGAAAAATCCACCAAGATGAAGTCTCAATTCTGAACATTTATGCCCCAAATACAAAAGCACCCACATTCATAAAAGAAATATTACTAAAATTTAAAACGCACATCAAACCCCACACATTAGTAGTGGGAGATTTCAACACACCACTCTCATGAAAAGACAGATCTACCAGACTGAAACTTAACAAAGAAATAAAGGACCTAACAGATGTTATGACTCAAATGAACTTAATAGATATCTACAGAACATTCCATCCTAACACAAAAGAATATACCTTCTTCTCAGCACCCCATGGAACCTTCTCAAAAATTGACCACATGCTTGGTCACAAAACAAATCTCAACAGATACAAAAAATTTGGAATAACCTCCTGTATCTTATCGGACTACCATGCCTTAAAGTTAGATTTCAACAACAACAAAAATTATAGAAAGCCTACAATCTCATGGAAACTGAATAATGCCCACCTGAAACATCAATGGGTTAAGGAAGAAATAAAGAAAGAAATTAAAGATTTTCTAGAATTCAATGAAAATGAAAGTACAACATACCCAAACTTATGGGACACTATGAAAGCAGTGTTAAGAGGAAAATTCATAGCTCTAAATGCACACATAAAGAAGATGGAGAAATCCCATACCAATGAATTAACAGCACAACTGAAAGCTCTAGAACAAAAAGAAACAAACTCACCCAGGAGAAATAGACACCAGGAAATAATCAAATTGAGGGCTGAAACCAATGAAATAGAAACCAAGAGAACAATACAAAAAATTAATGAAACAAAGAGTTGGTCTTTGAAAAAATCAACAAGATAGACAAACCCCTAGCCAAATTAACCAAAAGGCAAAGAGAGAGCACCCAAATTAACAAAATCAGAAATGAAAAGGGAGACATAACAACAGACAATGAGGAAATCCAGAGAATCATCAGATCATACTTCAAAAACGTGTACTCCACAAAAATGGAAAATCTAGAAGAAATGGACAATTTTCTGGATAGATACCACATACCAAAATTAAATCAAGACCAGATAAACCATTTAAATAGACCAATAACCCCTAAAGAAATAGAAACAGTCATCGAAAGTCTCCCAACCAAAAAAAGCCCAGGACCAGATGGTTTCAATGCAGAATTCTACCAGACTTTCAAAGAAGAACTAATACCAATACTCTTCAAATTGTTTCACACAATAGAAACAGAAGGAACACTACCAAACTCTTTTGATGAGGCTACAATTACCCTGATACCCAAACCACACAAAGACACAACAAAGAAAGAGAATTACAGACCAATCTCCCTCATGAACATTGATGCAAAAATACTCAACAAAATATTGGCAAACCGAATCCAAGAATACGTCAAAACAATTATCCATCACGACCAAGTAGGATTCATCCCAGGGATGCAAGGGTGGTTCAACATATGAAAATCTGTCAATGTAATACACCATATAAACAAACTGAAAGAAAAAAACACATGATCATCTCATTAGATGCTGAAAAAGCCTTTGACAAAATCCAACACCCCTTCATGATAAAGGTCTTAGAGAGATCAGGAATATAAGGAACATTCCTAAACATAATAAAGGCAATTTACAGCAAGCCAACAGCCAACATCAAATTAAATGGAGAGAAACTCAAAGCGATACCACTAAAATCGGGAACAAGACAAAGCTGTCCACTCTCCCCATACTTATTCAATATAGTACTTGAAATTCTAGCCAGAGCAATATGACAACATAAGGAGATTAAGAGGATACACGTTGGAAAGGAAGAAGTCAAGCTTTCCCTATTTGCAGATGACATGGTAGTATACTTGAGTGACCCCAAAGATTCAACCACGGATATGATACAGCTTATAAATACCTTCAGCAACATAGCAGGATACAAGATCAACTCAAAAAAATCAGTAGCCCTCCTATATACAATTGACAAACAGGCTGAGAAGGAAATCAGGGATACATCACCGTTTACAATAGCCACAAATGATATAAAATACCTTGGTATAACACTAATTAAACAAGTGAAGGACCTTTTTGATAAGAACTTTAAATCTCTAAAGAAAGAAATTGAAGAAGATATCAGAAAATGGAAGGATCTCCCATGCTCATGGATAGGTAGGATTAACATAGTAAAAATGGCAATCTTACCAAAAGCAATCTACAGATTCAATGCAATCCCCATCAAAATCTCAACACAATTCTTCACAGACTTGGAAAGAAAAATACTCAACTTCATATGGAAAAACAAAAGACCCAGGATAGCTAAAAGAATCCTGTATGATAAAGCAACCTCTGGAGGCATCACCATCCCTGACCTCAAGCTCTACTATAGAGCTATAGTAACAAAAACAGCTTGGTACTGGTATAAAAACCCACATACGGACCGAATTGAAGACCCTGACATTAATCTATGCACATATGAACACCTGATGTTTGACAAGCCAAAACTATACCATGGAAAAAAGAAAGTATCTTCAACAAATGGCGTTGGCATAACTGGATGTCAATATGTAAAAGATTACAAATAGATCCATTTCTGTCACCATGTACAAAACTGAAGTCCAAGTGGATCAAAGACCTCAACATAAATCCAGTTACACTAAACTTAATAGAAGAGAAAGTAGGACGTACTCTTGAATGCATTGGCACCAGAGACCACTTCCTAAATATACCACCAACAGCACAGACCCTGAGCACAACAATTAATAAATGGGACCTCTGGAAACTGAGAAGCTTTTGCAGGGCAAAAGACACAGTCAATAAGACAAAAAGACAGTCTACAGAATGGGAAAAGATCTTTACCAACCCCACATCTGACAGAGGATTGATCTCCAAAACATATAAAGAACTGAGGAAACTAGACATCAAAATACTGAACAATCCAATTAAAAAATGGGCTAAAGAGCTAAACAGAGAATTCACAAAACAAGAATAAAATGGCTGAAAGACATTTAAAGAAATGCTCAACATCCTTAATCATCAGAGAAATGCAAATCAAAACGACTCTGAGATACCACCTTACACCTGTCAGAATGGCTATGATCAAAAACACTAATGACAGTCAATGTTGGAGAGGATGTGGAGCAAAGGGAACACTCCTCCACTGTTGGTGGGAGTGCAAGCTTGTATAACCACTGTGGAAATCAGTATGGTAGTTTCTCAGAAAATTAGGAATCAATTGAACTACCTCAAGACCCAGCCATACCACTCTTGGGCATATACCCAAGGAATGCTGATTCATACCACAAAGATACACGCTCAACTATGTTCACAGCAGCACTATTTGTAATAGCCAGAACCTGGAAATAACCTAGATGACCTGCTGACATCCCACGCAACCTAAGTCAGAAGCTCATTTATTAGTAAAAGTGGGACCTGTAGGTCCCTGGCCCCCGTTTTGGGTAGCTGTTGCCTTGCTTGCTGACCTTGACCTTGATATCTTCCCTATGCTAATTTCCTGCGGGGTTCTACCCTCCTGAATGCTTAAGGGAAGTTCCTTGTCTTTGTATCCTGCATAATGGGCGTTAACAGCTTAGATGCAAGATTGTAAAACTTCAGTAGCGAACTTCTGCCCTCTGGAGTTCTCCCATTGTGCTGTAAGCCTGTATTTAAGACCTCTTCCCTCCTTCAATAAACAGAATTCGGCATTAAAGAAAAAAAAAAAGGATGAGTAGCTGAGGAGTGGGGCAAGTCCATGAACTGGAGCTGCCTGGGAGATTATTAGGGTACAGGAGGAGATGTGAAGAGCCAGGATGCTGAAGTAGTCTTTGAGATGTGTGAATGTGTGTGAATAGGGACCAGAGGCTAGCTAGCATCAGCTTTGACATGCACCATAGGTACATGTCAATAGGGAGCCAGAAGCCTCATCTAAGGGAACAGAGGGAAGTGACTCTTCCTGACAGACAGTAACCTGAATCATAGGTTCCCGAGGAATGCATAAAGTATCTGCCAGCAATCCTGTAATCAGCCTGGTATGAGCTAAGCAAAGACTGTCCTTTTGGACCTAGTTAGTGGACCTGCTGTGGGATGTTCTGTATGGCAAATGTGTTGCTAATTAGTCAATGAATAAGATACTGATTGGCCATTGGCTAGGCAGGAAGTGTAGGCGGGACAAGGAGGAGAATAAAGCTTGGGAAGTGGAAGGCTGAGTCAGAGAGACACTGCCAGCCGCCGCTATGACAAGCCACATGTGAAGATGCCGGTAAGCCATGAGACATGTGGCAAGGTATAGATTAATAGAAACGGATTAATTTAAGCTGTAAGAACAGTTAGCAAGAAGCCTGCCACGGCCATACAGTTTGTAACCAATATAAGTCTCTGTGTTTACTTGGTTGGGTCTGAGCGGCTGTGGGACTGGCGGGTGAGAGAGATTTGCCCTGACCATGGGCCAGGCAGGAAAACTCTAGCTACATGGACCTGTCCTTTTGGGTTGCTTGGGATTTTCATTCAGATCTAACAACAACCTGTAACTCCGGTCCCAGAGGACTGGACCACCTTTGATGGCCTCAGCAAGCACCCACCAGGCACACATGTGATGCGCAGACCCATATGCAGACCAAATATCCATACACATACAAAATATAAAAGGCAAGAAATAATTGATTTTAGAAAAAGAAAACCAAGGCTGGAGAGATGGCACAGTGGTTAAAAGCACATACTTAGAGGACAAGAGTTCAGATCCCTCCATGGACATATGTGATAATAAGTAAAACAAATCTTAAAAAACAACACAAAACTGGACCGGGCAGTGGTGGCACACATCTTTGATCCCAACATTTAGGAGGCAGAGGCAGGTGAATCTCTGTGAATTCAAGGCCAGCCTAGTCTATAGAACTAGTTTCAGGACAGCCAGGACTGCTACACAGAGAAACCCTGTCTCAAAAAACCAAAACCAAAGCAAACCAACCAACCAACCAACCAAACAAACAAACAAAAACCAAACCCCCCACAAAACCAAGAACCCAAGGGCTGTAAGTCATGGAACACTGAAAGATGGGCTTCCTTCCCCTTCTCTTCCCTTGAGAAGCCTTTCTTCATGTCCTCCACTTCCCCTTTTCTTCCATTCTCTTTCCTTCCAGTCCTGTCCTATAGCTTCCAACCCTGTCTTTCCTTCCCTTCCCTCTTTCCCTCTTTCCTCCCCTTTCTCCCACATCCTTCTCTTTATTTCTTTGCCTTCCTTGTCTGTCCCATTTCCTTTCTTGCACTTCACCTTTTCTGGTTCCCACATTCCTCTTCCATTCCTGTTCTTGACTTTCATTCCATTTCCTTTACTACCTTTCTACTTTCTTGGATGCTAACCTTGCCCTTCCCTGATTCCTTGGTCTCCCCCTTCCCTTCCTGTCTACTCCTGTCTTTTTTCCTTCTTCCCAACCCTTCATTATATCCTGCTTCCCATTTACTCACTTTATTTGCCTTTATATCCTTTACTTAGTTTTAATGTCCTTCTATATTTTCATTCTGTTCTGCCTTCCATTCATTTCAGTTATCCTCTTCCTTTCTCTCCATTCATTTCCCTTTCACTTCTTTCCTCTATTCTCTTCCTTTCATTCCCCACATTTCTCTTAACTTCCCTTTCCTTCTCTTCCCTTCCGCACCATTCCTTTCTCATAAAGTGCACTCCCTCCTCCGTGACCCCTCTCAGTCCGTCTTTTTTCTAGGCTTCCTCGCACTTTCTTTCCCCAGCCTTCCCTCCACCCTTCTCCCCCCTGTCGCTTCCCTTCATTTACTGACACTTTCAAGTTCTCTTTTACTAACTTCCTTTCCCTCTTTTCTCGGCCTTTGACTCTTTTCCTTGCATCCTCCTTTTCTTTGTCTTCCCTCCCCATCCTTTTCTTTCTCTTGTCTTCCTTTTCTTTCCTGTACATTCTTCCCACTTCTTCCTTCCCTCATCCCTTCGATGCCCTTCCCTCCCATCCACTTACTTTCTTTGCTTTTATAGCCTTCCCTTCATTTTTATTTACTTCTTTTCTTTTATTTATACTATTTTCCATTATTCCAGTTAACCCTCTTCACTTACCTCCACTTCTAATTCTTTAGTTTTCTTCTCTTCCTCTCTCTACCTCTCTTTTTTTAAAAAAAAAAATTTATTTATTATGCATACAGTGTTCTGCCTGCATTCCTGCAGGCCAGAAGAGGGCACCAGATCTCATTACAGATGGTTGTGAGCCACCATGTGGTTGCTGGGAATTGAACTCAGGACCTCTGGAAGAACAGCCAGTGCTCTTAACCTCTGAGCCATCTTTCCAGCCCTTCTCTTTTGTTTTTACTCTCCTGTGCTTTTCTTTCCTAAACTCCCTTTCTATACCTTTCTCTTCCCTTTCCACTCCATCTCTTTCCCCCACTCCACTGCTATCCTTTCCTTCCCACTTTCCAATGCTCCCCTGTCCTGGTTCTTCACCTTTCTTTCTTTCCTTAACTATTCTACTTTCCTTTCCATCCCTTTCATTTGCCCACACTCTCTTCACTTACTCCATCTTCTGTTAATGTTCTTCCCTTCTCTTCTTTTCTCTGCTTCCAACTCTCCATCCTTTCCCTTCTCATCCTTTACTTTCTTTCTGTTCTTTCCCTCCACTAACCTAACTTCCTTGAACTTTGTAGCCTTTTCTTCCTTCTTGTTTCCTTTCATTCTGTTTTTCCCTTCCACTCATTTGAGTTTGTTCTCTTACCCCCTGTCCTGGGTAGTTTTTTTGTTTGTTTTTTGTTTTTTGTTTTTGTTTTGTTTTTCGAGACAGGGTTTCTCTGTGTAGCTTTGCGCCTTTCCTGGAACTCACTTGGTAGCCCAGGCTGGCCTCGAACTCACAGAGATCCGCCTGGCTCTGCCTCCCGAGTGCTGGGATTAAAGGCGTGCGCCACCACCACCCGGCTAGTTTTTTTTTTTTTTTTAAATAAGCTAGAGTCACTTTGGAAGAGGGAACCTCAATTGAGAAAATGCCTGTGGGTAGGCCTGTCTTGCATTTTCTTGATTGATGGTTGATGAGGGAGGGGCCTGCTCACTGTGGGTTGAGCCACTCCTGGGCAGATGGTCCTGGACTGTATAAGAAAGCACACCACAGTAACAAACCCAACTGCAGTTTTATTTTTCTTCAGAAGTAGATTTCCTTCAAACCACATGAGACCTCTGCCACCCACCCACAAAGCAAGCCCTATATTCCTAAGCTGAGGACCCAAGGAGGCTAACTCCAGGGACCCTTTCCTAGACCAGCAGTGTATTCTGGGGGATGTTGAGCAGCTTGAGTTGGGATACCATGGCCTACCTTGAGAAATGGAGGTGGAGTTATGGTCTAGCCAGCACCCCCAATGCTCATGGGAAATATCAGCTCCATGCTGGTTGTTTTTACAAATCTTTCTCAGATCTATTATTTTGACAAAATATTATTTTGACAAAAATGAAGGAGGAGCCTATGATGAGATCCAGCTGTAAGGCATTTTCTCAATTACCAATCAATGAGCAAAGGCCCAGCCCATGGTGGGTGGTGCTATCCCTTAGCTAGTGGTCCTTGGTTCTATAAGAAAGCAGGCTGAGGAAGCCATAGGGAGCAAGCCAGTAAGCAGCACTCCTCCATGGCTTCTGCATTAGCTCCTGCCTCCAGGTTCCTACCCTGTTTGAGTTCCTGTCCTGGCTTCCTTCAATGATGAACAGTGATGTGGAAGTGTAAGCCAAATAAACCCTTTCCTCTCCAAGTTGCATTGGTCATTTTGTTTTATCACAGCAATAGTAAACCTAACTAAGACAAGTCCTGAAACTTATCACTAGGTGAGTCACTAACAGGCCTTCTTCAATATTTTGTGATTATAAACAAAACCTACCACATCCCCTAAGAGATAAGGGAACTTATCAATGCTTATTATTGCTTTTTCTCTCTACTGTTTTTTTTGTTTTTGTTTTTGTTTTTTGAGACAGGATTTCTCTGTGTAGCTTTGGTGCCTGTTCTGGATCTCGCTCTGTAGACCAGGTTGGCCTCAAAGTCACAGAGATCCACCTGGCTCTGCCTCCTGAGTGCTGGGATTAAAGGCGTGCACCACCACTGCCCGGCTCTTTACTGATTTTTTCCTCTGGTCTGTTGATTAATTAAGCTTTGCAGTCTCAGGAAGCTGTAATGTTACTCTTTTCAAATACTTGGTACTAATATTACTATTATTTTTGGCACTCCAAGTCTGGTCAGCTCCCTCTAGTTTCATTGAGGCTTCATGACCTTCCTTGTGGCTTGATTTTGGATGGCTTGGTACTAGGTTTGTGGTGATATATGGAGGAGGTGGAGCCTTTAGGAGGTAGGGACTAGTAGAAAGAATTTGGACCATTGTGAGCATGCCTTTGAAGGAAATATTGAGTCCCCAGCTCCATTACTCTCTTTGCTTCATGGCTGCCATGAGGTCAGTAGCCTCCTTCATATACTCATGTCACAGTAGTGTACTGCTTCACCACAGGTCTAAACACAGGGCAAACAACCATGGTTGGAAACCATGAGCCAAAATAAAGCTTTCTTCCTGATGCTGTTGTCATGGTGATGGGAAGCTAACAGCTTTCATGCCATTGAACAGAGAATGGAAGGCAGTTTCAAGTTTAAATGTCAATTCTTACTAATGCTTTTTATTTTTCCAATCAATAAACACTTTCTAATTAGTTGTGCCTTTGGTGAATTTCCAGTGTTCCAAAATGCTTGTTTTGAACAAATGTTTATATAGTTTTTTTAGTCTTAGGAGGAAAGAATTTGATGAGGTCCTAATTCCACCATTCTAGAAATTCTATCTCTGGACAAGCGACTTTTTTTTTTTGTTTCCCAACACCCTTTATTTCCTACTCCCTACCTTCCAAAATTCCCTTACTTTAAGCCAAAATGGATTCAAACCTGCTTGAACTACATTTAGGAAATAACATGCAAATAAAGAGAGATAGTTCAATTCATTTATCAGCAGCATACATTACAAATGTATACTTCTATTCCATAAACAGAAAACCTTGAGAAACCAGAGATAACAAAACACCCACATTAAATTGGGGGGGAAAAGGGATCTTGGAAATAATGATTTTGTTGTACAGCAGTTGAATTTACCCACCAAATGCTTAATGACACAAATGTTTCTGAAACTAAAATTAAGGAGTTACAATAAGTTGGGAATTCATGTTAGATACTAACGATCTTCAAGCTTTGAAGATGTCATTGCATGAAGAAAATTATGGGAAACACTGTTCCCGATAATTATGTGCACCCTTAGTGTAACATATGGAGATCACTGTCTCCGATGTAGACACTGTGGTAGGCAAAAACTACCTTGTTCTTTATACATTATGGAAGACACTGCTCCCAATAATGTGAGTTAAGTTTGTGAAAAAGGTACTGGAAATTTTGCAAAATTGAGTTTGAGTTACATCTTGAATAAACTGAGCTGTAAAAATTTGCATATGTAAGTACTACCACAGCCTTTAAATGGCAGTTATCTTTAACTTGGCCACAACCCACTGCACCTAGGAGAACTATCTTTTTTTTTTTCTGGACAGTTAAAAGTCTGACTGGATTAGAAATCCCTCTTACATCCAATTCTCTTCTAGTTCTTTTCTTATAACCTGCTGGCTTGTGACTTTCTCCTAAATCCGCAAGTGCTGACCATAAGTGCAAAACTTCCAGTATCTGTTGGGTCTTATTAGCAGATGCTGCTTTATTAAAAGAAAACAACAGTATAACTGTCATAATTATGGAAGGCACTGCTTCCAATAATTATCATCTATTAAAAAAAAACACTATTTATAGTGAACTCTGTCACTGATAAATAAACAATAAATATCTCAGTGCCAAAATGATAGAAAGCTTCTCCCAAAGACTAACACTTTGGCCAAAATTTGGCAGTGTGTTCTTTAAAGTCTGACAAACTGAGTCTAAAACTTGTTCTTTTTCAGAAAATGTTGGGGAAACAAAACAAAACAAAACAAAGAACTAAACACTACTGGGCAGATGCCAGGAGAGAAAATGTGAAGTCTTTGGCTTCTGATTTCCTCATCACAAATAACGTAAGGTTAACCAGTAAGGCCTATTCCTGCAGTAAGCAGACAAACTTCTCTCATCAGCAGAAGAACCTAGGTCAACTCCCTGGCAGACACACCCCATCTCTTCTGAAAGTAACTGTCTAATTTAGGAAATGGAAACCAGATAATCCTTAAGGGCACACAGCTCATCTGGAGAATCCCAGTGAGGATCATTGAGATGGGGACTCACACCCAGCTACCCCGTTGACCCTCAGCATCCCTCTTCCTCCCACCTCAAAAGATACTAGCAGATGCCCTCAGGACTAGAGCAATGTTCACACAACTGGTTCCGACATTTTCATGACCATAATGCAAAGAGGAAGTTATTACAAAGGACTCAAAATTCTAAAGATAATCTGAGACGCTATCATAACATGGAAAGTGTTATCCACTGGAACTTGAAGTGTAGGTCCAACCCTGCACTAAAAACTGCTGCCTAAAGACATTTAGTATCAAGATTGGGTAGAATTCTATCATTAGATTAGAGCTCTAATGAAAATTTAGCACAACCAGTACAAGTCTAGAAACAGACTACCCTGCTCTTTAAAACTCATTGTCAATATCCCAAATGTCACCAGAGAGGGCATTTGCAACTCCCTGAATAGTCCAAGTAGCTAGGGCCAACTGGTTTCTGAAGAGTGTTTCATTAAAAGCGCTAATATTTCTCTGATGAAGCTTCAGGTTCTCCACTAAAGCTGGGAGAGTGTGAGAGCCAGAGCCCCAGAAGATGTGTTGGAAAGGAAACTCTCTTGGAGAGGCATAGGGTGACAGGAAGTGATATTCCACTTTCATAATACGGTCATTGATTTCCCTCATGACAAATCTGTTTATTTTCTCACCATTGTGGAAATCAGTCGTTAGTCTAGATGTAGCACGGAAGAAGTCTCCATGAGCAGAATACAGCCACTGTAGACTCAAACCCATCACCCTGATATCTGCTCTGAACTGGTTCAGATCCTTCACAAATGCCAGTATTTTGTTGTTATACATTTCATAGTCCAGCTTCAGTTCAATTTCATGGGTAAGTTTAATAATGAACTGACCAGCCACTTCAGCTGCTGCACGAACCATTTTGTTCAGCTGAGGAACTTTGTCAATCAATTGATCATAGGTATCCAAAGTAGTGCTCATCCTCACAAAAACAGAAAGAAACTGCTGGGATTCCAGAATATGCCAGAAAAGGGAAAGCAGCATTGTCAAGGGAGAGCTTTTCAACTTTGCTAATCCAATTGCTGTCTTGATAGTGAGATTTCCCATTAATTGGATGCTTTACCCTAGCTGTCTACACCATCAGTCCCTTAGGAAAGGTTGAGTCTCCTGAATGCCTGCCTTTCTGCTTTCTTCCTTCTGGACAAGTGACTTTTAAAGAATCTTGCTATGTAGCCCAGACTGGCCTCAAACTCATGTTCCTCCTACTTCAGTTTCTATAGTGTTAAGATTATGGGCTTGTAACACCATGTCTAACTTAGAACAAGTGATTTTTGACAAAAGTCAAAATGTGAGAAATCATTTAATTTTAAATAAATATTTTAGAAACAAACCACAAACATACTTTATATCATATTAAAATATTAATTCAAAATGGTTCATAGACCTAGATAGAAAACCTAAAACTTTAAAATTCCAAAAGAGAAGACAGAAGAAAATCCTGTGACCTACAATGGAATCCTGCCTACAAGATATTCTGTTTCAATAGTGGCACAAATATTATATCACCCACTTTTTAATTGGATTTAAGGCCTACTCTGTGAGAAGGAACTCATACCTGACACCTTCAAGTGGCCAAGAATCTGAGAATAGATAGATTATGAACCTAGGGGAAATTCTACTATTCTGTTAATGGAACATAGCAACAAAATAACTCTACTGATATATTTCTATACCCATGGATCTGAGCATCGTTCAACCCTTTTCAGGGAGGCTTTTTCTTGCAGTAGGTGGTATTTAACCAAGAGATCCACAACTGGACAATGTGCAGAGAGTGGGAGTTTTTGGAGCACTCAGCACTAAATGGGTGTCTTTGTCAAACCCACCCACCAAGAATCAGGGATCTTTCTGCCTCCTTTTCCATGGGGTTCCCTGAACCCTGAGTGGAGAGATTTGATGGACACATCCCAATTAGGCCTGAGTGTTCCAAGGTCCCTCACTCTCTGTGTAATGTCTGGCTGTGCATCTCTATGTTTGTTCCCATCCGCAGAAGGAGGAAACCTCTCTGATGATGGCTGAACCAGGTACATCTGTTAGTATAGCAGAATGTCATTACATCACTACTTTTTTTCTTTTTTAGACCAATAGTATTTGGTTTTACCCTAGGTCCCTTGGCTATCTAGTCTCAGGTTCTTGGTCACCCAAGCAGTGTTGGGTAAGTCTTTGAGTAGTTGTCCAACACAAAATGGACCTTATGTTTTATTATGTACTTTTAGTTCTTTTGGGGGGTGTATTTTTTTGTCTTATTGATTTTGTTTTCTTTTTAAATTCAGATTATTTTGATTTTCATTTTTTGTGTGTTTTATAGTTTTTTGATATTTTTGTTTATTATTATCATTATTATTTGCTTTTTAAAAGAGAAAGTACATGAAGTTGTGATTCAGGGATCCTCCTCAGCCAAGAGAGCTCTCCGAAAGAGGAGCCCTCCTTCCTGTGTGTCTGTCTCTATATTCTCTCTGTTCTGGCTTCTGATTGGTTGTAAACCCAATCATGTGACTGCCTCGTCACTGCCTGTATGTACCGCCCTCCAGGTCCTTAAAGGCATACACCACCACTGCCACGCACTTGCTATGGCTCTAATAGCTCTGACCCCAGGCAACTTTATTTATTAACATAAAATAGCACCACAAAGTTGGTTGGGTTAGGAGTTGGAAGATATCTGGAAGGAGTTGGGGAAGAATAAAGAATATGATCAAAATACATTGTGTGAAAAAATTAGTAATTTTTTTTAAAGTTTGAAAAAAGAGAAATCATTGTGATCTTTGTTGGACAAAGATTTCTTATACAAACCACCGAAGAGCAGCCCATAAAAGAACAAATAGAAAGATTAATAAAAGGCTGGGTGTGGTGGTGCAGCCCTTTAATCTCAGGATTTGGGAGGCAGATCTCCGTGAGTTTGAAGCTCTCTTGGTCTACATAGAGAGTTTCAGGATAACCATGGCTACAGAGTCAGGCCCTGCCTCAAAAAAAAAAAAAAAAAAAAAAAGAAAAAGAAAAAGAAAAAGAAAAAGAAAAACGAAAGAAAGAAAGAAGAGTAGTGAAAAGAAGCAGGACAATAGGTTGGATAATGGACTTACTTTGAAAGTATATAAAGATCCAGGCCTGGTAGTGCACACCTTTAATCCAGCACTCTAGGGGCAGAGTTAGGCTGATCTCTGAGTTTGAGGCCAGCCTGGTCTACATAGTGAGTTCCAGGACAGCCAGAGAAACACTAGGAAATCCTATCTCAAAAACAACAACAACAAAATCACCAATGAACAAAAAGTATGTAAAGAAACTTTGGTGTGCAACGAGAAAAGAAGAAACAAAATAATAACAGATAAAAGATCTGAACAATGGTTTGTCAAAGAAGTTCAGAAGAGACCCACAATCATTAGGATAATGTAAATCAACATTATAGTATCACTGTATGTACTACAATAGCTACAATTAAAGACTGATATCAGCTAGAGCTGTAGTTAAGTGGTGAAACACATAGCATGCATGAGGCCCTGGGTTTCATCCCTAGTCATTCAAGAAAAAAAAGACTAATAAAATCAAACATTGGGATGGTTGTTAGTTTACTTTCTATTGCTGTGATAAAATACTATGACCAAAAGCAACATGGGGAGGAAAGGATTTATTTGACTTACAGGCTACAGTACATCATCAGAGGAAGCCAAGGCAAGAACTCAAACCAGGAACAAGAATTGAAGTAGAGGCCATGGAGGAACTCTGCTTAATGGCTTGCTCCCAATGGCTTGTTCAGCCTGCTTTCTCATACTACCCAAGATCACTTGCTAGGTGTGATATCACCTACAAGAATATGTTAAGCTGTATGCTTAATGATATATGCCCTCTCTCTATATATGATAATTTCATCAAAATATTTCAGTGCTGAAGGTGTAATTTAGTGGTAGGGTACTTGCCTAGCAAGTGTAAGGTACTGGCTTCCATTCCCAGTACTTCATGTATATTCAGATGCCAAAACACAACTGTATGTTAGAATGCCTTTTCTCTTATGAATATTGTGAAAATGTCTAAGAGAAAGTATACATATGTGTTTATATATATGATATATAAACTGATTATATATATATATATATATATATATATATATATATATATATATATATATATCAGTTCTTTAAAAAGCAATTCTATGGTAGAGTTCCCAACTAGCACACATGAAGCCCTCTGTCCCACCCCCAGTACTTAAAAAAATTAAAGGGTCTCCCTGTGCACATAACTGCATCTCAGCTGTGGGGAGGTTGAAACTTGTATTTCAAATTGACTGAAGAGTACTTGGCATTGCTTGCCTTCTTGCTCAAGCCATAGTCTTTTAAACATACTTCCCCTGTACAGTGGTTGCAGCACCAGGCACTCCTCTTTCCAACTATGGCATAGCTGTTGTGGACTTGACTGTGGTTTCCAGGTGTGCTAGTCAGTTTTTGTTGGCATATAAAATACAGTGACCAGGAGAAGCTTATAGAAGGAAGAGTTTATTTGAGCTTATGGTTCTAGAGGGATCATCCATACTGGTGAGAAAGGCATGTCAGCAATTGGCCAGAGCAGGAAGCTGAGAGATCACATTCTCATCTGCAAACACAAAGCAGAGAGTGAACCGGATGTCAGGTGAAGCTTTAAGTTCTCAAAGCCTGCCCCCAGGGACATACATCCTCCACCAAGGTCACACCATATAAAGATTTCATAACATCCCCTCAAACAGCACCATCAATTGGGGACCAATTATTCAAATACCTGAGTCCATGGGGGAACATTTCTCATTTAAACCACCACATTCCACTTCCTTGTCCCTATAGTCTCATGGCCATATCATAATGCAAAATGCACTTAGTCCTACTATAAAAGTCTCTCTAGTCTTT
Source organism: Peromyscus eremicus (assembly GCF_949786415.1). Lineage (NCBI taxonomy): Eukaryota > Metazoa > Chordata > Mammalia > Rodentia > Cricetidae > Peromyscus > Peromyscus eremicus. The sequence goes on along the minus strand of NC_081439.1, from coordinate 1,238,777 downwards.
TACAGTGCAATCATTATTTAAAAGCAAAGTTTCTTCTGAGACTCAAGGCAATCTCTTAACTGTACCTCCCTGTAAAATAAAAAGCAAGTATATATTTCCAACATAAAATGGCAGACTATATAGTCCTGTTCTTTTTTTTTTTTACGTAGATACATTTGTGAGACATCATCTTAGCCAATATAGTAGACATTGTTGTCACTCGCCAAAGTAACCTTGTGTCCTTCTATAGTCCTGTTCTTTAAAGGAGGAATGGGGGCCAGATTGTGGAGATACTTGACCAAAGCAAGACTAAAACCCAATAGGGCAAACACCAACTCCTATAGCTCCATGTTTAATGTCTGGAACTTTAGGTGCAAAGGGTTAGATAACCTAGCTCTCTCCAGCTTTGCTGCCTGCAATTTACATCTCCCTCTTGTGCTGGTTCCACTCCTTGTACACAGCTGTCCTTGGCAGATGTCTCATGGTTCTGGTATCTTCAGCATCTTGAGCTCTCCACCGCAATGCAGGCTTTAGGTTCACAGCTTCACACATGGTTTCAAAAGGCCTCCTGCCCTTTCAGGGCCACACAGAGATTCCTTGCCACCTGTTGCTTGGCCCCAGTAACTCTGAAACAGTAGAGGAAGAAAGCATGACTCATTCACTCTTGCATCTTTTAGGTCTCAAAAGCCACATAGTACAAAGTACCACATAGACAGCACTGCCTAGTTCAGCTGCCAGCTTGGGATGGACCCTCCCCCTCTTTGACCACATTAGCAGTAGTTTTTGTATGTTGAAGCAACTACTTTCTAGAAGCAAACTTTTAAGGTTTTCTCCTTTCACAAGCTGGAGTTTAGGTGGGTAGGGTCTTTCGTCGAGGACACCCTTTCCATTGTTCCACTGAAGACCAGGAGGACTAATCTTCTCAATAGTTTCAGCCTCTCTTTCGGTACAAGCCTTGGCTGTAACCTTAAGCTTCCTAGTGCTGCTTTTCTCTACAAACTTTGTACTTTTTTTCTGGCCCACTTTCTCTTTTTCATTATAAACATGCATAAGAGTTTTAGTAATAATCAAGAGTTTGTTGGTTTCTTCCATTAGGATTATATAAGTTTAATGTATGCTCCAAACTTTGCAAATTTGTCACAATTATGGAACCTTTTAACTGAAGGGACAAGCTTGGTAGTTTCATGCATTCTTTTTTTTTCTCAATATTTTAACATTCACAGCCTCTGTCCTTAATCAGTTCCTTAACATGATGACTTAAAGAATTAAACCAATTTTTCTGGTATCTTTTCTAGCTGGTCATTATCTTGATACATTTCTTCTATAATGGAACACAATGAATCTTTTCCTGTAGACTGATCAAATCCTTCACCACTATTTAATTCCACTGAATTAAACGTCTCCAAAAATTCTGTTGTTTCCCTAATATCCTCAACTAAAAAGTAAAAATGACAAAGAATAATTAGGACAGGAGTCCATGTAGTCAGATATGACGAGCACAGAGAAATAGAAGAGACAATATGATAATAATAGTATTAATAGTAATAATGCCAATAATATAATACAATTTTTATGGGACATTTAATATATGCAAATTATTTAATTTCACATATGATACAATAGACACTGTGCTAAGTGAGGGCCCTATGAAGTGGAGGTCAATATCAATTGTAGTTTGTAGATGAGAAAACTGGGGCAGAGTAGTTATATAATATGCTGAAGATCAAGATGCTAATAAGGGGAGAGAGGGAAAGGCAGGCAAGGCAGAATCTGCAAACCTTGTGTCAAGATATTTTCTCCTCTTCTTTCATGCTAACAGAATGTAGTTGGGTCTACACTTAAGAGTTTCACTTTTTTTTTTCTTTTTTCAAGACAGAGTTTCTCTGTGTAGCTTTGGAGCCTGTCCTGGAACTCGCTCTGTAGATCAGGCTGGCCTCAAACTCACAGAGATCCACCTGCCTCTGCCTCCCAAGTGTTGGGATTAAAGGTGTGCGCCACCACTGCCCAATCACTTTTTTTTTCAATCATGGAGTGTGAACAGAGTGGCACATACTATTTATTCCAGGCAGACGGTCTTAGTTAAGGTTTCTATTGCTATGAAGAAACACCATGACCATGGCAACTCTTATAAAGGAAAAATATCTAATTGGGGTGGCTTACATTTCCAGAGGTTTAGTAGCTCCCCATTATAGTGGGGAGCATGGTGGCATGCAGGCAGACATGATGGTGGAGAGGAGCTGCTACATGTTGATATGCAGGCAACAGGAAGTAGACTGTCTCACTGGGCGTGGCTTGAGCATATATGAACCCTCAAAGTCTGTCTCCTCAGTGACACACTTCCTCCAATAAGACCACACCTACTCCAACAAAGCCAAATTTCCTAATATTGCTACTCCCTTTGGGGGCCATTTTCTTTTAAATCACCACACAGACCTTCATACAGTAGGCAAATCTCTACTCTTCCCTTTTATTGGTTCCCATTGGACTGACCCAACACTAATGGTACAGCCTACAACAATGCTCTAGGAAATGGCAGAACAATAACTTGAAACATGGTTCCTTAATGACCTACTAGAACAAGGGTTAACTTATGAACTGGACCTATTCATCTCATAATTCCCATACAGTAGAGGGTATATATCTATATTTACTTTGTTGTTAGCTCCTATATACATATTCAAATGTTTTATCCTCAATATTCAGCATATTTCTTTTTTTTTGAGCTGAGGATCGAACCCAGGGCCTTGTGCTTGCTAGGCAAGTGCTCTACCACTGAGCTAAATCCCCAACCCACATATTTCTAAGTAGGTAATATTGGGTATAAATTTATAAAGCAGACATTATACCTCTCGTACTGGCATATGATTTGGCACAGTTGAGTGTTGCAACAGAAAGAACTATTTCAGGCAGTTTTCTTCCTTTTCCAAATATATATACTCCTTTAATTCTAAATACATTCTTTAAAAATCCTTCTGAAAGAGAATAAAATACATACCTACATTTTACTAAATTCAATACATTATATATATATATATATATATATATATATATATATATATATATATATATATTTGGTTTTTCGAGACAGGGTTTCTCTGTGTAGCTTTGCGCCTTTCCTAGAACTCACTTGGTAGCCCAGGCTGGCCTTGAACTCACAGAGATCCGCCTGGCTCTGCCTCCCGAGTGCTGGGATTAAAGGCACAGTGTTAAAGCTTTGTCAGTGGGAGACACTGCAGTCATTCCTTGCTCTTGGGTGACTCACTCAGCAGGTTCTTCTAATCTGGACACCTTGTCTAGCATTCAGATCCTGCAGTCTCCTACTGTCTGGCTTCCATAGCATCCCTGGCATTGTAGTCTTGTGATGTGGGTGGCTCCTCTGTTAAGCTCAGCTTTTACAAACATGGGTGACTTCTCCAGTACCCAGCTACTGCAGCTCATATGACTTCCCAGTTACCTAGCTGGTATGTATGGTGTTAGTATTTTTTCTAGTAGCAAGCTTCTATATCATGCTGCAGCCAGCACTACCTAACTAACACCTTACTATGATGTGCCTCTCAGATGATTTGTAATAAAATAATTCTAGTGTAATACTGCTCCATAAAGAGCTTTCTCTGGAACCTGAGGGCAGATTTCCAGCAAGTTCTGATAGTATAGCACCACAGAAATTCTTTTGCTACTCGTGAGCCATGGCTCTGCCCAACAAGGTTTAGATTTCACCCCAGGAAATAGAGGCTTTTCCCTGGGTACCCTGTCCAGCATGCTGTGGTTTAAGGGTATCCTCCAATGAATTGTATTTTTGAGCTTGGCCCTCAGCATGATGGTATTGAGGTTACAGACCATTAATTTTTTTTGAGAGAGGCTCTTGATATATATAGCTCATCTCACATTTATGATTCCTTTGCCTTAGACTCCTCAGTACTGAGATTATAGGAGTGGTGGTTTGAATAGGTATGGCCCCCACAGACTCATATTTGAATGCTTTGCCTATAGAGAATGGCATTATTAAGAGGTGTGGCCTTGTGGAATAAGGGTGGCCTTGTTGAAGGAAGTGTGTCACTGTGGAGGTGGGCTTTGAGGTCTTATAAGCTCAAGTCTGGCCAATGGAACACAGACTCCTTCCGCTGCCTATAAATCAAGATGTAGAACTCTCAGCTCCTTCTCCAGTACCATGTCTGTTGCACACTCCCATGTCTTGGCATGATGATAATGGACTAAACCTCTAAAACTGTAAGCCAGCCCCAATTAAATGTTTTCCTTTATAAGAGTTGCATGGTCATGATGTCTCTTCACAGCAATAGAAACTCCAACTAAGACAATAAGTATGCACCATTACACCAGGCTACAAAGTGGTAGGCCTTAAAGAACTGGAGCCTAGTGGGAGGTGACCAGATCACTTGGGGGACCTATCCTGAAAGGCATTAAAGTAGTTCTCATGGAACCCTGGATGGTCCTCACAAGACGATTATTATAAAAGAGCAAGAATGATCACTTCTTGGTTTCTCCCAGTTTACCACTTCCTATTTACCATGTGATAGCTCCCTCACAAATATTTTCCTACCTTGATGCCATCTGCCATATGGCAACTGAGCCGAAGAAACCCTCACCAAAAGTTGAATCTATGGGATAGCCTGATCTTGGACTTTCAGTCCCTAAAACTTTCATATAAATATGCTTCTTTCCTTTATGTTACTCCTAGGGAAGTATATTAGTCCATTAATAGATAATTGACTGACACATGGCCCTAGAGAAATTGACTATGCCTTGTGTCTACTATTTCTTTATTGTTTAGGGTTCTTTATTAGCTAATATTTTGTTACAGCAATCTCACTATATCTAAAAATCTTTGTTAAATTTTCTTCATTCAAAATAATGTGTGGTTTCTCCCTCCTGATTAGACAAATACAGTAAGAAATAGGCTCCTCGCTGGACTTGTTCATAATTAATTTTTGTATTATTTTATTAATATTTATTTTATGTATGTGAATGACCTGAAGCACACCAGAAGAGGGAATCAGATCCCATTACAGATGGTTGTAAGCCACCATGTGGTTGCTGGTAATTGAACTCAGACTCTCTGGAGGAGCAGCCAGTGCTCTTAACCACTGGGCCATCTCTCCAGACTCCATAATTAATTTTTTAATATATTATTTTCCTGAGGATTCTGATAACCATGTGAATGCATAAAATGAGTTAAACCTGCTGTGCAGCGGTGGCGCATTCCTTTAATCCTGGCACTTGGGAGGCAGAGGCAGGCAGATCTCTGTGAGTTTGAGGCCAGCCTAGTTTACAAAACAAGTTCTGGGACAGCCAGGACTGTTACACAGAGCGACCCTATCTTGAAAAATAAAAAATAAAAAACAAAAACAACAACAACAAAAAAGAAATGAATTAAACCTGACACAGACTTGGCAGGCACAAATACTATTTCATATCACTTGGTACACACCTCAGATTTTCTTTATCCATTTGGTAGTGTATACTCAGGTTGATTCTATATCTTAGCTATTGTAAATAGTGCCAAGATAAACAGGATAGCACCAGTATCTTCAATATATTGATTCATTTCCTTTGGAATTATATATATATATATATATATATATATATATATATATATATATAAAGGTATTTCTATTTATTTAGGTTTTTCAAGACAGAGTTTCTCTGTGTAGTGCTGGCTGTCCTGGAACTCACTGTGTAGACCAGGCTGGCTTCAAACTCACAGAGATCCACCTGCCTCTGCCTCCAGAGTACTGGGATTAAAGGTGTGTGCCACCACCACCTGGCAGGTATTTCTAGTTTTTAACTTATTCCATATTCCTTGGATTTGTTTTCTTCTTTTGCTTTGCCTTCCTTTTCTTTCCTCTTTTTTTTTCTTTTTGTAAGCAAGGTTCTCATCTCACTCTATAGCTCCATCTGGCCTCAGACTCCCAGTCTTCTTCCTTCCACTTTTAAAAAACAGTTTTGTATTATTTCTAATTATGTGTGTCTATTGTGTGAGCATGTGTATGTGTGTGCACATGCCCACAAAGGCTACAGGAGTCAGATCCCTTGGAGCTGGAATTAGTTACAGTTGGTTGTGAATCACTCCAATGTGGTTTCTGGGAATCAAACTCTGGTCCTCTGGAAAAGCAGTATGTGCTCTTACCAATGAGCCATCTCTCCAGCTTTTCCCTCCTCCTCCTCTTCTTTCCTCCTCCTCCTTTTTTTTTTCGAGACAGGGTTTCTCTGTGGAGCTTTGCACCTTTCCTGGGACTCACTTGGTAGCTCAGGCTGGCCTCGAACTCACAGAGATCCGCCTGGCTCTGCCTCCCGAGTGCTGGGATTAAAGACGTGCGCCACCACCGCCTGGTTTCCTCCTCCTCTTTTAAAAAAATTTTTTTTGGAGACAGGTTTCTCTGTAACCCTTGCTGTACTGGAACTTGCTTTGTAGACCAGGGTGGCCTCAAACTCACAGAGAACTGCCTGCCTCTGTCTCCCAAGTGTTGGGGTTAAAGTTGTGTGCCACCATGCCTGAGTTTGCCTCCACTTCTTAAGTGCTGAGATTACAGGAATGTTCACCATGCCCAGTTTTTCTTTATTTTGCATTATGTACCAAATTCCAACAGCATGTACAAATGTTCTCTTTTCTTCACACTTTCACCAACATTTGTTATTTTCTCCTAATCATTTTTATAACTGCTATCCTAACAAGTGTGAGATAGTGTCTCACAAAAGTACAAACTTTTGGTTTGTACTTCCCAGATAAATAGTGACATTAAATACCTTTTTATAATCAATTAGCCCAGATGGTACCAAAAGCTAAGAAGAAAGCTTCTGCCCCTCACCAAGCCGAAGCCAATGTGAAAGTCTTGAATGCCAACAAGGCAGTGCCAAAAAGTATCCATGGCCACAAAATGATCTGCATGTCACCCATCTTCTGGCTGCCCAAGACCTTGCCGCTCCAGAGGCAGCCCAAATACCCTTGAAAGATTGCACCCAAGAGAAACAAGCTTGACCACTATGCCATCATCCAATTCTCCCTGACTACTGAGTCAGCCGTGAGGAAGATAGAATCAACGCATTCATTGTGGATGCCAAGGGCAACAAGCACCAGATCAAATAGGCTGTGAAGAAACTCTATGACACTGGTGTGGCCAAAGTCAATATCCTTATAAGACCTGATGCAGAGGAGAAGGCACGTATTCAGTTGGCTCCTGTTTATGATGCTCTGGATGTTGCCAACAAAATTGGGATCGTCCAAACTGAATTCAGCTGGCTAATTCTAAATACATATTTTTTTTTTTTTTGGTTTTTTTGAGACAGGGTTTCTCTGTGTAGCTTTGCGCCTTTCCTGGAACTCACTTGGTAGCCCAGGCTGGCCTCGAACTCATAGAGATCCACCTGCCTCTGCCTCCCGAGTGCTGGGATTAAAGGCGTGCGCCACCACTGCCCGGCCATATTTTTTTTCACCATAAAAATACCCTTTCGGCTGGGCGGTGGCGATGCACACCTTTAATCCCAGCACTTGGGAGGCAGAGCCAAGCAGATCTCTGTGAGTTCAAGGCTAGCCGGGTCTACAGAGCGAGATTTAGGACAGGCACCAAAACTACACAGAGAAACCCTGTCTCAAAAAACAAACAAACAAACAAACAAACAAACAAAAAACCAAACAACCAAACCAAAAAAAACCCTTTCACGTACCTCTTGATCATATTTGCATCTTCTTTGGAAAAATGTGAATTCAGATCTTTTACATGTTTTACACTCAGGTTATTTGGTTTTCTGATACTGTATTTCATGAGTTGCTTATATAGTCTGGATTTTACCCATTATCAGATATTTGGCTTATAATCTTTTTCCTGATCCATAGGCTGATTTTTAATTTTATTCATTCTTTCTTTTGCTGTGTAGAGACTAAGGGGCAGTAAAAGGAAGGAAATGGTGAGCTGTGGGTCAAAGGGTACACGCCTGTAGTTATGCATAACTGTAGATTTCTATGTATAGAAGGATTACAGTTACTATTTTAGTGTATTTGAAAATTTGATAAATGGGAGCTGGGGATGTAGCTCAATGGTAGAGCACTTGCATAGCATATACAATGTTCTAGGTTCAAGCCTCAATATTACAAAAAAGGACATGTGTTAAACAAGCAAGTTTTAAAAGGTCAACATGAACTATAGGAGGTGACAAATACGATTTTTTACATAATCGTTTCCTATCAAGTGTACATAACAATGCAAAGAATTGTGCAAAAGTATACCATAGTCTTTTATTATTTTCCTTTTGTGGTTGGTATTCATGTCTTTTCTGAAAATCTTTATCTATAGCAAAGTCATAAAGATGTTTAATGCTTTCTTGTAAATGTTTTACTAATGTGTTGGCAAGATGTCTTAGTGGTAAAAGTACTTTCTGTGCAACTCTAAAGACCTAAGTTTGATCCTCTGAATCCATTTAAGTATGGAAGGAGAGAACCAACTACATAAAATTGTCTTCTGACATCACACACATCTGCATACTTCTCTAATGATAATACATAATTTTTTGAAGTTGTATTGTTAAAAAAAAAAGCAAATCTAGGAAGGGTTTTTGGTGTGTGGTATTGTTACTGGAGCCCTGTCCATACAGCCTGGCTCTGAGTTCAATGCTCATCCTTTTTGGGAGAAGAGGACATAATATGTAGAGAAATAGAAATATGAATTTATTTATAGATTGGTTATAATTTGAGATGATCTAACACCACTTGCTGAAAACACTACCTTGTCCATTGTGGGAGGCCCATTCCAAAACTGTCTATTTTTATTGATTTATTTGTTTGTTCTTTTTCTTTATGCATTTTACTAATTTCTAGAGGACAAGGAGATTACTTTGTATAGCTGTGTGGTCACGACACAGGTGTATGGGTTCACGCAGATCCATGGAATGAAGATTCAGAGGCATCTTAAGAATGAATCTAGTCTTTCATGGCTGCAGGGGGGTTCAGCCTCGAAGGACTGAAGCATCTTCCCTTGGCCTCGGGCATTTTTATTTTTCTCCATTACAGTTTAGCCAGTTAATTTTTTTTTTTTCGAGACAGGGTTTCTCTGTGTAGCTTTGCGCCTTTCCTGGAACTCGCTTTGGAGACCAGGCAGGCCTCGAACTCACAGAGATCCGCCTGCCTCTGCCTCCCGAGTGCTGGGATTAAAGGCGTGCGCCACCACCGCCCGGCTGCCAGTTAATTTCTATATGCTCAAAACAACCTGAAAGGAGCTCCCAACAATCCAATGCTAAGTGCAAATTCCTCTCAGCTGGTCTTGTTTCCTCAGACTGGAAGCCTCTGTGTCCTCATCCCAATGGCTCTCAGCTGAACTGCTGCTGGAAAGCCTGAAGCTTAACCAGCTAAAAGCTTCTAGATTCTGGTTCTCACGCCTTATATACCTTTCTGTTTTCTACCACCACTCCCTGGGAGTAAAGGCTTGCTTTCTGGGATTAAAGGTGTGAGTCACCACGCTTGGCTGTATCCTTGAACACATGGATCTCTGCCTCTGGAATGCTAGGATTAAAGGCATGTGCTACCACTGCCTATCCTAAGTATCTAGTGGCTTTTCTGTTCTCTGACCCCAGATAAGTTTATTAGGGTACACAATATTTTGGGGAACAAAATACCACCACAAAGTATAGGCAGGACAAAGAGAGAGAATTCTGGGAAGTGGAATGCTGAGGCAGGGAGATGCTGCCAACCGCCGCCATGTAAAGCGAGATGTAAGGTACCAGTAAGCTACGAGCCACATGGCAACTTATAGACTAATAGATATGGGTTAATTTGAGATATAGGAACTAGATAGCAAGAAGCCTGAGCCATTAGGCCAAACAGTTTAAATAATATAAGCGTCTGTGTGTTTATTTTATAAGTGGGCTGCGAGACTGCCAGGGCTTGGCAGGAGCTGGAGAGAAACTCTCCAGCTACACAAGACAATACTTTATCTATAGGTAACATTGGTATAATGCACTCAAAAATTTGTGAAAAGGGTAAAACCTCTCCATGATATATGATAGACAAATTTTATGATAGGTGAACTCAATAGTGCTAGTAAGTGGCTGAACAGTGTTTCAAACCTGGTGTCTTGGCATGTGGCAGATATTCAATAGATGTTTGTTGAATGAATAAATCAATAAATGAATAAACAATTACCTTTAACTTTCAAATAAAAATGTTCATTATTTTCATTAACATCAGCAATAAATAGTAATATTCTCTTACAAGTGCTACTTGACATTACAAGTACTACTCGACATTGCTCTGAACACTAATAGCTAATGCAATAGAACATGACATAATTAGAATAAACATTTGAAAAGAAGACTGAGTATCACTTTTAACAGAATGTGATATAATGTCCAGGAAAAGCCACAAACTATAAAAAGCAACTAGCTTTCATATTAGAATTTGATAATTAGATTGATTAAGAAATAAAATTACAAAATCAATAGATTTTCTCCATGGAAATAGAACAAAAGTATGTACTGTGGTTTGTTTGAGGAGGTTGTTTTGTTTATTTTGGTTGGCAGATTGGTTTTGGTTTGCTTTTTGAGACAGGGTCTTACTATGTAGCACTGGCTGGCCTGCAACTCACTATGTAGACCAGACTGGCCTTGAACTCACAGAAATATCCCTGCTTCTGCCTCCCACATGCTGGGATTAAAGGCTTGTTCACCACACCCAACTTCCCAACCATCTATTTACATGGGATTTGGGGATCTAAACTCAGGTCATCACACTTTCAAGCAATCACTTTACCTAAAGTCTGGACAATCTCTTCAGCCCTCAGTTTTATCATATTTAAAAGAAGAAATGTTGTTTCACTATTAGGAAAAGAATTTGTACTATATCAAGCTGATGAAAGAAAATGCTGGCCGTACTTTCAGGAGGGGAGACTAAAATCTTCTTAGATTATGGATTAATTTATAGAAAAATGTCTGCTATAAATCAAACGGTGAAGGAATAGCACTTACACAACTTAAGTAAAACATAGCTCTCTGAACAGATGAAGATAGGTCTCTTCTGTATCCCAGAATCTAATCAGTATTTATATGTATAATACAGCTATCTGGCTTAAAAGGGCTTATTGGGAAATGTTATCATTTATACTATTTTCTACAGAGAAAATATTTTACTGTTTAAAATAACCCTGGACTTTTAAATTATAACTTGTTTTTATGTTCAGAAAAAAAAAGAAATGTTGGCCAGGTATTGTAGTATATATCTATAATCCTAGCACTCGAGACACTGAGGCAGGAGAATCATGACTTTGAGGCTACCTTTACCTACACAGAACAACCATGTATGCATGTATGTATATATGTATGTATGTATATGTATTAGTCAGGGTTTTCTAAACTAACAGAACTTAAAAAATGAATCTCTACATAAATACAGAAAGGGGATTTATTAGAATGACTTACAGACTGTGGTCCAGCTAATCCAACAACAGCTGGATGTGGATGGAAAGTCTAAGGATCCAGTAGTTGCTCAGTCCATGAGGGTAGAAGTCTCAGCAGGTCTTCAGTATACAATGGAATCCTGAAGAAGTAGGCTCTAACGCCAATGAAGAAATGGACTTTCTAGCAAGGTTTGGGCAAGCAGGCAAAGAGCAAAATCTTTCTTCTTCCATGTCCTTATATAAGCTTCCAGCAGAAGGTGTGGCCCAGTTTAGATCTGGATTAATGATCTGAATTAAAGATCTAGATTAAAGGCATGTCTTCCTACCTCAAAGATCCAGATTACAAGTGGATCTTCCTACTTCGAATTAAAGAAAAAATCCCTCATAGGTGTGTCCTACATTTTGGGGTTTTAGTTTCAGATGTAGTCAAGTTGACAACCAAGAATAGCCATCACAGTATATGTAGAAAAACTTTGTCTCAAGAAAAAGGAGGTGAGAAGACCCGTGACATCTCACTGGGTAAATACACTTGTCACCAAGCCAGTTGATAGTTCAATAACCAGAATCCATATGGTAGAAGGAGAGTGATGGATCATTCTGACTCCATCTTAAGGATGGAAGACATTTTGCCAAAAAGTCAAAGAAAGTTCTTCTGTTTGCTGCAAAATTCAAGTTGGCCATGCTTTAACCTGTTTCTGGAATTTGACATGCTCCCTACTCTATGGAGTTTTACTCACACCTTGAATGTTCCCTGATAAGATAAGATGCTCTGCCAAATAATTTTGAAATGTCCAGCCAAGTTCCTACTAATCAAAATTCCTCTGGAAATCCTCCAACCCTTGAATACACCCTAGTCTTGCAGTTTTGCTGGACTATATATACCATATCATCTGTGTTCAAAGCTATTTTTTTCAAACCCCACATTAGGGTCCCATCTGGCAGAAAATTTGACCAAAGAATCTGGATAATGATCTTTACTCTCAACTTCTGCAAGTTGTCCTCAGACTTCTATGTGTCTTACCATAATACACACACACACACACACACACACACACACACACACACACACACACACACTTAAAAAAACCTGGCCAGGTGTGGTGGCACACATCTTTAATCCCAGCACTTGGGAGGCAGAAGTAGGTGGATTTCTTGAGTTCAAGGCCAGCATGGTCTACAAAGCAAGTTCTAAGACAGCCAGGGCTGTTACACAGAGAAGCCCTGTATAAAAAAAAAACATTAAATAGATAAAATAAAATAATATTCAAGAATGTTAAAGAAAATGCCAAAAAAATAACAGTATCACTAGCTCTATTTATTTTAAAACTTAAAAGTATCTTCAAAGTCAATTTATTCTTTAGAGGGAATATATATATATCAGAAGAACAAATTATTGTTGTGGGATGTCCTGTATGTTGTAAATATATGTTGCTATGATTGATTGATAAATAAAACACTGATTGGCCAGTAGCCAGGCAGGAAGTATAGGTGGGACTAGCAGAGAGGAGAATTAGGGGAACAGAAAGGTGGAGTCAAAGAGATGCTGCCAGCCTCCCTGATGAGGAGCAAAATGTAAAGTGGCATGCATGCAAGCATTCACACATACATCACAAACAATAACAATAACAATAACGACAACTTGCAACATAAGCCAGTTGTGGGACACATGTCTGTAATCCCAGCATTCGGGGTATTGAGACAAAGGATCCCAAGTTGGAGGTCAGATTGGACTATACAGAGTTACAAGCCATTTGGGCCAAAAAGACTGTCTCAAAAATCTACAAAAGCAAAGAGTAAAAGTAAGAACAAGACACTGCTAAGAGAGAGCACCTAACTAGTATGTTCAAGGCTATGGGTTCAATCCTTAGCACTTCTAAATATATAAGTAAGAATAAAATATTAAGAAAAAAACCAAAGAAATAATGAAAGGGCAGATATAATCAAGGGCAGAAATTAAGGCAAGATACATAAGGACCAGCCAAGTTAAAACAAATTTTTAAATAGTATTTCAGAAACTTGTTCACTTGTTACTGACTCCTACATGACGCAGATCTGATTCCATAGACTTCAAAACACACAAAATGAACCCAAGACCACATGTCACAGACTTATCACTCACCCAGCAGTGATTCCTTCCTCATGCTCACAGATACCCAACACCCTAAAGACTTTGGGTCACTTACTCCAGGGTTCCTTCCCATCTTTCATCCCAGACACTAAATGATTGCATCACTTCCCCACAAACCCCAGTCAACTCACTGTACCTCTGAGAAACTTGAAATCCATGTCCCAACACCCCTGTGTAAAGATCTTACATCAGTGCTTAACTAGCAGTAAATCCGTTAAACTTACTCAGGTCCCTCAAGCTACTTGCAGCGGCCTTTGAGTCCTTGGACTCGCTGGGTATATACGCAGTGTCAGTGAGCAAGTCATCGTTCGCCAACAATAACACCAGGTGCACGTACCCTGAGTCTATGTGGGCATGCCAGTCCGAGAAGAGGCAGGCTTTCCAAGGTTCTTCGGTGACTTTCGTCAAACCAGGTGGTTGGTGCCTTGGGAGAGTCTCTACCGGAACCGACATCTTGGGAGGATGGTCATTCCGCCCGGGGCACCTCATCTTCCCTAGTAGGGTTTCTCGGGTGCGGGAGATGGCGGGCGGCATGAGGTGGCTCAGTCAGGCCTCAGGGCGGAGGCCCTAGACAGCCCTCCCCCCAGCACTTCCAGTCCTATCTGACGCCACCCACGCCTCCTGTGACACCCACAGCTCCTGTGACAGCCCTCAGAGCCCACCTGGCGGCGCCACTGTCACAAGCTCTGACACTGACTGGAGCCACAAATAGGTTGGGTTTTCTGCCGGAAACGACTAGCATCCGGGCAGTAACGGAACTTTTGTAGTTGCTGGGTGTGGGAAATGGGGCAGGAGAAAGGAGGAGGTGTCATAGTCTCAGACTTAGGCCAGGAAACTAAAGTCCCTGGCAGCGGGTGTTTCACCTTTGCAGATGATTCTACACTGGGGACCAAGGATCTGTGGAGGAAGTCATGGAGTGTGTGTGAATTATTCAGCAGCCCAGGGCAAAACTTGTAGACATTTTCCAAGATTCAAAAGACGAGGGAATTGGTACTTTCTGGAAGGTGGAGAGGAAAAGTCAAAAGCAGTTAAACGCAGATGTGTTCAGTGGTCTTTGATTCCAGAGGTGAAAACGCTGCCCATGATGGCTATTCCTGATTTAGCCTTGTTCAGTCTATTGAGTCTCTGTTCTCAGAATTAATGTCCCAAAGAAGGAATGTAGAGGGAGTACCAGGAATGTTACAGTTCCTAACGCAATGTTTCATTTCCAAAACAAATAAAACATAAATTTTGTTCTCAGTGCTCCGGAGGCTGAGGATCACAAGTTTCAGGCCAGCCTGGACAATAGTGCAAGACCTTGTCTCGAAAGAAAAAAAAAAAAAAGGAAAAGTTAATCCTATGAGAGTTATTTTTAACCTGGTTTGTGGACTGAAAGTTCTTTTGAATTATACTGAATATGAACTTTGATGAAACTCCTTTGAGGTCTCAAGTACAGGGCCAGTTTTCAAAACTATTTCTTGTTTTATTTGAAAAGGCTGCTTTCAGTTGTTGGGTTCAACATTATGTACATGTGTTAGTTGAGCTGTTTAACTTGAGTTTATCTTGCCAGCTTTGGGAGTATACAGGTACAGTCAGGATTACATATGGAAGCCAGCTGGGCAACATAGCAAGACTCCATGTCAAACAGCTGAAGGCCTAGGTGTGTAGCTCAGTGGTACAGCACTGCATAGCATGTGCAAAATATTAAATTCAATCTCTAGCACCACAAAAAATGATTTCTGTTTGCTTATTAATTATGAGGTACAGATAAACATTCTTTTATTTTTTTGAGACAGGGTTTCTCTGTGTAGCCCTGTCTGTCCAGGAACTTGCTCTGTAGACCAGGCTGGCCTCAAACTGGGAGATCTACCTACCTCTGCCTCCCAAGTACTGAGATCAAAGGCATGTGCCGCCCGTGTTGGGCTTCAGATATATATTCCTTATTGTTGATAAGACATATTTTCCTTGTGTCAGTCAATTTCTGCTTTGGATAGTTTGAAGTTTAATTACTAAATAAATGTACCACAGACTTGAGAGGACCAAATCAACCAGGGTTACATAGTGAGAACTTGTCTCAACCACTCCATGACCATCTTAACTGAGCATACAGTTTCAACCTTCTTTTTATCCCTAGGCAAGGGAGAAACAAGAGAGACATAGAAAAAAAGAAAAAAAAGAGAGAGACATAGAAAAGGATTATGAACTGGAGACTTAACAGGCATGGCTTGGGCTTCAGAGGTCTGGAATGAGACGCAGGGAAATCTGTTGATTGGTATGCCATAATCCAAGGTCATGATATACCTGTAAGCCTTGAAAATATTTTAGTTATTCTAACTTTGGCATCATCAGCATAGGATAGAAACAAGAGGTAAGGGAAATTTGAGATATATTAATTTTGTACCACCAGTCCCCCACACATATTTACTTAATGGCCAACATGTCCACATGCAAAATTGAGCAGAAAAGATCTGGTCCAAAGATTATAGTTGCAAACAAGACATATACACTATGCATGCAGAGATGCCAGGTAGTATTAGAAAAATAGTCTTGCCTCTTTTACTAGGACCCAACAACATGGGGCTTAATTCATACCGAAGTGGTGAAGGTGGCCATGATCATCATCTAGAAGTACTACTACTGTACTTGGACCTTTTCGTTGGTACTGCCGGCTCCTCAGTAATGACAGGGAGACTTATTATTAATTATAAAAGCTTGGCCATAGCTTAGACTTGTTACTAACTAGCTCTTACAACTTAAATTTAACCCATTTCTATTAATCTACATATTGCCACATGGCTCGTGGCTTTACCTGTCCTCCAGCATGTCTTGCTCCCTCTGCGTCTCCTGGTGACCCTGCCTTTCTTCTTCCCAGTGTCCTCTGTGTCTGGCTGGCCCACCTATACCTCCTGCCTAGCTAATGGCCATTTAGCTTTTTATTAAACCAATAAGAATGTGCCTTGGCAAAGACACATCTTCACAGTGTGCAAAAAGATAATTTCACAACATACTACTATATGGGCTTGGTTAAGGACTTCCACACCAAGAAGTGAGTATGCAAGGACATTGCCATTATCCCCAGCAAAAAACTTCCCCAACAAGCTAGCATGTTATACATCTGAAGCAGATTTCTGTGAAAGAAAGCTCTATCAAGTTGCAGGAGAAGAGGAGAGATAATTATGTTCCTGAGGTCTCAGCCCTGGATTGGGAGATCACTGAGATATATCCTGACACCAAGGAAACACTAAAGCTTCTGGACTTCAGCAGTTTGTCCAACATGCAAGTCATTCAACCTACAGTAGGGATGAATTTCAAAACACCATGCGAAGCCATTTTAATCTTTTTGGCTGTTCTGTAATTTTTTCAACAAACCTTGGGACAACTTTTTAAAAAGAAAAATAGTCTTGCCGGGCGTTGGTGGTGCACGCCTTTAATCCCAGCACTCGGGAGGCAGAGCCAGGCGGATCTCTGTGAGTTCGAGGCCAGCCTGGGCTACCAAGTGAGTTCCAGGAAAAGGCGCAAAGCTACACAGAGAAACCCTGTCTCGAAACCCCCCCCCCCAAAAAAAAAGAAAAGAAAAGAAAAGAAAAGAAAAATAGTCTTAATATTTTCTCAATGTTTAATTAAAACCTTTAATCTAATTAGAATTTAGTCTGGTGTATGGTGTGACATGTAACATCGAACTGTTTTTGCTGAAGCAAATAAAAACAGTCAAGACTTAGGTAGGGAGAGACTGACTGGAAAGAAAAGCTATAAATGTAGTATCATTTATAGAATCATAATAGTTTTATTTTGCTGTGGTTTAGAGAAACATTCATTTTGAAATGTGAGAGAATGATTTGAAACTTCAGAGAGCTTACAGAAAATAAATTTGCTGGTGGTGCACACTTTTAACCCTAGCACTCGGGAGGCAGAGGCAGGCAGAGCTCTGTGAGTTCAAGGCCAGCCTGGTCTACAGAGTGAGTTCCACGACAGTCAAGGCTACATAGAGAAATCCTGTCTTGAACAACCAAATAAATAAATAATAAGAAGAAATAAAAATAAATAATAAACAAATTTGCAAGAACAAAACCCCTTTAAAACTGAATATATTTTAGAGGGATAACTTCCTGTCAGAATTCACTATTCATTTCCCTTGTTTATATAGTTTCTTCCTACATATTTGGTTTATCTCTGCATGCTAACTACCTTTTTTGAACCAGAGTCTCACTATGTAGTTCTGGCTGGCCACACCTGATTTCCTTCCCTACTCTACTTTCTTTTTTCTTTTTCTTTTTTTTTTTTTGAGACAGGGTTTGTCTGTGTAGTTTTGGTGCCTGTCCTGGATCTCGCTTTGTAGACCAGGCTGGCCTCGAACTCACAGAGATCTGCCTGGCTCTGCCTCCCAAGTGCTGGGATTAAAGGTGTGTGCCACCACTGCCCGGCCCTTCCTTACTTTCATAAAGCCTTTTATATTTGGTTTTGAAATGCTTGAAGATTTCTAAGATGCCATTGAACTAATACAATAACAAAAGAAGAAATAAACCTGGCAGAGGCAGGCAGACCTCTGAGTTTGACTCCAGCCTGGTCTACATAGTGAGTTCCAGGACAGACAGGACTATGTAGAGAGACCCTGCCTCAAAAATAAAAATAAACACAAACAATGAGGCTGGAGAGATGACTCAGTGGTTAGAAGCACTTACTGCTCTTTCAGAGGATCCAGGTTCGGTTCCAGCATCCACATGGTGTCTCACAGCCACCCACAACTCTAGCTCCAAGCAATCTAATCTTTGTGGGCACCAGGAAAACATGTGGTGCACATACATTCAGACAGGCAAAATACTCATGCACATAAAAATAAAAATAAATCTTTAAAAAAAATAATCAGGCTGGAGAGATGGCTCAGAGGTTAAGAGCACTGATTGCTCTTCCAGAGGTCCTGAGTTAAATTCCCAGCACCCACATGGCGGCTCACAACCATCTGTAATGAGATCTGGCACCCTCTTCTGTATACATAATAAATAAATAAATCTTTAAAAAAAGGAAATAAACATATCAAATACCAGATAAGAGAATATTATCTATATTTGATATGATTGAACAATTAAGAAACTAAAGAAACCGTGCAAAGAAGCTACCAGAATTGATAGGTAGTTTTTAAAACATCTATTTTTAATGTATGTGTCTGTGTCTGCCACATATGTGCAGGTACCCACAATGCCAGAAGAAGATGTCAGATCTGCTAGAGCTGAAGTCAGAGGCAGTTGTGAATTTTTGTCAGCAGGGCCTTGGGGGCTAAAGCATAGCCTGTGGCTTTACACATGCTAGGCAAGCACTCTACCAGCTGAGGTACATACCTAACCTGAGACAGTCTTGTATATGGCCTAGAATGGCTTTGAACTCACCATTATCCTTCTGCCTTAGCCTCTGTTGGCTGGAATTACAAGCATGCCTTACCATACCTGGCTGTTGGATGCTTTTGACCTTGGATTTTTAAAAACTGTTTGAGACTGTAATTTAACTACAACTTTTCTTCCTTCCCTTTCCTTTCTCCAAACCCTCCCAAATATACCCCTGCTTGCTCTCCTTCAAATTCATGGCCTCTTTTTTGTTTATTTGGGCTTTTGGGGGGAGGGGCTTAGAGTTAGTCTGGGTTTTAGGGGATTACTTTTTTGAGACAAGGTTTTATGTAGCAGGTTGGCCTCTAGCTCCCTTGGTAGTTGAAGCTATACTTGAATTTCTGATCCTTCTGCCTTGGCCACCATGCTCAGCTGTTGGATGCTTTGGGTCTTGGATTTATTTTGGGGGTAATTATTGGGGGAGACTTTTGTTTTGATTACATTGGAGTTGTGTTTGTTTTGTTTTTGAGATAAGGTTTCCTATAACCCAAGCTGGGTTTAGACTTGCTCTGTAGTCTAGGATGGCCTTGACCTCCTGATCTCCCTTCCTTTACCTCACAAGGGTTGAGATTACAGGTGTATGCCACTACACCTAGTTTTGTGCAGTACTGGGAATTGAACCCAGGGTTTTGTACATGTTAAGAAAGAACTTTACCAGGCGGGCGGTGGTGGCGCACGCCTTTAATCCCAGCACTCGGGAGGCAGAGGCAGGTGGATCTTTGTGAGTTCGAGGCCAGCCTGGTCTACAGAGCGAGATCCAGGAAAAGGCGCAAAGCTACACAGAGAAACCCTGTCTCGAAAAACCAAAAAAAAACAAAACAAAACAAAAAAACAAAAAAAACAAAAAAAAACAAAAAAAACAAAAAAAAAAAAAACAAAACAAAACAAAAAAAAAACCTTCTATGGTTCCTAATAACTTGTTCCTCATTTTCTTCTGGGCCCTCTTTATCAGCATCTGTAATGGTCATATTTATACCAGCTTTCTTCTAATATATGAATTATCTAACATGATCTATTGGCTTTTTCTACCACATTCTTCTCTCAAAATGGCTTCGATATCTATGCTTCTACTAACAGTTTGTTTTAGGCAATCTAAAATTTTAAAAGTCATGTCTCTCAACAGGCTTCCAGCTTCTCCCTGTTCCAAGGCTGAATTTTAGGTGTCTGTCACAATAACACTCTCTTCTGGTATCTGTGTTAGTTTCCTATTTTAAAAACAAACCACTTAAAACAGAAATTTGAAAAGTGAGCCTGGTAGTGCATGTCTGTAATCCTAGCACTCAGAAGGCAAAGACAGACATGAGTCTCTATGAGTTCAAGGCCAACCTGGTCTACCTAGGAAGTTCCAGGCTAGCTAGGGTTACATTGTATGACCCTGTCTAAACAATATATCATAAATTTAAGGCTGGGGATGTAATGCTTGCCTAGCATGCAGGAGGCGATTCAGTCAATCCTCAGCATGGAGAAACAAACAAACACAAAACAGAAATTTACTTTTTCATAACTAGAGTCCATAAATCCAAAACCAGTACCAATCAGCCAAGATTAGAATATTGACCAGGCCATGGTCCCTAGGAGCTTTAAGGACATTCTTGCTTTGTTTAGCTTCTGCTGGTTATTGGCTTTCTTTGGCTTGTGACCACATAACTCTAAAGTTTATCTCTGTTGTTGGGATAATCATTTTGTTCACTGTGTGAAGATGTGTTTCCTGTTTAACCTCACCTGCCTAAGGCACCTTGTGACTGGTTTAATAAAAAGAGCTGAATGGCCAACAGCAAGGCAGGAGAGGATAGGCAGGACTTCTAGGGAGAGATAGGAACTCTGGGAAAGAATCTGAAGTGCAGGAATTTCACTAGCCAGACACAAAGGAAGTCAGACATAAGGTACTGAGGAGAAGTAATGAGCCACATGGCAGAATATAGATTAATATAAATGTGTTAGTTTAAGTTATAAGAGCTAGCTGGGAACAAGCCTAAGCTAAGGCCAAGCTTTCATACTTAATAAGAACTCTCTGTGTCATTATTAAGGAGTTGGCAGTTTAAAGAAAGACCCATTACACTCTGTAGTCACATTTTCTTTTCTTCCATTTATTCCACCTATTTCTGCTTCTTTCCTGTGATGTGTATTTAAGGCCCAGCTGGATAATGCAGGATAATTTCTCCGTCTCAAAATGCTTAATGCAATCACAATGGAAAAATCTTCTTTTGGTCAAATGATGGTATTGGCCTAGGGGTTAAGACATGGATCTCTATTGGGGTTACCAATATTGGGTTATTCAAATTACCTCAGGAGGAAAAGAATGTCTATTTCAAAATGGTGGAACAGAGGGAAAAAAAAACACCTCAGAAATCAAGTTGCATAATTTTTAGCACTATGCAAAAACAACAGAAGAGGGAGCTCTGGCATTTGAAAATCTACCCTGAACCCCACCTTCTTCAGAAAGTTCAGGAACATTAATTTAATATAGAGAAGAGCAACATAAATATACAGGGGCTGTCCCATGCAGCTATAAGAATGGGAGAGTAAGGGATAAGAGTCCATTATTATAGACAATGAAGCATGCCAGGAACACTAGCTCATAAAAGATCAAACTGCAGCCAGCTCTTTGGAACAAGCTAAGAGACAATATGAAAATTATTCAAGACAATGAAGGAAAAACTTAAGAACTACCAGAAAAACTCAGAAATAATGGTACATATTTGGAAATTAAAGAAAAAATTTAAGAAGAGTAGACTAAACTTCAAATGGCATGAAGTAAATAAGCATAATATGTGGTGGCTTAAGAAAAACAGAAGGTAGCACTTCAAGTAGGTGGATTGCAAGTTTGAGGCCAGCTTGGGCTGCCAAGTGAGTTCAAGGCCAGCCTGAGGTATCTAATAAGACTCGAAAAGAGAACTAGAAAGGTAAAAGGAGAAGTATGTTTTCTTTTATTTTTATTTATTTATTTTATTTATTTATTTATTTATTTATTTATTTATTTATTTATTTACTTACTTACTTACTTACTTACTTACTTTGAGACAGGATTTTTCTGTGTGACCCTGGCTGTCCTGGAACTCAGAGATCCACCTGCCTCTGCATCTCAAGTACTGGAATTAAAGATGTGTGCCACCAAACCCCAGTGAGAAATATGCTTTAAAAACGAGGAAGAAGGGGCTGGGGAGATGGCTCAGTTGGTAAAGTGCCCACTGTGCAAGCATGAGGATGTGCATTGATTTTCCGTACCCGAGTAAAAAGTGGTATTACATGATGCCTATAATCCTAGAGCTGGGGAGGCATAGACAAGAGGACTCTTAAAATTTGCTAGTCAGCCAGTCTTGCCAAATCAATGAGCTTTAGGTTCAGTGAGAGTTCCTATCTCAAAGAATAAGGTGGAGAGAGGCTGGAGAAACGATTCAGCACACGCATGAACATGTACACATACTATACATAAAAAAGAAGGGCTGGGGATACTGCTAAAGCAATTGCTTAGCATGTGTGGGCCTCTGGAATCAATCCTTAGTACAGAAAAGAAAGGTTTGAAAGCAAATTACAAATATCAAAGTTAAAAATAAAAGTTACAATTCATATATCTTAGGAAACCTTGAAAAACAAACAAAGACTATGGGAAGAGAACTATACTTCTTAAAAATTTCTGAAGTTATGAACAAAAAAGAGGCTGGACATGTAGGTTCAATGGTAGAACATTTCCCTAGCATATGTGAGATGTGGGGTTCCATTCTCTGGGGTACAAAAGCAAATAAGTACAACAAAAACATTTGCAATCACATGTTGAAATAGTACTCCAGACTTCCTTCTGCTTTTAGTTGAGAAAACTAACTGGGAGGAGATTTACTCTCTATTATGAAAATGATAAAAATATGAATCAATGGTCTGTGGAACATTGGACATTGAACAGTGAAGAACAAGTGAAATGAGAGGATCCCAGTGCTGTTCCTGAGTTAAGGGAGTGCCAGGAGAGTGAGGCAGCTGGCACACACAGAGCAGGGCACCACACAGAGCTCCATGGAGACAGCTCTGCAGCAGGTTCCCTTGAATCTTCAGCTGAGTCTTCCTCAGCTCACGAGCTCCATCTGGACAAAGAACTACCAGAAATCATCAGGCAGAGTAGTCAGTTCATTAAGGGTTGGAAACAGTTTCTGTTCCCTATGACTAGAAGAGAAAGCCTTTTTTTTGGGGGGGGGGGTGTTTGAGACAGGGTTTCTCTGTGTAGCTTTGCGCCTTTCCTGGAACTCACTTGGTAGCTCAGGCTGGCCTCGAACTCACAGAGATCCGCCTGGCTCTGCCTCCCGAGTGCTGGGATTAAAGGCATGTGCCACCACCGCCTGACGAATAGAAAGCCTTCTTAACAGGGAATTGAGTATAGCACTTAGAATTTAGAAGGCTTTTACCTCAATACTGGGGACAAAATTAATCGCAGACCAAATGTACTTGAGTATTTTTCCCAAGTGTGGTAAAATTCACTGTGGCTCACACCCAGTCAAAAATAAGCAAGCATAGAGTGAGAAATGTAGCTCAGTGGTAAAGTGCTTATCTGATATGAATGAGGCCCTGAGTTTCAAAACACACACACACACACACACACACACACACACACACACAAACACACACATGCATATACATGCACACGCACATGTACACACATACCAATAGCCAAGCCAGGAGTGGTGGTCCAGAACACAGAAAGCAGAGGCTGAGTTTAAGGCTATGTGAGTTTGAGATCAACCTGGGCTACATAGTATTAATAATCAGGAATATTAGAACAGCCACTATAACTCCATCCCACAAGTTCAAAAGAGATTTTGAAAGGCTCAAATAGAAAGAAAAAAATGCAATGACTTGAATAGTATTAACAACAGATTCAATTTTACAGATGCAAAGCTTAGAGAACTTGATGTAGTAGTAGAAACTGTCCAAACTGAAATGCAGAAGGAAAAAGAACAACAAAAAATGAACTGAATATCAGCTGTAGGATAAATTCAAGTGTGTGTTGAGGGGAGGGAGTGGTTGGCTGGAGAGGTGTATGGGACATAAGAAATATTTGAGATACCATGTACCTGAGAATAAGAATATCTATCTATAGTGAACAGCAAGAAGTTCTATTCTCATCAATTGTTAGAAAATAGACCATCATCAGGTTTGACAGGAACTCTTGGTACCAGAATACACTGAAGTCACAGGCTATATCAGGAAGTGAAATGTGAGCCAAGGGATTTATATCAAGCAAAACTACCTTTCAACTGTAAAGGACTTGGACAAACTGTTCTTAACATGCAAGAACTCAAGAACTGTTGTTTTTATAAGTCCTTCCTGAAGAACCTATTAAAGAACAGGACATCTGGACTGATGATGGGCAATACCAGCTAAAAACAAGTTGTGTGGTAATGGCTCTGATAAAATAGCTACTATATAACTGTAAAAAAAACTGTTGGATTGTTGTAGGATATTTGTACACTGTGTGAACTGTGTTGCTGAGATTGGTGTAATAAAAAGCTGAGTATGGTGATATTTTATTTGTGCTGAAATGTGATTTTATTTGTATGTTAATAAATAAAGTTGCCTGGGGGTCAGAGGTAATAGCAAGCCATAGCAGAAGCTGGGTGGTGGTGGTGCACGCCTTTAATCCCAGCACTTGGGAGGCAGAGCTAGGCACATCTCTGTGTGTTCAAGGATACAGTCAGCATGGAGACACACACCTTTAATCTCAATACCAACCACAGAGACCTAGAGGTCTGTATAGACAGACAGTGATGAGGAGGTCATGTGGTTGGGTTTACAACCAATGAGAAGGCAGAACAGAAAGTCAATATAAAGACACACAAGAAGTAGGCCTCATTCTCAGGGGAAGGACAGCAGCGGCAGTGAGGGGTAAGAAAGGTTTTTAGTCTCTGCTCTTAGCTACTGCTCTGACCTCTTGGGCTTTTAACTCTGCATTTGGCTCTGTGTTTCTTATTTAATAAGACTGTTACATCTACATCTGGGTGATCAATAGCTAGGCAGAAGGTATAGGCATAAGTTGGATTTCTGGACACAGAGAGAACTCTGGGAAGAAGGCAGAGTCGTCAGCCAGATGTGAAGGAAGCAGCATGGGTAGTACAGAGAGATGACATAACAAGCCACATGACAGAACACAGATTAAAATAAATGGGTTAATTTAAGCTAAAGAGCTAGTGGTACAAGCCTAGGCTAAGGCCAAGCTTTCATAATTAATAGCTCTATGTGTCATTATTTGTGAACTGGCAGCCTAAAGAAAAATTCATCTACAAATGGAGCTCAACATGGGGCTTGAATTTCTATATAGGGCCTGAGAAAGCTGAAAAAAAATTTTTTTTTTAAAAAAGAAAAAAAACAGATATGAGTCTTTTAAGCAGAGCGCTAGTTAAAAACTGCCTATTACTTGGACTCAGCAAATTTCCGGAGCTGGGATGGTAAACACAGTTCCTGCCTGGGACTGCTAACATGAGGCTAAGCCCTCAGGGAACCAAGGGAGGGCAGAGCCAGCTGTCAG
Organism: Peromyscus eremicus; assembly: GCF_949786415.1. NCBI lineage: Eukaryota > Metazoa > Chordata > Mammalia > Rodentia > Cricetidae > Peromyscus > Peromyscus eremicus. Next base: position 1,213,412 of record NC_081439.1, on the reverse strand, counting down.
AGCCACACAGTGACCGCTTAGTCAGAAAATGCTGTAGGTGCTTAGTAAAGTCAGATTCAGACTGGGAAAACCTCTGAACAGATATAGTATGTTTAAAAATGAACATAGATGCTAAAGAAAGAAAATGGGTATAGACAGTCATAGAAAAAAAATAATAGTTCAAAAATACTAAAGTAAAGTCTTTAAAGAAAGAATAAAGTAATATAAAAAGAATTGTTGCAAGATATTTGATTACACTGTGTAAAGACATGACACTGTGGTTGGTTTAATAAAAAACTGAATGGCCAGTAGCTAGGGAGGATTTGGGGGGCAGAGAAGATGCTGGGAAGAAGAAGGGTGAAGTCAAGAGGAGATACCATGTACACAGAACAAGCAGTATGGACTTTACAAAGTAAAGGTGACCAAGCCACATAAAAGAATGTAGATTAAAAGATACAGGTTAATTTAAGTTATAAGAAATAGTTAGAAACAAACCTAAGCTATTGGCTGAGCTTTCATAATTCATAAGAAGTCTCAGCTGGGCATTGGTGGCACATGCCTTTAATCCCAGCACTCAGGAGGCAGAGCCAGTCGGATCTCTGTGAGTTCGAGGACAGCTTGGGCTACAAGAGTGAGTTCCAGGACAGCCAGGGCTACACAGAAAAACCCTGTCTCAAAAAACCAAAAAAAAAGATGAAGTCTCTGTGTCATGATTTGGGAGCTGGCTAGTGGAACAAAGAAGACTCACAACAAATGGTTTCCAATGTGGAGGCACATATTTCCACATAAGACCCAAGGAAGCTTAAAAAATAAGGTTCCAAACGCACAAAAAATAGAGCCAAAAGAAGCTTCCTAGTCCTGCAGCCTCTCATGTGGGCTGTGGTACAGAGACACACCTCCTGGCCACTGCCTCTGGGCTTGAGCCACCAAAGAGCACTGTGAGTTAAGATTTTGCTCATGCAGACAGAAAAGGTAACAGATGTGCAGTAAAGCAGGTTCAGATGGAAATAAACTCTAAACAGGTTACAGTGTGTTTAAAAATGTGCATAGGCTTAAGGAAGAAAAGAAAATGGATGTAGACAGTCATAGAAAAAAGTAAATAGTTTATAAATAATTAAAAAAATAAGCCATGTAGAGATGGGAAATACTCAAAGAGTCTGGATCCTGCATGGTATTGTGTTATCTTTGAATTTTTTGAATGTTGATGAGCTAACAGCAGCTGCTAGGAGACATGGGATTGTAACAGAAACTGCTGAATTAAACCATCCTAGATACTTTAAAATGTCTTAACTTCAAAATGCAAGTCAAAAATACATTAAGTTGGGGAAGAGGTTATGCTTTTGTTTCCACAGAAAATTAAAGTCTGTGGATTCAGTCAAGGTTGATAGAGATCAGATTTGATCATGGGAGACCCCCTGAAAATCTTGATTACAGATGTAAAGAAATAAACCTAGAAAAACTACAAGACAGATGATGTATATTTTACCTGTTCAAACATAAAACAAAAAGTACCTTTGGCTGGCTTGTGTACAATGCACAATCCTTACTAGTGTTAATGCAGATATGTATGTTACCTTTGAAAGTTTATGTGTTTTCAGAGCAAGGGGGACAGACACCAATGAAAAATGGGTGGCCCAGATGATCCAGTCTCTCAGAATGCCTGTGTTGTGGTTTCCTCAGAGTTCTACATCCAGAACAGCTTCAAGGAAGGCTGCTGGCTAAGATGGTCCAGCCTCACAGACTACTATTCTAGACAGGACTTGACCATTATTCTAATTTTCTCAGAGTTCCCCAAAGATGCTAGTGCCCCCAGACAACAGGAAGCAGTCTAGAGAACACAGCACCCACATTCTCAAGAGATAGGGTGGATGGTTTTTGGTCATTCCGTGGGTTATGGATATTTGTCATCATTTAGGGGAGTTAATTATAAATTGGTATTGGTGATGGTCAGGGAGAAAGCTAAACAAAGGAGAGTAGATTCAAAGATCTCTTTCTGAAGGAAAAAAGGGATTATAATATAGAAATAATGGGATAAAAGGGTAGATTGTTGAGTCTACTTTTGAACAACCACTAGTCTCAAATATTTTACATTGGTTTGCATTTTTGTATATTGATACAAATTTAAGGTTATTTTTGTTATACTGCATATATGTTTCTATTCTTGCTTAAGGTGTTGTAACTATACAGCTAATTAAAAAATGTATTGTAAAGTTTTAGTCCTTGAAAGCTATTTAGGATAATAAAGAAACACAGGTTAATAGTTAGTCATCTATAACAATCAAGTTTGGCTGGGCATGGTGGCTCACGCCTTTAATCCCAGTACTTGGGAGGCAGAGGCAGGCAGACCTCTGTGAGTTTGAGGCCAACCTTGTTTACAGAATGAGTTCCAGGATAGGCTCCAAAGCTACACAGAGAAACCCTGTCTCAAAAAACCAAAAAGAAAAAAAAAAATACCAAAACCAAAAACAACTTACCAAACAAACAAACAAAAAATCAAACTTAGGGTCATGTTAGGTATGCTTTCAAGGTCATACAGAAATATATTTTAGATAGGTGATCTTCAAACACTTCAAAGACCTATAAAATATAGCATTTAAAATGTTTTAAGCTCGGCAGTGGTGGTGCACGCCTTTAATCCCAGCACTTGGTAGGCAGAGGCAGGTGGATCTTTGTGAGTTCGAGGCCAGCCTAGTCTACAGAGTGAGATCCAGGAAAGGCGCAAAGCTACACAGAGAAACCTTGTCTTGAAAAACCAAAAAAAAAAAATGTTTTAATAACATAATGCTTTTCATGACAGTGAAACTCTGCTCCTGGTAGTACAAATTTACTGCAGAAAGGATGATGTGTGTTGAAGAAACTCCATATGGAGTTTGCTTTTATGGTGGCAAAGCTAGCCATTTGAGCTAGAAACTGCTCTTGCCTTGACTGCTGACAGTATCAGACAAGCATGGCACAAAGGAAAAAGACTGTTGAACTTTGCCAAGATAAAGCAGGACAGTTCTTCAAAATTCCTGCTTCATGAAAATGTCTGCCAGACATTCGCAGGACACACAGGGAAGAGACTGCTGAACTCTGCCAAGATAAGGTGGGACAGTCCTTCAAAATTCCTGCTTCATAGCCAAGTCTGTCAGATATTCTAGGCTTGTAGGTCAAAGATTGGATGCCCCAAAGTTGCAGAGGAACTTTGGGTTACTGTCCAGGTAGTCAGATATCTCTGTCATTTCTATATTTTTGGAAGTTGCTTGCAATGCACTTTGTTTATTCAGGTAATATTATGTCCTTCTGAGGTCTTTGATGGAGTTGAAGACTAAATAGTTATAGTTATATTTTTCCTTAGTTATGATAGAAGGTAAATTAGGTGCAAAACTTTGGACTCACCAAGATAGGAAAAACAATGGAGTATTTTCTTTGAAATTGCCAAATACAAATAGACTAGAGACTGTAAATGTAATTCTTACCTGATAATTGTTCTTATTGTATATAGTTTTACTATGCCAGAGTTAAAACCCTTTTCTTTTTATTTAGACAAAAAGGGGGAAATGTTGCTAGATATTTGATTACACTGTGTAGAGATATGTCACTGTGATTGGCTTAATAAAAGGCTGAATGGCCAATAACTAGGCAGAATTTTCAGGGCAGAGAGGATGCTGGGAAGAAGGGTAGAGTCAAGAGGAGATGCCAGGGATCAGAAGAAGCAGCATGAACTTTCCAAAGTAAAGGTAACCAAGCCACATAAAAGAATATAGATTAGGGGCTGGAGAGATGGTTTGAAGATTAAGAGCATTGGCTGCTCTTCCAGAGGCCTTGGGTTTAATTCCCAGTAACCACATGGTGGCTCACAACCATCTGTAATAAGATCTGGTGCCCTCTTCTGGCCTGCGGGGATACATGCAGACAGAGCACTGTATACATCATAAATAAATAAATCTTAAAAAAGAATGTAGATTAATAGAAATGGGTTAATTTAAGTTATAAGAGCTAGTTAGAAACAAGCCTAAGCTATCAGCCAAACTTTAATAATTAATAACTGTCTGTGTTGTGATTTGGGAGCTGGCTGTCAGTACACAGACTTGCAACAAAGAATAAGCCATGTCCTGAGTTCTATGAGTCTGTGTAATGAGCAATTCACTAAATGTGGGGGTGATTTGAAATCCAGTGACACAATGGATTCAAAAGACTGCCCCTACATCACTGAAATATGCTGACTGAATTACCTGGCAGGGAAAGAAATAAAGAGAGGCAGGAGATGAAAGATTCCTGGTGCCTAAATGGCTGTGTAGTTGCTGGATGTGGTGGTGCACACCTTTAGTCCCCTGATTCAGGAGACAGAATAGAGAGATCTCTGTGGGTTTGAAGCTAGGCTTGTCTACATAGAAACTTCCATGCCAACTGGGCTGTGGTGACACACACCTTTAATCCCAGCACTCAGGAGGCAGAGGCAGGAGGATCTCTGTGAGTTTGATGCCAGCCTGGTCTACAGAGTGAGTTAGTTACAAGAAAGCTACGACTACACAAAGAAACCCTGTCTCAAAAAAATGAAAAAGAAAAAGAAAAAAGAAAGTTCCATGCCAGTGAAAGCTTCATGCAGCAGTCCCTGTAAGTGCCACAGCTGGCAGGGAACCAATCTAGGCTAGGTAAGCTTGACTAGGTTCAGCTGGATTTCAGTTAGCCGGGACTGGGTCAAAACTTCTGGAGTCTGACACCAAGTCATTTATTTTATAGCACATTTAAACACAGTAAGACTTTGGAAAAAATTTCCACGTGACAATTATCACAACAAAGCTTTAGGCATGGCTACATTGAAACTCCCTTGCAAGGCGCATCTCTTTAGCAAAGCTCCTGTGAACTTTTCTACTAGAATGGGTTCTATTGACAGAGAAACAGGGGCTCAGAAGTCAGGGTCTATTGAGGAAGGGTTTGTAATAAGCATAATAGCATACTCTTTTGCAAAATACATGGAACTTTTTTCCCCCCAGACAGGGTTTCTCTGTATAGCTTTACGCCTTTCCTGGAACTCACTATGTAGACCAGGCTGGCTTTGAACTCACAGAGATCTGCCTGGCTCTGCCTCTCAAGTGCTGGGATTAAAGGCCTGTGCCACCACTGCTGCTGCTCGACAATGGAACCTTTTTCATGAGGATGGGTCATATTGACTGAGAAAATAACACTCAGGATTCTGGGGGATTCAATGAGGGCTGGCTTTACAGACTAGCAAAAATTACCAGGTATTAACTCATCTCTTCACAGCCTTCTGAATGAAAAACAGGTGTTGATTACTTCTGTTAAAGAAAAAAGCCAGTATGTGTTGGTTAAGCGGTGGGGCTTGTGGCTGGCCACCGCCCACAGCGGCCATGCTGACTACTGGATGCTACGGTGGCAGAAGAGTCGTGAGCCATGGTTACCTTTCTAGAGCTTTATTGGGAGAGAGAGAGAGAGAGAGAGAGAGAGAGAGAGAGAGAGAGAGAGAGAGACAGAGAGAGACAGAGAGAGACAGAGAGAAACCACAAGGAGTGAAGAGAATACGGAAGGAGAAAGCAGAAAGAGAGCACAGACAGGGCACGCCTGCTTTTTAGGCTGGGACTCCATCACAGGCTGGTGACATAATTAAGAACATAATCCTTACAGTATGTTTAACAATTCCGGTTTTTCTAGTGCTTTTCTCTGAGCTGATGCCCTCTACAGCTGTATAGGGAGAGTTTAATAGAACTTTCAAGAAGAAAGCGAACATTTAAAGTTTGCATTGCTCTCTTCTCCAATTGGAAGGAAAACAGAAAAACCAATTTCCCTGGCTAGGGCAAGGCTTGAAACGAATCAGAGGCTTAAAGGGTTAAAAAGAAAAAAGTCAGATGTAATGGTAAACATCTGTATCCTTATAGTCAGGTAAGAGGACTGCAAGTCTGAGATCTGACTAAATTACATAATGAATACCAGGCCAGCCTGGGCAATTTAGCAAGAGCCTGCCTGAAAACAAGCAAACAGACAAAAGACAAAAAAAGGTAAAATGAAACAAACAAACAACAACAACAAAACCAAACCAAACAGCTGCCTTTGCAACAGAGCAGTCTCTCCTTACACTCAGCTTAGATTTCAAAGCCGCTACAATGCTAAGCCTGTGAATGGTAATTTTATAGTTCAGGTTGGAGGAACAAAGAGGAGAATCTCTTAAAAGGCTTTGTATCTTGTGTTACTGGATATACAATACAAACTGATGTAAAATGTTATATGCATCACTTTATCAAATACATGATGGCTTGTTCTGATAAAGCTCGAAAGGAAAAGAGCCAGTGTTAGTGGCTCAGAGAGAGCTCCCTTGCTTTTTGCTGCCTGTGGGAGGATTGCAGTTTCAACTGAGAATTGGAAACAGAACAAATAAGTAATGATTTCCATTCATTGCAGCCTCAATAAAAAGAGAAACAAAATGAAGAGAGGAAAGCTCCACATTGAAACCCACTGTTAGAGTCTTCAAAAGCAGCTTTTAGTTTGCTAATGTGTTCTTGTTGCCCTGAAAAGCCTGGCCCCAGCGGCTGAAGGTTTTACAGACCCATTTACATGTTTTTAGTGGGTCTGTTTGGACTTTGAATTGACAAGATAAACAGGACTTTTAGGAAAACCTGGTCTGTTATTTGTGCCCCAAACACAGCTATCTGCTCCTCCTTGTGTGTGTCTGCTTTGCTGCCATGGAAATGAAAGCACTGCATTTTTAAAGTCTCCCATTGACTGATCAAAGGAGCCTGGCCTTGACTCAGCTGAAACCAGAGAGTATGTTCTGCGCTGTTTCTGCCCCAGTGTATCAGGGCAGAAGTGAAAGATCACCTCAACAGTAGCACTTAGCTAAGACAGACTCTGTGGGGCCATAAATGATGAAAATATGAATGCTGACAGGACTGTCTGGGTCGTAGACAAATGCTGACAGGAAAGGGCATGTCCCCAGGACAACAGCTGAAATTGCAGTGCTGAATGACTCTAGAATCTGCTAAAAGACATATCGCATTCCTGGCCTGTGATTCCTCACACACAGGCGTAGGGGAGGACACATCACATGGAATGTGATCCCTGTACCCACTCCCCACACATCAGACTTGGGACTCTCCTTGGAGATGTCTCTTCAATGTTGACTTGTGTTCTGTTTGGAGATTAGTTATAGTTCGTACTAAGGGACGAGTAGCCTCTCGGCCCCTCATTCCTGTGACACACACCCTCCTAAGGTGTGATTATCCACAGCAAGGGGTTGTATTGTACTTTTCTTTTAGGTTTCTTCCTGGGCAAATGATCAGGACAAAATGAATGGGAAGTTAAAAAAGGTATTGTAAAACAATCCAGGACTCTTTCTGACTAATTCTTATCTTTCCCATTAAATTGCCTAAAGGTGTTTTCCTAGGAAAATACGTCTTTGCTTCCTTTCATTCAACTCTTCCAGGCCCTCTACAGTAAAAGTAAAATGATTGGGAAAGTAAGTGAGACTCACTGCTTTTGTAACAATGGAGTAAAAGGAGAAACTCTGAGAGGCTCAGCAGAGGAGAGAGTGAGCCAGTGATAAGCTTCATTTTCTCCAGAAGTCCTCATTGAATTCTCCCTTTTTCCGGTAGAATGACGCCTGATGCCTTGTTTCCAAGCTGCTGCTGAGCATTCTATACTAAAACAGCTGCCAAGCCTCCCATCACCTATGGCCTCACAGATGAGACAGGAGTGATGCTTACTCCCACACTTAGCACACAATCCATGATGCCATCTACATATGTGGGAAGGAGTGACCAAAGTGGTGAATAAGCCAAACTGATGGAACCTATCTTCCTTCAGGTAGTTCCTCTGAAACCAATTAATAAACTGAATTACATGGATTGAAGTGGGTGGCAGGCTCCTCCAGAAACTGATAATCCATAATACCTAACCAGTGTCCACTGTGCTTTGTATACCCTCTAGAATTCTGCTTGCATGTGCACCTGCCTATGCTGGTCCTGCCTCAGCACTGGAGGGTATTCAGATCCACTTCAATTTACTGACTAGAGTTTGGCTGAGCCAGAAATGATGATGCTTTGGCCAGGCAAAAGAAAAATTTAAGAAAGAAGCCACCAGGTTTTCTAAGACAGAGTTTTGTGGTTAATGACATATGTTTAAATGGTTAAATCCAGGATCCCTGGAGGTTATAAGTTGTTAAAAATAAGCTTAGGGTCGCAAAGAAAGAGACCATCATTCCAACTGAAGTGTCTGGACAAGGTAAACTTTACTCTTGATCAAGAGGATGTGCTACAGCCTTGAAGCAGGGGGAGGGGCTTGGACCTGCCTCTACTAAATGTACTTCCCCATGGGAGGCCTTACCTTCTTGTAGGAGGGAAAGGAGAGTGGGTTGGGAGGGGGAGGCTGGAGGGGCAGGAGGAGGGAAGAGGGGGATCTTTGGTATGTAAAATGAATAAAAAATGTTTTTCTTAATTAAAAAAAAACAAAAAAGAGGATGTGCTAGGGAAGAGCGAGTACACAGAGGCTGGACGTGCACTTGGTTTTTATTCTAACTCAGGTGGTGGCTGTCTTTTCCCCATTGACTGGGGCCTCTTCTCAAAATCTTATTCATTTGGCTAGTCTGAAAAGAACTGGCACCCAGGAAATGCAGAAATGAGAAATGGGTCACTGATACAAGGAGAAAAAGGTCAATGACCAGGCCATCAACTTCCTAGAAATAGAGCAATGGACCTTTGTGTAAACAAAGATTTTACTAAGGGAATGGGGATTAAAACATCTGCATAAAAGTGTGGTTGTGGGAGATAAAAAGATTTTAATTCCTTGTACCAAACACAAGTTTTTTTTTTAATTAAATTTTGTTCTTTTTTTAGTATTGGATAGAAAAGACTCTTATTTTATATCTCTTTCAAAGTGAAGTCAATACTGCATATGGCCTCATTCTGTTGCTAGGCTCCTACTGATAACTGTGCTATAAAGATGCCTTGGTCACCTGGACACAGTAGAACACACACCTGTAGTCCCAGCTAGTAGGGAGTCTGAGGCAAGAGGAGCTCTTTTGGATTTCAGAGTCAGCCTGAGCTGCACAGACTGACTTCCATGTCAAAAAATGCCTTGTCCACCATCCAAGGGACAGACTTGGGACTGCAATCCTTTGAAAGGCTGGCATTTGGCTTCCCTTCAGGGATGTTCCCTGTGACTCTTTTCTGCTAAGGATGGCACATTGTGTCTAAACTACACAAATGGTAGGTTATGCTGATTGTGTGCTTACAACCTGACCACCTAGAATTTTAGTAAACACTGCCGGAGACCTGTTTCGACAGGTCTGTGTGGCGTCCAGGTCCAGTTATCATCAATGCCCAGCTGTTGTGCACTTAGATTTCTATTCCATGCCTGTTGTAAGAGACATTGCCCAAAGTTTCCCTTTTTCAAAAACTACCTTAGCATTAACCAATGGGAATTTCCATACTTATCTTTAAGATGGAAGAAGTGAAAATGAAGCAAGTTCTCTCTCTACTCATGCTTAGAAAAGAAAAACTGGAATTGAAACTGTCATCGGGTTTACCCAGAATTGCATTGGCATTTTTAGCATTTCATCACAACTAAAATCTGTAGTTGTTTTTGAGTAGAGTTTGTATACTGCATTGTTTTAACATAGTGGGCCATATTGAATGTCTCCAAGATATGTTTTCCAGTTAAATCTTAAAACATTAAAACATGTTTTGTGGCAAGATGCACACAAGGTAAAATGTATCACCTTAACCGTTTTCAGTGTGTTCATCATGACTGTTTTGTTGTGTTGTTTTTCACTTTGCTAACCTCAAATTCTATACCCATTAAATAACAATTACCATTTCCTTCTTGTTCCAGCTGCTGGAAATCACTTTTCTGCTTTCTGCCTTTTACAAATTTTATTACTTTGGGGACTAATATACGAGGGGTCACATAGTATTTGTCTTTCTGTGACTGGCTTGTTTCACTTACATAATTGCTTAATGATTCATCACAATTAGAGCACTTTTCAGGTGCTGTGGAGGTAGCTTAGTTGGTAGAATGCTTGCCTAGTGTATGCACAGTCCTAGGTTTGATCTCTAGCACCAGATAAACCGGGCATGGTGGCATACAGATGTCATCTGGGGAGGCAAGGGAATCAAGAAGTTCAATGTTAGCCACTGCTACATAGTGAAATTGAGGCCAGCCTGAGACACATGAGACCCTGTCCCCAAAAATATTTTTAAAAATCCTTGTAATTGGGAAAATTTAAATATATGAAAGAAGACATTTTAGCTGGCCCCTAGGGGGCGAACTTGGGAGAGCTAGCCCCAACCCTTGCTGGCCATGCCACGGCTTAGGCTTGGGAGAGATGCAACCCTCTCCTCTCCTCTCCACAACTATAGCAGATGGGAGAGCTGAGCCTAAGAGCTGAAGAGCTGGCCCTGCACCCTTGCCAGCTGCAGCACTTGGGAGAGTGGTCCCGCACCTCTCCTGGACAGCACAGTAGAGCTGGCCCTGATGGCACGGGTGAGCGAGAGCCATGCCGCCCCTTGCTGACCATGCGGTGGCACCGGCATGGGAGAGATAGCCCTGCCCTTGCTGGCTGTGGCACTCAGGTGAGCTGGCTACTCCCCTCGCAGGGGCAGTGCTGGAGAACTGGCCCTGGAGGTGTGGGTGAGGAAGAGCTAGCTGGAGAGCTGGTCCAGCCCCTTGCCAACTACCACAGACAGGAGAGCTGGCCATACCCCGGGTCTGGACAAAGCTGGAGAGCTGGCCCTGGTGGCGCAGGCATAGGAGAGTAGGAAGACTGAGTAACTCAGCTACCACCAAGGCCCAGATCCAGGGCTTTGAGTTGGCCCACCCCAACATCTACCCCATCCATGGAGTGTGTGAGGGGGCTGGCCCTGCAGAATCAAAGCTGCAGGATCTCCATGACACAAGACAACAAGAGGATGTCTGAGACAAGTTCCAGTGAAGATCCAGTATTGATAGTGTGGCAGAAGCCAGAAGCCTCGAACCAGTCCAAGTAAAGCTGTTTGGGTTTATACTCTGTGACACACTGAAGTTTCCACGTTGAGATTTTTTGTTTGTTGTCCTTTTGAGGGGAAGTTGCAGGGGCTGAGGGTAGACATGGAGGGACTGGGAGATGAATGGGATTGGAGTGCGTGATATGAAAGTCATAAATGATCAATAAGTTTTTTTTTTAAATTTTTATTTTGCAATACAATTCAGTTCTACATATCAGCCACGAATTCCCTTGTTCTCCCCCCTCCCGACCCCCTCACCTTCCCCCCAGCCCGCCCCCCATTCCCATCTCCTCCAGGGCAAAGCCTTCCCCGCAGACTGAGATCAACCTGGTAGACTCAGTCCAGGTAGGTCCAGTCCCCTCCTCCCAGGCCGAGCCAAGCGACCCAGCATAGGCCCCAGGTTTCAAACAGCCGACTCATGCAATGAGCACAGGACCCGGTCCCACTGCCTGGATGCTTCCCAAACAGATCAGGCCAATCAACTGTCTCACCCACTCAGAGGGCCTGATCCAGTTGGTGACCCCTCAGCCATTGGTTCATATTTCATGTGTTTCCGTTCGTTTGGCTATTTGTCTCTGTGCTTTATCCAACCTTGGTCTCAACAATTCTCGCTCATATAAACCCTCTTCATTCTCGCTAATTGGACTCCCAGAGATCCACCCGGGGCCTAGTCATGGATCTCTGCATCCAGATCCCTCAGTAGTTGGATGAGGTTTCTAGCATGACAATTAGGGTGTTTGGCCATCCCATCACCAGAGTAGGTCAGTTTGGGCTGTCTCTCGACCATTGCCAGCAGTCTGTTGTGGGGGTATCTTTGTGGATTTCTGTGGGCCTCTCTAGCACTTTGCTTCTTCCTATTCTCATGTGGTCTTCATTTACCATGGCCTCCTATTCCTTGTTCTCCCTCTCTGTTGTTGATCCAGCTAGGATCTCCTGCTCCCCCAAGCTCTCTTTCCCTCGACCCTCGCCCTTCACTACCCCCACTCATGTCCAGGCTGTTAATGTAGATCTCATTCCATTTCTCTGTCATTGGGCGATCCCCATGTCTTTCTTGGGGTCCTGTTTTCCAGGTAGCCTCCCTGGTGATGTGAGTAGCAGTCCAGTCATTCTTGTTCCACATCTAGTATCCTGCTATGAGTGAGTACATACCATGTTTGTCTTTCTGAGTCTGGGTTACCTCACTCAGGATGATTTTTTCTAGATCCATCCATTTGTCTGCAAACCTCATGATGTCATTGTTTTTCTCTGCTGAGTAGTATTCCATTGTGTATATGTACCACATTTTGTTTATCCATTCTTCAGTTGAAGGGCATCTAGGTTGTTTCCATGTTCTGGCTATTACAAACAATGCTGATATGAACATAGCTGAACAAGTGCTCTTGTGGTGTGGGTGAGCATTCCTTGGGTATATGCCCAAGAGTGGTATAGCTGGATCTTGGGGGAGATGGATTCCCAATTTTCTAAGAAAGCGCCATATTGATTTCCAAAGTGCTTGTACAAGCTTGCATTCCCACCAGCAGTGGAGGAGAGTTCCCCTAGCTCCACATCCTCTCCAGCATAAGGTGTCTTCAGTGTTTTTGAAATGATCAATAAGTTTTAAAAACAGACAGTTTGATAAATTCCTGTGGACTAGTTCTTATTCTAACAACTATCAATTTGCTCTTTTGTTTCATATATTCCATGAATCATTCTTATTGTTTTTCCCCAATATTTTACTGTGCGAAGTTTCAAACACAAAGGAAGTTTAATATCCCTATTACCTAGATTCTATAATTAGTATTTTGTCATATATATTTTATCTGTGCAGCCTTTGCTTACACCTGTTCATCCTTCCATCCCTCTCTTCAACACTCCATATTACTGTTGAAGTAGTTTTGTTTTTTGTTTTGTTTTGTTTTTTTAGTTTTTTGAGGCAGGGTTTCTTTGTGCAGTTTTGGTGTCTGTCCTGGATTTCGCTCTGTAGACCAGGCTGGCCTTGAACTCACAGAGATCTGCCTGCTCTGCCTCCCGAGTGATGGGATTAAAGGTGTGCACCACCGCTGGCCAGCAGCTGTTGAAGTAGTTTTAAGGAAAATCCCAGATGTTATTTCAATGATAAGCAGTTTACCATATAGCCTATGTATAAAATGATGTTTAGCATAAAAACCATGATCATGCCTAAATAAAGCTAATATTTCCTTGATATCATCTTATTATCCAGTATATGTTTAATGTTTTGGCAGGTTGTACTGAGTGACATTTGATCATGGATTTCCAGATATCTTGGACTTTCTGCATAGTCCTGGGTCAGATTCTAAGTGGAGGATGTAAGATTTTCCTTCTGACCCTAGCATCTCCAGTTCAGGCCATGAACTCTATCAGAATTGGGTCTCCTAGAAACAGTATCATCCAGAGACCTCAGTATTTTCATGGCAGCCAGTGGCAACTATAGGCAGATTGTCTTGTCCTGGCTGCCAGCTC